>NC_140584.1:925481058-926081058 GCF_964204655.1 Triturus cristatus
TGGCAGGCTTTTACAATCCTGAAGGCAGGGAGCTTGGTTCTAAGTGAGACGGTGCCCCTGCATGAGCAGGACACCCCTGCAGCCTACGGAGTCCATTCTCCCGGGCTGTCAGTGAAGCAGCCATACCCTATATAGAGGAACACCGCGTAATCTCGCGATGACCATCTAAAAAAAATGGCTGCAACGAATCCTATCATGTTTGGTATCAAACATGTTGTAATCATACCTCAACACCGTAAACAGTGTGGGGGTATGATTCCAAGCACGGGAGGAGGCCTTTGTTAGGCTCTCAGTGTTCCCGGTGCCAGCCTTCTAGTCTCTGGCAGCACAAAATGGTTGCTGCCGACCAGAGACACAGTTCTGCCCTCCTGCTGCTGAGCCAAGCTCGAGCAGGGGAAGGTAAAACAATAGGCATCCTGTCACAGGGAGGTGTGACCACCTCCCAGACAGGATTTAGTGTATAAGGGCTGGGTGAGTGCGCATGCGAGCGCTAGAATGTATGCATGAGGGGCACATTTGGTGTGCCTGTGCATAGTCCAGTTCAAACCAGTGGTGGGAGACGTTGGCTCCCACTATGGCGCGCAACTGGACAAAAAGGGCATGGGAGTAAACTCCACCCTGGGAGGGTCCCCTGAATCTTCCCAACCTTTTCCTTAGGGTACTTAAGGGCCTACCTGGGTGTAGGTCTTTAGATTCATCTTGGGATAATATTCAGAACTGAAACCAATGCCCTTCTACAGTCTGGGCACTGTGAACTTCGCTGGGCCTGTGGACTTTGTTTGGGCCTGACTTCATCTCCCTTTCAGTCTGTTGCATTGTCTGTTCCTGTGCACCATACAGGATCCGGGCAGGACCTATGAAGCATCCAAGACACTTGAAGGAATCTCCCTTGAAGTGAAGGAGTCACTTCCCTGCATTCGCAGGCACCTCAACACTGCTGACCGGACTGCTGATTCTGAGCTCCTGCAGACTCCCAAGGGTTCAACAAATCAGGTGGTGATATTCTACATCCCCCGAGGCTTGAGCTGTCCTCTCACCAAATTTGAGGTCAGAATCCCTCATGGGGGGCTACATTATCTGAACCCCTGTGCACCGTGTACTTTTGCAAGTACTTGTTGGCAAATTTGCAACAAGTGCATTGGGCTCCAAGTATCCCCAACCTCCGGCAACTTCTTCCACCAAGATCTTCAGCCACACCGCCTCGTGGGCACAATGGCCTGCTCTTTTTGGTGAGCTGCTTGAGGTTCTCTTGCGACTCCTGTGCCTCCGGCCTGTGGGTCCATTTGAGGGTCACCTTTGTTTTCTTTGAGCTCTTCTGATTGCTCAGACCTGACTCCTCTGCTTGTGGTGAGTCTCCTGGACCTTGCTGGTCTCAACTGTGCACCTTCTTGACTTCCTGCGTGGGTTACATTTGCCAAGGCTTGTTGGTGCTCCCGCCGGACACCGACCCCTCAGCACTTGACATCCTTCATGGGAAAGCTCATATCCAGGTCCTGGTTGTCCTCAGCATCGCCTGGTCCTCGCAGCTGCAGAGTCAAGGTCACTGTCATCTTTCCTGAAGCACCCGACTTCGGAGGGTATTCATCTTCCAGGGCTCTTGGTCACTCACGAGTGACATAGACTCTGTCCCTTCTGCTTCCAGTTACTCCTCATCAAGAATCCACATTTGGATTCCTCCGGACAATTTCTCCTCTTCCAGCAGCGGCACTTTCCTGAAATCCTCCATTGGGTTTGACTGCGGTTTCCGACGTCACTGCACACCCGTTGCACCGGCTTCCCTGGGATAGGTAACTGGGATACCACAGTGTCCACGGGTGGGGTGGCTTTCCAACCCTCTGTCTTCCATGGTATTTCTTCAGGGTCGACTGTGAAGGGTCACTATTTTTAAAAAATTATACCGCAGCTTGCACATAGACTGGTACGGAGTACGCTGTTGTGTTCACACACTGCACACGCTCTCCGCGGGGTCTCTATCTACTTACCTTGGGTGGTTCTGTGGGTCCCCAGCATTACGTCCTCTCGACATCGTCCTGATTCGAGTCATGGTTCTTATCCCAATTTCTTAGTATATGGTTTGGTCCCAACCTGGGGCCCACTGTGTATTTGTGCTATTTACTCTGAATTATCTGCTAAAGTATTGTGTGCTTTATAAATACTTTGTATGGTTCTTTTTAATTTAATCTATACTATAAGAAGCTGCTTTAAACTACTTCAAGACTAAGCCTAACGGCTGCTCTCCACAGATACCACTAGCTTTTTAAGGTTGTCTGAGACCTCCTAAATCACCATAAGGGTTGTCTGGACTGGTGCAAGGTGCCCACTTAAATTTGCGTATATCATATACCAGGCAAGCTTCTCACATTGGTGTGCAGGCCAGCTGCTCACATTGGTGTGCAGTGGTTGGGATTCAAGCCTACATTGTTTTACCAGATAAATCTTTGTGTTGATTAACTGAAAAACCATCACTAGTGCTAGGCACATATAAATACAAGCTTAGAATAAATAAGTTCTACTGAACTTAGGGTTGGGTAAGTCAAGAGTCTAGCACACCCTTTCTCCAACCTCAGAGTTTAGTTCCCACTAGATTAGGTAGGTGCAACACCACACCTCACTTAGTATGTCTACTAAAGGAGATGCCAGTGGCTCTCTGCCTACTAGATACAGTGAACTTTCGTCCCAAGAACTAAAAGCCCTGTGTGCATCTAGAAAGCTGAAGACAGGGAGAAGTGCCAACACTCAACACCTTGTATAGGTGTCACTGTTGGATGACCCGAGGAAAGCCTCTGGATCAGATGAACAGGACAGATTGGGTGGGCCAGGGAATGAAGATAGGGCAGGAGGGGAACCCCTCTTTGACCAAGAATCTAACCCTGACCAGGTGAAGCCTGATGACTTACACCTAAACAATTCAGATCTCCCAGAGGGCAAAAAGGATGCCCCCTTTGATCCTCCTGGGACGGTGCAGAGTAGACCCAGGAGGTCCAGATCCTCCTTTGCAGAATCCAATACTTCTAGACAGTCAGGAGAGACCCACATGTCTAGTAAAGGGGGGAACTCTTTGGATAGGGAGTACCAAATGCTTGAACTTGAGAAAGCTAGGCTTAGGTTCAGGAAAGAGCAGTTGGCCCTTGACAGAGAGTCCCTAGAAGTCCAGAAGGCAAGGAAGAAATTGGAACTAGAGTCCCATGGTGGCAGCAACAGTGTCCCTAGAATTAAGGAACATTCCTTTGACCATAGGAACCTGAGCAAGATTGTCCCTCCCTACCGTGTTGGGGATGACAGCCACAAATGGATAATTGCTTTAGAGAGGACCTGCAAAGTGCAGAAGGTCCCTCGAGAGCAGTGGGCAGTTATCTTGTGGCTCTCATTTGCTGTCAAAGGTAGAAATAAGCTTCTCACTGATAGAGAAGAGGATGCTGACAATTACTCAGTTTTGAAGAGTGATCTCATTGGTGGGTTTGGCTTAACCACCGAACAATACAGGATTACGTCCAGAGACACCCAGAAAGCACAGAATCAGATCTGGGTAGACTTTGCAGATAGTGCTATCAAGGCTCTGGAAGGTTGGTTGCTTGGCAGCAAAGTGCATGATTTTGATGGATTGTACAATTTGATTATGAGGGAGTAGATCCTTAATAATTGCCAAAATCAGCTATTGCATCAGTACCTGGTGGACTCAGATCCGACTTCTCCCCAAGAATTGGGAAAGAAGGCAGATAAATGGGTAAGGACCAGGGTGAAGCAGAAAAACCAGAACAATAGTGGAGACCAGAAGAAGCAAGATTCTTCTAAGACTCAAGAAAAAGGTGGGGACAAGGGTAAAGACAAACAGGAGTCTTCATCAGGGCCCCAAAACTCCTATCATGTTTGGTATCAAACATGTTGGAATCATACCCTCACACCGTAAACAATGTGGGAGGTATGATTCCAAGCACTGGAAGAGCCCTCCGTTAGGCTCTCAGTGTTCTCAGTACCAGCCTTCTAGAACCGGGCAGCACAAAATGGTTGCTGCCGACCAGAGGCACATTTCTGCCCTCCTGCTGCTGAGCCAAGCTCACAGCAACCTTTCCAATTTTCCTCTCACTCAAACTATTGTAGCTAGCAAATCAGAAAATGCGTATCATATATATATTTTTTTATTCCACCTCTCAATGATCAGTGTGTGTTAACCCAATTCTTATACTGTTTTTGAGAAGCCCAATCTGGTAGTTACTGTGGGTGGACTTGCGACTCCCTTGCGATGCTAAGCACGGCTTTCCCATGTAACTTGCAACAGAGTCGCACATCTATGCGGGAGTCCATTAAAGCATTTAATATTATACTACTATGACTTTACATCAACATTTTACTTTATAACGTAGTACTGTTTTAGTAAACAACTCCTCCTCAATAAAAAAAAGTGTCAAAACCACTCTACTTTTAGCTTTGAAACTACAGTCTCTTTTATAGCCTTTAACCTCCCACAATGTTTTAGCTCAGTTTCTTTAGCAACCCATTTGGAAGACTCTCTTGAACCAGTTTATCAAAAATGTACAACCCATTCTATAAGCAGCATACTACCTTCAAAGTCAACTGTAATAGGTTTGGTTGACTTGAAATAAAACCATATCCAAAACATCATTACATCTTTTTTATTTTACCACAGCCAATCACAGATCTAATTACTTTTCCTTAAAAATCACATTCTAATTTTATCTATCTACATATTTACACCATCCAATCAAATGTATCTTTTTTTTAACCCAGGTCGTGTCCTCCATTTTAACTGCCTTCATTTTGCCAACTATCTCAATCAGCTCCAGCCTTCTCCTGTGTACTACTGCTCCTTGCCTTCAAACTGTTTAGAGTGTGGATTGTGGGTCATAGCTTTGTGTTTGGTGACAGAAAGTGTGCTAGAAAGAATGGCATTGCCAGGGACTTGTGGACATTACTTGGGTTGGCCAGAGAGGATTAAAGTAGCATTAATTGCTCCCTTTGTTTGTTTGAAAGCATTGCAGATTGGCAACATCCACACTTCATGATTGTGCACTGTGGTAGCAATGACCTTTAGCACACTGACTGGGTTAGGACAGGAAATCCTAATGAAGGATGAGGAGCTTTTCCCTCACACTGACTAGGTGTACTCTAACATTTGCCAAAGGCAGAAATGGTAATGGTCAAACGAATTCTGTCCACAGATAGACAAATCCAGGAAACATGTTAATAAAACTATTTCTGCATTCCTCAGAGACCACAACATGGGCTCCATCTACAAAACAATTTGTCCTTTGACATGGAGCATATATGGAATTGACGGAGTACATTTCACAGAGAAAGGCAACAGGATATTCCTTAACTTGAAAGACTGCATCCTGTTTTATGTGTAGTCATCATCTACACACAATAACCACAAATGCTCTTCTAAGAGGCACCCATTTTTCAAATATTGGTTCTTTCTTTTAAAACCTATTTTACTTTTTTGTTTCGACTTCACAAATATGTTGTGAATCTGCAAATCAAATGCACACATTCAATGCGCAGAGACACACAATGGATTCCCAACGGTATGCATCTTACTGGATGTGTCAGTGTGTCAGTGGCTTCATGAGTGTCTGAGTCAGTCTGTGAGTTAGTACAAGCGTGTCTGAGTGGTTCTTTGAGTGGGTGCATCAGTGTCTGAGTGGGTCTGTGAGTGGCCGAGTGGGTTTTTCACTGACTGCATGAGTGTCTGAGTGGGTCTGTAAGTGGGTGTATGAGTGTGTGTGTGTGGGTCTGAGTGGGTTTCTAAGTGGGTGCGTCGGTGTTGGAGTGGGCCTGTGAGTGGCTGCAAGAGTGTCAGCATGGGTCTTTGAGTGGGTACATGAGTGTCTGAGTGGGTTTGTGAGTGGGTGCATCAGTGTCTATAAGTGGGTGCATTAGTGATTGAGTGGGTCTGTGATTGGGTATGTGAGTGTCTGAGTGGATGTGTGAGTTTCTGATTGGGTATATGAGTGGGTCAGTGGATGTGTGAGTGGGTGCGTGAGTATCTGATTGGGTATATAAGTGGGTATGTGAGTGTCTGAGTGGGTCAGTGAGTAGGCTCATGAGTGAATGTGGGGTCTGTAAGTAGATGTTTGAGTCTCTGTGTGGATGTGTAAGTAGGTACATGAGCATCTGAGTGGGTCTGTGAGTGGCTGTAATAGTGTCTGAGCGGGGCTCTGAGTTGGTATGTGAGTGTCTGAGTGGGTCTGTGAGTAAGTGTGAAGTGTCTGAGTGGGTCTGTGAGCAGCAGTGTCAATGTCTGAGTGGGTTTCCCCAGTGAGTGCATGAGTGTCTGAGTGAGTCTATGAGTGGTTGCATCAGTATCAGAGTGGGTCTGTGATTGGCTGTGTGAGTGTTTGAGTGGATCTGTGAGTGGGTGCATTAGTGTTTGTGGGTCTGAGTGGGTCTCTGAGAGGGTGCATCAGTGTCAGAATATGTCTGTGAGTGAGTGTGTCCATGTCTGAGTAGGTCTGTAAGTGGTTTGTTAGTGTCTAAGTATGTATGTGAGTGGGTGTGTGAGTGGGAGTAGGTGTGTGAACAGGTGCATGAGTGTCTGAGGGAGTCTGTGAGTGGGTGCATGAGTGTGTGGGTCTGTAAGTGGGTGTATGAGTTTCTGTGTAGGTCTGTGAGTGGGTATGTGAGTGTCTGAGTGGGTCTATGAGTGGGCGCATGAGTCTCTGTGGGTCTATGAGTGGGTACATGAGTGTCTGAGTGGGTCTATGAGTAGGTGCATGAATGTCCAAGAGGGTCTGTAAAGGGTTTATTAGTGTCTAAGTTTGTCCATGAGTGGGTGTGTGAGTAGGTGTATGAGCGGGTGCGTGAGTGTCTGAGGGAGTCTGTGAGTGGGTGTGTTAGCATCTGAATGGGTCTGTGAGTGGGTGCATGAGTCTCTGAGTGAGCCTGTAAATGGATGTGTAAGTCTCTGTGTGGGCCTGTGAGTAGGTGTATCAGTGTCAGAGTGGGTCTGGAAGGAGGTAAGTGAGTTTATGACTGGGTCTGAGTAGGTGCTTGACTGTCTGAGTGGGTCTGTGAGTGGGTGCAGTACTGTCTGAGTGGGTGTGTGAGTGGGTGCATGAATCTCTGAGTGGGTATGTGAGTGTCTGACTGGGAGTGTGAGTGCCTGAGTGAGTCTCTGAGTCAGTTTGGGACAGTTTTATGCTATAAGAGGTCCCTCAGAGATCCCTAAAATGCATCCATCGGGTCAGTATACCTCTACCATGACACCTTCCATAGTTTACAAGTTTTATTCTCAATCACCGGGACAGTGTCATGTTGTGTAAAATGGCAGCTTCAACTTATCGATTTGGGGCATTCTCATGCCCATAAGGGGTCTCTCAGATAATGCACACATGGGGTCAGGGTACCTCTACCCTAACCCCTTCTATAATTTACAAGCATTATTCTCACCTTCCTAAGACCATGTCCTCTTATGTAAAATGGCTGGTTGTGGCCAGCCAATCACAGCAGTGGATGTGGCATGTGGATTCGCAACACGTTATGAGGGATTCGTGGAGGATTTGTGTCTCTAGATAAACAATTTTTTTCCCTTTAATATTTCAAAAACTACTGAACAGATTTACACCAAATAACAACAAAGGGCTCTCTCTGGAACAAGACCTACCTTTCTGCCAAATCTGGTGTAAATCTGTCCATCAGTTCGGGCTAAAGTCATGTTCAAAATCCCTATGGGAATTTACATCGGAAACACACTTTTTTTGACTCTCCCCTTTTTCTTGACCTCGTCTGATGAATCACCCTGAAACCTTCCATGCACAATAAGACACAGCAGTGCACTTTTTAAAATACAATTGTGAAGATTCGTAAAACTGCACTAAAGTTATAGGCACGTCAAACAACGCTTTTCCTATGGAAACTAGGTTCTAACTATAACTACCTACTGGCGACCATAGTTGTATATATACTAAGTTACTACAAAAGTTAAGTCAACATACTATGTGTACTACTGATGAATAATACTATTTCTAACATATATTATGTGAGTAGCTGTGTGACTGTGGGTATTTGTGTGTGAGTGAGTGTAGTGTATGAGTGTGTGAGTGGGTGTGTGAGTAGTTGTATGGGTGTGTGAGTGGTTATACGCCTGAATGAGTGTGTGTGGAACTAGCTGTATGGGTGAGTGAGTAGCTGTGTCAGTGGCTGTATGGCTGTATGGGTGGATGAGTGGGTGTGTGAGTGGCTGTATGGGTAAGTGATAGGCTACTTGAGTGACTGTATGTGTGAGTGACAGGTTGTGTAATTGGCGGTATGGGTAAGTGACTGGCTGTTTGAGTTTGTGTTTGGTTAACTGAGTGGGTGTGTGAGTGGCTGTATTGAAGAGTGAGTGTCTGAGTGCCTGGATGGTTGAGTGAGTGGGTGTGTGAGTTTTTGTATGGATGTGTGAATGGGTATGTAAGTTGTGGTATCAGTGTGTGAGTGGTTGCATGGGTAAGTGAGTGGCTCTGCTGAAAGGCTGTATGGGTGAGGGAGTAGGTATGTTAGTATCTGTGTGGGTGAGTGAATGGGTATGTGAGTGACTGCTTGGGTGAGTGAGTGGCTATGTGAGTAGGTGTATGGATAAATCAGTAGGTGTGTGAGGGGCTGTATGTGTGAGTAAGTGGGTGTATGAGTGGCTGTATGGGTCAGTAAGTGGCTGAGTTCATGATACTATATTCCAGGTACTGGGCCCTTCTCCTCCACTGCATGTACATTTAGCAGGAGTGAAGGTTTTACGTACCAGCAAAATTGACATGCTGGCATATATCACAAAATGCACAGTAGTTCAGAGAAACAGCGTGCTGCCTGGACTGAACTGCTCTCCAGTAATCAGGGTGTCCCCTGCCCTCGCTCAGCCTTCCATCCACCTATAACATATTGCAAAAGTTATATGTAAGGAGAGCGCTTAGTAGCCCAGCAGACAACTCCCTGTAAACCCTGCCATCAATCACAACAGCTGCAATAGAGCTATAGATGACCAGCGGAGGCACTTACTTTCTTCAGCCATACTAATGACTCCGTGGTAGCATGGTACTCATCCTCCTTCAGGAAGTCGTCCTGTGGAACGAAGTCCCCCCAGCATCTGCTGATGGGAGCGCCTTGGGCAACAGCTTGTTTTTTTCAAGTGGATGACCAAGGTCTATTGGATTTCACAGACCTACACGTTAGGATAGCAGTCTCACTCCATTGCCAAGAGAATGTTTATTGAGGTTAAAGCGCTATGTTATGGATTTCGCTGACTCACTCAATCACTGCAGCTCTACCTGATGTTACGACAAGAAGTTGAAAGACACCCCTTGCCCTTACCCACAAGCAAGCAGCTTTACCGCAGATTAAAGGCACAAATTCAAGCTGCCAGCATACATATTTAATAGGAAATATGCAACATCTCACTATGATATACTCAAACCAGTGCAATTTAAACATGACCGTCTGCCGGGCCGTACTCATGGATGTTCAGTGATCACAGACAGACTTCATCTTGTTTAGGGCTCGCCTACATGATTTAGGGGGCATTCTTAAATACTAACTAAGCTGGGTAGGGAGCGATGATAACAAATGTGGCAGCCCATTGGAGGTGTGTGAGTACTAAGTTAGCAAATTACTCTCTATCAAAGAAAGCACTAAGCGTTATCATGTATGCAGTCTGGTGCATTATGGGAGTTGTGGTTCTCATCCACTGTTTAATCAACCAGACAAACCTACAGGGTTACATAGGCAAGTGTTAATGGAAGCCCAGGATTGGGGGCATCTCGTAGCCTTAAAATAAATAACAAAGTAAACAAAAGTAAACCAAAAGAGGAAAGGGGCATGGCCAGCGAGCCAACATGGCAGATGCGAGTTGTTAGAGCTCCGCTATGAATCCCTC
Source organism: Triturus cristatus (assembly GCF_964204655.1). Lineage (NCBI taxonomy): Eukaryota > Metazoa > Chordata > Amphibia > Caudata > Salamandridae > Triturus > Triturus cristatus. Next base: position 925,490,921 of record NC_140584.1, read on the forward strand.
AATTTTCCTGACAGTGGCCCTGAATCCGACCCATCTGCACAAATGAAAGACGGGCATTCGCTGGCGCCAGTCTGCGGTCGCCGCTGAGGCTCTTGCTCGGCATGAGTACCGATGCAGCTTGCGATACCAGTGGATTGAAACCTGTGGCCTACACAGCCGTGCGAATAGCGCGGACACACAGCGACAGCCACTGGGAAACTGTGGGAGCTGAGGTGACAGTGAGCGCTCCGGCGAGACGCGGCTACACCCGCCGAGATCACCAACATTATACGTTGTGGTCGCCGAGTCATGGTTGACGGAGCTCTGCCCGGGGGAATAGACTCGGAGGCCGCTGAGATTTGCACCCCGGTGCCCCCCTGGAGGCCCAGAGTAGCAGACCCTGGAAGGGTGGCCCACAGAACGGAACACGTGGCCTGCCTCGCTGGGTGGTATCTGCAGGAAGGCAGTGACCGACTGGACAGCGAGCTGGGGCGATTCCATGGCTGGTAATGCCTCCGGATCCACGTGATCAGGGCGCTCACTAGTGGCTGTTGCTGACACACCGGAGACGATGGCCTGGAGATCCTTGTGGCCTACACCCGGTTCCGGCAGGCCCAGCCACTGAGCCTGTGACTGCATGGAGTGGGCGCGTATGCAGGGGCAGCGAGGTGGGGTGCCATGACATGCGGCTGTCCGCAAGCTGACTGACGCGCCGGCGGGCTTCTGGCGGCCTTACATTGAAGCGGAGACCAATGGAAAGTGCCTGAGGCACAACGGTACTCCGGCATCTGTTGACCAAACTGGGAACACAGCATATGGAGGTGTGTCCCTCACTGCCGCCTGGGATCATACTGTGTGAAGGCCGTGCCCAGTGATTCCTCTCTCTTGAAACGCTGCCCATGCTGGGACGGGCCAGGGAGGCTCACCCGTCTGCAGACCGCCTGCCGTGCGCCCGGACCTACAGGCATGTAGCTGCCCCAGCAAGCGCTCCGGAGGAATCCTCCACTCACGTTGAACGCACACCCCAGTCTCTAGCTGCACCACATTGGCGCGTGGGGCAGGGAGTGAACTGCACCTTGCGGCCTGGCTAGCTGACCTTTAATGTCAAGGAGTTTAGTCCACGTGCGCACACAGGGAGGAGCGGAAGCGACTGAGACCCATGAGCAAGTGGCAGTTGTAGCTGGAAATCCCAGCTGAACCACAGCAATGGACATGTGAGTACCTCTGCCATCGCTGAGGGCCTGGGGTTGTACACATTGAGGTCACCAACTGAGGGCCATAACCCCTGGGGCAGGGGTTCCTGGATAAGGCGGGTAACGTTGCGGACGCAAGCTAGAAGCCCACGCGGAGACGGCCAAGGACCCCGCAAGCGTGGACCCCAGTGAACGTGCCACTGTGACCCTTTGACTTGCATCGACAGCCACTGAGCGGGGCGGTCTGTGTCACCCACCACATCACAGTGGCAGAAGTAAGGCGCAATAGTGTGGGCCAGTGGCAGAGCTTACACGGTCACCCGCTACGGGATGGTACACCTGAAGCGGGGTATGCGCCAGCAGGAAATCCAGAACACAATAGTCCATAGTTTATGACCCGGTGGGGCATTGTGGCAGAAATGTGATGAACAGGACACTGGACTAACATGCAGTCATCTGTCAGGCGCACGGCAGTGGTGAAGGAAATCACGCCTGGACACTGGTTTGAACTGCTTGCCAGAATTGTCCCCCCAGCAGAGTCTCCGCCACCAAGTGACTGGCCGCAACACTTCGTGCCGTACTGTGAATGACAACCTCTTTATCCACTGCGGGGAGACCGCATTGTTAGCAACTGCCTTGGAGAAGACATGTTCTGGGGGTGATGCCCTGACCGTGTTGTGCCCGTAGTGAGACGTTGTCAACATGTGGTGCTGGTGACCTCCAAAGCTTCTCCTACCGGCACGCGTGCAAACAGTAGGGCAACTGCACGCCTATAACACAGCGTGGGCTACACGGTAGCGCAGCCGCTCTGTGTCTGGGGTCCATGCTCTCCACCCAAAAACTAGCCATGAGCTGCCTTCGTACAAACGTGCAGCAAAATGCTGCATGGACTGGCACTCAGGTGTCCATGCCCACGGGTGGCGATGCAGCTGACGACGATTTGAGCGCAACGCTTGCCTCTAAACTGGATTCAGTACTAGCTGCAGTTGAAAAAATCGGGACCATGTTAGACCAGACAAGAACATCTCTTGAATCCAGGATCGACACGGTCACCTCAGACTTTACTTTTTTATGCGCTGACCACCACAAGGTAGCGAAGAAAGTCCAGTCACATGATCATACTTTGTCGGAGCTGAAACCCATCACCCAAAGCCATACCGTGACCCTGCAAGATATCCTAGATTGCATGCGTTAGAAGACAGAGTAGAGGATACAGAAGGGCGTTCTTGCCGCAACAATGTTCATGTGGTGGGTCTTCCAGAGGGGGAAGAGGGCCGGATCCCAGAACACTATGTAGAGCACTGGCTCAAAGACATCCTACCCCCTGGGACACTGCCGCCACACTTTGTAGTAGAGAGGGCGCACCGGGTGCCATCCCGCAAGCCCCCTCCAGGGGCCCGCCCGAGGTCATTCCTCTTCAAACTCTTAAACTACAGAGACAGGGATGCAGTCCTGTGTGAAACTTGCAAGATCCCAGATCTCAAGGTCAGTGGGAGCCCAGTCATGATATTCCTGGACTATACGGCACAGGTGCAGAGATAGAGGAGCACCTACGCTGCCGTGAAACGCTAGCTCCGTGACCTGGTCCTTCCATACTCCCTGCTGTTCCCTGCCAGGCTAAGGGTGGTGGCCAAAGGGGTGGCACGTTTCTTCGATTCGCCGGCAGAGACGTGGGACTGGCTGGATGAATCAGGACTGTGGTCGGGGCTTCGCCCCTCAACTGCGGAGTCAACTAGGCCCAATGGCAGGAGGGTCCGCCATCGTGGGCGGAGGAGACAAAGGGGAGGCACACCATAATGACAGTGGCACCCAACCCAGATCAAAGCCGAATAGAGCGCCGAGATGTCCTGGAGCTGGCTGCGCCATTGAGGACTCAGACGTACCGTGAGGGCCGTGAAGTAAGCTCCTCTGGGTCTGCCACTGCTAGAGGTTTGTCTACCCCTAGACATGACAACCTGGATGGGGTGTGGATGCCAGAAGTTACTCCACAACCTACAGATGACATTATATGAGGAGCAATATTGTCACGAGTAGTGAGGAAGACTGTGCGCTCAGGTAGTGACTTTCTTGCGCAGTATGGCTATGTTGGAGGTCATTCACTAAAGTGGAATTTGCCACAGTTGTCTTGATATGCCACACACGCGTATTCTACACATAGGCCGCAGCCACTTCAGCACTTAAATAGCGAATGTGCACACTAGCAAACAGATTGGGGGAAGCGGGTCACACCTCCTTGACACAGAGGGACAGGTGACACTCATAGTAAAACACACACTGCCCCTGCCCACACCAGTATCCACAGTGGAATAGTTGCTGCCATTGTTGGACAAAGGACTAGATTGGACAAGCCTCACTGTGAAGTTCGCCCTAAACGTTAATATGGTTACGGTTCATATTTCAAGTTCTAGTTTACCATGGCCAGCCCGCTACCCCCACGTACACTACATATCGGATGTTGAACAGCTTGCCCCAAACCAACCAGAACAGTACAATAGTCAGACATGACACAGGTCAAAGTAGCCACGTGAAATATACGCGGTATGCACATACCCACACGCAGGTATTCTATATTTTCATACTTACATCGACACATGGCAGGTATTGCATTACTTCAGGAGACGCACATGTCACGGGTTGAGCTGCAGCGCTTGCGTAGGAGGTGGAGGGGTCATATATTCAGCACATGCACAGGGCCCATTGATATGGGTCAGAGCAGGTATCCTGTTTGTCCAGGAGGAGGACACAAGTGACACAGAAGGTTTTGTGAAAGGGCATTTAAACGGCCAAGTGGTCCTACTAGGCTCCCTCTATGCCCATGACACAGATCATGCCTCCTTTCTAGAATGCATTTCTGAGGTGGTAGCTCAATGGAGTGGGATCCCCTGGCTGGTGGGGAAGATTTTAACTCAGTGCTCAATGTGGATCTGGATAGGTCATTCCCGCCCCTCAACAGAACCCCCTCCGCATCCGATGCGCAGGCTCTCTGAAGCTGGCTCACGCACTGGGTTCTCCATGATGTGTGGTGAATCCTCAATCCAACTGCTTGTGTCTACTCTCACTATTCTGCAGTGCACGGGCTGCATGTGTGCCTGGATAGACTGGTGATACTGCAGGCTTTACTCCCATTAGTCCAGAATGTTGAATACCTGGGTCGAACCCACTCCGATCATAATCCCCTGTTGATGCCGCACGGGTGAGAGGCACAACGTCCCCCGGTCCCCACGTGGCAACTCCAGCCTGGTGCGCTGGAGGACCCGGTGTTTCACTCATTGCTGGGAACGGCTATATTAGCGTACTTTGAAATCAATGAGCAAAGGACAACAAAATATCTCAACTGGTATCATTTAAAAAGGACAGTTAGAGACGCATGTATAGAGCATTGCAATCAAGAAAGAGAGACTCTCAGTAGGTAATTTTCGTAAAAATGCACATGGCATCATGTATTGAGCAAAACGAAATGGCAAGGGACAAGTAACATAAATGAAATAGACAATATTACAGTTGTAACAGCACTGCAAGCAAAATGGATTTGCGAGAAACACCCGAATAGTACTTGGTGCTCAGGTGTGTTCGTGACAGGGCATATCTCACGCCTGCAAAAATGTATCAATATTTCGCGAAGACGCCGAATGTCCGAGGTGCGCTGCGAATGGGGCTGAATTAGTACAAATGCTCTGGAGCTGCACCTGGGTGGGTGCATTCTGGAGTGTAGTGCCCACACTACTACACACTTGTATTGGTTGGAAGCTGCCTTTCGATTGGCCAACCCATCTATTACATAAGTTCCGTAGGACACCCAACACGAAGGTCACATCTAGATTCTTGGATTTGGGTATGATAGTAGCCAAACGGTTGATCACGAAAACGTCGAAAGCCTGGTGGAACTCCATGCTCGCGGAAAACCCTGCCATCAGGTGCGGAGAAACCCTGGGGCTCCCTAGGGTTGCCCATCGAAATATACTCGTATGCTCTCTACACCGGATTGCAACAAAACGCAGGCACGACAATTGGAGACTCCGGTGGTGCGCAGGCTGCAGGTGCCTAGCAGGTATGCAAACCGAGATAGCGTATGCACCACGTCACCTTTTCACTGGAAAATGCAGGCTGACTTGATCTGTATACAACCACACGCTTTAGAAACTGGGGGAGCTAGCAGCTACCAGCTGTACATGCAACACATAACGCATAACACTACATATGGAAACGGGGAGAGGTTGAGGGCTGAGCAAGTGTTGCACAAGTTTCTTTCCTTTTTTTCTTTTTTGCTGTTAGTTTTGGCAAATCTTGTCTTTGTAGCTCTCTTATTAACTTATTACTGTTGCCTAGCCGGCTACGAACACTAAAACAACTGCTTGATCTGTATGTTAGTGCAAGTAAAGGCGTTCAGGGGTAGGCATGCAACAACGTATATATTTCTCAGGACACTCAGACACATGAACTAATATGTAACTGAAATGCCTGCTCTCCCCCTCCTTTTACTTTTCTCCCTTCGCCTGCCTTTTAGGCACGACTTGCAACCGCATCTAAAAGTCTTGTTGTTATGGCACTTATACTGCCTTGTGAATGCAATAGATCTGTACGAATGTGTGTGCATCATGCCTCATGTAACAGATAATATGCCCAGCAATGCCTATCTGTATATGCTATATGTTGTAAAAATACAACATCAATAAAACAGATTTGCAAAAAAAGCAAAAAGAAACGAAACCGAGAGAGTAGGATACATGTAAATAAAAGGTCACAATATAATGTTCACTAAAGAGCATGCATTGCCTAACACAATCTTAAAACCCCACAGTCGAAAACAGCATTCCATACGGGCAAATTAGTGGTGGAGTGCAAACTTTCTTGGATGTAAACTCACAGAGCAGGTAATAGTAGTGAACCTGTTAACAACTAACTAGCCCCTGACAAGGGAAGCCCACACTCCCAATACACAATCAGAACTACACACAAAAGACTGCCTAAATACGGGTGTAGAGAATTGTAGGCATCTGCTGCCTCATTCAAAGTCATAGGTCAGACAGGACAAGGGACGCCATCGCCTACCACAGATACACGGCGTTAGGATTAAACAAGCAGAAAATAAATGACTGGGGACTCTATCCACTATGACACGGGGTAACAAGGGTTAAACGTCTACAGACAGGGCAACGGCCTGGAACCAAGGCTCAGTTTGTTATTATGCTGAAAAGTGCTGTGCTAGCCAACTCCTCTGGACATTTACAATATTGACATTGTGGCTGCTGACCCCCCAGGACCCTCATTAATACTGGGAACTGCACTCCCCATCCTCCACTGCATCAGGGGCCTCACCTGCTACCTGTTGCTGGAGGGGATGGGCATCCATGGACACTCTAAAAAGCGCTGTGCTAGCTTGCTTTGCTGGACATTTTCTATATTAGCATTGTAGCTGTTGATCCCGCCAGACCCTCATTACTACTAGGCACTGCACACCCCTCCTCCACTGCAACAGGGGACTCACCTGCAAGTTGTTCCTGAGTGGGGGTGGGGCCTCCATGGACGCACTGAAAAGTGCTGTGCTAGCCCGCTCCATGGGACATTTTCAAAAGTGGCATTGTGGCTTCTGACCCCCCCGGACCCTTAATACTACGGTGGACCACCACCACCCCCCATTCTCCACTGCATCAGGGGCCTCACCTGCAAGCTGTTCCTGAGAGACGGCAAAACTTCCATCAACAGGCTAAAAAGCGATATGCTAGCCTGCTCCACAGGACATTTTCAGTATCGGCATTGTGGCTGCTGACCTCTCGGGACCCTCATTACTACTGAAGACTGCACCCACATACTCCACTGCATCAGGTGCCTCACCTGAACGCTGCTCCTGAGAGGGCGCCGGGCCTCCATCGATGTGCTGAAAAGTGCTGTGCTAGCCCGCTCCGCCAGACTCCTTCAATGTTGGCACTGCTATTATCAGCACTTTACGCTTCCGCCCGTGAGCTACTCTCAACCATAATGTACTCCCCTGTTACGTGACGTAGCCAACACCATCTGCACTCATGCAGTGCAATAGCTCTCCCTGCACCAACACTCTAACAAGTCTAAGATTCTCATCTGTATCATCCACAACTCTCCCTGCAGGGAGGTGGTGGTCCCCTGGGCTAAAATAAGCCCTTGGAGGGGGGTCTGTGCGCCTTGCATGGTGGTGTTCCACTGAAACACTAAGACCAAGGTTTGAGGGTCAGGGTATCCCTACCCTGCCCACTTTTCTGTTTTTTTACATTTACTTTTGGTTGGACTTGGTTGAAATTGATTCTCATGATGGGTGCCAACACTTTCTGTTAAAGTGTTGGCAGTCAATCAGAGCTCTGCCTTTCCCTGCACAAGCTCCTCATTTTACGCATAGTTGTCAGAGCCACAGATCACACTAACTCAGAGGTCTTCAAACTTTTGGATGCCGAGACCCCCCTGTCAACATTTTGAGGCGTAAGGACCCCCTCTTGACAAAAATGTCTAAACCTGTTGACTAAATTGCGTGGGATGAAAACGTAAATAAGGTTATGTGATGCCGCGTATTTTGGGATAGCATTGCTTCATTATTTTGATATTTGTTACACACAGTAACGCTGAGGAAAGATTTCACCCAATCAGTACCCATTTATAACCAAAATACAGCAATTATCATCAGAAAGATTTCAAGTCAACCTTTGTGAAGGGCCTTCCACTCTGCAGCAATACGTGCTGCCACATTAGAAGCTCACCTGGCCCTGACCGGAAGAAGCAGGGGTCCCTTAAAACCCTGGCGGTTTTGTGTAGAGTTAAGCCTTTTACCCATGCAGCTTTCCTCTCACCCCCTCCCTTCCATCCCTCTCTCCTCTCCTAACCCCGGATCCCTCTCTCACTTTGCAGGTCATTTTCTTTCACCCCTTTTTACAACTTCTGAACTCTCCCCATTCAACCTCTCACTTCACCTTTCATCACCTCTTGCCATTCTGTCCTTTCACTGCCCTCATCTCTAACAGTCTCTCACATTTATCTCATGGCCTCTCTGGCCCGGTCACCTCCCGTGCCCCTCAGCACTTCTCATTCACCTCGTCTTTGTCTATTTGTATCTTACACCTCTCCAGTCCCCCCATTCCTCTTTCACATCTCCCCTTTGTTCTAACAGAAGCCCTCACCTTTGGATCACACTCACTTCTTGCGTGTCCACACTTCTCTTCGGCAATTCACATTTCTCCTCATCCCTGACCTCTTCAATCAAATTCTCTCACTCCCTTGCTGTCCTCTCTCATTTTGGGTGCGGATGCAAGTTCAGAATGGGATGAATGAATGTATGATTACTGATGGGCTTGTTTGAGTGAGTTGCATATTGAGTAGTGAGGGGGACAGGTGAGTGAAGTGTCACATGAGTGCAGGATGAGTAGTGTACTCGTGTGACTGCAGGTTGAGGTATAGTGTGAGCAGGACAAGTGCATTTTGAGAGCAGAGTGATCACTGTGTGCAGGGTGAGCGGGTGAATGGTGCAAGTGCATGGTGATCAGTGTGAGTGCATTGTGATTGCTGTGAGTGCAAGGTGAGCGGGTGAATGGTGCAAGTGCATGGTGATCAGTGTGAGTGCATTGTGATCACTGTGAGTGCAACGTGAGCGGGTGAATGGTGCAAGTGCATGGTGATCAGTGTGAGTGCATTGTGATCACTGTGAGTGCAGGGTGAGCGTGACAATGAAGGGCGAGAATGAGGAATGAGTTGTCTGAATGCAGGGTGCATTCCCAGACCCATGAAGTAACTCAGCATGTTATTGATGGGGCGTAGACTTTAAGATCTAAGTTAAACTATTGCGGCATTAATCGGGGATCGAGGGTGAAGGAAATAAATAATGTGCTGATCCTGCAACAAACTTCCAGTCCTATGGTTAGGGTTGCCAGCAGATTATTTTGGTGGCCCAGTCGGTACAAAAAAAAGCAGTCACCTAAAGCGGTATTTTCAGCGCTTATCTGTGCATACTTCCCAGGGCCGGCTTTAGTGCTGGTGGTGCCCTGTGCGACCATGTTTGTTGGTGCCCCCCACAATGACCACCCCCACCACGGATTCTCTCACTAGCACCCTTTAACAGTGACCAAGTCTCCATAACCCCACACTCTCAGATGCATTGAATTAGTTATATAGTGCCACTCATACCAGTGTAGGGTGTCCGAGCACTTTGCATCACACACACATTACACAGAGACAATCAATCGTAAGTGTGTAAATCAGTGTATAGGAAATGTTACATAGGCCAAAGGACTAAAAGTATAGGAGTCACATGTCATCCATACTGGTAGGCAGTATAGTTCAAGAGTGCTTGGTGTGGAGAAGCACAAACTCAGAGTCGAAAAAGAAACAGCGTAGTTGGGAGTTTCCTTTAATAATAAGAATTGATTTCTAGCCAAATTAACCCTTTTTGCAACATTAATCAATGGTCTAATAATGTATTCTTTGTAGTGTGCATGCAGTTCTAGGATGAAAGTTAATAGCTCACTATCCTATATTAGGACTTTAAGTTATAAATTGCAAGTAACAAAAGGATGTCTCTTTTGAAAGCAGTAATCTGCTGATCTCTTCACATCATACGAACTCTGTAATCTACTTGGTACACGTTCTTTGCAGCAGGCATATTAACCCTCTGCACTAACATCACCCAAGTCAAAACCTCAACTATACAACATTCTGATCTCTCTCCAGGAAGATAATTAATCACACAAGTTATCTTGACATTTATGTGAGGCCTGGTAATTGCCGGGGAAAGAAACACTGCAGCGTTTCACTCACGGCGCCCCCAGGAAGCCAACTTTATATTCCTTTCCATGAAATGCATTCTCACACTACGGCAGTGAATGTAAAATCCAAATGTAAGGAATAGGCACAGTGGGGACCCAGGGGGTACTGGAACCAGCAAAAAAAACCTAAGCCTCTGTAAGCAGTTTACAAAGGCATGTTAAATGGTCTTTAAATACCTGTGAAAAAACACGGGGGTGCCGGAGATAGGAATCCAGACACTGCCCAGCTGAGCCCCCAGCAGCTCAAGTTTCACTGCAGCAGCCCGGGCTGAGACACAGGACGGGGGAAGGGGGGGGGGGCTGAAGCCCTTGGGCCTGGGCAGAAGTGTGACTGGGAAGGCGCGACCCCCTTTGCATCACTCCACGGCCCCCCTGGGGGTCGCGCCCCACAGTTTGAAGACCCCTGCACTAACTGTATTTTCTTATATTTCTCAACAACCCCTGAACGGATTTACTTTTTATCAAATTTGGTGTAATTCTGTTCAGTGGTTCAGGCTGCAGGCGTGTCTAAAGGTCCTTTGGGAATTAACACGGAAAAACACATTTATTTACACACCTTTTTCTCGGCCCCCACTTGGCAGATCCTCTCCAAACTTTTCATGCACAACAAGACTCACTATGACACTTTTTGGGGAAATTTCATTAAGATTTGTCAAACGGCGCCAAAGATATAGACAAGTCAAAAAATGTGTTTCCTATAGAAACTTGGTCCTAACTATACCTACTGGCGACCGCCAGTAGGATATGTCTATATATATATATATATATAGCGGTCGCCAGTAGGTATAGTTAGGACCTAGTTTACATAGGAAAAGCGTTTTTTCACTTGGCAATAACTTTGGTGTCGTTTCACCATCTTCATGAAATTTTCCTAAAAAAGTGTCAAGGTAGGTTCTGTGTGTCATGGAAAGCTTGGGGGTGATCCGTGCAGTGGAGACTGAGAAATTGGGGTGCAAAATAAAGGTGCATTTGTAATGTTGATTGCCATGGCAATTTTTAGTCACACCTACAGCCCAAACCGCTGAATGGACTTACACCAAATTTGGCAAAAATGTAGATGGTTCAAAGAAGCGCCTTTTGTTTATTTGGTGTAAATTTGTTCAGTAGTTTTTGAGAAACTTAAGTTGAAAATGTTAGTGATATCTCTGGTCACGGATATCTCGCGTATATTTTGCAATTAATTGCAAATGTGCGCACTAACATAAATGCTGTGATAGGCTTGACGCAACCTGACCATAAAGTTACGCCTGCCATTTTATCTATCGGGAACGGTTCCCGGGGCTAAAATGTTCTGTGAAAGCAAGCATAAGGGGTCTGGGTGGAGGTACTCTGGCCACATTTTTCAGAAACGTAAGTGTTAGTGACACAAGATATGTGCCCAATATGGATTTTTTTAATCGCGCACAATATTTGCGATGATGCCGCGATTGCCAGCGTGGCCCCCATGTCCCCTCATGGGGACGTCGCAACTATCGCGGTTACACTGCAAATATTGATGGAAATATTTTTTTTAAATCTGTGAATCCTTAATACACATTGCATTATGTTGAGATTCTGATAAATGTTTTTATAGAGTTATTTAGATAGTGATTTATCTAGTGTGATGGTTAGAATTAATTATATCGTCATAATATTTTAATGTGGTGGTGAGTATTGAATTCCTGCTTTTGCTTTCCGCGGTTACCGACGTTATTGCGATCTCCACCCTCACTGCGAAAACAGGAAATAGGTTTTATGGATGTTTGTTCTAGCAATACACTAGAAAAACATGAGCTTGGAAGTGTATAGTAATAAAACCCTAATGTGTCAAATACTGTAATATGTGTGCATGTATGTGTTTTTTACTTGATGGAAACGGCGCGATCGTCACCATTAATGGCATCGTCTTGATTCTACGAATAACTGCGAAACCGTAAAATAGGACTTAATGATAGATTTTGAAGAAATGTAGTACAAAAACATGAGTTTAAACATGTTTTTAAAGAAGCATGTATATAGTAATATGTGTAGTGAAATAATTAATATTTTTGGATGTGCTGGTGGCTGTTGAATGTCTGCTTTTGTTTTGCGATTTTGTGATGTATTCGCGACCATTGTGATGTTGTTGCATAGATTCTTACAAATTAAATTAAAAAAGGATCTATAGAAAAAGAATTGTAAACTTTTGGGTACTAGGGTGGCTCTGACAAGAACCTTTGTGTTGATTATGTGTATATGACAGCTACACATGAGACCGGATGCAGAGTTTCAGGTTACTTAGAAACACCCTGTTGCCTTTGTCTGTAAAGTGCACTCCAATCATTTATGTAAATTCCATCCATGTCAAAACACAGATTGTTGTTATAGATACAGCCCATGCGATGGTCTCTAAGTAAAGCAGGAACAGTTTTATTAACATGTTTACTGGCTTTGTCAATCTGTGGACAGAATCAATCAATCAATCAATCAGGACATTTATAGAGCGCACTACCTACCCGTAGGGTCTCAAGGCGCTTGGGGGGGGGGGGGGGGTGTCGCTACTGCTCGAACAGCCAGGTCTTGAGCTTCTTCCTGAAGGAGAGGTGGTCTTGGGTCAGGCGCAGGTCGGCCGGGAGGGAGTTCCAGGTCTTGGCGGCCAGGTAGGAGAAGGACCTTCCTCCTGTAGTGGCTCTGCGGATGCGTGGGACGGCGGCGAGGGCGTGGCTGGCAGATCGGAGGTGGCGTTTGGGAGCGTAGAAGTTGATGCGGTTGTTGAGGTAGCTCGGGCCTTGATCGTGGAGAGCTTTGTGTGCGTGGGTAAGGAGGCGGAAGGTGATTCTCTTGTTGACCGGGAGCCAGTGCAGGTCTCTTAGGTGTCCGGAGATGTGGCTGTGTCGTGGGATGACGAGGATGAGTCTGGCTGAGGCGTTCTGGATGCGCTGGAGTCTCTTCTGGATCTTGGCGGTGGTTCCGGCGTAGAGTGCGTTGCCGTAGTCCAGTCGGCTGGTGACGAGGGCCTGGGTGACGGTCTTCCTGGTCTCTGTGGGGATCCACCAGAAGATCTTCCGAAGCATGCGCAGGATGTTGAAGCACGACGAGGAGACGGCGTTGACTTGCCTGGTCATGGAGAGGGAGGAGTCCAGGATGAAACCCAGGTTGCGAGCGTGGTCCGTCGGTTTGGGTGCGGTGCCCAGGGCGGGGGGCCACCAGGAGTCGTCCCAGGCGGAGGGCGAGGAGCCCAGGATGAGGACCTCCGTCTTATCTGAGTTCAGTTTCAGGCGGCTCGTCGTCATCCACTCGGCTACCTCTCTCATCCCTTCGTGCAGGTTGGCTCTGGCGGCGGTGGGGTCGTTGGTCAGGGAGAGGATCAGCTGGGTGTCGTCGGCGTAGGAGATTATGTTGAGGTTGTGTTGGCGTGCGATGGCCGCGAGGGGACTCATGTAGACGTTGAAGAGAGTCGGGCTCAGTGAGGATCCTTGAGGGACGCCGCAGATGACTTCGGTGGCCTCTGACTTGTACGGTGGTAGGCGGACTCTTTGTGTTCTTCCGTTGAGGAAGGAGATGATCCAATCCAGTGCCTTCTCCTGGATTCCGACGTTGCTGAGGCGCTGCACTAGGGTGCGGTGGCAGACCGTGTCGAAAGCCGCGGAGAGGTCTAGGAGGATGAGGGCCGCTGTTTCTCCGTTGTCCATCAGGGCTCGGATGTCGTCAGTGGCGGCGATGAGGGCGGTCTCGGTGCTGTGGTTGGCACGGAATCCAGACTGCGATGGGTCGAGGGATCCATTCGTCTCGAGGAAGGTGGCCAGCTGTTTGTTGACGGTCTTCTCGATGACTTTGGCTGGAAACGGGAGTAGAGAGATGGGGCGGTAGTTCTTGAGTTCGGTGGGGTCTGCTGTAGGTTTCTTAAGTAGAGCGCTGAGTTCGGCGTGCTTCCAGCTCTCGGGGAAGGTGGCGGTGTCGAAGGATGTGTTGATGATGTCTCGCAGGTGGGGTGCGATGACAGCGTCGGCTTTGTTGAAGACGTGGTGAGGGCAGGGGTCGGTCGGAGATCCGGAGTGGACGGAGTTCATCATGTGGACGGTGTCTTCGGTGTTGACCGGGGTCCAGGCGCGGAGGGTGGTGGCGGGAGGCGTTGCTGCGGTCGTGGCGTGCGTCGGTTGAGTGCTGAAGCTGTTGTGTATGTCTGCGATCTTGTTGTGGAAGTAGGAGGCGAGGGAGTTGCAGAGGTCTTGCGATGGGGTGATGTCGTTGTTTCCGGCGTTGGGGTTGGAGAGCTCTTTTACGATGTTGAAGAGTTCCTTGCAGTTGTGAGCGTTGTTGTCCAGTCGGTTCTTGAAGGCCGTTTTCTTGGCGATGCGGATCAGTTGGTGGTGTTTCCGGGTGGCGAACTTGAGGGTGGTCCTGTTGTCCGGCATGGGTTCCTTTCTCCAGGCTTTCTCGAGGGCTCGGCAGTTCTTCTTGGAGCTCTTGAGTTCGTCGGTGAACCAAGGGGCTCTCTTACTGCCGGGTCTGCTGGGCGGGATCCTCAGAGGGGCGAGTTCGTCTGCGCATTTGCTGATCCACTTCGAGAGGTTGTCGGCGGCCTGGCTGGGGTTCGCTGAGCTGGCCGGAGGGTGCTGGCTCAGGGAAGCGGCGAGCTGGTCGGCTGTGATCTTGTTCCAGCTTCTTCGAGCAACCTGTTGCTGGTGGTGGTGGATCGTCGTTCTTCTGAAGGTGAAGTGGATGCATCTGTGGTCCGTCCAGTGGAGTTCTGTGGCGTGGCTGAAGGCGATGTCTTTGCTGGATGAGAAGATGGCGTCGAGTGTGTGTCCGGCGAGGTGGGTGGGGGTGGACACCAGCTGCTTGAGTCCAAGGTTGGCGAGGTTGTCGAGCAGGGTGCTGGTGTTGCAGTCGTTGTTGTTCTCCAGGTGGAAGTTGAAGTCCCCCAGGAGGATGTAGTCAGCGGAGGGGAGGGCGTGCGGGCTGACGAAGTCGGCGATGTCCTCGCTGAATTGAGTGCGTGGTCCCGGAGGTCGGTAGATCAGGGTGCCTCTGAGGGTGGTCTTCGGGTCGGTGTGGATCTGGAAATGCAGGTGATCGGCGGAGGGTGGGGTGTTGTCGGTGCTGGTCGTGATGCGGATGGTGTTCTTGTGGATGATGGCGATGCCTCCTCCCACCTGGTTGGCGTTGCGGTCCCTCCGGGTGATCTTGTAGCCTTCTGGGATGGCGATGGCGATGTCAGGCGCTGAGGAGGCGTTCATCCAGGTCTCCGTGATGAAGGCAACGTCAGGGGCTGTGGCGTCTAGGAGGTTCCAGAGTTCGGTGGCGTGTCTGTGGACGGAGCGGGTGTTGAGCAGGATGCACTTGAGGTGGTTGCTGCTGGTGTTCGGTATGGCGGGTGCTGGTGTGGGGCAGGTCCGGATGCAGGTGAACTTGCAGGCGTGACAACTGAAGGGTCCGTAGGTGCGTCTCGGGGTGGCTTGGTGGCAACCTGGGAATCGGCCGGTGTTGAGTGCGATGAGGGTGGCGGCGGTGTACGTGAGGCGGGTTGGCCGGGGTCCTCGTGGGCCAGGGGTCCTGGCACTGGGCGCGGTCCAGGTGCGGACGGGCGTAGACGGGCTTGCCTTTGGCGCGCCTTCGGCGCACAATCGGCGCGCCCGCTGCGCGTGACCGCTGCGCGTTCGCACGGTCGCCATATATGGCGAAGTGCGCGGGTGGGCGGAGCAGCTGGGAGGCGGGAGCGGGGAGGGAACAGAATGAAGAAAGGGGCGGGGTCAGCGGTGGTGGCGGGAAGCGGGGAGCGGGGAGGGAAGACGGAGGGCGACAACAGGCGGGAAAAAACGGGCAATACGGCGGAATACAACAAATCTGACAAATACAATTACAATTCCACAATTACAATTACCATACAGTAAAACAACACCAGGGGCACAGGGAGAGGAGCGCTGAACACGGATCACGCCGCTCGAAGGAGGGGGCGTGGTCACGAGGCGGCAGTCGGGCAGCGAGGCACAATGGAGGGGGAGGCACACGCAGCAGCTGGTGGCCGTGCGGCGCAGGGGTGTCCTAGGACTAGGTCACACTCACCTGCGTCGCACGGTCGCCATATATGGCCAAGTGCGCGGGTGGGCGGAGCAGCTGGGAGGCGGGAGCGGGGAGGGAACAGAATGAAGAAAGGGGCGGGGTCAGCGGTGGTGGCGGGAAGCGGGGAGGGAAGACGGAGGGCGACAACAGGCGGGAAAAAACGGGCAATACGGCGGAATACAACAAATCTGACAAATACAATTACAATTCCACAATTACAATTACCATACAGTAAAACAACACCAGGGGCACAGGGAGAGGAGCGCTGAACACGGATCACGCCGCTCGAAGGAGGGGGCGTGGTCACGAGGCGGCAGAATTGATTTGACCACTTCCATTTCTGTCTTTGGCATATATTAGAGTACACCAAGACATTGTGAGGGAAAAGCGACATCAGTTCTGCAAAGGTATCTTTCATTAGGACTTCCAGCCCTACCCCAGTCAATGTGCCTAGGTCATTGCCTCCACAGTGCACAATCATGAGGTGAGGAGCTTGGCAATCCACAATGGTTTTAACAAAAGGCAGTACTGATGAAACTTTAACCCTCTCTGGCCAAACCAAGTAATCTCCACATTTGGCAAACCCAAGTCCCAGTCAATGCCTCTCTTGTTTGCTGCCTCTTTAGCCCAGTAGACATAGCTGTGGCCAACAATCCACACTCTAAGTATTTTCAAGTGAAGGAGCAATAGCAGTTAAGAGAAGGCTGGTAGTAAATGAGGAAGTTTTCCAAATGAAAAGCAGTTCAAATGGAGGTGTTTTATTTAAAAAACTATATACATATATTCCATTGGATGCTGTCAGTAAGTAAGTGAATACAATTAGGTAGTTTCAGTGGATGCATTTTTTTTGTTTAAATTTGTTTTATTGGTATTTCTTGGAACTTTTAAACAAAACATAATAACATAGTCTGTATACATATCTTATAACCCCCATCATAGGTAGTTTTGGTGGATGCATTAGCAAGTCCTATTATTGGTTGTTGTTTTAAAAAATAAATGTAATACAGGTATGGGTATGCTTCTGAATCTGTGGAGTAAACCACACCTGCTGCACCTCATTTGGAAGTAGCATGGACCTTCTAGAATGTGCTTTGAACTTGTGATCAATGTGTATTGGGGGAAAGGCTAGGGTTGTAGGGACAGAGGAGGCAGGACACACAACACAGGGTGCCCACAAGGGGGCAGGTACCGGGGGCTGCCTCAGAGAGCGGAGGACGGGAGGCAAAGTTGGTGGGAGTATCAGGAAGAGGAGGGCAAAGAATCCAGGAGAGGGGTCGATGTCACTGAGAGGAGCAGTGTTGAGGGTAAGAGAGTAGTAATAATCCAGAAGAAGAGTTCATGATCCAGGGGTCATACAGGGGAGCAGATAACCCAGAAGAGGAGTCAGTCGATGTCAGTGAGAGGGTGGTATAGAGGGGAACGGATAATCCGGAAGAGTTATTGATGTCACTGCAAGGGAGAGTGTTGAGGGTAGGAGGAGAGTAATAACCCAGAAGAGGGGTTGTGTCAGTAAGGGTGGTGGTGTAGAGAGAAAGAGGGGGAGATAAGCCAGACAAGAGGTTGGTGTCACCGAGGCAGATGGTGCGGATGGAAAGAGAAGACCGCCCGAGGCTGGGCTGTCAGGAAGGTGAGAAGAGAGAGTGAGGGGCATCAACCACTAAGCGTGGGCAGAGAACTCTCGCGGAGTATGCGGAGATTTGCCTACTACGCATTCCACAAAGAACATGGAATAGGCAAATCTCGGCACACTCCACAGCGGAGCGGAGTTGACTAGTCCCTGCCTCCAACCCCGCAAATAATGAATAAAATAAATATACAATATAAGTAAAATAATAAACACTTACCTTGCCTGCGGCGGCCCCGGACTGCCGTCCTCCTCTTCCTCGGCGTTTCACGGTGATCTGTGCATGAGCGTGCCCAGGCATGCACATACCTTGCGAGTAATGCACCTGCGCAGGCGCACGCGCATGTGCAGATCACCGTGAAACACAGAGGAAGAGGAGGACAGCAGCCTGGGGACACCGCAGGCAAGGTAAGTGTTTATTATTTTACTTATAATGTATATTCATTCAATTCTTACTTGGGGGATGGAGGCGGACCTCCACATAGAGCTGCTCCGCCAGCTCCGCCCAGGGTTATCAACAACCACAGCAAAGGGCTTGGAGATGAGCCACTCACTTCTCTAGTGCCTAGACAGCCGTACCTACAACGGTGTCACAAGCAGTGCTTTGACACAGGACTGTCAAACGTGGTAGGCAGAGGTGAGAAAAGGGGGCACTTGTCAGGAATGTTTACAAGGTGCTCGTTCGGCAAAAGTGTGAAGAACAGTGGTTGAATAAGGTAATGAAGGATAGGTGGTTACTGAATTATTCTTAAAAACGGTTACTCCAGAGTTCTTGGGAAGGGGGCGCTAAGATGCAGGTCAGCCGCTGGAGCGGGGAGGATCAGATGACCGCTTCTGCACTAGGCAGAGTGCAGGTGCAAGCCACCAGCCTCACACAACTAAAGTCACATGGGCTGGGAAAAATCAAAGTACTTCTTAAGGAGAAAGAGAAAGAAATGAGCCAGAGACATTTTGTGGCATTAGTGGCAACTAGTTGCGCATTCAAAGAACATAAAACTAATATATGCTTATATTGTGGCCGAATATTGCCACTTATAGAGAGTGCGTCCACCAGTGAATAGCCGCCCTTTTGAATAACAAGTGCCCAGAAATAACCAGTGGACCGGACTCCCTTATGATGGGAAAAAGTAAGGCCTTAATTGCTTTTCACTACTTTTGACGGTCAGTTTTAAAAACACACCTGGACACGGTAGTGCACCGTTGTATGACCCTTCTCTTCCAGTTATACAGGTCCCAGCCTCCACTTGCGACTGGCCCCACCCCTGGTAGATGCAGTTGTCTGTTGTGATATTAGTGCGCCCAATGCCTCTATGCATAAAAGTAGAACAAGCATAGGTTTCAACTGCTAGTTGTTTCCGACTGGCTCACCTGAGGCCTGCAGCTTCGGTGGCTGGCAGGGGCGGGCTGCAGAAGACCACAGGCAGCAATTATTAAATTATGGTCTCTGTCTCACTTCCTGGGACCCACCTGCTGCCTCATGAGCAGGCTACGCTGTGCATGACAATACTGGCCCAGCCTTGTCCCAGCCTATGCCTCACCCGGAGGGCGGAGGCTGAAAACCACGCAGCTGCGTGCCACACAAAATTTCATCACGTACGCGCCGGTTTATTTATGAGGCGCGGCGGCGGGAGTTACTTTAAAAGTATGTTCCAGACGGAACTTGCTGTCGGCAAAAGTACTGTGTGCCGAGGGGGCCCCTGGAGCTCGTGGCCCCCCACAATGCTGGGGCTGCGGGGGGCCTGTGTTACGCCCCTTGGGCCCCATAGCACCTTAAGTCCTAAAGGAGACCTCTGAAATATGCTTGCAAGCACCTGTATGCAGTATATGTTTCTTTCTCCATGGGAAAGCATTACCACGTAAAAACACATTTGTGTGAAAGTTTTATTCACCTGTAAAACTTCTCCGTGTCAAAATGTAGATGAGCTAGTATCATCAGAACGTATCAGTAAATGATAGATCAGTACTTGGACTATCTTAATTAATAGTATCTGGAATCGAAATTGCGCACACACACACGCACACACATTTAAATATATACAATTTGAGTGGCATAATTGTGAAAATAAATGTGTCAGTGCTCTGTTTGTTGATTTCTTTGCTTCCTGCTGGGCTAGGAGTATGAAGATGATATTGTGATATACTTCTCTTATGCACTCAACAATCTCTTTCAATCCTAGGGTTTACTGTTCCCTTTGCCATGAATTCAGTAACATTAAATTCCCAAGTGTAACAATGTTAGCATCACCCTGTTACATTTCAGGGGTGTGCACGGCAGGGTTGCAGAGAACTGGGCAAATTTCATTTTGCAAGAGATAAAGATTTTTTAAATACTCTGCAGCACCATCCGTTAACATAGCCTCATTGTAAAACTATCCGGAACAGGATTTCAACAAAGACGGAGCTACAGTAAATGCCCGTAGAGTTATGTGATTCTTTGATGATGTCCGCTTAATGATGGATTTGCCACATTTGGTAAATAATCCACCAACTGATGCCTAATATGCAGAGTTCAACAGAACATCTTTTAACTCCAATAGATTATACTATTTCCCATCCTGCGCAATTGTACGCAGGCAGCCAGTAACACTTCCTTGGTTACTGCTTAGTTCCAAACTTTTGAACGCTGCTCAGTACAAAGAAATGCACGTTTCAAGCTCCTTGAAATACTGTCGTAAAACACTGCACTGCATTTATATATTTGCTGGTTTAGTGAAAGGCTGGCAGAGAACTCAAAAATTTGTCATTTATAAAAAGTTAAAATAGTTCTTGAGATGCCATTTGGTTCACAAGCAACACTGTAATTTCTTCTGAGTATGGGGAAATATGAAGTGCTGCCCACACCTTCTTTTCCTTTTCAGTTGTTCATCACGCTGGGTAGCTAGCTACAACAAAGCTGGAGCCAAGATTCGACCTTGCGATCTATATCAAGGTCATGGCCCTTTAGACCAGCCCTCTGCCGCTGCGCTCTTCAACCAGGGGGCCCCTGGAGCTCGGGCCCCCCGTAATGCGGGTGCTGCGGGGGGCCTGTGTTACACCCCTGGCTCACACATATAGTGACAACTCTTATATATCTAACAGAAATTGAGGTACTTTCACAGTCACTCAGGTACTACTCAGGTACTCATTCAATCACCCAGCCACTACTCAAGTAGTCATTGAATTACTCAGGTACTACCCACGCACTACCTATGTACTCATTGAACCACGCAGTCACTACCCATGCATTCATCCAGTCACTCAGGCACTAACCATTCACACATACAATCAAAAAGGCTGTACCTATGCAGTTATTCAAACACGCAAGCTCAAACCATGCACTCATCCAAACACCCATTTATTACTCCTACACTCATCCAAATACTGAGGCACAACACTTGCACTCATCCAAACACTCAGGCACTAGCCATGCACTAATCCATTTATGCTGGAAGTAACATTGCATTGAACCTATCACCCATCCAGTATCTATGCTCTCCTCCAATTAGTGAGGCAATACTTATATTTATATATACAATTGCTCAGGCATTAGTCATGCACTCATGTAATAAACCAGGCAGTACTGATGCACTCTTTCAATTATCCAGGCAATATCCATGTAGTTATGTAATCACCCAGGCACTATCTGTTCAATTAACCAAAAATACATGGGCAGTAGTCATGTACTCCTTCAATCACTGAAATAGTACTCATGCAATCTGCCAGGTATTATGTATGCACTTAAACAATCACGTAGGCACTATCCATGCACTCAATGAGTCACATATATACTACGAATGTAGTCCTGTTATCACTGAGGGACTAGAGTATCACTCATTTAATCATGCAACCACTATATCT
This sequence comes from Triturus cristatus, assembly GCF_964204655.1. Lineage (NCBI taxonomy): Eukaryota > Metazoa > Chordata > Amphibia > Caudata > Salamandridae > Triturus > Triturus cristatus. The sequence goes on from NC_140584.1 coordinate 925,512,352, forward strand.
GCACGTATTGAATCAGTGAGGCATTAGTTATGTACTTATCTAATCATTCAGGCACTACTCATTAACTCATCCAAACACCCAGATAGTAGCAATATAGTCATACAAACACACAGGCAGTAGCTATGCAGATATGGAACCACCGATGTAGTTCCTACATACTCAGGGAATCATCCAGGTACTACCTATTTTAAAATTTACTACAAAAGGGATAAAGTGGTCTTTTTACCATGTATAAGTGAGAACTGAGACATGGTGCAGCTTTGTTGTAGGCAAGGGTGCTATAATATTAAAAGGTACCTAATAAATTAAGGTTTGTGTTTTGCTTTGGGTTTGGTACATTGAAGTAAATGCTTGTAGTTATGTAGCTAGGTTCCTCTGTAGATTTAAAACTACAACATACCATAAAAATTGTTTTTGTATTATGTGTAAGCCAGCAGTAAAGTAGTTGGTTCATTGGCTAGAAGAAAAATTAAAATATACTTATTATTTTTTACATAACAATATCTACATAAGTACAGACAGTTACAATGCCTACAAAATTTTGGAGGAAAAAGCGACAGAAGCAACTACAGTATCTATGCCGAACTGAGATACAAAAGGGGCAAAATGCGGAAAAAGTGGTGAAAGAAGAAAGAGCTACTGGTAAGAGGACAAAGTCATTTTTTAAAATATATATGGACATTTGCAAAGATTACAAAATAATGAAAATAAAATTCAAACTATGAGAAAGAATAAGAGTGGACAAGGTGTATATTGCACAAACAGGAAAGAATGTAACAAATTTGGACACACCTTAACCAGGAGATAGAAGCAGGTTAAGGAAATCAGAGCCAGGCTGTTTTGTAGTAGAGTAGTTATAAATCTACAGAGAACTATGAAGAAGTATAAAAGAAGGCGAGATGCACTGAAAGAGAAAGAACGAGCTGAGAGAGTAGTTGATAAGGCTTTTGCTTTGAAGAGAAAGCTTTTCATTTTAATTATGAATAGAATGAAGACTCTTTACAAAATGGTGTTGTGTATGAGGAGATAGAACCAGAAAACAATTAGTAAATAGAAGTAATTTTTTACAGTTTTTAATGGAGAATAGATACATACTTCTAGTACCGAGCATTTCTTTAAAGAAATAAGCTTTCTCCAGGATAATAGATTAGTTAATGCTATTGATGAAAGAGGATGATGGTATGAAATGAAGAATGGCACTCCTATAGCAAAAGAGCTGATGGTACCTAGAAATGTAGAAGAAGTTATTGCAGAAGACGTACAAGGAAGGCATAGTCAGGCACCTGTTTACTAAAGGAATTGTAGCAGTGTTTGCAGTATTTGACAGCAATCCATTGATAAAGTAAGGACATTTCTAAGTATCTTTCCAAGATTAAGTTTAAAACACAAAATACGTACTTTCCAAGTTTTGGATCCTTGCAAGGATAAAAAGCATACAAATTTGCAAGGACACTCACTAGCTTGTTTATCAAAGAAAGCGTGCCAAAGCACTTTTCATCATTTTGGACGTTGACTGTACATCACTCAACAATTCAAACTTTAGTTAGGAGGCTGTACTATGTGACAACTCCTGCTTTATGTTTAGGAGTAATTAATACAGCTCTTTTGCATGGTACTGTGGCAGATGTTGAAAAGGTTTGTAATGATGTGCAGTTTTATTTCTTTGGTCCTGAGCAGGGGTCTAGGGAAAATGAAGAGTTGTTAATAGAAGGAGTTGTGGAACAGGACACAGTTATTACACTTGATAGTATTAAAGAAGAGATTACAAAATTTAACACAGGGTGCTCTGAAAAACCAGAGCATGTTTGTATATTTTGTCGACACACTCACTACAAGATTTCAACATGGACTGTTGACTTGTATTTAAAAAGTGAAAAAGAAAATAATGATAACAGGCAAAATTTAGCTGTGTACGTATTTGCAGAGCAAAGATTTGACTGGTCCATATGGCAAGTTATATGTAAGAACTGTTACAATATATTAGAAAATAATAACATGGCTGCCAGAGCTGTGCATAGCAAGTTAGAACTGGTTTCTATTCCAGAAGCACTTCAAGGTTTAAATATTTATGAGTCCATTCTTATCCAAACTATTTATCCATTTGAAGCTATAGTCCGTATGGAGCCAAAGACAGGCGAGTTACCGCCAACAGAGCTACAGAAAGGTTCAACAGGTAGAGTAGTGTATGTGCCATTAGATTTCTAGAAAAATATTGAAACTGTAGGAGTAGATAGAGATTTAGAAGAAGGACTTGTAATTCTTGTAAATGGTATGTATGCCTACTAAGAACACAAAAATATGTCAGGAGTTATGTAGATTTTACTAAAGTTAAAAAAGGAACTTTATATCTGGTACAACATAATATTTAGTATACAAATGTAGAAAGCCTGTAGGATCACACATATGGAGGATAAGACATTTCCATCAGCAGATCAGATTAAGAAGGTGGATCAGTCCAGAACAGAAGTAAGTTATTAACATTATAGTATCCACCCTCTGCATTCTAAAGATGATATTGGTGATGCCATTGATCTGTTTCAAATGAAGGCAAAAGGAGCTCCATTAGGTAGGTGGCAGGTATGACGACCGGCCTCTGCAAATACCTGCAGCTGAATATAGATCTACTAGATTTTATTCAGAAGACCCTAGATTTCGTCAGTGTATTCCATATATATTTTACCTACTAGTTTAGAGTGACTTGTCTGGCCTCTCATATGCTGTGAATCACATTCTAAAAACGAGTTAATTTGCAGAATATATCAGCAAGAGGATTTCTGGAGAAAGTTCAAGAAAAATATGATCCCTTGGAATACAATTTAAAAAACCTAATGGCATGTCAACATACGTTGCTATTGGCGTCATGGGGAACTCAAGTGCATGTTGAGGAACCTTGGAGCACCTACTTGATTTCTGATTCTCAGTTGTGCTGAGTATGCATGGATGACCTGCTAGAATTCTTGTAGAAGGCAAATTTCAATATAAAGACATTCATCTGAAGACACCAGGAGCACTGTGATCATCAGACACTGCAAATGTTTGTAGATATTATAATCAGAGATTTGAAGCAATGATTGCTTTCATCTTGAACAAAACAAAACCTCCTCTTGGTAAAGTGACTGATTTATTTTGTCACAAAGAGTACCAAGCCTGAGGTGCTCCCCATAGTCACATGCTTTTATGGGTAAAAGATGCACCAAAGTTTGGAACAGACAGTGATGAGTCTGTGTTGTCTTTTATTGAGCAGTTTGTAACTAGTTCTGTCCCAAAGGACAGTGGTGTCAAAATATTAAGACTTCAAGTTCTATGATTCCAAAATTATAGAAGTTGAAAATACTGTCAGCGAAGATACAGAGCAAAAGGGAAATTTTATACAAGATGTTGTTTTGGATTACCACGACCTGTCATCTAATAAGGAAGAGTAAACAGTTTCTTGTCTGCACCGAAAAATGCATGCAACCTAAGAAGAACAGAGGCCTCTAAGTACATTAACGACTACAACCCTGTGATTCTGAAGATGTGGATTGCAAATATCGATGTACAGTTTGTTGCAGACAACTCAATTGCTGTTGTTCGGTACATTACGTCTTGTATAACAAAGTCAGAGAAAACTGAGAATTAAGGAGATGTGGGAGGAGATTTCAGCAGAAAAGAGTCTTACAAAGAAATTGTATAGTTTTAGTTCGAAAATGCTTTCTCACAGAGAGATAGGCTGTTATGCATGTGTAGACAGGTTAAGCTCAACTAGTTTGTTTTCTAAATCTAGAGGAGTTCTATGGGTGAGTTAATGGCTTGCTAATACTCATGACAGAGTACCGAAGTATTTTTCTGAAACCCAATATCTTGCAGAATTTGAGCCACACAGTACAGATATTCTGAAGAGTAACATGCTGGAAACATACTATCGAGAAGAAGTCCTCATCTGGAAAGGATGTGTTTCTATGAAATACTTCAACATTATACATTCAGAAATAATGTCAGTGAAAACATAGAAGAAGGAAAATTAGTTTTCAAAAATTATTTTTGTATTGGCAGTTGGTAAGGCATGAACAGTTGACAATGATCTGTATACATTGATAGTCTACAGACAATAGTAATGACAATATTGGCAATAATGCACATTAAACAGCATAGAGCAACTCAAGTTGCAAGTCCATATTTGTGTACATCAGAGGGCAATGGGGAAAGAACGTCTCCCTGAGGTTGTTTATGGAGCTTTGAAGTGCCACCCGATTGCCGACATCTCAAACAGGTAGACTGCTAGGTTGGGGCTGGGTATGTCACAGAGTGTTTTATTGTGAGAGTGCAGTGTGCCCATTATCCATGTCCGGGGTCATGTTACTATGGAGGAGAAAAGAAGTGAAGGGCTACCAGAGGTCACAGGGCCGAGCTAGTGGCGTTGTTAAGTCCCAGTATGTTGGGAGTTGTTCATGGCAATATACTATATCTTCAACCCAATCTTGGAGTTTGGGAGCACGCATCCCACCACAGTGGATTGTAACTCTGTGCTTTGCAAGAAGGAGCATCACGGCACTCAGTCTGCAAAATTCAGGTCGCACCTCATTCACATAGCCAAGTAGACCAGTGAGTGGGGAGAGAGGAATTGTTATACCAATGACGTCTGCTTTCATGTGGTAGACCTCGGCCCAGAAAGCTTCATCTGCCGGACAATGCCATGCCAGGTGTAGAAAATCTGAATGGGGCGCATGACAGCGCTAATATTGGAATTGGGAGACAGCTTCATCTTTTGCAATTGTGTTGATGTGCGGTATAATCGATGTAAAACTTTTAAATGAATAAAACGGAGTCGGTAGTTGGGGGATAACATTTCAAGCTGGGTGCAGCAAAAGGACCATTGGGCATCAGTCAAGGGAGTGACGAGGTTTGCGCTCCATGCAGCTCGTGCCCTTGGGGCAGTCACTGAGGCTGATTGTTGTGTGAGACAATATAGGCATGTTATCAGCTTTTGCTGTAATGAGGTTGCATACACGTGCTCCAGCATCTTGAGCGTCGGCGGGGGTGCAAGAAAAGTATTGTGTGGCGTGCCGCATGTGATGCGCAACTGGAAGTACAAGAGGGTGTCCTGCAGTGACACAGCAGTGGTGGCAGTGGCTGCTGAAGGGGTTAGAAAGTGGTCAGCAGGTTAAAGATCTGCGAAAGAGTGAACGCCCAATTTGTCCATGCGGTCAATTGCGCCTTTTCCTGTAATGGTGGCAATAGGGGATGATTATCAACAGGGACCGAGAGGGCATATAATTGTGTGAGGCCTGCACGCCTACAAAGTCCAGGCCACGCCTAGTGGACACACTGCGTTGTATCTATCTCGGCTTTAGGCGGTTTGTAAGAGAAAATTAAGGTTGTAGTAATCGGCCAAGGGGTGACTCTATCTAGTTCAATAGCAACATGGGGCTGAAATGGTGTGGGGTGAATCTAATAATGTAAGAAATAGGCCTGAGTGCACAGCGCATATAGGTGCATGTCTGGGGTGCCCATCCTCCCTTGTGACTGTAGTAAGGTGAGCAGTTCATATGTGTAACGGGGCTGTCGACCAGCCCATACCAGTGATCTCAAATTTGATTTTAGACCCTTGAAGAAGCTAATAGTGAGTGGAATTGGGACGTTACAAAAAGATAAAGAAACTTGGGTAACACAACCATTTTCGCAATTGTGATGAGGCCAGCCATCAATAGGGGCAGTTTAGGCCACAGCGAGATGCAGCTCTCCAACCAGCCCATCACCTGGCAATAATTTGCATGCCATAGCTCCTCAGGGGTTCTACTAATCTCAATGCCTAAGAAATTATTTGGCCCGGAAGTCCTTTGCAGTGGGTATTCAGAAGGAAAGGGAGAGGTTGCTTCAGTTAGAGGAAAAAGCACAGATTTTAACGACTTCACTTGTATACCAGAGTGGCCATCAAATCATATAATCTCACGAATGAAAGGTGTTACGTTGGCCTAGGGGGGTCACTCATATAAAGGGTAATGTCATCTGCATATAAGGAAACAACAAAGCCTGAGACGTGAATCCTAAACCCCTATCCGCATGGTGTTGGCGAAGTTGCAATGGCAAAAAATTTGCTGTGCTTAGATGTAAAAGATGGTTGGTCAGATACAAGAAAGGAATTTAATCAACCATCAAAAGCTAAGTTGCCAAACTCAAGACAAAACAGAGTTTTTCTATTTAGCCTTGTTACAGTTGTTTAAGCCATGGTGAACTGAAAGCGAGCTACTTAGAGAATTTGACTGTTATGAAGACTCATTCAATATTGTGAAAGACAGCATAAAGTGCTCTGAATTTCCAGTGTATCTTCAAATGTTGAGAGATGAGATTGAACAAGAAGACACAATTGCTGCTGAGATAGCAAGAGAGAGTTCTCAGAGCAGTCAAAGTTCAGCACCTGGAAGTCAAGATCCTCTTTGACAGCCAAACATTCAAAATGAAGATGCAATTGCCATGAATGCGGTGGAAAATGCAATGCAGCAAGACAGGAAACTGTGGGTCTACAACAACTAACACAGCAATTGAATACAGATCAGAAAGACATTTTTGAAGGCATAAAAGGTAAAGTAGAACATGGATTTCTGCATGAGTAAAAAAGAGTGTGCATGTTCTACATATAAGCCAGTTCTATTGTACATAAGTGGTCAAAAAGGAACTGGAAAATGTTTCTTGGTTAAAGTACTGACAAGTTATCTACAGATGACAATAGATTCCAATTTGTCGTGTGTAGCTACTGCACCAACTGGCTTAGACGCACATAATATTAAAGGAGTTACCTTTCATCGATTATTAATGCTGCCTGTTGAACATGACAACAAATTAGAATACAAAAGATTATCTGGTAATGCTTGTAATGAAGTGGCAAGAGTAATAAAGAAATTAGAGCTACTAATTATTGACGAAGTTAGGATGGTGTCTAACCTAAAGCTAACTTTTATACATTTAAGAATGCAGCAAATATTAAAAACTGACTACGACGGGCTTTTTGGACGAAAACACTTAATAGTCTTTGGAAACCTGCTACAACTAACTCCACTTAAAGGACAACCTGTATTCAATAAACTACTACATAATAAAATAATGAAGTCACTAGGAAGTATTGGAAATGTAAACATTTGAGAAATCGTTCAATGCAAAGAGTTAATCAAAAATATGCGCCATGCATCAGATATGTATTATGGAAATATACTAAAGGAAATAAGAGTGGGAGTCTTCACAAAAGAAGGAAAGAGAGTATTAGAAACCCGTCTCATCAAAAATCTGTTTCCATTTAATGTTTCAGCTGCAGAAGTAATGTATAATTTTTTAAGGAAGAGAAGTCTATTGTTTGTTTGATGCCAACTCTTGAGGAGTGTAGTACATTCAATAAACAATTATTGCAACTGAAAAAATAATAAATTATCGAAACTAGAGCAACTAATAGAATGAAACATCAAGGAGTTACAGTGCTACTAACAGAAAAACTTCAATCAAAATTGGATAGTTTAGAAAAGTCTGTGTCCAAAACAGCAGGATTAGAAAAACAGTTATGTATCTGTAAAAATTGTTGTGTAATCTTAAGTTGTAATTTAAATGTTGAAGAAAGGCTAATGAATGCCACAATGGGTAAAATTATTAAAAGTATTAGTTATTCAAAAAGAAATAACGTAGAATACTTAGCCATAAAAGTTGATGATGTTGGTGAATTTAAGCAGATTGGTAGATGTGTTGCACGTTTCCTTCTCGTGAAAGACTAGTATGTCCAGCAAACACAGTTCCCAGTGTATGCAGTGTGTGCAGTATCTATCGACAAATCGTAAGGTCTAAGTGTAGAAACAGCTATTGTTAATACTGGCAGTAGTGTATTCAAAGAAGGAATGTCATATGTACCTTTGTAGCGAATTAGAACATTGGTTTATTTCTGATTGACTTTGATGAGAAGAAAGTAAGTGCTAATGTGAACTGTGCAAGAGAGTATAATCAGTTAAAAGGACAATATGCTCCTTATTTAGGCCAGTAGCCTATGTTTGAAAAACTGATAATGTATCAAAAGTGGAAAATATCAAAGCCGTCTATCAGAGCTGAACAGAAAGATGAACAAAACGAAAAACGACAGGACCTGAGAAAAGAAAACTACAGCACAATGAGGAAAGGGAAGGCTATCACTTTGATAATAAATCTGGAGTGAACTGTTCCATTAAATAAAAAGTAGATAAAAGAATGTCTTCCCAACTATGTAGTTTAATTCAATTAAGAAGTGACTGATGTATTATACATTCTGCTACTAGAATAAGAAAACTTACAGATGACTGTACTAGATCAGTAGCGTTTTCTCAAAATCTTCAGCAGGATGCAAAATAATTTTTAATGGTATTCCTAGGACTATTAGAAGTAGGGGTGGGCGGAATTTGCGAAATTCACTTTTGCAAATTATCGCGAAAATGTTAAAAATCTCCGCAAACACGCGGAAATATCGCAAAGATGCGCAAGTTTTTTTCCCGCCCGTTCGCGGTATTTTCTGCGTGGTCGCAGCTTGCCAACTTACCCATGCGGTTGCTCGCGGGCGCGGCCATCTTGTTTTCACTTGTCTCGCAGTGCATGATCGCGAGAAGAAAGACGTGATCGCGAGACGAATGACGTTACTGCGGGCGCGAACTGTCGCGAGACAGCGCAAATGGCTACCAACAATCCAACATCTCGTGGAGAACACGACCAGATCAGGAAAACTTGTTGGTGAACGCGGGGATTCAGGTAAGGCAATCGCACGCACACGAGAATGTATTATTTTACAGCGCGAGCAAGCAAAAAATTTCCGGTAAAATGCGGATTGCGGAAATTTTGACATTTTCGCACTCTCCGCGGAACGCGAAAATGTCAAATTATCGCAATTTCCGCGAGCGGAACAGATTTTTAGCCCAGGCCTAATTAGAAGAAGACATGAATATTAATTAATTATTTGGGTTAACTTATAAATAGAACCATAACTGTCAAGATTATGAATTCACATCTAGCACTGAAATCAATTCAGAACGATTCCTCTACTTGACGTTACCAGATTGTAAATCTGTGGTTTTGAAAATGTAACCAAAAATGCCCATCAAGATATGACCTATCCAAACTGCAGATCAGAATTTAGGTCTACATTGTTATGCTACAATGTTGCAGAGTGGATGGTACTGAAGACTACCTAAAAAGTTACCAAACTCATATCTGCTATATCTAGAACCCAAGTTCTAAGGAGAATATAGGATAAGAAAATGTGGTATTTTGTTGTCATATATGTGGATTATGTGTTTCTGAGACATGATTCGGCTTATTAGGGGTATTTTCAACAGCAAGCTGTTAGAAATTAAAGACTCTTTTTAACTGTGGGAAAGGAATTTATAAAACATTTGAAGACTACATTCTGTTACTAAAGATAAAAACTAAATGGAGGTACTATAACACCAGTATCCTTAAATTGCATCTAAGAAGTCTCTTCACCACTAAAACAATGCCCCTTTTTGTTTCTGCTACAGCATTTTCTACGTAGTACTGTGTTATGTATTTCTTACATGGACCAAGAACATCTTAGACATCATTTGGCCTAACAGGGATGATGTTTAGGAAAGGATATTGAAAAATGGAGACTGTTTCATAATTGTTGGACATTTTGTCCCAGATAAAAAAATATCAGAAACAGTTTAAATATATAGTTGTTTTAATTAAGTAGTAACCTGTCTGCAATTGCGTTTTAACAAACTTGTATTGAGCGGAATTGTAGGAGAGTAGGATCTGCTTCACATGGGTACCCTCACTTTTTGCTGGTGTTTCACTGTTTTTCGACCTTAGTCTGGCTGTGGCCCTGCTAATCAGGACCCCAGCCTAGCTGCTTCCTCTCTAAAATGGTTTCCATGTACATTAGGTACATTCCTAATTGGATTCTGGAGTGCCTTATAAGCCCCTAGTATATGGTATACTATGTACCTAGGGCATAGGTATCTCAAAGGCCTACCAGGGGTTGAAGCATGTATTATGCCACCCCTGGGAAGCACTCCAAAATGACACCACAGGTCTGCTACTGCAGCCTGGGTAAGGTGGTGCTTGCACCCCTTACTGTGGTATAGGCTACCTATATCACTACCATTGCACACACATATAAAACCTATAAGTCACTCCTAAGGCAGGCCATAACAATCCTGAAGGCAGAGTGCTTGGTTTTTATGTGAGAGGGTGCCCCTACATGAGCAGAGCCCCTCTGCAGCGTTCGGAGTACCTCCTCTGATGCTGTTTGTGGTGCAGCCTGACCATATACTCTTAAGTGCATTATAACCTTGCGGTAAATGCTAACTTTGGACTGGCTGCACGGAAACATGTTGTGTTTGGTGTCAAACACTATGGAATACTACCCCCTCCCCCCGCCAGTTCTGGCAGCGGGGGTAGCATTCCACCCTTCTAGAGGGAGAGACATGTTCACACTGGTCTACCCGGTAAAGACTTTCTAAAGCCCTGGCATCACAAAATGGATGCCTCTGCCACAGACACGGGTCTGGCCTCCTGCTGCTGACCGAAAGTTCGGCTGGGGAGGCCTGGACAATAGGTTTCCTGTCCCAGGGAGGTGTAACTACCTCCCCGGACAGGCAGATGTGTATTGGGGCTGGGCGGGAGCACTCTCTGGTGCTTTGAAGTCCTGCACTGGGGGCACACTTGGTGTCCCTGTGCATAGTCCAGTTCAAACCGGTTGCAGGGGCTACCTGCCCTTGCTCTGGTGTGAAACTGGACAAAGGAAATGGGTGTAACCACCCCTCTTTCAAAACCCTCCATAGGTGGGTTCCTAGAGTATGTCCAACCCCCAAACTTTGTATAAGTATGGGAATCCAGTCCTTGAGACTTTAGATTACCCTGGTCTGCAACATATATCCTGGACCTTCGACGTTCTATTTCAACTAGAAGACTGAAGAGATCTCCCTTGAGGTCAAGGAGTGACTCGCCTGCTTGGCAGGCACCAAAGAAGCACCTGTCCGGTCTGCAATTCTGAAGCTCCCACCGGAAGCCGAAGTCTTCGCATCACCAGAGGTAGATTTCCACACTTCCCTGAGGCTACCCTGAGTCCACAGCAAAGCTGAGGCCCATGGCTATCGTGGGTGATGTGGAACCGTGACCCCTGGACACCATGATCTTTTGCTGATCCATCATCTTTCTGGTCTTCCTCGAAGTTGTACTTTGGGCTCTGAGTAGCCCCAGCCTTGAGCACCTCCTGCACTGAAGATTTCTGGCCTCCACTCCACGAGTGACCCGTGGGCCAGTTTCCAGTGCGACCGCTCGAGGCTCCTTTGCGATCGCTATCCCGTTGGCTAGTGGGTCCCCACGAAAGTGACTCCTCATCTGATTGGGCTTTCCTGGTTGCTCCAGGTGTGCCCCGACTTACCCTCACTGGGTGAGTCCCCCAGACCTTGCTGGTCTGCACCGACGTCCTTTTCCTATTTCCAAGTGACTTGCCGTTGCCAAGGCTTGTTGGGTCCAATCTGGTCGCCGACACTGCAGCACTCGATAGACTTCACGGGACAGCTCGAATCCAGCTCCTGGTCATCATCAGCTCCTCCTGGACCTCGTGGCTGAAGATCAAGATAGCCATCAACTCACCAGAAGCACCCGACACCTGTGGGCATTGGACTATTGTGCCCTTGGTCACTGGTAAGTGACCCAGACTCTGTCCCCTCTGATTTCAGGATCCTTCCATCCTAGATCCAGGCTTGGATCTCTCCGGACACTTCTCTTCACGGCAGCAACACTTCCTTGCCAGCTTCCATTGAAAACAGCGACGCGACCCGACACCATTTGACCCCTATGCACCCGGCTTCCCTGGGTGAGGTAACTTGAGTACTCTGGTGCTCCCATGGGTGTTGGCCCTAGACACCTCTACGTCCAAAAGGGTTCGCTCGTACTCATCCTCTAAGTGTCCTTAAACTCTTAATTTGCAACCACGACTTTCCCCATAGAAGTTAACGGCTATTCGCAGCTGTGTTCTCACACTGTACACGTCCCCCATGGGTCCCCTGTGTCACTACCTTGGGTGGTTCCTTGTGGTCCAAGCACTTCTACAGGCTCTAGGCCTTTTGTCTAGTTCAGTCATGGTTCTTATACCACTTTATTGGTATAGGGTTTGGTACGCCCCTAGGGCCCAAACGTGTATTTGTGCTTTTACTGTTGATTACTGACTTGTAACTTAAGTACTTCGAACTCCAGCCTCATAAAGAGACTAGAGGGGTGTGTTTTATCTTAAATACATATATTTTAAATATATACCTGGTGTGGTTATCTTTTCATTTGGTCATTCAAGAGATTATAGACTGGTAAAACAAGCTGCTTTACATTCCTTCAAGACTTAGTCTGAAGGCTGCTCTCCATAGCTATCACTAGGATAGCTTTCAATAAAGGTTGCCTTTAACCTATCACCATAAGGGGTTGTTTGGACTGATACAAGGTGCCCACTAAAACTAGTGGACAGCATATATCAGGCCAACTTCTCACAGGAATGCACACTATGACATATTTGTAATGATCTACTTGTACATTTGTTGTTGTTTTTTTACACTCCGTTGATTGTTTTTTTCCCTACTGTTTGACGATGATGCTTCATACAGACCAATGTTGAAAGTGAAGAAATATGACAGCTGAAAACAGTAAAAAACAGTAAAACATTTGACTATGTTGAATTCAAGTTTTGGAGAAAAAATATTCTGTGTTGTTTTGGTTGCCTATTGTTCAAAATAAAATTCTAATACGTTTTTCTCTGTTTTTTTCACAGTGGTTGCAGATCGGGATATAGCACATGAGTCAGATCACTAATCTACTGATGGATTCATCGAGTCACTACTCATATAGTCATCCCATCTCCCAGGCACTACACTTCCACTCATCCAATCACCCAAGCACTACCTAGGCACTCATCCCATCACGCAGGAAGTAGGCATGCACTCATCTATTAAATATCAATACAGTTATGCTATCACCCAGTCACTACACTCACACTCATGCATTCACCCAGGAATTGTTCTTGCACTCATCTAATCACCCAGGCACTATACTTGTATTCGTCCATTCACTCAGCCACTACACTTACACTTAACCATTAACCTAGGTACTATACTTGCAGTTATCCAATGATCCAGGCACTGCACTTGCACTCATACAATCATGCAGACATTGGATTTACACTCATACAATCACTCAAGCATAACCCTTTCTATCATGTAATCACCCAGGCACTACCCATGCACTCAGTAATTCACACAGCCACTACCCATACAGTCATCCAAAGACCTAGGCACAACTCATGCACTCATTGAATCGCTCAGGCAGTACACATGCACTGATCCAATCACCAAGGCATTTTATTATGCACTCATCCAATCACCCAGGTACTGTACAAGCACTCATCCAAACATGCATGCACTACCCATACAGTCATGGAATCACCCTGGCACTGCACTTGCACTCATTCATTCACCCAGGCATTGCAGTTGCAGTCGTCCTTTCACTCAGACACTACACTCAACGTTATCCATTTACCGAGACAGTGTATTTTCACTCATCCAATGATCCAGGTACTGCACTTGCAGTCATCCATTCACCCAGACATTATACTTGCACTCATCTATTCACCCAGGAACTGCACTTGTGCTTATCCATTCATTCAGGCACTGCACTTGCACTCATGAAATAATCCTGGCAGTGCACTTGTACTCATACAATCACTCAGGCATTACCCATGCAGTCATGCAATCACCCAGAAACTGCACTTGCACTCATCCATTCACTTAAGCACTGTGATTGCACTTATCAATTCAGCCAGGCACTGCACTTGCACTCATCTGATCATCCATGTACTGTACGCCCACTCATACAATCACCTAGGGACTACCCATGCACTCATCCATTCACTCAGGCAGTATGCATGCACTCATACAATCACCTAGGCACTGCACTTGCACTCATCCATTCACCCAGGTACTACATTTGCACTTATCCATTCACCCAGGCATTACACTTGCACTTATTCATTCACCCCAGCACTGCACTTGCAGTCATCCAACGATCCCTGCACAGCACTTGCAGTCATTCAATCATCCAGGCACTGCACTTGCACTCATACAATCACTCACGCAGTACTGATGCACTCATCCAATCACCCAAGTACTACTCATGCACTTATACATAATCGAAGGCACTACCCATACACTCATTCAATCACCCTGGCACTACCCATACACTCATCCAATCACCAAAGCAATACACATGCAATCATTGATTTATCTAGGCACTAGTCATGCACTTGTCCAATCACCCAGGCACTACCCATGCACTCATGCAATCACCCAGGCACTACAGATGTACTTATGCAATCACCCAGGCACTACTCATGCACTCAAACAATCACCCAAGCACTACCCATGCACGCATATAATCACCCAAGCACTACCCATGCAGTAATCCAATCACCCTAACACTACTCACACTCATCCAATTACCCAGGCACTACCTATGCACTCATTGAATCACCCAGGTAGTCATGCACTCATACAATCACCTAGGCACTACTCATATACTCATACAATCATCCCGGCACTACCCCTGCACTCATTCAATCACTCAGACACTACCCATGTACTCATCCAATCACCCAGGCACAACACATGCACTCATCCAATCACCCAGGTACTACCAATGCACTCATGTAACCCCCCAGGCACTACTGATGCAATTATGCAATAACCAAGCACTACACATGCACTCATACAATCACCCAGAGACTACTCATGTATATATCAAGGCACTACCCATACTCTCTTCCAATCACCCAGGCACTATCCAAACACTCGTGCAATCACTCAGACACTACCTATGTAGTCATCTAATCACCCAAACACTACCCATGCACTCATCTAATCACCCTGGCACTACCCATACACTCATCCAATCACACAGGCACTACACATGCACTCAGTTAATCACCTAGATACTACCCATACACTCATCTAATTACCCAGGCAGTTTCTAAGCACTCATCCATTCATCCAGGGACAACCCATGCAGTCATACAAGTACCCAGGCACTACCCATGCAGTCATACAAGTACCCAGGCACTACCCATGCACTTATTCTAAGATCTATGCACCAGTCATGCAGTCATTCAATCATCTATACACCAGTCATACACTCATTCCAACATATATGCATACTTTAACTTTTTTTTTTAACTGTAAAAGGCGGTTCCAACAGGACCCTTTTTTTATTTTTGATTGTTCTTTTTTTGTGGTTTGTACAGTTTTAAAATAAAGCTCTACTGTTAAATATACTGTAGAATGTGTCTGTATATGTTTTACACTCTCTACAAACCATGTGCTCTTCGTGACTATCGACATCGCCCCGATGACGTCGGTAGTCGCGAATATACATTTTTTTTCTAAGGGTGGTTTGCTCCTAAATTGATCACAGAGACAAAAGTGCAAAACAATATCTTACTAAATATTTAGACTTAAACTTGAATTTAAAAATGTCTTTAAGTGTATTTTTAGTATGTGAAATAGATTTGCTGATCACAGATTCTCCATAGTAAATGCGACAATGTGGGGCCGACTCAAAAAATTCTTAAAAATAAAACCAGTTGTTGATGTACTTTCTGATAAACACATACCAAATCAAAAAATTTGTGTTATATAATATAAATTTAAAGTACACTTTCTAATTATAGAAAGAAAATACAAAAACCTTAGAGGCTCACTTAAAACAAGCATTTACAATGCAACAGGTCTCGCATTTACACAAGCTTGAGCTATTGGCATTGTAAATGTCAATGCCTTTAATTTATGTTTTAGTTTTTGAAACATAAATAAAACGCATTGTTATTTACAATGCCAATAGCTTAAACTCGCATAAATGCGAGACCTATTGCATTGCAAATGCTTGTTTAGGACTTGTGCCCAGGATGCAGCACATTATCGCACTTGTGTCCTAAAAATATTTATAAAAACCATCAGTACCTCTGGGAAGGAAAGCACACTTCAGTGCATAAAAACTGATATGAAAACATAAGGATGCTGCCTCTGCAGCACCGTGCAGTAACAGACACCAATGCTACTGTTGTATTTTTTCTGCAATGGCAGACTTCTTACCCTTTGTATAGCTGCTGTGAGAGAGAGACTTACAAGCACATGCCATTTGATAAATATGTCTGCTTTAGCTTTATTGCTCGAAGTGCTGGCTAGAGCTGGACTGGAGATAGGCTCTTTTGCAAAATGGCATGTGACTGTACGAAGCTCTGCACATTGCAGTCTTACCTGTCACTTTGTTCACAGCATCAGATGTGGCTATTTAAAAATAATGAATCTCGGTAAATCTGAGCATGTGCCTTAATTAGGAGTGCAAAAGACACACAATTGATGGACGGAATGCAGAACAAATCAAAACATTCACACCAGTCAAGAGATCTGGGTTAAATCCATCATTCTTTTGCTCACTATGCCACCCCAGTTTAGACCTGGCCATATGCAAATCAGTCTTGACCCTGTACCTCATGGGAACAGTCCAGCCCGAACAGCAAAGCCAGGTCCTCCCTTAACCGGAAACAAGCATCCTAGGACCGGTTTCGGGGTTTCACCCTTCTTCAGCCAGGATAGCTTGATTCCAGTGGCACAGTGAGCTCTGGATCCAAGTCTGGGCATACCCGGCGCACTTAGGGCGAGAAAGCAAAAGGCACACAATTGATGGACGGAATGCAGAACAAATCAAAACATTCACCCCCAGTCAAGCGATCTGGGTTAAATCCATCATTCTTTTGCTCACCATGCCACCCCAGTTTATACCTGGCCATTTGCAAATCAGTCTTGACCCTGTGCCTCATGGGAACAGTCCAGCCTGAACTGCCAAGCCAGGTCCTCACTGGATCGGAAACAAGCATCCTATGACCGGTTTCAGGGTTTCACCCCTCTTCAGCCAGGATAGCTTGATTCCAGTGGCACAGTGAGCCCGGGACCCACATCTGGGCATACCCGGCGCACTTAGTGCGAGAAAGCAAAAGACAGACAATTGACGGACGTAATGCAGAACAAATCAAAACATTCACCCCCAGTCAAGAGATCTGGGTTAAATCCATCATTCTTTTGCTCACCATGCCACCCCAGTTTAGACCTGGCCATATGCAAATCAGTCTTGACCCTGTGCCTCATGGGAACAGTCCAGCCCGAACTGCCAAGCCAGCTCCTTCCTGGACCGGAAACAAGCATCCTAGGACCAGTTTCGGGGTTTCACCCCTCTTCAGCCAGGATAGCTTAATTCCAGTGGCACAGTGAGCCCGGGACCCACGTCTGGGCATACCCGGCGCACTTTAGGCAAGAAAGCAAAAGACACACAATTGATGGACGGAATTCAGACCAAATCAAAACATTCATCCCCAGTCAAGAGATCTGGGTTAAATCCATCATTCATTTGCTCACCATGCCACCCCAGTTTAGACCTGGCCATATGCAAATCAGTCTTGACCCTGTGCCTCATGGGAACAGTCCAGTCCGAACTGCCAAGCCAGGTCCTCCCTGGACCAGAAACAAGCTTCCTAGGACCGGTTTCGGGGTTTCACCCCTCTTCAGGCAGGATAGCTTGATTCCAGTGGCAAAGTGAGCCCAGGACCCACGTCTGGGCATACCCGGCGCACTTAGGGCAAGAAAGCAAAAAACACACAATTGATGGACGGAATGCAGAACAAATCAAAACATTCACCACAGTCAATAGATCTGGGTTAAATCCATCATTCTTTTGCTCACTATGCCACCCCATTTTAGACCTGGCCATATGCAAATCAGTCTTGACCCTGTGCCTCATGGGAACAGTCCAGCCCCAACTGCCAAGCCAGGTCCTCCCTGGACCGGAAACAAGCATCCTAGGACCGGTTTCGGGGTTTCACCCCTCTTCAGCAAGGATAGCTTGATTTCAGTGGCACAGTGAGCTCGGGACCCACGTCTGGGCATACACGGCGCACTTAGGGTGACAAAGCAAAAGACACACAATTGATGGACTTAATTAGGAGTGCAACATCGTTTACGGTTTACCTGAGCTCAGCTGAAATGCTTCGCTGTGCACATAAACTGTCCATACTAAGCAGACAAAAAGTTGACTTCTGATCCATTGAATTTTTTACCATCTCGTTAAACTGCAGCGTTGGAGAGGATTTCAGAGAGCAGGTATTTCAGGTATTTCAGAGCGCAGTGCGGGCAAATAGGCAAATGTTACTGGTGCATCTTGGCTTCTCAGCCGAAAGGCTAGTATTGCGGTGGAGACCACGATTTCTTTTCATCTGTAGAAGCCTTTCTGGGGTGTCGGCTGTTTACGATTAGCCACTTGCTACAGTTGTAGGGGCGCACTTGTCTCACTCTGTTGAACCAGAAAGAGAAAGTACAATTTAAGCTTACCGCAAAAGGAGAAAGATGGGAAAGAGGACGCAGAAGGTCTCACCATTTTGGGAATGCTCTATTTATCATAAAACTTTTTGATAGTTGACAAACACTTTTAATGGCCACATTCTCTTGGGCAGAATTCCTTTGTCTCGTAGCCATTATGGAACGCATCACGTGAGAAGGTTCGAAACAGAATTCCAGGGTCTGGAAGCCTTTATGGAACGTGTCACATGACAGGTGGTGGGAGGGACAAAGATGGGAGCACCATGCACAAGGATGTAGGGGCACGAGATGAAACGGAGTGCAGGTGGGGGAGCGAGATGAGTAAATGACCAAACTGCCTGTTTTCCACTTACGCGATACTCAGCAAACTGGGTCTCTTACATGCACTGCTCAGGGGCACGTTCATGTGGGTGGCTAGTGCGAGGAGCTGCTATAGCGTGCTGCAAGCAGGCCACTCAGGGACAAGGGGGAGTGGGAAGGAGTGCAATAACTCAAACGCTCGGCAGCACTCCATGGAAGCCTGTCGGAGCGCAGGCTGCATTGTAACAAAAGTAATCAAATAACAAGCTGTCATCAATGCGCGAATGCAGCCACGTGTTTATTTTTGCATCGCGCTTTCACTGTAACAATAGCAGTTAAAGTGAGAGCACGATACTAAAATAAACCCATGGCTGCCTTTGCAAAAGCCAAATGAAAAAAAAAAAGAAGTGCTTACAGACTAATTAAAGGAGACCGTGTCACGCCGCAAGCAAAAGATCCAGTCCGGATGGGCCGTCCGAGAAGGAGACAGGGCGGTAACAAAAAAGTTACATTTGCAATGGGAAGCCAGCGTTTAGCCTAAACGGTGACGCAAGCCAATCAGAATAATGGGCTGAGCTTAAACTCCACTTCCAAAATATCCCGATTACAAGAAGCCTCGCAGAGCGAGCAGTGCATGCGTGCTGCAACGCAGGTCTGCGAGACCTAAAAAGGAACTTTAGAAATTCAGTGAAAAAAATAAAGGTTACAGGGACGTTATAGTTAAAAATTAGCATTTAAAAAATCTTAGACACCATCTGACAGACTGATACAGACATTCAGACAACCTAGTCAGTTACCCATACATTTACTGAGACACCTAATCACTCACTTATGCAGTCAGTCACGCACCTACTGAATCATAGAATCATAGATACAGGCTCTCATACAGCCATTGATTCATCAGTACACTTTGGTATATATGTTTAACACTCAAACATTTTAAAAGAACTCACAATCACTGGATGATGTCAACAGTGATGTCATTTGAGATATCATCAGTGATGTCACTGACTATGTCATGAGTAATGTAATATAGGAGGTTATAAGCAGTGCATTGCAGGGGCACGAGTTAAGGTTAGCGCCGCTAACTATAGCTGCTAAATCTCCCAGGTTTTGTATGAGTGAAATGTCAGCCTAAATACAACTTCCCTATAACATTTGTTTTCTTTCAGTGAATTTATAAGGTTTTTTTTAATTCTATTTCCTAACTATTATGTCACTGTAACCTTTGTTTTTTTCAGTATATATATATATTCTCTGAAAAAAACCACAGGTTTCAGGGACGTTATAGTTAGCAATTAGCATCTAAAACACCATAGATATTCACTGAAAAAAAACACAGGTTTCTGGGACACTTAAGTTAGGCTGACATTTCACTTGTACAAAACCAGCGAAATTCAGCTGTTATAGTTAGCTGAGCTAACTATAACTCGCGCCCCAGCAATGTACTCTCGATGACGTCACATATTACATCACTAATGACATGGTCAGTGACAACACTGATGACATCTCAAATGACATGTCTGATGACATCATCTAGTGGTTGAGTGTTTCTAAAAGTTTAAGAATGTTATATATATATATATATTTTTACATGTAAAGCATGCCGATTTCTCTCCATAAACATTATCAGTTAAACATGAAATTAATTCATGGCTTTTGGCATATCTTTTTTTTCCTCAACATTTATCATGGTTAGAGACATTATTGCTCTAACAATCCATTGTCATGCTTCTATTAACAGTGCCCTTGCATAACTCACAAATTTAGCCCCAGTGGGCAAAATTTTTTATCTATGTTGATAGACATTATACAACTGTTGTAAACAGTATCAATTGCATTAGTATTTTGAAATATATACCATATCCTGCCCTAGTGGGTAATCACACGCTGGCAATATCTACCCACAGTTGATAAAAACACACATTATTATTTTTGTCTATCATATCTCAATAAGGTACTGAAAGCTAGCAATGTATCGGCCTTCTAAAGTGCAATGTGCTTTTTTTTTTTTTAAACAAAAACCGAAACTGAAGCAAAACTTGAAATGGTTAAAAACACAGATTCAGGGAGACTCATTTCAAAATTTTCAAAGCTCTGATAATCTTACAAATGCGTGCGTAAGTCTTCTTCCATATTTAAACCTGCCGGGATTCTCGTGTCAAGTTCTAATATATAACATGATTCACGTTTTCTCCATTTTTTCTTCCGGTCACCACCCCTAATACTAGGTGGAATAGAATTGATCACAAAATACTTTAGTACTTGCACTTTCTTACTATGGTATTTTTCAAAATTTCGAGGCACTGGATATGTTTTATCGCCATTCTTGATGGCTCTCAGATGCTGCAGCACTCTTTTATGCACAGGAAGAATTGTGCTGCCTACGTACTTCAGGCAACAAGGGCACTGAAGTACGTTGCCAGCAAAATCAGTTTTACATGTAAAATGGCCTTTAATTCTCTTTTCTCTTTTTGAAAGACCTGGTTTATACATTGTAGTGTTCTTCCCATGTAGACAGGCTTTACACTTCATACATTTTATAAAGCCTTCTTTTCTTTTTAACCAGGAAGAATTTGTGGCTAATGACTGTGACTGTGGAATCATATTAATCACTAACATCCGTTTCAGGGATTTGGCACGCCTGAACGTAATTGATGTTTTTTTCTGTACTAGTTTCCCTAGTACAGGGTCATTGCGTATTAGATGCCAGAGCTTAGACAGAATGTTCCTCACTTTAATGTGTTGGTTATTATATGAGGTAATCATTCTGCATTGATTATTTATAGCACTGTCTGCTTTTTCTTTCGTTTTGCTTTTGTTAAAAAGAATATCCTCCCTTGTTTTTTTCTTAGCTCTGTATATGGCTGATTGTACACAGTCCTCTGAATATCCTCTTGCCTTAAAACGAGTTTTTAAACAGCCAAGTTCTTTGTCAAGAATTTCTTGTTCACTGCAATTCCTCATTGTCTAAAGACACTCCCCATAGGGGATGCTTCTGATCAGGTTGTTAGGATGGAAACTTGTTGCATGAAGCAACGTGTTTCCTGCTGTTGATTTGCGGTACAGCATAGTATGCAATTTTGCATGTTTAACATAAATGGTTAAATCAAGGAAATTCACAGAGGTTTCAATGACTGTGCTCATGAATCTGAAATTTAAGTTATTAATCTGAAGTGTTTTGATAAACTCTTTCACCGATTTTTCTGAGCCCTTCCATACAACGAATAAGTTGTCAATGAATCAACTCCAATGTAGTATGTTGTGCTGCCATTCTTCCTGGAACAGTGTCCAGACCACCTGCTCCTCCCACCAACCCATATGCAAATTTGCACAGCTGGGGGCGAAGCAGGTGCCCATGGCTGTACCGCAAGTTTGATGAAATAACTTGCCATTAAACAGGAAGTAATTGTTCTTCAGGCAAATAGAAGTCATTGCTATCAGCATCTGTGTATGTGCCCACAATTTTAGCGGCCTGCTACCTAGATAATATTTAGTGGCATTCAGGCCGTCTTCATGGCTTATGCTGGTATACAATGTCGTAACATCTTATGTTACTAATAGGAAATCTTGTTCCCAAGGTACATCGTAAATTATTTTAAGAAAATCCCCCGTATCTTGAATATAGGATGGAAGTGTTTTCACTAAGGGGCCAAGGAATGATTCAACAAATTTAGATGTATTCTCCAAGGCACTACCTATTGCAGAAATAATAGGGCGTGCAGGGGGATTTTCAAGGTCTTTGTGTACTTTTGGTATCAAGTAAAGCACTGGAACTACAGGGTTGTTAATGTTCAAGAACATTCTTCATGTGTTAGTAAACATTGATTGTACCATTCCTGCAATTGAGCGTTATGTAAGCGGGGACTTGTGGTCTTGATAGCTTCAGTGACCCTTACATAATTCAAATGATTATTAAGCTGTTCATAAGCCTCATTCAGGTACTGTTGCTTGTCCCACAGGACCACATTTCCGCCCTTATCTGCATTACGTTCGATGCAATTAGCATTAGATGATAATTTCGTAACCAGGGCAGTATACTCTTTTTGTTGTTGCGACAAAATTTTATTTTTAACACTGGTATTCTTTTCAAGGTTTTTCAATTCATTAACCACCAGTTCATTATAAATGTCTATTGAATCTCTGGTCGACATTAGTACAAATCTAGAGTTAGGTCTAAACCTCGTTTGCGTACTAGCTGCAATGTCAAGCCCTTGTTCTGCTGCAAGTTCCGTGGCTTGATTGATGGAAGTTTGTACATCTGGCAGTTCACTTGCGATGTTTGTTTCATTCTCCTGTTCAAGTTGCCTCAAATCCAGTAAAAGATTCATATCACTCACCAGTAAACCTCCAGATTGACTTTCACTTGTAGATGCACTGCTGGCTGCTGTTGTCGTCCTTTCTGTTTGGTTTATGGCAAAAAACGTTTTCAATTTTAATTGCTCTTGTAAACTTGAAGATATCCACTCGAGTTTTAACATAATCAAATTCTGCTTCTGGACAATATGACGGACCAAGCTTTAAGATATTCTTTTCTTTCTCAGATAATGTGATGTTAGTCAAATTTACAGTTGAGGCTTCACTTTCTCTATTTCTTTCTTTGTTGGCTTGTTCTTGGCTTTGTCTCCGGTGCCTGCATTGCTTTGCACCTTTTGTGCCTCTGTTGCCTCTGCCTCTTCCTCTTGGTGGTCCCACGTTCTTTGCTGGTGCTCTCGGGTGGAGGTTGAACCTCCGCTCTTGTTGTTAAAAACCAAATTCATCAATTACTGTGGGAACGGTCTCTGCTCCATGCACACTTAGTCCCTCATCGACTTCTGCGTCAAGATCTGAACTTTGAATGCTACTTAGTTCTGATTGCACATCAGGTACTGGTTTGCCACTAGGATTTGTTTGTCTTCTCAGATTTTCAAACATTTTTGCGAAAGTGTAGATTTGACCATGGTCATAATCTTTCTTATCGTGCAAGAACTTTTGCGCTTTTCTCTCTTTTATTGAATCCTCAAGTTTGTGAAGACGTTCTTTCATTTCCTTTTTGAATTTATCAATAGATTCTTGATCCGGTTCTTTCTCTAACATTTCCAAGATTTGATTAATTTCCTCCACGATTTTCTGTCAATCGATATCAGCATATTTAACAAGCATGCAAAGCATTCTCCTAGAGGACTCTTGGTTGTTTTCAGCCCACTCGCGGAGCATATTTGGATTAGGGTCTTCGTAAGTAGGTGCCACCAAAATTCTGAGGCCTTTTGGAATACGTTTTACCTCCAGATAACGTTGGAAGGATTTTGACCCCCACCATTTTGATAGTTCACTTTGTTTCAACTTTTCAAGCCGTCTTAGTCGTGCTGTCATATCTGATACTTTGCCATTGTTATTTACTGCCACAGATCTTTTAACAGATGTTGTCATCGTTGAAGATAGATAATGCTGCCTTCTCCCTCTCCATCTCTGCAGCCGACATGCTGATTTATGTTAGTGGATGTGTTCCACTCGCCAGAAACCGCCAGCGTCTACACCTCCCAGTGGTTGTAGAAACAGTAACACGCTGACTTCACTCTTCCCTCACTTGCTCAAACGCGCCGCTTACCTGAGTTTCAATGGTGTTCTCTGTGGGTCCTCTGAAACTTCGGGTTCCGCCACACACTACAGGCTGGCTTCTTCCAGTAATGTAGGCACATTGCGGCTCTCCTTGTTATGCGATGAGGGGGGGCAATGGTATTAATCCTGCAGACTCGTTGCTTGTTTTGCCCGTCGCAGCTCCACATCAGAGGGCGCGTCGTCGACAACGGACCAACCAAGCCAGGTCCGTTTAATTTTGAAAAAGCCTCGTAAACAAGAAATGTCGACGCTGTGTTCTGGCCTAAGTTACAATTTATTGTCGGCTGATCGGACGCGTTTCGCCTGCCCAGCAGGCTTGCTCACCAACAAATATGCATAAAGTTTCAACAATTTTAAATACAGTGCACATGAAATGTCACGTGATAAACTACTGAAGTAGTGTATTAGAAGACAGACTCATAGTTTTTACATGTAAAGCATGCCGATTTCTCTCCATAAACATTATCAGTTAAATGTGAAATTAATTCATGGCTTTTGGCATATCTTTTTTTCCTCAACATTTATCATGTTTAGAAACATTATTGCTCTAACAATCCATAGTCATGCCTCTATTAACAGTACCCTTGCATAACTCACAAATTTAGCCCCAGTGGGCAAAAACATTTATCTATGTTGATAGACATTATACAACTGTTGTAAACAGTATCAATTTCATTAGTATTTTGAAATATATACCGTATCCTGCCCTAGTGGGCAATCACACGCTAGCAATATCTACCCACAGTTGATAAAAACACACATTATTGTTTTTGTCTATCATATCTCAATAAGGTACTGAAATCTGGCATTGTATCGGCCTTCTAAAGTGCACTCTGCTATTTTTTTTTTTTAAAACAAAAACTTAAACTGAAGAGTTTTCGGACAATGAGGAATTGCAGTGAGCAAGAAATTCTTGTCAAAGAACTTGGCTGTTTAAAAAATCGTTTTAAGGCAAGAGGATATTCAGAGGACTGTGTACAATCAGCCTTATACAAAGCTAAGAAAAAAACAAGCATTGGCATAGCCAATAGGTCTCGCCTTTGGAACCTTATAAGTATTTAGTTATGCAGTACAATATCCTTGGTGCAACAACATCAACTGTTGCATGTCTAAACACTTATAAGGTCCCAAAGGCGAGACCTATTAGCTATGCCAATGCTGGTTTAGTCTAGGTCAACAGCAATCTGAGTTCAAAGTCGTGGCCTAAATTTTGCAGTGAGTGTGTTGCAGCTATTTAGTTTAATTTTTGGCTCCGTAGGTCGATGCAAAGACCATGAATTGAAATATTGAGCTAGGTTGTGGGCCAGTCAACAGTGACCAGTCCTCGACACGTCCTCGACAAGTTAACGTCTTATTTCCCCATTAAGTCCAAAATCAGTATTGCTAGAAAGAGGTAGAAACAGCTGAAGCATGATTTGAAGCCAGTATGATTTTAGCAAGAGCTTTTACAGTGTCCCTTTAGATTCACAACACTCCGCATGCAACTACTTCAAGTGGTGCTTAAGAGCCCCGGGGCACGCCCTCCTTCCCCTCCAGGCATGCAGGCTAGAAGCCAACATTTTCTTCAAAATGTTCAAAAAGAATTACGAGGTAATAAAAGCGGATTCTAACTGCACACCCTGCATTCTGGTAGCTTGCGATGACGATCTAGTTGAAATGAATTTGTGTTTATTGATTCGAGAGACTTTAAACTCAGACCATTTTAACAACCTTTACCCCATACACCAGTTGTGCACCAACTCAAAAAGCCACTGTACACAAACTTCCGACTAGACAGTAATGGGGCAGTCGTCCGATTTTATAACCCAGAAAAGATGCCGATCAACAGGCTGGGTTCCTACAACGTCAACAGTGCCCTCAGAGTCAGAAATTAGATCAGAAGCGCGCGCCAGGCTGTGCGCCTCGGAGGATGGCCGAGCACGGCTGGCTCCACGGAAGCCATTACTATTCAGGGGACGCTCACGCGCTGCTCACTCGCCCACCATGTAGAAAGGATGCGCCATCCCGCTGGCCTCATCCCGGAGACGAGAAAAAACAAGCATTGTTAAAGTTAGAGCTATTGGCATTGCTCATGACATTATTTTTGTTTATGTTTTTGTTTTTAAAGCATTTAAAGAAACGGCATTGTTATTTACAATGTCAATAGCTTAATCACTCTCAAATGCGAGACCTATTGCATTTGCACCCACACACACAAAGCCACCCACACACACAGAGCCACTCACATAGAGCAACCCACACACAAATAGAGCCACCTACACACACACACACGCAGTAGCCCACTGACCTATTTACATTATGTGCACTTTGTGATCTGCATGGTACATGTTCTTTGCTGCACGCACATTAACCCTATCTGCTACCTTTCCAGGAGTCAAAACTTCCACTAGACAAAACTCCGATCTCTCTCTAGGGAGAACATTAAACATCAATGATAAGTATACAGTTTTAGAAAAATACACTTAGTGATCCTCCTAGGTAATAAAGGCCACGCGAAAACAACTGAAACATTGTGCACAAGTCTGTTGTGAGAGACACTGACAGTTCTGACCTTGTTCAGCTAGTTCAAAGACACTTCATCTGGCCCAGGCCTGTCCACTTGGTGAGTGAGGGAGAGATGCAATCTATCCTGTTGATTTCATAGGAGTGGCATCCTTACAAATCAAAAGAGTGTCTTTCAATGTATCTGAGACATACATCTGTGCAAGCAGAACCTGGGGTTGGATATATTGTAATGTTAACCACACAGAGGTCTGTTAGCTGCTGTCATCAGATATGTACTTAGTAGTAAGAAAATGTCAAGGACATTCTCCATAAAACGAGAGTAGTAATATATCTGTGGATGCAATGACAGAAGCAGCAAAATACCAATGGGGCGGCACACTATGCTAAGCACAGATTTTTAGTTTATGTGGTTTAAGCCACGCCCTTAATTACATTGGCCACGCCGCTATGAGAGACGCCCCAGTTTTTTCATCCCACTTAAACCCCTGGACCTAATGACCACAGCTGCCAACTTTGGGGCTAGTGATTCAGATTCAAGTCATGGCGTCGGTTTAACCCATGTGATTTTGGGCAAATCACATCTTCCAATGTCGGCTGATCGTGTGTAATGTAATTAGATGCTCATGTAAATCGATGTGGTGTTTTTGGGCCAAGTTCGCGCTATATCAAACTGTAAACTTGAAAGAAAAGACTAATGAATTCCTTAGTTTGAAAATGCGAGGAAACTGGAAACTAAAATCGATTTTAAAATGTACGACGCATGACAAAACGCTTCTGGTCTCCCCAGCTTCTGTTTCTGACAGGACAAGTGACGAGCGATTTTTTAAGACTAACTCAGCCTCCTCCACTGTCTTGAATGGAAGGAATTGGGAAATCTGTTTTGTCCTGCAGCATGGCGGCCGCTGCTCGTTTACCAAAAGCCCATTTAGCGTTCTAGTTGTTTATTGGAACTGTGTTCAGAGGACAGAGGTCAATGGATTGCTGAATACACTTCCTGGTCGGCAGCTCATGCGTAGAATATAGCCAAGGCAGCTGGTGCGATAGGTAATGAGCAAATACATTTTTCCTGAGTTTTTTCTTCAATAAATCCCCACTTCATTATTCCCAGATTTCTGCATCTACGAGGAAGTAGTCCCTCTGTTTTGGCAGGGCACTGGTTGGCCGTTTCGGTGTGGGGTCTACTGCATTATTATCTGGAGCAGTTGCTTAGCAATGGTGCCATCGTTCTAATACATTCAAGGAAGATGCCGCCCTCCTATCCCGGTTTCGCATTAAAAGCTCGCCTTAGTAGGGGCAGTGGACCCTTGCAAATGTTAGGTTTGGAGGTTGTAAGTTTTGACATTTATACCGTGATAACCTTGGGGGCCTCTAGGACTGTTTAAAGAGAAAAATTAAAACCTAAAGAAATCAGTCCCAGCGCCTTACCTGGCGAGAGCCATGAACACCGCTGCCTTTCTCCGAGGTCAAGCAGAAATGCCTCGGAGAAACGCAGCGGCATTTTCAGATTCGGGGGCGTGTTTTTCTTTCTCTCCTCTTGCCATTGGCTGGAATGTTTACATTCCAGAGGAGAGAAAGAAAGTAAAAAACACGCCCCGAATCCGAAAAAGACAGGGCTTGTTTGGAGAGACAAAGCTCTTATCCAATGGCTGACCAGCATTTAAGAGGCCAGCCAATGGAGAAGAGGGGAGAAGAGGGGCGGGTTCAAGCCCCTCTTCTGAAAAACATTAAATCTCGCGAGCGAGACTGCGCAAGCGCAGCCTTCGCTAGCCGAGACCTAACAAATGCCATCAAAAAGGGCGGACACCGCAAACATCAGCTCTGCTGTCAACGACTTTCATTTTTTTTTTTTTAAAGGTACTCAGAAATGTTGCTTTCACTTCGGATTATTTATACAGTGGGGAAGCAGAATCACTCCTCCTAACAACTGTGAATATTAATGACAGTCTGCCTTTCAGTTTTTCCCAACCTAATGCTCTATGTGAACTAAATAGTTACCAAGATAGGATTGTTAGAAAACACCATACTATTGATCTTCTGTAGAAGCAGGGAAAGTGGCCGCAGAAAAAACAAGCCTTAAGCCTCAAACCCCCAGTTAACAAAAACATTTAAGCGTTTTCCTGCATTTTATAGAACATGCTGGCTCTGGTGACGTCCTCTTCTCATATGCAAACTGCCTGAGAGCCAGGCAACAATTAAGGCATTGCCTGCACCAAACATGTAATTTACATGAAAGGACATGGTAATGGCGGAAAAGTTAAACTCCATGATGCCTGGTCTTTATGCATCCACTCTTCTATAGGGATTAAGAAGCGAGCTAGCAAAAGCCACTTTAAACTTTACAGAGGATCTTGCCACACACCACCTCAGCAACAGGCTACTCAAGCTACTGAAACCGAACATTCCTGTATACATTACCATCATTTAAAAGGAACATCTGAGGAAAACGTAATTTGCTTATTCCTCTGACTTCAAATGTTCCAGAGACTCAAGTTTAGGATTCATTCCGTCAGATCAATATCACAGGGGAACTCTTGAACGACAGATAGAAATAGAGGCGCAATGGGCATGTACAGCTGTTATACTTAAGTATAACAAAGGAAAAAACAATCAAAACAAAAATTACGTCCTGGTTCTCCGGGCCAGATCACTAAACCATGAAGTAAAGCCTGATCTCAGCCTAACACCGTAGGCAATAGTGAAACGCCGTTTGCCATTATCCGGCACTAACATCGACTGACCTTCATACAGTTATTACACCACATGGAGAAATAAGCACCTTTCGTTCTATAGTAAGAAGTGGGGAAAAGGTATACTACCCATAAACTGCCAGCAGTGCAGGAAATTGGAATGACAATTAGCAAAGTATTAAAGGTCGGTAATCCAGTATTATGGGGGTGGATGAAGTGGTCCCCAGTTCGCACAGTGCTCTCAAAAAGTACCCACCAAATTATATTTGTTCGATTTATTTAAAGGGTCAACTAAAGGCCAGGAAAAAAACCTACACAACGCAACTTTATTAAAGGATCCAATGTAGGTGAAAGGTCGCTTTAAGGACTCCCAACATTAATATCAACCCACTTCCACTGGCGTTATATTCAGCTCGCACAACGGGAATCGATTGTTAACCACAGCTACAAGGTGAGCAAAAGTTTACTATGAGATCAATCCACTCGTCAAAATGTTGATCTGCCCAAGCCCTCCAGTCTTCAGGTGTAGACTGTCGCCCTACAACATATTTTATGTAAAAAAAAAAACACACACGTTTGGTATCACCGAGTTGTCAGATGACTGCATTAAATGCTGACTATATGCACACGCTATATTTATGATGAGACTTTCTTTGCGGTACTAAAGAAAACTCCTTTACCAATCAAGAGTGAATATCTCCTACATTGCCGTAGGTTAATATGGAGAGCCGAGGTGAAGGAGTTAATTCAAGTTATGCAATGCCTGCTTGGAATCACTTACACATTTTAACCTTTAAAAATCAAATGACATGCATGTTCACTTGAGTGATCTAATCCACTGTGTGTAGTAAACGCAACACGATAATCTACAATTGTGAGATGTGCAAATTGTATATTATAAACATGGCCACTGGAATTATGGGATTGTGCGGAGATTTTCGCATTATTGTATAAATCTGCCACAATCTATCTGCTGCATAATCTTTGTTAAAACCTGCAGGTTTGTTTCCAGGGCAAACGGTTCAAAAGTTACTAAACAAGCATTGTAAAGTAACGCCGTGAGGGCCGTAAAAGTGAAAGTCATCGCGATCACTGCGAAAGTGATTGCGATCGCGATGACGAGCTAAAGCATGAGTTTTCAAAGTGCTGCTGAAGGCTAGCAGTTCGCGCGTGCACGCTCACGTGAACGCAAGCGCTAGGCCAGCCAGCAGCACTTTGAAAGCTCACCTCCAAAATGTCTCTCCTAGCCAGCGCATGCGCTGGGCTCAGCGAGACCTAACAAGGGAGGATATTCTTTTTAACAATTGCAAAACAAAAGAAAAAGCAGACAGTGCTATAAATAATCAATTCAGAATGATTACCTCATATAATAAACAACACATTAAAGTGAGGAACATTCTGTCTAAGCACTGGCAACTAATACGCAATGACCCTGTACTAGGGAAACTAGTACAGAAAAAAACATCAATTACGTTCTGGCGTGCCAAATCCCTTAAACAGATGTTAGTGAGTAATATGGTTCCACAGTCACAGTCAGTAGCCACAAATTCTTCCTGGTTAAAAAGAAAAGAAGGCTTTATAAAATGTATAAAGTGTAAAGCCTGTCTACATGGGAAGAACACTACAATGTATAAACCAGGTCTTTCAAAAAGAGAAAAGAGAATTAAAGGCCATTTTACATGTAAAACTGATTTTGCTGGCTACGTACTTCAGTGCCCTTGTGGCCTGAGGTACGTAAGCAGCACAATTCTTCCTGTGCATAAAAGACTGCTGCAGCATCTGAGAGCCATCAAGAATGGCGATAAAACATATCCAGTGGCTCGAAAAGTATTTTGTGATCGATTCTATTCCACCTAATATTAGGGGTGGTGACCGGGAGAAAAAAATGAGAAAACTTGAATCATGTTATATATTAGAACTTGACACGAGAATCCCGGCAGGTTTAAATATGGAAGAAGACTTGCACACACATTTGTGAGATTATCAGAGCTTTGAAAATTTTGAAATGAGTCTCCTTGAATCTGTTTTTAACCATTTCAAGTTTTGTTTCAGTTTCAGTTTTTGTTTAAAAAAAAAAAACACATTGCACTTTAGAAGGCAGATACAATGCCAGATTTCAGTACCTTCTTGAGATATGATAGACAAAAACAATAATGTGTGTTTTTATCAACTGTGGGTAGTAATTGCCAGCATGTGATTGCCCACTAGGGCAGGATACGGTATATATTTCAAAATACTAATGAAATTGATTCTGTTTACAACAGTTGTATAATGTCTATCGACATAGATAAATGTTTTTGCTCACTGGAGCTAAATTTGTGAGTTACGCAACAGTACTGTTAATAGAGGCATGGCAATGGATTGTTAGAGCAATAATGTCTCTAAACATGATAAATGTTGAGGAAAAAAAGATATGCCGAAAGCCATGAATTAATTTCAGATTTAACTGATAATGTTTGTGGAGAGAAATCGGCATGCTTTACATGTAAAAAACTACGAGTCTGTCTTCTAATACACTACTTCAGTAGTTTATCACGTGACATTTCACACGCACTGTATTTAAAATGGTTGAAACTTTATGCATATTTGTTGGAGAGCAAGCCTGTGGGGCAGGCGAAATGCGTCCAATCAGCCGACAATAAATTGTAACTTTGGCCAGAACACGGCGTTGCTATTCCTTGTTTACGAGGCTTTTTCAGAAAATATTAAAGTCAGGTGCAGAACGAGGCAAGTGAAGTGCAGAAAGAAGAGAGTGAGGTGCAGAAAGAGGCAAGTGAGCTGCAGAAAGAAATAATAGAGGTACAGAAAGAGGCAAGAGAAATGCAGAAAGAGGCAAGTGAGGTGCAGAAAGAAGAAAGTGAGCACAAAAAACAGGGAATGATTCAGATTCAGGAAAAGAGAGGCTGGAATCAAATACAAGCTAGTAATACAAAAAATACCTCTCTCACCACAAATAGAGCATTAGTCTTTTAGCCTCAGAAGTCATATTTATTAACTCTGAGCTTCATCAATTGAAAATCTTTCGCATGTTTATAGAGTTTTTCACTTTATTTTTAATTAAAACATACACCTCAATATCATTTTTGATATTCACAATGAACAATGTAGACAAAAATTACAATACTTACATAATACACAAACAATACATCTGGTGTTTTAAAGACAAGGTTAAATAGTGAAAAAAATCAATAAACCACGACACATTTAATATAATGTTAAACATATTACATAAACAAATCAAGAAGTAAGAGACTCCTCTGTCCTAAAGAAGAGAGTGAGGTGCAGAAAGAGGCAAGTGAGGCACAGAAAGAGGCAAGTGAGGTGCAGAAAGAAGAAAGATAAGCACAGAAAGAAGCAAGAGAAGTACAGAAAGAGGCAAGAAAAGCGCAGAAAGAAGTAAGAGAAGTACAGAAATAGGCAAGTAAAGTGCAGATAGAGGCAACTGGGTGCAGAAAGAGGTAAAGAGAGGTGCAGAAAGAGGTAAAGAGAGGTGCAGAAAGAAGCAAGAGAAGTGTAGAAAGAGGGAAGAGAAGTGCAGAAAGAGGGAAGAGAAGTGCAGAAAGAAGCAAGAGAAGTGCAGAAAGAGGCAAGAGATGTATAGAAACAGGCCAGAGAGGTGCAGAAAGCAGCAAGACAGGTGCAGAAAGAAGAGAGTGATGTACAAAAAGAGGCAAGAGAAGTGCAGAAAGAGGCAACTAGGTGCAGAAAGAGGTAAAGAGAGGTGCAGAAAGAAGCAAGAGAAGTGCAGAAAGAGGCAAGAGATGTATAGAAAGAGACAAGAGAGGTGCAGACAGGGGCAAGAAAAGTGCAGAAAGAAGCAACAAAAGTACAGAAAGAGGAAGAAATGTGCAGAAAGAGGCAATGCAAGTGTAGAAAGAATCCACAGTAGTGCAGAAAGAGGCAAGAGAAGTGTAGAAAGAGGCATGAGAGGTGCAGAAATAGACAAGAGAAATGCAGAAATAGGCAAGAGAGGTAAAGATAGGAGCAACGGAGGTGCAGAAAGAAGAAAGTGAGGTGCAGAAAGAGGCAAGGGAACTGCAAAAAGAGGCAAGTGAGGTGCAGGAAGAGGCAAGAAAAGTACAGAAAGAGGCAAGAGGGGTAAAGAAAGAAGAGTGAGTTGCAGAAAGAGGCATGAGAAGTGCAGAAATAGGCAAGAGAGGTGCAGAAAGAAGAGAGGGAGGTGCAGAAAGAGGCAAGAAAACTGCAGAAAGAGGCAAGTGAGGTGAAGGAAGAGGCAAGAGAGGTGCAGAAAGAGGCAAGAGAGGTGCAGAATGAGGCAAGAGAGGTACAGAAAGAGACAAGAGAGGTACATAAAGAAGGAAGCAACGTGCAAAAAGAGGGTAGAGAAGCACAAAAAGAGGCAAGAGTAGCGCAATAAAAGGCAAGAGAAGTATGAAAAGAGGCAAGAGATGTACAGAAAGAAGCAAGAGAAGCGCAGAAATAAGCAAGAGAAGTGATGAAAGAGGCAAGAGAAGTACAGAACGAGGCAAAAGAAATGCAGAAATAAGCAAGAGAAGCACAGAAAGAGGTAAGAGAAGCACAGCAAGTGGCAAGAGAGGTAGAGAACAAAGCAAGAGAAGTGCAGAAAGAGGCAAGAGAAGTGCAGAAAGAAGTCAGAATAGTGTAGAAAGAGGCACGAGAAGTACAGAAAGAGGCAGGAGGGGTCCAGAAACAGGGAAGAGAAGTGCAGAAAGAGGCAAGAGAAGTGAAGAAAGAAGCAAGAAGAGTGCAGAAAGGAGCAAGAAAAATGCAGAAAGAGCCAAGAGAGGTAAACAAAGAAGAGAGTGAGTGAGTTGCAGAAAAAGGCAAGAGAAGTACAGAAAGAGGCAAGAGAGTTACAGAATTAAGCAAGAGAAGTGCAGAAAGGGGCAAGAATAGTTCAGAAAAAAGCAAGAGAGGTGCAGAAAGAGGCAGGAGAGGTACAGAAAGAGGCAAGAGATGCATACAAAAAGGCATGAGAAGTGCAGAAAGGGGCAAGACAAGTGCAGAAAGTGGCAAGACAAGTACAGAAAGAAGCAATACAGGTTCAGAAAGAAGAGAGTGAGGTGCAAAAAGAGGCAAGAGAAGTACAGAAAGAGGCAACTGGGTGCAGAAAGAGGTAAAGAGAGGTGCAAAAAAAAGCAAGAGAAGTGCAGAATGCGGTAAGAGAAGTGCAGAAAGAAGCAGGAGAAGTGTAGAAAGAGGCAAGAGATGTACAGAAAAAGGTAAGAGACATGCGGAAAGAGGCAAGAAAGGTACGGAAAGAGGTAAGAAAAGTACAGAAAGAGGCAAGAGAGGTGCAGAAAGAAGAGAGTGACGTGCACAAAGAGGCAAGAGAAGTGCAAAGAGAGGCAAGTGAAGTACAGAAAGAAGTAAGAGAAATGCAGAAAGAGACAAGAGAAGTGCAGAAAAAGACAAGTGAAGTGCAGAAAGAAGCAAGAGAAGTGCAGAAAGAGGCAAGCGACGTGCAGAAAGAGGCAAGAGAAGTGCAGAAAGAGGCAAGAAATATGCAGAAAGAGGTAAGAGAAGTGCAGAAGAGGAAGAAATGTGCAGAAAAGAGGCAAGAGAGGTACAGAAAGAGGAAAGGGAAGTGAAGAAAGAGGCAAGAGAAGTGCAGAAAGAGGCAAGAGAAGTACAGAACAAGGAAAAAGAAGCACAGAAAGGGAAAAGAAAAGTGCAGAAAGAGGCAAGGGATGTGCAGAAAGAAGCAAGAGAGGTTCAAAAAGAAGAGAAGAGCACAAAGAAGCAAGAGAAATGCAGAAAAAAGCAAGAGACCGTCAGAAAAAGGTAAGAGACATGCGGAAAGAGGCAAGAAAGGTACGGAAAGAGGTAAGAAAAGTACAGAAAGAGGCAAGAGAGGTGCAGAAAGAAGAGAGTGACGTGCACAAAGAGGCAAGAGAAGTGCAAAGAGAGGCAAGTGAAGTGCAGAAAGAAGTAAGAGAAGTGCAGAAAGAGACAAGAGAAGTGCAGAAAAAGACAAGTGAAGTGCAGAAAGAAGCAAGAGAAGTGCAGAAAGAGGCAAGCGACGTGCAGAAAGAGGCAAGAGAAGTGCAGAAAGAGGCAAGAAATATGCAGAAAGAGGTAAGAGAAGTGCAGAAGAGGAAGAAATGTGCAGAAAAGAGGCAAGAGAGGTACAGAAAGAGGAAAGGGAAGTGAAGAAAGAGGCAAGAGAAGTGCAGAAAGAGGCAAGAGAAGTACAGAACGAGGAAAAAGAAGCACAGAAAGGGAAAAGAAAAGTGCAGAAAGAGGCAAGGGATGTGCAGAAAGAAGCAAGAGAGGTTCAAAAAGAAGAGAAGTGCACAAAGAAGCAAGAGAAGTGCACAAAGAAGCAAGAGAACTACAGAAAAAGGTAACAGACATACAGAAAGAGGCAAGAGAGGTACAGAAATAGGCAAGAGAAGTACAGAAAGAGGCAAGAGAAGTGCAGAAAGAAGTAAGAGAAGTGCAAACAAAGCAAGAGAAGTACAGAAAGAGGTAAGGGAAGTGCAGAAAGAGGCAAGTGAGCTGCAGAAAGAGGCAAGAGAGGTAGAGAAAGAGGCAAGAGAGGTACAGAAAGAGGCAAATGAGGTACAGAAAGAGGCAAGAGAGGTGTAGAAAGAAGCAAGAGAAGTGCAGAAAGAGGCAAGAGACGCACAGAAAGATAGAAGTACAGAAAGAAGAAATACAAGTACAGAAAGAGGCAAGAGAAGTGCAGAAAGAGGCAAGAAAAGTGCAGAAAGGAGCTAGAGAAGTACAGAAAGAGGCAAGAGAGTGAGGTGCAGAAAGAGGCAAGAGAACTGAAAAAAGAGTCATGTGAGGTGCAGGAAGAGGCAAGAGAAGTACAGAAAGAGGCAAGAGAAGTGCAAAAAAAGATAAGAGAGGTGCAGAAAGAGGCAAGAGAGGTACAGAAAGAAGGAAGCAAAGTACGAAAAGAGGATACAGAAGCGCAAAAAGAGGCAAGAGAAGCGCAAAAAGAGGCAAGAGAAGTGGAGAAAGAGGCAAGAGAGGTAGAGATAGAAGTAAGAGAAGGGCAGAAATAAGCAAGAGAAGTCAAGAAACAGGTAAGAGAAGTATGGAAAGAGGCAAGAGAACTGCAGAAAGAAGCAAGAGAAGCGTGGCAAGAGAGGTGCAGAAAGAAACAAGAGAAGTGCAGAAAGAAGTAAGAGATCTGTACTTTTCTTCCCTCTTTCTGCAATACCTAGAGTATTGCAGAAAGAGGGAAGAAAAGTACAGAAAGAGGCAAGAGAGGTGCAGAAAGAAGCAAGAGAAGTGCAGTGTGAGAAGTTGGCCTGGTATATGCTGGTCACTAGTTAAAGTGTAACTCCAAGAGATGGGGCAACATTTTGCCCCAAACCAGTGCACAGCAAATTTTGCCATTGAGGCGAGTTTACTCCATGTTCAATGATTTATTCATTTTTTCTTTACGTACTCCTATTTCTTGTATTTGGTTTCTCTGAAATTATAGTCCACACGCGAAAATATTTGGGTCACGGCATCATTTTCAATAGGAGCCAAAGAAGACTTGCTGCTTGTGAAGACAGAAGAAGTTTCCAGTGGAATCCAAGGCTGGATTCAGAAGAAAGAAGACCTGAAAGCAGAGGAGACAGTGTTCAAAGTCACTTGCCAGTGAAGCTGGATGCCCACAGAGGTCGGGTGATTTCAGGTGATCATGGGTGTCTTGACTATTCAGCCATGAGGTCCAGGAGGCGTCAACGATGACCAAGAGCTGGATTCAGTGTGTCCCACGAAGTCTGCAGCTTACTGAGGTATCTGCAACCGGATTGGAGCCAACATGCCTTGGCAACAGCAACTCTCGTGGAAAGTGAAGAAAGTCAGCGGTGCAGACCAGCAAGGTCTGAGGGACTCACCCAGCGAGGGTAAGTCAGGGCAGGCCTGGAGCAACCAGGGGAGCCCTTTGGTTCTGTAGAAAAGTCTTCTGGGGACCCACAAGCCAGCCGGAAAGGGATCACGATGACGCTTCGGGAGGATTCACTCACCAGGAGCCCACGGTCACTCTGGAAAAAGAAGGCCTCTGATCTTTGGAGGAAATCCTGCTGGAGGCTTGGGCCACATGAGGTCTAAAGCACAAGTTCATAGAAGGTTGTGAAAGGGTTGCACTCGACACTAGTGCACGATACGTGGGTATTGCTGTTCCTCATCACTCGTGGGGTCCACTCGCCTTAGCTTCGCTGGGGACTCACAATGGACGTCGAGATGTCAGGAAATCTACTTCTGGGGCTGCAGGGACTTCAGACTCCGGCAGGAGCAGGAAAGTTTGCGACCATTGATGCAAAATTTTGGTGCCTGCCAAGCAGGGAAGTCACTCCTTGACTCCAAGGGAGATTCTTCAGTCTTCCAAAGGTAGTGGAACGTCGAAGGTCCAGGATTCTTCTTTCGAGCATCATCCTGGGATATCTAGTTTGCAATGGCAAGGGTTCCCTAACTTATACTACAAGGAAGGGAGGGACTAGCTCTATGACCACTCCTCTGGGAGGGTCAGGGGAGTGGGTGGCTACACCCACTTCCCTTTGTCAAGTTTTGCACCAGAGCAGGGGCTGGTAGCCCCTGAACCGGTTTGAGCTGGCATATGCACACAGAAGCCTACTGCTGCCCCAGTGCAGGACTTCAAAGCACTCTAGGAGTGCACCCACCCAGCCCCAATACACTAAATCCTGTCTGGAAGGTGGTTACACCTCCCTGAGACAGGATGCCTATTGTTGGGCCTCCTCCACTGCGAGTTTCGGTCAGCAGCAGGACGGCAGCCCAGTGTCTGTGCTGGTGGCATCCATTTTGTGATGCCAGGGCTCTTCAGGATTCTACCGTGTTTCCACAGTAGGTACATGTCTATCCCTCTAGGAGGGTGGGATCATACTCCCACACCAGTTACTGGTGTGAGGGTATGATTCCAAAGCGTTTGACACCAAACACGACATGTTTTGATGCAGCCATCCCAGAGTTAGCATTTACCGCAAGGTTATAATGCACTTAAGAGTATATGGTTTGACCGCATTCACAAACAGCCCCAGGGAATAGACTCTGAGAGCTGCAGAGGGGCCCTGCTCAGGCAGAGGCACCCCCTCACATACTAAACCAAGCACCCTGCCCTTGGGATTGATAGGGCCTGCCTTAGGGGTGACTGATAGGTTTATATGTGTGTGTAAGGTGAGATATAGGGAACCTATACCTCATTGAGGACTGCTAACACCACCTCGCCCAGGCTGCAGTAGCAGGCCTGTGGTGTCAGATTTAGTCTGCTTCCCAGGGGTGGCATAATACATGCTTCAGCC
This sequence comes from Triturus cristatus, assembly GCF_964204655.1. Lineage (NCBI taxonomy): Eukaryota > Metazoa > Chordata > Amphibia > Caudata > Salamandridae > Triturus > Triturus cristatus. The sequence goes on from NC_140584.1 coordinate 925,551,094, forward strand.
CCTGGTAGGCCTGTGAAGTACCAATGCCCTAGGTACCTAAGGTACCATATACTAGGGGCTCATAAGGTACCACAGTATCCAATCACTAGTGCATCTAATATGCACTCCAAGTTGTTTAGAGAGAACAGAGAGGCTGAGGCCCTGATTAGCAGGGACCCAGCCAGACTATAGCCAGAAACCAGTGTAAACATCAGAAAAAATGGGGGCAACATAAGTGCAGATCCTACTCTCCTACATGCAGAAAGAGGCAATGGAGGTGCAGAAAGAAGAGAGTGAGGTCCAGAAAGAGGCAAGGGAATACGTAAAAAGAGGCAAGTGAGGTGCAGGAAGATAAGTACAGAAAGAGGCAAGAAAAGTACATCAAGAGGCAAGAGAGGTGCAGATAGAGGCAAGTAAAGTGCAGAAAGAGGCAACGGAGGTGCAGAAAGAAGAGAGTACGGTGCAGAAAGAGGCAAGGGAACTGCAAAAAGAGGCAAGTGAGGTGCAGGAAGAGGCAAGAGAAGTTCAAAAAGAGGCAAGAGAGGTAAAGAAAGAAGAGAGTGAGTTGCAGAAAGAGGCAAGGGAACTGCAGAAAGAGGCAAGTGATGTGCAGGAAGAGGAAAGAGAAATACAGAAAGAGAGGTACAGAAAGAGTAAGAAATATGCAGAAAGAGGCAAAAGAAGTGCAGAAATAGGCAAGAGATGCACACAAAAAGGCATGAGAAGTGCAGGAAAAAGCAACAGAAGTGCATAAGAAGGCAAGAGAGGTGCAGAAAGAGGCAAGTGGTGTGCAGAAAGAAGCAAGTGAGGTACAGAAAGAGGAAAGAGAGGTACAGAAAGAAGGAAGCGAAGTGCAAAAAGAGGGTAGAGAAGCGCACATAGAGACAAGGTAAGCACAAAAAGAGGCAAGTGAATTACAGAAAGCTGCAAGAGAAATGCAGAAAGAAGCAAGAGAAGCATATAAAGAGGCAAGAGAAGTTCAGCAAGAGGCAGAGAGGTGCAGAAAGAAGGAAGAGAAGTACAGAAAGAGGAAAGAGAAGTGCAAAAGAAGCCAGAGTAGTGCAGAGAAAGGCAAGAGAAGTGCAAAAAGAAGCTAAAGTACTGCAGAAAGAGGCAAGAGAAGTACAGAAAGAGGCAAGAAAGATCCAGAAAGAGGTAAGAGAAGTGCAGAAAGAGGCAAGAGAAGTGAAGAAAGAAGCAAGAGGAGTCCAGAAAGGAGCAAGAAAATTGCAGAAAGAGGCAAGAGAGGTAAAGAAAGAAGAGAGTGAGTTGCAGAAAGAGGCAATAGAAGTACAGAAAGAGGCAACAGAGGTGCAGAAAGAGGCAAGAGAGTTGCAGAATTAAGCAAGAGAAGTGCATAAAGGGGCAAGAGAAGTGCAGAAAGAAGCATGAGAGGTGCAGAAAGAGACAAGAGAAGTACAGAAAGAAGCAAGAGAAGTGCAGAAGAGGATCAACTGTGCAGAAAGAGGCAAGAGAGGTACAAAACGAAGAAAGAGAAGTGAAGAAAGAGGTAAGAGAAGGGCAGATGGAGGCAAGAGAAGAACAGAACAAGGAAAGTGAAGCGCAGAAAGGGGCAAGACAAATGTGGAAAGAGGCAAGAGAAGTGCAGAAAGAACCAAGAGAGGTTCAGAACGAAGAGAAGAGCACAAAGAAGCAAGAGAAGTGCCGAAAGAAGCATGAGAACTACAGAGAAAGGTAAGAGGCATGCGGAAAGAGGCAAGAGAGGTACAGAAATAGACATGAGAAGTACAGAAAGAGGCAAGAGAGGTACAGAAAGAAGAGAGTGATGTGCATAAAAGAGGCAAGAGAAGTGCAGAAAGAGGCAACTGGGTGCAAAAAGAGGTAAAGAGAGGTACAGAAAGAAGCAAGAGAAGTACAGAAAGAGGCAAGAGAAGTGCAGAAGGAAGCAAGAGAAGTGCAGAAAGAGGCTAGAGAAGGGCAGAAAGGGGCAAGACAAGTACAGAAAGAGGCAAGAGAAGGGCAGAAAGGGGCAAGACAAGTTCAGAGAGAGGCAAGAGAAGTGCAGAAAGAAGCAAGAGAGTTGCAGAATTAAGCAAGAGAAGTGTGTAAAGGGGCAAGAGAAGTGCAGAAAGAAGCAAGAGAGGTGCAGAAAGAGATAAGAGAAGTGCAGAAAGAGGCAAGAGAAGTACAGGAAGAAGCAAGAGAAGTACAGGAAGAAGCAAGAGAAGTGCAGAAAGAAGCAAGAGAAGTGCAGAAGAGGAGGAACTGTGCAGAAAGAGGCAAGAGAGGAACAGAAAGAGGCAAGAGAAGTACAGGAAGAAGCAAGAGAAGTACAGGAAGAAGCAAGAGAAGTGCAGAAAGAAGCAAGAGAAGTGCAGAAAGGGGTAAGAGAAGTGCAGAAAGTGGCACATGAAGTGCAGAAAGAAGCAAGAGGGGTTCATAAAGAAGAGAAGTGCAGAAAGAAGAAAGAAAAGTGCAGAAAGAAGCAAGAGAACTACAGAAAAAGGTAAGAGACATGCAGAAAGAGGCAAGAAAAGTACAGAAAGAGGCAAGAAAAGTGCAAAAGGAGGCAAGAGAGGTGCAGTAAGAAGCAAGAGAAGTGCAGAAAAAAGTAGAAATATGCAATAAAAGGAAAGACAAGTGACGAAAGAGGCAAGAGAAGTGTAGAAAGAGGCAAGAGAAGTACAGAACGAGGCAAGAGAAGCACAGAAAGGGGCAAGACAAGTGCAGAAAGGGGCAAGAGAGGTGCAGAAAGAAGAGAGTGGGGTGCAAAAAAGAAGCAGAAGTGCAGAACGAGGCAAAAGGATAAAAAAAGAGGTAGAGAGAGGTACAGACATAAGCAAGAGAAGTGCAGAAAGTGGCAAGAGAAGTGTAGAAAGAAGCAAGAGAAGTATAGAAAGAAGCAGGAGAACTACAGAAAAAGGTAAAAGACATGCAGAAAGAGGCAAGAGGGGTACAGAAATAGGAAAGAGAAGTACAGAAAAGGGCAAGAGAGCTACAGAAAGAAGAGAGTGAGGTGCAAGAAGAGGCAACAGAAGTACAGAAAGAGGCAACTGGGTGCAGAAAGAGGTAATGAAAGGTGCAGAAAGAGGCAGGAGAAATTCAGAAAGCGGCAAGAGAAGTGCAGAAAAAGCAAGAGAAGTGTAGAAAGAGGCAAGAGAAGTACAGAAAGAGGCAACAGAGGTACAGAAAGAGGCAAGAGGGGTGCAGAAACATTCATGATAAGTGCAGAAAGAGGCATGAAAAGTGTAGAAAGAAGCAAGATTGGTGCAAAAAAGAAGCAAGAGAAGTGCATAAAGAAGCCAGAGAAGTGCAGAAAAAAGCAAAATAAACTATAGAAAGAGGCAAGAGAAGTGCATAAAGATGCAAGAGAAGTGTTGAAAGAGACAAGAGAAGTGCAGAAAAAGGCAAGAAAAGCACAGAAAGGGGCAAGACAAGTACAAAAAGAGGCAAGAGAAGTGCAGAAAGAAGCAAGATTGGTGCAAAACGAAGCAAGAGAAGTGCATAGAGAAGCCAGGGAAGTACAGAAAAAAGCAAGGAAAACTGCAGAAAGAGGCAAGAGAGGTACAAAAAGAGGCAAGAGAAGTGCAGAAAGAAGCAAGATTGGTGCAAAAAGAAGCAAGAGAAGTGCATAAAGAAGCAAGCCAGAGAAGTGCAGCTGCAAAAAAACTACAGAAAGTAGCAAGAGAATTGCATAAAGAAGCCAGACAAGTGCAGAAAGACGAAAGAAAACTACAGAAAGAGGCAAGAGAAGTGCAGAAAGGGGCAAGAGAGGTACAGAAAAAAGCAAGATAAGTGCAGAAAGAGGCAAGTGGGGTGCAGAAATAAGCGAGAGGTACAGAAAGAGGCAAGAGAAGTACAAAAAGAGGCAATAGAGGTGCAGAAAGAGGCAAGGGAGGTGCAGAAAGAGGCAATAAAACTGCAGAAAAAAGCAAAGGAAGAGCTGAAATAAGAGAGTGGAGTACAGCAAGAGTCATGTCAGGTGCAGAAAGAGGCCAGAGAAGTGCAGAAAGAGGCAAGTGAGGTGCAGAAAGAGGCAAAAGAAGTGCAGAAAGAGGAGAGAGGTAAAGAAAGTAGCGAGAGGAGTGCAGAAAGGAGCAACAGAAGTGCAGAAAGAGGTAAGAGAAGTACAGAAAGAGGCACGAGAAGTGCAAAAGGAGGCAAGAGAGGTGCAGAGAGGCAAAAGAGGTGCAGAAAGAGGCAACTGTCACGTTTAAGCGCAGATAGCGGTTGGGGACACGTTGGGCATGAGTGTGTGTGAGCATGTGTAAATGCTTCCATCTACATAGCACTACATCTCCCATAATTCTGAGGGCCAAATCACGTGGCTCATGACCTGGAAGCGTACTTAAGCACCGCCCATACACAGCCCGGTGCTTGTCAATTGTGTATTTCCGAGAACACCGAACCTGCGTTCTGTTTCTTCAAAGGAGATTCTTGTCTATTCTCCGTCTATCGGACCTGCCGCCCTGTGCGACCCACGCATTGCGTGCAACGAGCGCAGGACTGCCCTCCCAGCGGCTGAAATCGGACGCGCAGGAGCGCGCATCGTAGCCGTTAACCAGCTGGAACGCCGGGGACTTGCCATGCCCGCGGGGCTTTTTCCTTTTTGAATCTTGATACACGAGCGGACGCTCGTCGGTGAGCCGCCTGAAAGGCTCGGATCCCGCAGTAGCTTTTTATATTACTTTTTGGGTATTTAGTGCGTGTCGAAAATGCATATATAAGGAGGAACGGACTGCCTCACGGAGACGCATCACTCGTCTCTCTTCGTCAGCTTGGGCATTACTTTCCACTTGAAGAGAGCTGTAGGACATTGTGCAGGAGCGCTCACACGGCCGCAACACCACAGCTAAGTACTTGTTGTTTTTGTGCTCGATAAGGAACTAACAGACTTACAGGATAAGGCACTGGTGTGAGGCGTTATCTCCATGATCTTGGGCGCCTTCTTTTTGTTTGTTTGTTTGCCTTGAGATTACATGGATGTTTTTTCTTTGATAGAGTGCAGCAAAGCCATTCAGTGAGTGCCTTCTCATGCTTCATTTATATGTCCCTTAGCCACTGACCGCTGCTGGTATACATGTGTTTTGTGCTTCTTTCTCACTGCAGGGAACACGGGGTTAGACAGCTGGAGCCCCCGACGTGATCTGAGGTCCACGCTTACTCACCTTCCCCCGGGGCGTGATTTCGCAGCTGCACCTTTTCTTGTTTCCTTTGTCCCTTGTTTCCCTTTCCCCTGTTATGGAGTCGTCCATTGAATGATACACGTACACTCATGGGCTGCTCCGTGGTGGGGACAGGGTAACCTGGCATCATCCATCGCTCCCGCTGTATCCGGCTTGGCAGGTTAGTGGTTTCCTGTCCAATGTCTGACAGCAATAAAAGTGCAGAAAAAGCAAGAGAAGTGCAAAAAGAAGAGAGTGGATGTAGGAGAGTAGGATCTGCACTTTTGTTGCCCACACTTTTTTTCTGATGTATACACTGGTTTCTGGCTATAGTCTGGCTGGGTCCCTGCTAATCAGGGCCCCAGTCTCTCTAAACGACTTGGTGTGCATATTAGATGCACTAGTGATTGGATACTGTGGTACCTTATGAGCCCATAGAATATGGTACCTTAGATATCTAGGGCATTGGTACTTCACAGGCCTACCAGGGGCTGAAGCATGTATTATGCCACCCCTGGGAAGCAGACTCAATCTGACACCACAGGCCTGCTACTGCAGCCTGTGTGAGATAGTGTTAGCACTCCTCACAGAGGTATAGGTTCCTATATCTCACCATACACACACATATAAACCTATCAGCCACCCCTATGGCAGGCCCTATCAATCCTGAGGGCAGGGTGCTTGGTTTACTATGTGAGGGGGTGCCTCTGCATGAGCAGGACCCCTCTGCAGCTACTAGAGTCTATTCTCTATGGCTGTTTGTGGATGCGGTTAAACCATGTACTCTTAAGTGCATTATAACCTTGCGGTAAATGCTAACTTTGGAATGACTGCATCAAAACATGTCGTGTTTGGTGTCAAACAACTTGGAATCATACCCCCACACCAGTAACTGGTGTGGGAGTATGATCCCATCCTTCTAGAGGGGATGACATGTACCCCCAGTACTAAACGACAGAAATCTGAAAGAGCCCTGGCATCACAAAATGGATGCCACCAGCACAGACACTGGGCTGCCCTCCTGCTGCTGACTGAAACTCGCTGTGGAGGGAGCCCAGCAAAAGGCATCCTGTCACAGGGAGGTGTCACCACCTTCCAGACAGGATTTAGTGTATTGGAGCTGGGTGGGTGCACTCCTAGAGTGCTTTGAAGTCCTGCACTGGGGGAGCAGTAGGCTCCTCTGTGTATATGCCAGCACAAACCGGTTCAGGGGCTACCTGCCCCTGCTCTCGCACGAAACTGGACAAAGGGAAGTGGGTGTAACCACCCCCTACCCTGACCCTCCCAGAGGAGTGGTCATAGAGCTAGTCTCTCCCCTATCTTCAGTATAAGATAGCAAACCTTGCCATTGCAAAACAGATAACCCTGGACATCGCTCTACAAAGAAGAATCCTGGCCTATCGACGTTCCACTACCTTTGGAAGACAGAAGAATCTCCCTTGGAGTCAAGGAGTGACGCCCCTGCGTGGCAGGCACCAGAAACTCTAATCAACGGTTGCAAACTTTCCCACTCCTGCCGGAGTCCGAAGTCCCTGCAGCCCCGGCAGTGGATTTCCTGACTTTTCGACAGCCATTGTGAGTCCCCAGCAGAGCTGAGGCAAGTGGACCCCACGAGTGACGAGGAACTGCAATACCTGGGAACAGTGCACTATTGTCGAGTGCAACCCCTTCACGACATTCTACGAACTTGTGCTTTGGACCATTTGTGGCCCAAGCCTCCAGCAGGTTGTGCAGCGAAAATCACAGGCCTACCCCATCCCGAGTGACCATGGGCTCCTGTGAAGCATTTCCTCACGAGGCGTCTTTGCGATCCCTTGCCCATTGGCTTGTGGGTCCCCCGAAGACTTTCTTATCGACTCAAAGGGCTCCCCTGGTTGCTCCAGGCCTGCCCTCACTCACCTTCGCTGGGTGAGTCCCTCAGACCTTGCTGGTCTGCAACATAGACTTTCATCACTCTACACGAGACTTGCTGTTGCCAAGGCTTGTTGGCTCCAATCTGGTTGCCGACACCGCAGTCAGATGCAGACGTCGTGGGACACTCCGAATCCAGCAGCTGGTCATCGTCGATCCTTCCTGGACCTCGTAAGCGAAGAGTCAAAATACCCTTGATCACCTGAAATCACACGACATCCGTGGGCAACCAGCTTCCTGGCCCCCGGTCACTGGCAAGTGACTGTGAACACTGTCCCTTCAATTTTCAGGTCTTCAGCATCTCCAATCCACCCTTGGATTCCACCGGACACTTCTTCAGTCTCCCCACCAGCAAGTCTTCTTTGGTCTCCATAGAAAACAGCGACGCGACCCGACACCAAAAGACACCTATGCACCCGGCTTCCCTGGGTGAGGTAACTCGTGCACTCCGGCGCCCTAGTATGTGTTGGCCCTCGAATTACTTACCTTGTAAGTGGCTTGCTTGTAGACTTCCTCGAAGTACCCTAAAACTTTAAAAATCAAACCGCAACTTGCTCCATTGTAATCAATAGGGAACCCGTGGCTGTGTTCACACACTGCATGCGTCTCCCGTGGGTCTGTTACTTAATCAATCAATCAATTAATCACATAATTTGTAAAGCGCGCTACATACCCATGAGGGTTTCAAGGCGCTGGGGGGGGGGAGGGAGGGAGGAGTTGCTGCTGCTATTGGTCGAAGAGCCAGGTCTTGAGTTGTCTCCTGAAGGTCAGCAGGTCTTCGGTCTGTCGCAGGTAGAGGGGAAGGGTGTTTCAGGTCTTGGCGGCGCGATGGGAGGAGGACCTGCCTCCGGCAGTGGTTCTCCGGATGCGTGGGACCGTGGCCAGGGCGTGGTCAGCGGAGCGAAGATTCCTGTTGGGTACGTAGAAGGAGAGTCGACTGTTGAGATAGGCTGGTCCGGTTTTGTGGAGTGCTTTGTGTGCGTGGATCAGGAGTTTGAAGGGCATTCTTTTGTCGACGAGGAGCCAGTGCAGATTCCTCAGGTGGGGGGTGATGTGGTTGCAGCGTGGGACGTCGAGGATCAGGCGTGCGGAGGCATTCTGGATTCTCTGTAGTCTGCTGATGAGCTTGGACGAGGCTCTGGCGTAGAGGGCGTTTCCGTAGTCGAGTCTGCTGCTGACAAGGGCCTGGGTGACTGTTTTCCTCGTGTTGGTCGGGATCCATTTGTAGATCTTGCGGAGCATGCGGAGGGTGTTGAAACAGGTGGAGGAGACTGCGTTGACTTGTTTGGTCATGGAGAGTTTTGAGTCAAGGATGACTCCCAGGTTGCGTGCGTGGTCGGTGGGGGCCGGTGGGACCCCAGTGATGTTGGCCACCAGGAGTCGTCCCATGCGGAGTGGTTGGATCCGAGGATGAGGATTTCCGTTTTGTCTGTGTTCAGTTTGAGGCGGCTGTCCTCCATCCAGTCGGAGACGGCCTTCATTCCCTGGTGGAAGTTGGATTTGGAGGTGAGGGGTTTCCTTAGTGAGGGAGAGGATCAGCTGAGTGTCGTCGGCATAGGAGATTATGTTGAGGTCATGCTGTCGGGCGTTGCATGCTAGTGGTACCATCTAGACGTTGAACAGTGTCGGGCTGAGGAAGGATCCTTGAGGGACGCCACAGATGATCTCAGAGGCCTTGGATTGAAATGGGGGGAGGCGGACTCTCTGCGCTCTGCCGGAGAGGAAGGAGGTGGTCCAGTCCAGGGCCTTGTTACGGATCCCTGCGTTGTGAAGGCGTGTGCGTAGTGTGAGGTGGCAGACGGTGTCGAAGGCGACAGAGAGGTCCAAGAGGATGAGGGCCACTGTCTCGCCGTTGTCAAGCAGGATCCTGATGTCGTCTGTGGCGGCGATGACGGCGGTCTCGGTGCTGTGGTTGCTCCGGAATCCTGATTGGGACGGGTCAAGGATGTTGTTGTCTTCGAGGTGCCGGGTGAGCTGGGTGTTTACTATCTTCTCGATGACCTTAGCTGGGAACGGAAGCAGGGAGATGGGCTGGAAGTTCTTGAGGTCGCTCGGGTCCGCCTTGGGTTTCTTTAGTAGGGTGTTGATCTCTGCGTGCTTCCAGATCTCAGGGAAGGTGGTGGACTCGAAGGAGAGGTTGATGATTTTGTGCAGGTGGGGAGCGAAGGACTTGCTGGCTTTGTTGAAGATGTGGTGCGGGAGAGGGTCGGATGGGGATCGGAGTGGCCTGTTCCCATGGTCTTGATTGTGTCCTCGATGCTCACGTTGGCCCAGGTTGTCAGGGTGTCGTGGGCGGTGGGGTGCGGTGGGTTCGGTGTGGTCAGTAGGGGTCATCCGGGGTCTGAAGCTGTCATGGATGTTGGTGATTTTCCGGTGAAAGAAGGTGGTGAGGGAGTCGCACAGGGCTTGCGATGGTGGGATGTCGTTCGCGTTGGAGCTGGGGTTGGAGAGTTCCTTCACGATGGTGAAGAGCTCCTTGCTGTTGTGTGCTAGTTGTCAAGACGGTCTGTGAAGGAGGTTCTTTTGGCAGATCTGATGAGGTGGTGGTGGTTGCGGACGGCGTCTTTGTGGGCGGTGCGGCTGTCTGGCATCTTTTCGTTGAGCCATATGTTTTCCAGTTTTCTGCAGGTGCGTTTGGAGTTGAGGAGTTCCGGGGTGAACCAGCTGACTCTTCTACTGGTGTCTGCATTGGTGGGGCTTTTCAGAGGAGCGCTGGTGTTGGCGTTGTCGTTCATCCAGCGTTCGAGGGCGAGTGCTCCTTCATCCGGGTTGGTTGGGGTCGTCGGGGGTTTGAGTGCGAGGTTTGTCTTTAGTTGTTCTTCAGTGATTTTGCCCCAGCGGCGGCAGGGGGTCTGTAGGGTGCGGTGGTGTGTAGGTGGTTTTCGGAAGGAGAAGTGGATGCAGTGGTGGTCTGTCCAGGTCAGTTCGGAGGCGTGGCTGAAGGTGATGTGGGGGCTTGAGGAGAAGATGACATCTAGCGTGTGGCTGGCGTTGTGGGTCGGTGTTGTGACAAGCTGTTTCAGTCCGAGGTTGGCGAGATTGTCGATCAGGGTGGAGGAGTTGCTGTCATTGTTCTTCTCCAGGTGAAAGTTCAGGTCTCCGAGGAGGATGTAGTCGGTGGAGGTCAGCGCGTGTGTGCTGATGAGGTCGGCGATGGAGTCGCAGAATTGAGGACGGGGTCCTGGAGGTCTGTAGACGAGGGTGCCTCTTAAGGTGGTCTTTGGGTTCGTGTGGATCTGGAAGTGCATGTGTTCGGCGGTGCTGAGGGTGTTGGTGGTGTTTGTTGAGATCTTGATGGTGTTTTTGTGGACGATGGCGATTCCTCCTCCGGCCCTGTTGGTGCGGTCTCTGCGGGTGATCTTGTACCCGTCTGGGATGGCTATGGCAATGTCTGGCGAGGAGACTTCGTTCATCCAGGTCTCGGTTAGGAAGGCGACGTCCGGTGATGTGGTTTCGAGTAGGTCCCAGTGTTCGACGGCGTGTTTGTGTGCGGAGCGGGTGTTGATCAGGATGCATCTGAGCTGGTTGGCTTCTGTTGTGGTGGGTGTCTTGGCGCTTTCATGGCAGGAGAAGTTGCAGTTCCAGCAGGTGAAGGGACCGTGGGTGCGCCTCGGGGTGGCCTAGTAGCAGGTGTGAGTTCTTCCTGGGTTGAGAGCGATGAGTGTCTTGGCGTCGTAGCGGAGGTGGTCATCCTGGCAGGTGCGGGGGCCAGGGGTTCAGGAGCTGGGCGCGGTCCAGGCGCCAGACGGGCGCAGACGAGCTTGCCTTAGGTGCGCCTTCGGCACGCCAGCGGCGCGGCCGCGCAGCGGCCGCCATATATGGGGAGGTGGGGAGGGAGGAGCAGCTGCGAGGCGAGGGACGGGTGTGGCAAATGGGCGCGGAGGGGGCGGAGCCGCAGGGGAGGCAGCGGTGGGGGCGGAGGACGGGAGACCGGCGCGGGGCACAGAGGAGCGAACTTGCACAAAAGCAAAGGGGCACAGAGCAAGCGGCGATCAGAAAACAAAATGCAAAATATCACCAGCGGCAGGGGGCACAGAGAAGAGCGGCGATCAGGATACAAGGCAACAGGCAGCAATGGAACACTGGAAAAACGTACCTAAGGCCACCACTGGCCACCAGGGATGAGGCGCAGGTGGAAGCCTGCGGGTGGTGGAGGGCCTCGAATTCCACCGGCGGCAGCAGACAGCAGGGGTGCAGGTGGCGCTGCAGCGGGGGGGAGTGACCTACCAGAAGGTCAAGGGTTGCTCTCCTCACCGCGCAGCGGCCACCATATATGGGGAGGTGGGGCGGGAGGAGCAGCTGGGAGGCGGGAGGCGAGGGACGGGTGTGGCGAATGGGCGCGGAGGGGGCGGGGCCACAGGGGAGGCAGCGGTGGGGGCGGAGGACGGGAGACCGGCGCGGGGCACAGAGGAGCGAAGGTGTACAAAAGCAAAAGCGCACAGAGCAAGCGGCGATCAGAAAACAAAATGCAAAATACAAGGGGCACAAGCAGAGCGTCGATCAGGATACAGAATATAAAATAGGAGTGGCCCAAAGCAGAGCGGCGAGCGGGGGGCTGGGGGCACAAGCAGAGCGGCGATCGGGATACACAATATAAAATAGGGGGGGCACAAAGCAGAGCGGCGAGCGGGGGGCAGGGGGCACAGAGCAGAGCGGCGATTGTAGGAGAGTAGGGTCTGCTTTCTATGTTCACCCCCACTTTTTGCTTTTGCTTTACTGGTTTTCGACTTAGATGTGGCTGTGGGCCTGCTAATCAGACCCACAGCCCTGCTGTTCTCTCTCTAAATTAATACTATGTACTTTAGGTGCATAACCCATCTGGATAGGATCACCTTATTGGCCCCTGTACAGTGTACCCTAGGTACCCAGGGCATAGGTGTACCCTAGGCCTACCAGGGGCTGCAGCATGTATTATGCCACCCCTGGCCTGGCCTTCCATTTTGACACAACTGGCTGATCACTCAGCTGGGGCAAGGTCGTGTAATCACCCCTTGCTTAGGTATAGTATTCCTATACCTAGCTTACAGATAGACACATGTGTACCTATCAGTCACTCCTATGGCAGGCCTTAACAATCCTGGAGGCAGAGTGCTTGGTAACATGTGAGATGGTGCTCTAGCATGAGCTGAGCCTGTCTGCAGCTTTCGGAACCATGTCCTTATAGCTGTTCTATGATATAGCCTACCATATACTCTTAAAGTGCCTTATAATCTTAAACGCTTATGGTAACTATGGTTTGGCTTTATCGAAACATGTCGTGTAAGGTGTCTAACACTGTGGAATAATACCCCCATACCATTTCTGGACATGAGGATATCATTCCCCCCTTCTAGAGGGAAAGACATGTTAAAATCATACTTCACTGTTAGCCTCTGACCAAAGCCTCAGCATCACAAAACGGATGCTGCTGCCACGACACAAGTCTGACCTCCTGCTGCTGGGAGTGATCCCAGCCAGGGAGGCCTGGACAATAGGTTTCCTGCTTGGGGAGGTGCTAGCACCTCCCCAGACAGCCTTTAGTGTATTGGGGCAGGGTGGGCTGAAAGGAATGAGACATGCCTGGGGCACACAAGGTGTTCCTTGCATAGTCCAGTTCAAACCGGCGCTGGGGCACTCCAGCCCCAGCTCTGGCGCGAAACTGGACAAAGGGAAGTGGGTGTAACCACCCCCTCCCAGGTCCCACCCATAAGGCGTGACCTAGCAGGTATCCCAGCCCCCCAGATTAGTATAAGAGTGGGAGTTGGGCCTCAAGACTTTAGATTATCCTGAACCTGCAAACTTGAACAGAAACTCTGGACCTTCGACATTCGACGAAAGAAGAAGACTGAAGAATCTCCCTTGTGGCCAAGGAGTGGCTATCCTGTACAAACAGGCACCATCAAGAGACTACCCTTTGCTTTGCCCAAGTTCTACGAGGAACCGACTGCAGAGCCCGACCAGAGCCTTGACTTCCAGACTTCTCCGACCCTGATCCACATCCACAGCAGAGCTGAGATCCATGGAGGCGACGAGAGACGTGGGACCGGCTACCTGGGAAAAGTGGCTAGTATCTTCAAGCGCAGCTTCTGAGGCACCCTCGAAGTTGTGCACCGGGGATTGAGAAGCCCCAACCCCAAGCACCATCTGCACCGAAGATCAGCCCCCCACACTCCACGAGTCCTGCGTGGGGCCCTTCTGCATTTTCCTGCTTGCCGCGTGTGTCCGGTTGCTTGCCCGCTGGCTAGTGGCCTTTGTGACGACGCATCCTGAAATCTTCACCACTGGTTTGGCTCCTCCAGACTGGCTCCTGCTTCTTTGAAAAAGAGAAGCACCCCAGACCTTCCTGGTCTGCACCAGAAGCAAGTCCTCTGTTCTTCGTGGGTTCCGCTTGCCAAGGCTTGGTGAGTCCTAGTCCAACTTCGACGCCGCCGACAGCAAGAGCCTTCGTGGGACAGCTCGCCTCCTGGTCCTGGTCGTCCTCGACGCCTCCTGGTTCTCGTGGCTGCAGCGACAAGCTTCACCTTCACCTGCAATCTTCACGACATCGCCTGGTTCCTTCCTGGTTCCACGTGGTCACTGGCTAGTGACCTTGACTCTGTCCCTTCTGCTTGCAGGTCTCCTCTCTTCTTGATCCCAGCCTTGGGATCCACCGGACACTCTTCACTGACTGCCTGTCAGCATCTTTCTTCAGGCATCCATAGGAGTCGACGACGAAACCCGACGCAACTTCACTCCTATGCACCCGCAGCCTGTGGGCTAGGTAACTTGGGTACTCCGGTGCTCATCAGGATAGTGACTATCCTAGTGTCTAGTTTTCCAGTCTCGACTTCCTAGCTACTCCGGAAGTGTCCTAAATCTATCTATTTCTAAACTGTACTATTTCTAGTGACTTTTACGCATTACGCGTGAGTGTTTCCACTCTGCACCTGAATCCCGTGGGCCTCCCACTTCCTAACCTTTGGTAGTATAGTGTAGCCCCAGCGATTCCCTAGGCCTAGGCCTATCCTATTTCCGTGACAGTGGTCCTTATACCACTTACTTAGTATATGGTTTGCGTGGCCCCTAGGGCCTAACTGTATTACTTACCTGTGTGACTTAATGTATGCATAAATAAGACTGTGTTGTACTTACCTCTAATCTCATAAAGAGTGCTGAGGGTTTGACTAGAATAAATACACTTTATTTTATATATATATCTGTTGTGGTGTCCTTTCATTTGGTATTCAAGAGATTATATATGGTATCACAGCTGGCTTCACATGCCATTCAGAGTTTAGCCTAAGACTGCTCTTGTCCATGCTACCACTAGGATAGCTGGTCTATAAGGTTGACTTTACAACCAATCACCATAAGGGTATTTGGACTGATATAAGGTGTACACTAGAACTAGTGACATCATACATCAGGCCAACTTCTCACAGCGATTAGGATACACAATACAAGATAGGAGGGGCACAAAGCAGAGCGGCGAGCGGGGGGCAGGGGGCACAGAGCAGAGCAGCGATCAGGATACAAGGCAACAGGCAGCAATGGAACACTGGGAAAACTTACCTAATGCCACCACTGGCCACCAGGGATGAGAAGCAGGTGGAAGCCTGCGGGTGGTGGAAGGCCTCGAATTCCACCGGCGGCAGCAGACAGCGGGGGTGCAGGTGGCGCTGCAGCGGGGGGGAGCGACCTACCAGAAGGTCAAGGGTCGCTCTCCTCACCGCGCAGCGGCCGCCATATATGGGGAGGTGGGGAGGGAGGAGCAGCTGGGCGGCGGGAGGCGAGGGACGGGTGTGGCGAATGGGCGCGGAGGGGGCTGGGCCACAGGGGAGGCAGCGGTGGGGGCGGAGGACGGGAGACCGGCGCGGGGCACAGAGGAGCGAAGGTGTACAAAAGCAAAGGGGCACAGAGCAAGCGGCGATCAGAAAACAAAATGCAAAATACAAGGGGCACAAGCAGAGCGTCGTTCAGGATACGGAATATAAAATAGAAGGGGCCCAAAGCAGAGCGGCGAGCGGGGGGCAGGGGGCACAAGCAGAGCGGCGATCGGGATACACAATATAAAATAGGAGGGGCACAAAGCAGAGCGGCGAGCGGGGGGCAGGGGGCACAGAGCAGAGCGGCGATTAGGATACACAATACAAGATAGGAGGGGCACAAAGCAGAGCGGCGAGCGGGGGTGACCCCTGTGCCCCACACAGACAGTCGCTCACCTCGCACTGCTGCTGCCTGTCGCCTACCTGCTGGTGCCGATCCCGCTCACGCCGCTCCCTCCTCACCTGCGCTGACCTCTGCTTCACGCCGCTCTCCTCCTGCTGCTGCTGGCCACTCTCCTCGCCTCCACTCCGCCGCCGCTGCCCTGGTCACTCGCCTTCCTGGTTTCCCGCCGCTGACCCCGCAGTCCCGCCTCTCCTCCCTGCCCATTGGCCACCCAGCCTCCCGCCTCCCAGCGGACCCTCCCTCCTGGCTCCTTACTTATGACGCCCCCCCAGCGACCGCGCAGCGGACGCGCGCAGCGGGAGCGCCGACTGAGCGCCAAAGGTGCGCCAAAGGTAAGCCCATCTGCGCCCGTCCGCGCCTGGACCGCGCCCAGCGCCAGACCCCCTGGCCCCCGCGCCCGCCAGCCCCCCCGCAGAACCTACGACTTCGCTACGCTCATCGCACTCAAAACCGCCCGAGCCCCCGGATGCTACCGAGCGTCCCCGCGACGCACCCATGGACCCTTCGTCTGCCGATCCTGCACCTTCTCCTGCCTCCGAACAAGCACCACGCCCACCAAGACGGACAACAGCAACCACCTCAAGTGCATCCTGATCAACACCCGCTCCATCCACAGACACGCCGTGGAACTCTGGAACCTCCTCGACACCGCATCTCCAGACGTCGCCTTCCTCGCGGAAACCTGGATGAACGACTCCTCAGCCCCCGACATCGCCATAGCCATCCCGGACGGCTACAAGATCATCAGGAGGGATCGCAACAACCAGACCGGAGGTGGCATCGCCATCGGTCACAAAAGCACCATTCGCATCTCGACTGACTCCACCGACGCATTCAACACCGCCGAATACCTGCACTTCCAGATCCACACCGACCCCAAGACTACCCTCAGAGGCACCCTCATCTACAGACCCCCGGGACCACGCGCACAGTTCTGCGAAGACATCACGGACTTCATCAGCCCTCACGCCCTCCCCTCCACCGACTACATCCTCCTCGGAGACCTCAACTTCCACCTGGAGAACAACAACGACCGCAACACGACCACCCTGCTGGACAACCTCGCCAACCTCGGACTCCAGCAACTGGTCAACACCCCCACCCACTACACCGGCCACACGCTCGACCCCCTCTTCTCATCCAGCAAGCACATCACCTTCAGCCACTGCACCGGACTCCACTGGACTGACCACAGCTGCGTCCACTTCAGCTTCAAGAAGAACACGGTCCACCACCACCCGAAGCAGGTTCCCCACAGAAACTGGAGCAAGATCACCGTCGACCAGCTCACCACCTCCCTCAGCCAGAACCCACCGGTCACGACAACGGACCCCAACACAGCAGCCCTCGACCTCACGCAATGGCTGACCTCATGTGCCAACGACCTCGCCCCACTGATGAACCCACTGTCGCGGTTACGCGAACACCGGCCAGGAACTACATTGCCCAGAACACCCTGGGGCTGGCGACCAGAACTCGCGTCAGCCAGGGTCGCATATCTCACAGCTATAAAAGAACGCCTCCCCCTAGAGGAGGCGCTTGACAATCTCGCCCCAGTTCCGGTATTGTTTCCGAGACCTTCGTCGCTACGAGCACCGTGTGTGCGCTAAACCTTGGACTTCGCGGAGACCACGAAACCGGAGAAACACCCCTCGCGCCAACATCAGCAGGAGCCGTGTGAGAGAACTACGGCGTCCCGCTAGGTTCACCGGAGCAACAGGAACCGGAGTAAGTAGTTACTAAAGCCCCTAATTTCGGAGACGGCTCCCGCGGTGACGGAACCGCGGAGAAGCTATCCGACCTGGCAGAGCTCTATGGTTCCGAGAGAACCGAGCACGACTGCCGTGTGAGCGCAACAGTGAATACCAGCAAAAGGAGAAGGGAATTCTCTCCTCATGACCAGGGTGCTCTGCTGTGACGTAACAGGAGAGAGCACACATTCTTTTTGATTTACGCAAGGACGTTGGGAGGGAAGGTAGACAAGACGCAGGATTGTAGGGGGTCAGCGAGCCCTCCCTTGTCTCCCTTCAGACAGTCACTCCGCATCTACTTTCACCGTGCAGAACACAGAGTCAGAACCTACCCTTTCCACAGACGACTCTGTACGTTTTCAGCGGAACCACAACCACATACCCAGTACACCCGGAGGACGATTACCGGATACCAGTGGTAGGACCACCCTCCTTGAAAACTGTGAGTTCTAGATAGTGGGGCAGGGGGAGGGGATACTCATGGTAACGGTAGTGGCTTACGTGTCCTCTGTTTTCTTGTCCATAGTCTCCGACGCAAGAACCCTCCTAGAACTTCTACCTGACCCACCTACTGGACAGTAGGTTGCCCTGCAAATCCTCCGGTGGTCATCTTTGGTTCCCTCCCCTTCTCCCAACCGCTTTCTCTCCCTACTCTGGTGGCCTTTCTGAGGGGAGCGTTAGCGAAGGGGAGAAGAGGGGGGATTCTCATCGCAAGCATCGTTCCTGCTGGCTGGCTAAGGTTAGTGGGTAGGGTATCCTGCTGACACGCTGACGCTTCCGCGACAGATTGTCAAGCCCATGATAGTACCCCAGCCCGAACGATGGACACCAATGTAGTACTAGCCACGCTTCTTGATAGTCTCAACGCGTTACAGGTAGAGAGGTGCAAGCCTCCCGCGCAGAAAACCGAGACCTAAAAAATGAAGTCGGCACCCTCCGTAGGGAAGTAGCGGGCTTATCTCGGCAAGGCAAACCCGACTCCAGAAGAGCGGGGGGTTACATAAGAGACTGGACTCTCCCTCCTCCTAGTATGGTGCATCGACAGGACCCCCCAAAAGGGGTCTTTTCCCCCCCAGGCCCTACTCCGGGCACAGACTCTGTTCCTACAGTACATGTGTTGCAAAACACTGGGATACCACTGGCTCCCCCTGAGAGGTTCTACGGAGAGCCCAAAAAGTTTGAGACCTTCCTCAACCAATGCAGGTTGCATTTTCTATGTAAGCCATTGGTATTCCAAGACGAGGCTGCAAAAACCGCGTTCATGATGTCCTACATGGGAGGGAACGCGGCCAGTTGGACTATCCCTTTAATGGAAAGGGACGATCCTGTGCTACATAACTTCTCCAACTTCTGCGTTGAAATGAGGAAGTTGTTTGATAGAAAATCGCACATGCTTACCTTGGATGAAGAATTAATGACCCTTAAGCAAGGATCTCAGGATCTCCTTACATATATCACTTCCTTCAATCGATTGGTGGTGGAGACTGATTGGCCTCAAGAGAAGCGCACCTCCCTTTTCTATCAAGGGTTGAGAGGAGAACTGAAGGACGTTCTTGCCCAAGTGGTACAACTCCCTCCCACTTGCGAAGAATTCATCACGCTCACCGTGCAGTTGGAGCATCGTCTTCTTGAACGAAAGGGAGATAGAAGCAAAGGGGACCCTCGCATGGCTTGTGTAAGACCTCGCCAAACCCTTGAGGAATCACCGAAATCCGCAGATCCCCCGGAACCGATGCAGATCGGAGGAGTCAAGGGGCCGTTAACAAACGACGAACGGGAAAGAAGAAGAAAGATGAGACTGTGCCTCTATTGTGGTAAGAGCGGGCACTTTATACGGGAATGCCGAGCACGGACCCGACTCCCAGAGAAAACCAACCTCCCGAGACTGCATGTCTCCACTGTGCACCAGGACGAGAACTCGGAAAACTAGCACACCCGAGTCAGGAGGAGATCCCTGAACCGGGTGAGAAACAAACAGTGGTCTCCCACGCCGTTGCCAACACCATCCAACCAGCCGTGGCCCACATCAATGTAGGGATTACGCTTTGGATAAAACCAGACCTCCCCGTGGACATATCCGCGATGTTGGATTCAGGGGCAACCGGAAATTACATGGACTTAAACTATGCCCATACCATAGGGGTCCCCCAAGAGATGAAGAAACATCCAGAAGAAGTCAAGGCCGTGGACGGCACTACTCTGTCCTCTGGGCCAGTCATAAGTCACACCGCTCCTCTGCTCATGAAAATGGGGAGTGACCACTACGAATACATACGGTTTGATCTCATTGATGCCCCGCACTTCAGGCTTATATTGGGTATGCCTTGGTTAACCTTGCACGATCCCGTCATACATTGGGCGGCACGTACCGTTTCCTTGACTTCCACGTACTGCTTAGAACATTGCAACCACCAACCCCTATCACCGATAGGGGAAGAAAAGACACAAGCAAGTCTACTAGCCTCTGGGTGTGAAGAAATAAAGTTCTGCTGTTCTCTTACCTTACCTGAAGTCTATCACCCGTACCTGCAAGTGTTCGACAAACAGAAAGCCACACGCCTCCCTCCGCATCGCACTTATGATTGTCGCATTGACTTGGTTCCTGGAGCCGCAATACCATGTAGTAGGGTGTACGCCCTCACAGAGCCGGAAACAAAGTACCTACAAAAATACTTGGCGGACAACCTGGCCTCCGGATTCATCAGGCACTCATCTTCACCTGCTTCCTCCCCTCTTTTTTTTATACCTAAGAAGGATTGTGATGAGCTCCGGCCCTGCATAGACTTTCGTGCCATAAACCGAGTCACCATAAAAAACCGCTACCCCCTGCCCTTAATACCCGTGCTCTTGGACCAACTCAAGGGAGCACGATGGTTCACAAAACTCGATTTAAGAGGAGCTTACCACCTGGTCCGTGTCAAACAGGGGGATGAGTGGAAAACCGCCTTCCGAACCAAGTTCGGTTTATATGAGTACATGGTGATGCCGTTTGGACTATGTAACGCCCCGGCAGCCTTCCAATATTTTATGGACGAGGTGCTTCGAGGGTTCCTGGAGACGTTTTGCGTGGTATATATCGATGATATCCTGGTATATTCCGCCACGCTAGAGGACCATGTGCAGCACGTGACAGCGGTATTGGACAGGTTGCAACAGCATTCCTTATATGCCAAATTGGAGAAATGTTTGTTTCACGCAGAGGAGGTGGCTTTTCTGGGGTACATAATTAACTCCCGTGGGTTTCAGATGGAGCAGGGAAAGGTTCAAGCAATCACGGAATGGAAGGCACCCCACAACGTCAAGACAGTACAAAGATTCCTTGGATTCGCAAATTATTACCGTTGATTCATTAAGGACTTTTCAAGACTAATCACCCCTCTTTCCACCTTGCTGAGAAAGAACACACCTTTTCGATGGGGAACCGAAGCAGAACAAGCATTCCAGGCCCTGAAAGACAGGTTCACACAAGCTCCCATCTTACGGCACCCGGATACACAACTCCCGTTTATCGTTGAGACGGATGCCTCACAATATGCCGTTGGAGGGGTTCTCTCTCAACGCCATCCCGCAACAGGACAACTCCATCCAGTGGCGTATTATTCCAAAAAGCTATCCCCCTGTGAGGTCAATTATTCCGTCACTGATAAGGAGTTGTTGGCGATAAAAAGGGCTTGTGAGGAAGGGAGACATTACCTTTTGGGCGCCCGACACACTGTCGAAATCATCACAGACCATCGCAATCTCCTCTTCCTGAAAACGGCGAAGGCTCTGACGCCCCGACAGTTGCGATGGACACTTTTTTTTGCTGAGTATGATTTCGTGATTAAATACCGCCCTGGACCTCAGCATGGGAAGGCAGACGCGCTGTCTAGAGTGGAGGACACTGAGGAGAACGTGGAAGCGGATGAGAAAGAACCTCCTTTTATCCTCCCAGATAAGAAGGATCCCGTCAAAAGCATAGCTCAAACAATCTCGCAAGATTTCCTAGAAGACCTGAGAGTAGCGGTGGCAGATATTGATGCTCCGGAATGGATAGCTGAATGCCCAGAAAAAAGAACAGAGAAAGACAGTCTCCTGTATCATGCCCAAGCATTGTACATTCCAGATCCTCTATTGCGAAACCAAGTGCTTGCGTGGGCGCACGATACTCCTTTAGGGGGTCATTTGGGTATTTACAAAACCATCTCCTGTTTAGAGAGATCCTACTGGTGGGATACACTGAGAAAAGACACTCACGAGTATGTGAGCACCTGTTCCGTGTGTGCACAAAGTAAGGCGAGTCACACAAGACCTACGGGGTTCCTACGACCTATTCCTATTCCCCCGCGACCTTGGCACACCATTTCAATGGACTTCATCGTTGAAATGCCTCCCTGTGAGGGGTATACAGTAATACTAGTATTGGTGGATCATCTAACAAAGATGGGGCATTTCGTTCCCTTGAAAAAACTCCCCACTTCTGCGGAACTAGCTCTTGTTTTTCTACAGCACATTGTCAGAGCACATGGAATTCCAAGTGTATTAATTACGGACAGGGGATCCCAGTTCACATCCAAGTTTTGGAAAGCTCTCTGTACATCTCTCGCCATTGACGCACGAACATCTACGAGCTTCCATCCTCAAACCGATGGAAAAACAGAACGCTTAAACCAAACCCTTGAGCAATACTTGCGATGTTTTACCTTACAGAATCCCATCCACTGGTTTCCCTTATTATGGATGGCGGAATTCGCGTATAATAACGCTGAGCATTCCACGTTGGGCTGTTCCCCTTTCTTTTGCCTCTACGGACACCATCCCAACATGCTCCCTTTTGAATGGCCCGTGCAATCCAAACTTCCCAGTATCCAGGAACACCATGCGCACCTCCGAGCAGTATTGCTCGAAGCAAAAAACAGTTTAACTTCCGCTCAGGCAGCGCACAAAAAATGGGCCGACAGGAGGAGGGAGGAGGAACCAATGTATCAAGTGGGGGACAAGGTATGGCTCTCTACACGCAATCTCCAGTTAAAAGGGGTTGATAAACTGAAGCCCAGGTACATAGGACCTTACAGCATAGAGAGAGTGGTAAACCCTGTGGCCATGAGACTGTCCCTTCCCATCTCTTGGCATATACACCCCGTGTTCCATGTGTCACTATTAAGACCCTGCCCTATCAGTACGAGACTCCCAGAGAAACCTCCACCCATAGAGGTCGATGGCCAGGAAGAATATGAGGTGCAGGAAATACTGGACTCTCGATTAGTAAGAGGAAGGGTCCAATATTTAGTGGATTGGAAAGGGTTTGGAGTGGAGGACAGGACCTGGGAACCAGCGCATAATCTCCATTGCCCCGACCTGGTGGACTCCTTCCATAGAGCACATCCGGGGAAGCCGGGGCGTCCGCCGGGACGGCGGTCCTTGAGAGGGGGTTCTGTCGCGGTTACGCGAACACCGGCCAGGAACTACATTGCCCAGAACACCCTGGGGCTGGCGACCAGAACTCGCGTCAGCCAGGGTCGCATATCTCACAGCTATAAAAGAACGCCTCCCCCTAGAGGAGGCGCTTGACAATCTCGCCCCAGTTCCGGTATTGTTTCCGAGACCTTCGTCGCTACGAGCGCCGTGTGTGCGCTAAACCTTGGACTTCGCGGAGACCACGAAACCGGAGAAACACCCCTCGCGCCAACATCAGCAGGAGCCGTGTGAGAGAACTACGGCGTCCCGCTAGTTTCACCGGAGCAACAGGAACCGGAGTAAGTAGTTACTAAAGCCCCTAATTTCGGAGACGGCTCCCGCGGTGACGGAACCGCGGAGAAGCTATCCGACCTGGCAGAGCTCTATGGTTCCGAGAGAACCGAGCACGACTGCCGTGTGAGCGCAACAGTGAATACCAGCAAAAGGAGAAGGGAATTCTCTCCTCATGACCAGGGTGCTCTGCTGTGACATAACAGGAGAGAGCACACATTCTTTTTGATTTACGCAAGGACGTTGGGAGGGAAGGTAGACAAGACGCAGGATTGTAGGGGGTCAGCGAGCCCTCCCTTGTCTCCCTTCAGACAGTCACTCCGCATCTACTTTCACCGTGCAGAACACAGAGTCAGAACCTACCCTTTCCACAGACGACTCTGTACGTTTTCAGCGGAACCACAACCACATACCCAGTACACCCGGAGGACGATTACCGGATACCAGTGGTAGGACCACCCTCCTTGAAAACTGTGAGTTCTAGATAGTGGGGCAGGGGGAGGGGATACTCATGGTAACGGTAGTGGCTTACGTGTCCTCTGTTTTCTTGTCCATAGTCTCCGACGCAAGAACCCTCCTAGAACTTCTACCTGACCCACCTACTGGACAGTAGGTTGCCCTGCAAATCCTCCGGTGGTCATCTTTGGTTCCCTCCCCTTCTCCCAACCGCTTTCTCTCCCTACTCTGGTGGCCTTTCTGAGGGGAGCGTTAGCGAAGGGGAGAAGAGGGGGGATTCTCATCGCAAGCATCGTTCCTGCTGGCTGGCTAAGGTTAGTGGGTAGGGTATCCTGCTGACACGCTGACGCTTCCGCGACACCCACTCACCAGGCCCAGAAGCAAGAAGGCCCCCTGGTTCACCGACGAACTCAAGGACTCCAAGAAGGCCTGCCGCACCCTCGAGAAGGCCTGGCTCCTCGACAAGACCACCGACAACATGACCGCCCTCAAACTCGCCACCCGCAGACATCACCAGCTCATCCGCACCACCAAGAAGAAATCTTTGAAGGAACGACTGGACAAGAACGCCCATGACAGCAAGGAGATCTTCAACATCGTCAAGGAGTTCTCCAACCCCAGCACCGGCAACAACGGCATCACTCCCTCGCAGGACCTCTGCGACTCCCTCGCCTCGTACTTCCACCGCAAGATCGCCGACATCCACAACAGTTTTGGCGCTCCACCCCCACACCCATCGACCGAACCTACGCACCCCGCCGCTATCCTCCAGACATGGACCAAAGTGACCCTCGAAGACACGACACGCATGATGAACACCATCCACTCCGGATCTCCGACCGACCCATGCCCCCACCATGTCTTCAACAAGGCCGCCTCTACCATCGCACCCCACCTCCGAGACATCATCAACGCCTCCTTCGACACAGCCACCTTCCCGGAGAGCTGGAAGCACGCCGAGCTCAGCGCACTACTGAAGAAACCAACTGCGGACCCGACCGACCTCAAGAACTTCCGCCCTATCTCGCGCCTTCCATTCCCTGCCAAAGTCATCGAGAAGGTCGTCAACAAGCAGCTGGCCGCCTTCCTCGAGACGAACGGATCCCTCGACCCATCGCAATCCGGATTCAGAGCCAACCACAGCACCGAGACCGCCCTCATCGCAGCCACCGACGACATCCGAGCCCTGCTCGACAAAGGTGAAACAGCGGCACTCATCCTCCTTGACCTCTCCGCAGCATTTGACACTGTCTGCCACCGCACCCTAGCCCTACGCCTCAACGACACCGGCATCCAGGGGATTGCTCTGGAATGGATCATCTCATACCTCTCCGGCAGAACACAGAGAGTACGCCTCCCTCCGTTCCGCTCTGAGACCATCGAAGTCATCTGCGGCGTCCCGCAAGGATCATCACTCAGCCCCACTCTCTTCAACATCTACATGAAACCCCTCGCTGCCATCGCACGCCAACACAACCTCAACATCATTTCCTACGCCGATGACACCCAGCTGATTCTCTCCCTCACCAGAGACCCCGACACCGCCAAAGCCGACCTACACGAAGGGATGAAAGATGTCGCCGAATGGATGAACATCAGCCGCCTGAAGTTGAACACGGACAAGACAGAAGTCCTCATCCTGGGACCGTCGCCCTCCGCATGGGACGACTCCTGGTGGCCCCCGGCCCTGGGCACCGCACCCAAGCCAACGGACCACGCACGCAACTTGGGCGTCATCCTGGACTCCTCCCTATCGATGACCAGACAAGTCAACGCCGTCTCCTCATCTTGCTTCCACAACCTCCGCATGCTCCGCAAGATCTTCAGATGGATCCCGACCGAGACCAGGAAGAATGTCACCCAGGCCCTTGTCACCAGCAGACTAGACTACGGAAACACCCTCTACGCCGGTACAACAGCCAAGCTTCAGAAAAGACTTCAGCGTATCCAGAACGCCTCCGCCCGTCTCATCCTGGACGCCCCCCGACGCAGCCACATCTCGAGCCACCTGAGAGACCTGCACTGGCTCCCTGTCAACAAGAGGATCACGTTCAGACTCCTCACCCACGCACACAAATCCCTCCACGACCTGGGCCCAAGGTACCTCAACGACCGCCTGACCTTCTACACGCCCACCCGACAGCTACGATCCGCGAACCTCGCCCTCGCCGTCGTCCCTCGCATCCAGAGAGCCACCGCCGGAGGAAGATCCTTCTCCTACCTGGCGGCTAAGACATGGAACTCCCTGCCCGTCCACCTGCGGCTGACCCAGGACCACCTCGCCTTCAGGAAACAGCTCAAGACCTGGCTGTTCGAGCAGTAGCAGACCCCCTCCCCCAAGCGCCTTGAGACCCTTCCGGGTGAGTAGTGCGCGATATAAATTCCTTGATTGATTGATTGATTGAGCGGCGAGCAGGGGGGCAGGGGGCACAGAGCAGAGCGGCGATTAGGATACACAATACAAGATAGGAGGGGCACAAAGCAGAGCGGTGAGCGGGGGGCAGGGGGCACAGAGCAGAGCGGCGATCGGGATACACAATATAAAATTGGAGGGGCACAAAGCAGAGCGGCAAGCGGGGGGGCAGGGGGTACAGAGCAGAGCGGCGATTAGGATACACAATACAAGATAGGAGGGGCACAAAGCAGAGCGGTGAGCGGTGGGCAGGGGGCACAGAGCAGAGCGGCGATCAGGATACAAGGCAACAGGCAGCAATGGAACAGTGGAAAAACGTACCTAAGGCCACCACTGGCCACCAGGGATGAGGCGCAGCTGGAAGCCTGCGGGTGGTGGAGGGCCTCGAATTCCACCGGCGGCAGCAGACAGCGGGGGTGCAGGTGGCGCTGCAGCGGGGGGAGCGACCTACCAGAAGGTCAAGGGTTGCTCACTTACCTGCTTTCACTGCAGTAGTGAAGCCCCAGCGATTCTACAGGCCCTAGGCCTTGTCATTTTGCAAGTCGACTTTCCTAACCCATTTTTTTAGTATATGGTCTGGTACGCCCCTAGGGCCCCAGCCATATTTGTGCTTAACTTATTGTGAAACATTGATATTTGAATGTGTTCCTGGCTTCTAATCTCATAAAGAGATTAGTAGAGTGTGTCTAGAAATAAATACATATATATTTGATATATATACCTGTGTGGTGTCCTTTCATTTGGTAATTCAAGAGATTATAAGGTAAAACAAGCTGCTTTACATTCCTCTGAGACTTAGCCTGAAGGCTGCTCTCCACAGCTACCAATAGGATAGCTTTCTTTAAAAGGTTATCTTAAACCTATCTACCATAAGAGTCGAATTGGACTGGTGCAAGGTGGCCACTATAACTAGTGACCAGCATATGCCAGGCCAACTTCTCACACCTCCCCTGCTGGAGTTTCGGTCAGCAGCAAGAGGCCAGACCCGTGTCTGTGGCAGAGGCATCCATTTTGTGATGTCAGGACTCAAGAAAAGTCCTACCGGGTTAGACCAGTGTGAACATGTCTCTCCCTCTAGAAGGGTGGTATGCTACCCCCGCTGCCAGAACTGTCAGGGGGGTAGTATTCCAAAGTGTTTGACACCAAACATGACATGTTTCCGTGCAGCCATCCCAAAGTTAGCATTTACCGCGAGGTTATAATGCACTTAAGGGTATATGGTCAGGCTGCACCACAAACAGCATCAGAGGAGGTACTCCGAACGCTGCAGAGGGGCTCTGCTCATGCAGGGGCACCCTCTCACATAAACACCAAGCACTCTGCCTTCAGGATTGTTAAGGCATGCCATAGGAGTGACTTATAGGTTTTATATGTGTGTGCTATGGTAGTGATAAAGGTAGCCTATACCACTGTAAGGGGTGCAAGCACACCCTTACCCAGGCTGCAGTAGCAGACCTGTGGTGCCATTTTGGAGCGCTTCCCAGGGGTGTCATAATCCATGCTTCAGCCCCTGGTAGGCCTCTGAGGTACCTATGCCCTAGGTACATAGTATACCATATACTAGGGGCTTATAAGGCACTCCGGAATCCAATTAGATATGTACCTAAAGTACATGCAAACTATTTTAGAGAGGAAGCAGCTAGGCTGTGGTCCTGGTTAGCAGGGCCACAGCCAGACTAAGGTCGAAAAACAGTGAAACACCAGCAAAAAGTGGGGGTACCCATGTGAAGCAGATCCTACTCTCCTACAGAAAGAAGCAAGAGGAGTGCAGAAAGAAGCAAGAAAACTACAGAAAGAGACAATAGAAGTGCAGAAAGGGGCAAGAGAGGTGCAGGAAAAAGCAAGAAAAGTGCAGAGAGAGGCAAGAGAGGCTCAGAAAGAAGAGAGTGAGGTGCAGAAAGAGACCAGAGAAGTGCAGAAAGAGACAAGTGGGGTGCACAAAGAAGCAAGAGATCTACAGAAACGGGTATGAGACATGCAGAAAGAGACAATTGAGGTAAAGAAATAGGCAAGAGAAGTACAGAAAGGGGCAAGAGAGGTGCAGAAAGAAGAGAGTGACGTGCAAAAAGAGGCAAGAGAAGTGCAGAAAGAAGCAAGAGAAGTGTAGAAAGAGGCAAGAGTGGTACAGAAGGATGAAGAAATGTGCAGAAAGATGCAAGAGAAGCGCAAAAAGAGGCAAGACAAGTACAAAAAGAGGCAACAGAAGTGCAAAAAGTAGCAAGATTGGTGCAAAAAGAAGCAAGAGAAGTGCACAAAGAAGCCAATGAAGTGCAGAAAAAAGCAAAAAACTACAGAAAAAGGCAAGAGAAGTGTAGAAAGAGACAAGAGAGGTGCAAAAAGAAGCAAGAAAAGTGCAGAAAGAAACAAGAGAGGCACAGAAAGAAGAGAGCGAGGTGCAGAAAGAGACAAGAGAGGTGCAGAAAGAGGCAATAGAGGTCCAGAACAAAGAGAAGTGCACAAAGAAGCAAGAGAAGTGCACAAAGAAGCAAGAGAACTGCAAAAAAGGTATGATACATGCAGAAAGAGACAATAGAGGTACAGAAATAGGCTAGGGAAGTACAGAAAGGGGCAAGAGAGGTGCAGAAATAAGAGAGTGAGGTGCAAAAAGCAGCAAGATTGGTGCAGAAAGAGGCAACTGGATGCAAAAAGAGATAAAGAGAGGTGTAGAAGGAAGCAAGAGAAGTGCAGAAAGCGGCAAGAGAAGTGCAGAAAGAAGCATGAGAAGTACAGAAAGGGGCAAGATAAGTGCAGAAAGAGGCAAGAGAGGTGCAGAAAGAGGCAAGAAAAGTGCAGAAAGAGGCAAAAAATGGTACAGAAAGAGGCAATAAAAGTGCAGAAAAAGGAAAAGAAGTACAAAAGAAGAGAGTGGAGTACAGCAAGAGTCATGCCAGGTGCAAAAAGAGGCAAGAAAAGTGCAGAAAAAAGAGAGTGAGGAGCAGAAAGGGGAAGTGAGGTGCAGAAAAAGGCAGGAGATGTACAGAAAGAGGCAAGAGAAGTGCAGAAAGAGGCAAGAGAAGTGCAGAAAGAAGAAAGTGGAGTATAGCAAGTCATGTCAGGTGCAGAAAGAGGCAAGAGAAGTGCAGAAAGAAGAGAGTGAGGTGCAAAAAGTGGCAAGTGAGGTGCAACAAAAAGGCAGGAGAGGTATGGAAAGAGGCAAGAGGAGTGCCGAAAGAGGCAAGTGAGTTGCAGAAAGAGGCAAGAGAAGTGCAGAAAGAGGTGAAGAAAGAAGCAAGAAGAGTGCAGAAAGGAGCAAGAGAAGTGCAGAAAGAGGCAAAAGAAGTATAGAAAGAGGCAACGGAGGTGCAGAAAGAGGCAAGTGAGGTTCAGAAAGAGGAAGAAATACGCAGAAAGAAGCAAAAGAGGTAAAGAAAGAGGAAAGACAAGTGAAGAAAGAGGCAAAAGAAGTGCAGAAAGAGACAAGAGAAGCGCAGAGAGGGGCAAGACAAGTGCAGAAAGTGGCAAGACAAGTGCAGAAAGTGGCAAGATGTGAGAAGTTGGCGTGATATATGCTGTCCACTAGTTATAGTGGGCACCTTGTATCAGTCCAAACAACCCCTTATTGGTTATAGGTTAAAGACAACTGTTGTAATTAATTAATACTGTAAGTTTACAGACAGTTTTTATAATGTCACACATAATGTCACACATATCACTTATGCAATGATTCGCTCCGCCCCCCCGCCAGTCCCCAGTTGTTAGTCCCTCCCAAGGAGCTCATCTTAGAATGTTGGTGTACCATCCCTGTGAGAAGGAGAGTGGATGATCAGGAATATAGATACGTGGACTTACCAGCTTTGGAGTTTTTATTTATTAACTTCATAACACTGGCGACGAGCTGTGGAACTGCGGAGGGGGCAGCTGATCATCTCCCCTTTGTGTTCTCTCCATCAACGTTATCTTCGGACAGCTTTTCATGAGTACGCTGACAGTGGCCGGTGGGCGAGGTGGTTGTGGAGTGATCTGCATATCGCAACTGAGGAGAAAGGCACTCCGAATCTTTAGTCCGGTATTGCTGTGGAAAATCCTCCACATTCGTCACCGGTCCTAATCCTTTTGAGCATGTGATCAGTGCCACAAGATATTGATAGTGGACTGAGCGGCGTAGAAGCGGACTTGTCAAGCCTCCAGCGTGTGGAACCGCCAACCCCTTCGCCTTGGCCGGTTGCAGGCAGGAAGTGCTGTGTGGGTTCCGGCACCAGAAGTGGCTGCTGCTTTGGCCGGA
Organism: Triturus cristatus; assembly: GCF_964204655.1. Classification (NCBI taxonomy): domain Eukaryota; kingdom Metazoa; phylum Chordata; class Amphibia; order Caudata; family Salamandridae; genus Triturus; species Triturus cristatus. Next base: position 925,580,866 of record NC_140584.1, read on the forward strand.
GGTGCCCCCGGAGTCCCTAAGAGCCTTTCAAGCCCTCCGTGAGCCTTCACGTCGATCACCTCAGAGATCGGCAAGGGGAGGAAGAGGAAGTCTCCTCAGCGTTCAGGTGATGGTGGTGAGTCCCTAGGAAGGCAAGCCTTCACGTCGACTGCCTCAGAGATCGGCAAAGGGAGGAAGAGGAATTCTCCTCAGCGTCATTGCTCCACCTCCTGAGGCCGGGGGTGTGTTTCTTTTCAGTTCCGCCGTCCTTCTATCCGGCGCATCAGCCACTAGAGGGCCGGTAGAAGCCAAATTTTCCTCAGGAAATATCCTCAGTGTCATTGCTCCACCTCCTGAGGCCGGGGGGGTGTTTCTGGTCAGTTCCGCCGTCCTTCGATCCGGCGCTTCAGCCACTAGAGGGCCGGTAGAAGCAAAATTTCCTCAGTGTTCCTTTCTTCTGCGTACGGGAGCCAGTCTGAGGGGCAAGGTCTCTCAAACAGAGTTCTTCCGATTTTCGCAAGGCTCCGGCGCCCCAACAACGTGAGGGCCGTGTGGAGGTGAGTCTTGAGCGCTGGCACCGTCTGTTCTTCGGCCAGGAAAAGGGGTCGGTGAACTCAGTGCTACGAGCCAAGGAGTCCAGGCTCGGCTGAGGGTGGCGCTGGCCTCGTACATCCTCTGTCATCGTGAGGAGTACAAGTAAGACCTTGGGGAGGGAGCGCAGAGTGTGGGTTACCTGGGTGTTGCAAGAAGGGCAGGGAGGTTCGTAACCCGGAAAAAATTCCCCAGAGCACCTGGTTGAGTGTGGAAGGAGCATCTGGGTTCAATTCAGCCTGGCACTAGTAACCTGCCAACATTACGAGTAGGTGTGCAGGGTAAAACGTTAGTTTTCCACCGTGCTATATTTCTGTGGAGGGTATTTCTGCCGGTGTCATTAAAGGTGGTAGCAGTACACTACCCAATGGGCACCCCAGGAATTAGCCAGCCACCCTCATTCCTCAATGATTGTGGAGATCCGGAGATACATTGGAAGGATTGGACTAAGCTATTCGAATCCTACCTAATTGCAATGGGGGGGGGGAAATTCTCTGCCCTCAGGAAACAACACATCCTATTGCATAATTTGGGGGTACATGGACGCAAGGTGTACGAAACACTACCGGAACCAGAGGTGGAGGGTGAGGATGAATATGATATTTACGATATCATTTTAATGAAATTGGAAACACACTTTGGGGACAAGGTTAATGTGGTTCTTGAACGACATAAATTTTTCACCAGAGTGCAAGGGAAAAATGAGTCCATCAACAATTGTATTGCAGCCTTAAGAGGCCTTACCCAGCTGTGTGAGTTTGGGGATCTAAATGATTCGCTCATTCGTGATCAACTGGTCAGATGCACGAACAATAGCAGGGTTCTAGAGAAACTGCTAGCTAAGAATCCAATGCTAAGGGAGGCTATCTTAATTGCGCAATCTATCGAACACACGGCTAAATGTGTAAAGGAGATGAAGGTCAAGGAAGAGATAGTTTCAGTAGTACAATCTGAGGTCTGTGAAAATAGTGTACATAAGATCCTGGAAAAGCGGGGCAGTAAAGATAATGCTACTGTAAAACATAATATGGAGGGCCATGCTTTGAAATGTTTTAGATGCGGTAGCAGCAACCATTTGGCAAACAATCCTGTATGTACTGCACGTGGTGTTCTATTTAAGAAATGTAACAGGAGAGGGCATTTGGCACGGGTATGTAGAGAGGGTATAAGTAACACAGTCAGTGTGGTTAGCACTCAAGAAGAGCCACAGGCTAGATTTGTGTTTCAAGTGAATGACAGTGATACAGTGACAGAGATTAACTATCCCAAATGTATTGTGTTATTTGATAACAAACCACTAGAAGTGTTTGCAGATTCATGCTCTCCGTTTACGTTGATAAATGTTAAGGATTTTGAGGGGTCTTTAAAAGGATGTAAAATGAGGTTATGTACGCCGGATATATCTCCGGAAGGTTACACAAAAGAGCCCATTCCTTTGGTGGGCATGACGAGCAGCCACATAAATTTTAAGGGGAGGTCCACGGTGGGCAAAGTGTACGTGGTAGAGTGTGGGGCCAACTTGCTAGGGTGGCAGCATCAGAAGGAACTCGGGATCATCCTGGATCCTAATAATAAGAATCAAGTACTGCTAGTCAATGGTCCGGTCAGCAATGGTCACCTACAAGAGGCCTTCCCAAAATTGTTCACGGATAGGCTAAGCAAGCTACGGGACTTCCAACACAAGATTAAGGTCAGACAAGGGGCTAAACCCATGGTGCATAAGACACGTCCCGTCCCCTTCCGCCTTAGAGACATGCTCAAAGCTGAGCTGGACAAACTAAGTGAGATGGGGTTCATCCAACCTGTGGAGGCCACAGAATGGCTCGCACCTTTGGTTCTGGCATCTAAAGGCAACGGGCAAGGCATCCGCCTGTGTGTGGATCTCCGCTCACTTAATGACAACATATGGGTGGAAAGGTTTCCTCTTCCCAATATTAATGAAATGTTGAGTACAATGGGGAAGGCCAGTTACTTTTCGGTTATTGATTTGTCCATGGCTTATCACCAAGTCGAACTGCACCCTGATTCAAGACCTCTAACTGCGTTCAGTTCCCCGTTTGGTGCATATATGTTCAGGAGGATGCCGTTTGGCCTCGCTTCGGCGGCGTCTATTTTTCAGAAAATAATGCAACAAGTACTGCAGGGGGTTAGAAACACACTCTGTTTCCAGGATGACATACTGATGTATGGGGCTACCGAGGAGGAACATGATAAGACGCTCAACAGGGTGTGTTATAAACTCTCAGAAGCTGGATTAACAGTGCGATTGGACAAGTGCAAGATTAAGGTCACTTCGGTCGACTATCTAGGCCACACTATATCCAAAGAAGGTTTTAGACCTAAATACAGCCTTATTCAAGCAGTTGAGGATGCTCCACACCCATCTAACAACGATGAACTGAAATCGTTCCTGGGTTTAGTGGAGTACATGTCAAAGTTTGTGAGGAATTTTTCTGATTTGTGTGAGGGTTTACGTGAGCTCCTCAAGAAAAATGCTGAATTTGTGTGGGAAGGAAAACATGAGGAGACGTTTGAAAGGATAAAACAGCAAATTGTCGAGTCCCCAGCTTTTGACCCCAAAAAGAAAACCATACTAACGACAGATGCATCCAATAAAGGATTGGGGGCCATGCTGTCGCAGAAAGGGAATGGAGAAGAAACGGTCATCGCGTTTGCATCCCGCACGTTGAACCCATCTGAGCGCAATTACTCAGTTATTGAGAGGGAAGCATTGGCCTGTTTTTGGGCGGTGCACCACTTTAGATTTTTTCTGTGGGGTACGAGGTTTGTAATACACACAGACCACAAGTCTCTCACTTTCATGTTTTCTCCCAAACAGGCTCAGAGCGTATCTCCACGCATAAGTAAATGGGTCCTAGGGTTAGAAAATTACTGTTTTAAGGTGGAATATTTGCCAGGTCCGGAAAATGTTATAGCGGACTATCTATCGAGGGCACCCTTAGAAGGCAGTCTGAATGAAGAGGTGCTAGATGTTCCCATATTTCCAATCCATCTCACGTCGATTACCAATGATGAGTGGGAAAAGGGAATGAAGGAAGATACAGCCATGGAAACTTTAAAGAAATTCATCACTAAAGGATGGCCAGAGAAAATATCGGAAGTTCCTGACAGTATCAGAGACTTTTGGGAAGTGAGACTGGAATTGTTCCTCCTCGCGGGTCGCATACACCGTGGGGATAAAATCATTCCGCCAAGGGATATGAGGAGCAAAATAATTGACTTAGCCCATGAGGGGCATTTGGGCAGAAGCCTCACGAAGAACAAGGTTAGGAGCTGTTATTGGTTTCCTAAGATGGATTCCATGATCGAGGTAAAAGTTAAGGAGTGTATCAGCTGTGCCAGGAGTGACAAAAGTAAGATCCCTCACAGAGCTCCACTGGCCCCAGTCAGTGTTCCTATGACCCCATGGACAAAGTAAGCCATGGATATCATTGGGCCCATGGATAGGTTAGGCCCACAGAAGCGTTTCATGTTTGTACTGGTGGATTACACCTCCCATTGGGTCAATTTCAAGTTCACGGCATCTACAACGACCAATAACCTCATCACGTTTTTGAAGAACATCTTTGTATATGAGGGTATCCTTAGCACCTTGGTCACAGACAATGGGGTGCAGTTCGTCTCTGAGACTATGAAGGAGTTTTTGGAGGAGCTTAATATAAGGCATGAGAAGACTGTACTCTATTGTCCGAAAGCCAACGGCTTAGTTGAGAGGGTGAATAGAATGGTGAAGGAACACATCCAACTAGCAATCGCCAATGGCTTCAATGTGGAAGACTCGTTAAGAGAGTGGTTGTGGGCATACCACACCGCTCCCAACATGGTTACAGGAGTGTCTCCCTTTGTGTTCCTAAGAGGGAGGGAGCCTGGTACCAAGATGTATCCCAGGTGGTTGGGAAGTGGGAAAAGTGTCTGTCATGTTCTAGACCAGAGCAGAAGGAAAGTTGAGGGTCATCAACAGAGGTACAAAGCCTGGTATGATGTTAAACATGGGGTTAAGGATGTGGAATTCGAGCAAGGTACGCTGGTGAGGGTCAAGAAACCAACACATGTTACACCAGGTGCGAGTAAGTACGGGGATTCCACAAGGGTAGAAAAGGCAGGAAAGAATGTAGTGCGTCTGGAAAATGGGCAGACATGGAGTAAGGATAGAGTGGTGAACGCGACCTGATCATAGAAGGGTACGCAGCTCTATGTCCTCTTATACATCAAAAAGAAAACAACTCTTGTAAAGATTTCAGGCTTTCTTTCCCTACACAGGGAGATGCGTTGTAATTAATTAATACTGTAAGTTTACAGACAGTTTTTATAATGTCACACATATCACTTATGCAATGGTTCGCTCCGCCCCCCCTGCCAGTCCCCAATTGTTAGTCCCTCCCAAGGAGCTCAACTTAGAATGTTGGTGTACCATCCCTGTGAGATGGAGAGTGGATGATCAGGAATAAAGATACGTGGACTTACCAGCTTTGGAGTTTGTATTTATTAACTTCATAACAACAACCTTTATTGAAAGCTATCCTAGTGGTAGCTATGGAGAGCAGCCTTCAGGATAAGTCTTAAAGGAATGTAAAGCGGCTTGTTTTACCAGTCTATAATCTCTTGAGTTCCTAAATGAAAGATATCGACACCAGGTATATATATAAAATATATGTATTTATTACTAAACACACCCTCTTAGTCTCTTTATGAGACTAGAGGTCAAAACACATAAGTTACACTTCAATAATCACAGTAAAATAGCACAAATACACGTCAGGCCCTAGGGGCGAGCCAAACCATATACTAAAATAGTGGTATAAGAACCATGACTTAACTAGACACAAGGCCTAGAGCGTGTAGAATCGCTGGGACCCCGAGGAACCACCCAAGGTAGTGACACAGGGGACCCACGGGGGCCGTGTGCAGTGTGGGAACACAGCCGCTAGCTCCCGTAAGCATCTATGGGGAAAATCGCAGTTAGATTTTCAAAGATTAGGGACACTTAGAAATGAGTCAGGACCAAACCCTTTTGGTTTTAGGAAGTTCTAGGGCTAACACCCACGGAAGCACTGGAGTACTCGTGTTACCTCAACCAGGGAAGCCGGGTGCATAGGTGTCTTTTGGTGTCGGGTCAGTCGTCGATTTCAATGGGAGCTGGCGAAGAAGTGCTGCTGCAGTGGAGATGCGAAGTGTCCGAAGAGATCCAAGCGTGGACCGAAGATGAGAAGAACCTGAAAGCAGAGGGGACAGAGTCTGGGTCACTAGCCAGTGACCAGGAAGGCAATGGACAGATGCCCACCAATGAGGGGTGATTTCAGGTGAAAGAGGTGAAACTTGACTCTTCAGCCACGAGGACCCGGAGGCGTCGAAACTGACCAGGAGCTGGATTCGAGCTGTCCCACAAAGGATGTCGAGTGCTGCTGCATCGGTGCCCGGATTGGACACAACAAGCCTTGGCAACAGCAACCCACGCAGAAACGAGAAAGATGCTTCGGTGCAGACCAAGGTCTGTGGGACTCACCACTTGGTAGGGAGTCGGGGCAGATCTGGAGCAACCAGGGAAGCCCAAGGAAATTCAAAGTTACCCCCTCAGGGACCCACCAGTCAACGGACCAGGGATCGCGAAGGGACCTCGAGATGAAACACAAAATGGTGGCACACGGGTCACTCGGAATGACCAGGCCAACAATCTTCGGTGGATTCAGTGATCAAGGTGGGGGCTACAAGTTAGCCCAAGCACGACTTCAGGAGACATCGAGAAGTCAATGCACTTGCAAAAGTGCACGGTGACCAGGAGTTCCGGTTCCAAGCTACTCACGAGGGCTGCGGGTCTCAGCTTTGCTGGGGACTCGGGTCGGCCTGTGAGATGTCTGGAAATCCTCTTCCTGGGCTGCAAATACTTCGAAGTCCGGCGGGAGCTTCGGAAATGCAGACCGGCAAATTGCTTCGTTGGTGCCTGCCGAGCAGGGGAGTCACTCCTTGACCCCAAGGGAGATTTCTTCAGTCCTCTGGTCTTTAGCAGAGCGTCAAAGGTCCAGTATTCGGCTTCAGAGTTTCATCCAGGGTAATCTAAAGTTCTGGTTACAGAGGTTCCTTACTTATACCTAAGGAAGGGGTTGGACTAGCTCTGGGGACCCACCTATGGGAGGGTTTGAAAAGTGGGGTGGCTACACCCATTTCCTTTGTCCAGTTTCATGCCAGAGCAGGGGCTGGAAGCCCCTGAACCAGTCTGAGCTGGACTATGCACAGGGACACCAAATGTGCCACCAGTGCAGGACTTCAAAGCACTCAGAGAGTGCTACCACCCAGCCCCAATACACATAATCCTGTCTGGGAGGTGGTTACACCTCCCTGTGACAGTAAACCTATTGTCCAGGCCTCCCCTGCCAGAGTTTCAGTCAGCAGTAGGAGGCCAGACTTGTGTCTGTGGCTGCAGCATTCATTTTGTGATGCCAGGGCTCTATTAAGTTTCTCCCGGGTATACCAGTGCTGCCATGTCTCTCCCTCTAGAAGGGTGGGATCTGGTGTGGGGGTATGATTTCAAGGTGTTTGACACCAAACACGACATGTTTCAGTGCAGCCAGTCCAAAGTTAGCATTTACCGTTTGGCTATAATGCACTTAAGAGTATATGGTCAGGCTGAACTACAAACAGCATCAGAGAAGGGTCTCCGAACGCTGCAGAGTGGCTCTGCTCATGCAGGGGCACCCTCTCACATCAGAACCAAGCACTCTGCCTTCAGGATTGATAAGGCCTGCCATAGGAGTGACTTATAGGTTTATATGTGTGTGTATATATATATATAGTGATATAGGTAACCTATATCACAGTAAGGGGTGCATGCACCACCTTACCCAGGCTGCAGTAGCAGACCTGTGGTGTCATTTTGGGTGGCATAATACATGCTTCAGCCCCTGGTAGGCCTCTGGGGTACCTATGCCCTGGGTACATAGTATACCATATACTAGGGCCTTATAAAGGCACTCCAGATCCAATCTGAACTGTACCTAAAGTACATGCAATCAATTTAGAGAGGAAGCAGCTAGGCTGGGGCCCTGAATAGCAGGGTCCCAGCCAGACTAAAGTTGAAAAACAGTGAAACACCAGCAAAAAGTGGGGGTAAACATGTGAAGCAGATCCTACTCTCCTACACAACCCCCCTCCCCACAAACGCAGGGATATTAAACTAACCTTCACCAGTTGAGTCTTCATGTACTAAGTGGAAATATCTGGAGAGTCCATCTGCATTGGCATGGTTACTCCCAGGTCTATGTTCCACCGTATAGTCCATCCCCTGTAGGGAAATGGACCATCTGAGAAGTTTGGGATTTTCACCCTTCATCTGTTTTAGCCATAAGAGGGGCTTATGGTCTGTCTGAGCAATGAAGTGAGTACCAAATAAGTATGGCATCAACTTCTTTAGAGCCCAAACCACAACAAAGGCCTCCCTCTCATTGGCTGACCAACATTTATCTCTGGGGGTCAACCTTCTGCTTATGAAAGCTACTGGTTGATCCTGACCTTCATCATTCAACTGTGACAGTACAGCCCCTACCCCCAACTCAGATACATCTGTTTGGACAATGAACTTTTTGGAGTAGTCAGGACTTTGCAGAATGGGAGCAGTGCACATGGCCTGCTTTAGGTCATCATATGCCTTTTGACAGCTAGTTGTCCACTGAACCCTTTTGGGTATTTTCTTAGAGGTTAAGTCATTCAGGGGTGTCACTATTGATCCATACCCCTTGACAAATCTTCTATAGTACCCAGTCAGGCCTAGGAAGGTTCTCACCTGTGTCTAGGTAGTTGGAGCAACCCAGTCCATTATGGTCTGGATTTTGCTCTGCAGTGGTTGAACCTGGCCTCCACCTACAAGGTGGCCCAGGTACACAACCTGACTCTGCCCTATCTGGCATTTAGTAGCCTTGATAGTTAGGCATGCTTTTTGCAGGGCCTCCAAAAAATTCCTCAGGTGGACCAGGTGATCCTCTCAGGTGGAGCTAAAGACAGCAATATCATCTAGATATGCTGCACTATAGTCTTCCAGGCCTGTAAGGACTTGATTCACCAACCTTTGGAAAGTGGCAGGTGCATTCTTCAAACCAAAGGGCATTACCACAAATTGATAGTGTCCACTAGGGGTAGAAAATGCTGTCTTTGGCTTTGCATCATCAGCTAGTCTGATCTGCCAGTAGCCAGCTGTCAAGTCAAATGTGCTTAGAAACTTGGCTGAGGCCAAAGTATCTATTAGCTCATCTGCCCTGGGGATGGGATGGGCATCAGTCCTAGTGACTGCATTGAGACCCCTGTAATCCACAAAAAACCTCATCTCTCTCTTGCCATCTGTGGTGTGAGGTTTAGGTACCAGGACTACTGGACTAGCCCAAGGGCTATCTGAGGGATCAATGACTCTCAAATCCAACATCTTTTGGACATCTGTCCTTATACAGTCCCTGACATGGTCAGGTTGCCGGTAGATCTTATTCTTCACAGGCAGACTGTCCCCAGTGTCCACTTCATGAGTGTACCAGGGGGTCTGATTTGGAGTCAGAGAAAACATATGTCTGTACTGACTGAGAAGTTTTCTGCAGTCAGTTTGCTGTTGGGTAGTGAGGCTGCCTGCCAAGGCTACACCATCAACTGACCCATCATCAGGGTTCTGAGAAAGCAGGTCAGGGAGTGGATCACTCTCTTCCTCCTGTCCTTCATCAGTAGCCATGAGCAAGCCCATGTCTGTCCTGTCAACATATGGTTTAAGTCTGTTGACATGAAGTACCCTGTGGGGACTCCTAGGGGTTCCAAGGTCTACCAAGTAGGTGACCTCCCCTTTCTGTTCAACAATTGTATGGGGGACACTCCATTTGTGCTGGAGGGCTGCTGGGGCCACAGACTCCAACACCCACACTTTCTGTCCTGGCTGATAGACAGTCAGTACAGTCTTTTGGTCATGCCAGGCATTTTGTAATTCCTGGCTAGCATCAAGGTTTTTGGTTGCCTTTTTCAAATACTCAGCCAACCTGGAGCGGAGACCAAGTACATAGTCCACTATGTCCTGTTTGGGGGGCTTGAGAGGTAACTCCCATCCTTCCTTAACCAGACACAATGGACCCCTGACAGGGTGACCAAACAAAGGTTCAAAAGGGCTGTAGCCAACGTCCTTTTGAGGCACCTCCCTGTACGCAAATAAAAGGCAGGGCAAGAGTATTTCCCATCTTCGCCTAAGCTTTTCTGAGAGTCCTTTAATCATGCCCATTAAGGTTTTGTTGAACCTTTCAACTAAACCATTGCATTGTGGGTGATAGTGTCATGCCCCGCGGTCCGGCCCCTGGGTGCAGGGTGTATTTAAACGGCGAAGGGCGTGCAAACGCCGCTTCGCGTTCTAGCACTGAGCCCCAGTTCCGTCTTGATAGTTGTTGCCTGACTTCCGGTTAAACGTACTTCCTGTTTTCCAGTGAGAAGCCGCGTACGCGTCGTAGCGGACGAGTCCCGGCTCCGGGGTTGTTATCGCTATTCCCCTTGGTGAAGCGTAGAGGCGCTCCTTCCATCCGAGCAGCCGAGCGTGTTGGCGCTACTTCCATCTGAGCGGCCGAGCGTGTTGCGCCTTGCCAAGTAAGGTCTAAGTGTTACTTAGCAGTGCGGGGTTCGCCAGTCACTCGTCTCTCTATACCTCGGAGATTGAGGTTGGCTGACGGTTGGTGAGTCCACATCGCCTGCACTGCTCCTTTTGATATCTCTCTCCAGAATCCACCTCTCTGGCTAGAGTTGTGTTGTGTTATATGTAAGCCTGTCAATTCCAAATCCTGCAGTTCAGGCTAGAGTTGTGTTGTGTTATATGTCAGCCTGCTAATTCCAAATCCTGCAGTTCAGGCTTGAGTTGTGTCGTGTTATATGTCAGCCTGCTAATTCCAGATTCAGGCTTGTATTGTGTTGTGCTTACGCCTGCTGTTAAGGCGACTCCAAGTTTAGTGATTTGGTTGGAGTCATACTTTGTGTTCTTACCCCAGTTCAAGTATCAGTGGCCTCTTTGGCGCATCCACTACTTGTCCCTACCCTATGTTCTCTTGAACACGCATCAGGCATCCGAGGGTGATTATTGCGAGGACCAGTGAGCAGTGGATTAGGTTTGCCACCTTCCTACATAAGATTCACGGTACTTGTTCTTCCTACACATCATATAGGCATATGGGGACTCGTATCCTTCCATCATTTATGAACCCTGTCTTTGTTGTTCTCAGCCTGTAAGGTGACTTACATATAGTGAAACTGAGTTCTCCTCTGGGAATCGATCATAAGTGGGTCGTGCAGAGTTATTCCTACCTATTACTGCAGACCATAATCCAGGAGGCTGGCGTTAACTTCGGTAGGTGTCTGGGGGGAATGAAGTGAAGAAAGCTCCAGGGTAGTGCTGTACTAATATTCATATACCTACCTTTGTGTTACAGCTGAGGGGCCCTATCATTCCTTCCTGTCAAGAACCATCACCTTCCTGCTATTTCGCCTGCCAGAATCATCCGTCAAGACCTGCCTGTTTTCCCCACCTATCCTTGTTTTGTTTCCCTGTTTTCCCCAGCGGGTCCTTCGTACTCTAGAGTTTGATAGAGTCGGAGGCGCGTGGGGGACGACTGTGGACTTTTCTCCAACGTTCCGGACGCTCCTGCAGAACATCCGCGATCATTACAGATAGGGTGTGGTGAATTTATAATTCATTTCACACTCCTTTCACATAGCAGTTAAGTAACTTGACATAAAGTTTGCAACTCTGTCAGATACTACCTCCTTAGGAAAGCCTACTCTTGAGGATACAGCCAAGAGAGTTCTTGCCACCACAGGTGCTGTAGTGGTCCTTAGGGCAATTGCTTCTGGGTAACTGGTGGCATGGTCCACCACCATCAGTATAAACCTGTGCCCAGATGCTGTCTGAGGATCCATGGGACCAACAATGTCAATCCCAACCCTCTCAAAGGGAACCCACACCACAGGTAGTGGTATCAGGGGGGCCTTTGTGGTTCCACCTGCCTTGCCACTGGCTTGGTAGGTCACACAGGAGTGACAAAACTCCTTAGTGTCTTCAGACATGTGAGGCCTGTGAAAGTGAGGGACAATTCTGTCCCAAGTCTTGTTTTGGCACAGGTGTCCTGTTAGGGGAATATCATGGGCTAGTGTCAATATGAAGCCCCTAAACTTCAGAGGTATAACCAACCTCTGGATGCACCAGGCTTGGGGTCTCTACTCTCTGAGTAAAGGAGTCCATCATCCCAATAACCTTTATGGGTGCCACTAGCCAGGGCCGGCTTTAGGGCGGTGCAACCGGTGCCACCGCACCGGGTGCTGGCTTCCTGGGGGCGCCGTGTTTGAAAGTTTATTATGCCTTTGAAGCACCTGCTGCAGCGTTTCTTTCACCGAGCAATTACCAGGCCTCACATAAATGTCAAGATAACTCGTGTGATTAATTATCTTCCTGGAGAGAGATCAGCATTTTGTATAGTTGAGGTTTTGACTTTTATGTGAAGTTAGTGCAGAGGGTTAATATGCCTGCCGCAAAGAACGTGTACCAAGTAGATTACAGAGTGCGTATGATGTAAACAGATCAGCAGGTTACTGCTTTCAAAAGAGACATCCTTTTGTTACTTGCAATTTATAACTTAAAGTCCTAATATAGGATAGTGAGCTATTAACTTTCATCCTAGAACTGCATACACACTGCAAAGTATACATTATTAGAGCATTAATTAATGCTGCAAAAAGGGTTAATTTGGCTAGAAATCGATTCTTATTTTTAAAGAAAACTCCCAACTATGCTGTTTCTTTTTCGACTCTGAGTTTGTGCTTCTCTACACCAAGCACTCTTAAACTATACTGCCCACCAGTATGGATGACATGTGACTCCTACACTTTTAGTCCTTTGGCTTATGTAACATTTCCTGTACACTGATTTACACACGTATGATTGATTGTCTCTGTGTAATGTGTGATGTGATGCAAAGTGCTCAGACACCCCACACTGGTATGAGTGGTGCTGTATAACTAATTCAATGCATCTGAGAGGGTGTGGATACGGAGACTTGGTCACTGTTAAAGGGTGCTAGTGAGAGAATCCGTGGTGGAGGTGGTCATTGGGGGGGGGCGCCAACAAACATTGTCGCACAGGGCGCCACCAGCACTAAAGCCGGCCCTGCCACTAGCATTCCCAGCAGCCTCATCAGCAGCTTGCTTTCTGAGGGGTTCAAGAGATGGGCAGGTTTTCTGCTCCTGGCTCAGATCAGACCTGGAAGGGCCCCCTGTCCCCAAGAACTCAACCTGGTCAGGTTCAAGCTCCTCTGGGACAGTTCCTTCTTAAGGCTCAAGATCATCTCCCTGAGGGGACTGATCTGCATTCTGAGTCAGGTTGGAAGACACTGCCTTAACCCTACTGCTCCTCCTCTTAGGAGGCACCTGGTCCATTATTCCAGAATCCAGGGCCTGTTCAGCTTTTGACATTTTGGCCTGTGACCTAGTCACAGCAAAGACATGAGCAGGGATCCCTAACATTTCTGTATGTGTCCTGACCTCCACTTCAGCTCAAGCTGAAGTCTCTAGATGATTGCCAAGCAAGCACTGTACTGGTAGGTCTGCACTTACCACGACCTTCTTAAGGCCACTTACCCCTCCCCAGGAGAAGTTAACAACTGCCAGAGAATGGTCTGTTCTGATGTTGCTAGCATTGGTCACTTGGTACATTTCACCAAGTATAATCTGCCCAGGATCCACAAGATCTTTTGTCACCATTGTGACACTTGCTCGTGTCCCTGAATGCCAAAGCCTCTTTTCCATTTATTAAAGGCTGTTGTCTGTATTTGCCCAGATTACTGGGACCCACAAAGGTAGACATATCCATGCCCCCATCACAGACTAGAACAGCCTAAGTTGGAACTCTGACTAGGCTAGAGTCCATCTCAGAACCCAGGGTCAACCCTACCACACCCTTATTCTGAACATTACCACCAGCAATTGTATCTGTACTAGGGGGAACAGTTGCCTTAGGAACAATGGTGGGTGGAGTAGATTCTTTGGACTTGGTGCAGTCACTGGTCAAGTGAGTTTTCTGCTTACAGATTTTGCACCATGGTTTCTTTTAGCCTTTTCCCTTGTTAGACTGTAAATCCCCACCTGAAGAAGATTTTGGGGCCCTTGTGAAGACTTCTGGTCTTTACTTTTCTCCCCACCCTTGTCAGAGTTTTTAGGATCTTGCTTCTTGGGTTCACCACCTTGGTTCTGTATCTTCTGCCTCACCCTGGTTCTGACCCACTTGCCTGCCTTCTTTCCCAATTCTTGTGGAGAGGTCAGATCTGAGTCCACCAGGTACTGGTGCAACAGCTGATTCTGACAATTATTAAGGATCTGCTCCCTCATAATAAAATTGTACAATCCTTGAAAGTCATGCACTTTACTGCCAAGTACTCAACCTTCCAGAGCCTTAGTAGCACAATCTACAAAGTCTACCCAGTCTTGAGTCTATGCCTTTTGGGTATCCCTGAACTTTAACCTGTATTGCTCAGTGGTTAGGCCAAAACCATCAATTAAGGTACTCTTCAGACTGTTGTAATCATCTGCCTCCTTCTCTCTAACAGTGAGGAGCTCATCTCTACCTTTGTCTGCAAAGGAGAGCCATAAGATTGCTGCCCACTGCTCCTGGGGTACCCTTTGTACTTTACAGGACCTTTCCAGTGCAGTTATCCATTTGTGGATGTCAATCCCACTCTGGTAGGGAGGGACAATCTTGTTCAGGTTTCTATGGTCATTAGACCTCTCCCTATCTCTAGGGATGTTGCTGCCACCATGGGACTCTAGTCCCACCTTTTTTCTAGCTCTGTAGAGCTCTAGGGCCTCCCTATCTAGGGCTACCTGCTTTCTTCTGATTTCAAGCTGGGCTTCCTCATACTTAAGCAGTCTCTCCCTTCTCTCCTGAGAGGTTTCCCTTCTATGAGAGGAGACTGGGGTCCCTACAGATGAGTTAGAATGGTTAGACTCCCCGGAGGAAGATCTTGACCTTCTAGGCCCACCACCAACTCTCCCAGGAGGGACAAAGAGGGGTCCATTTTGGCCCTCTCCATCACTTTCTAGGGGAATTGGATTTTCAAGGTCCAGATCATTGTTATCTGCCTGGCCAGCCTCAGAGGTCAGGTCATGAGGAGTTATACCTTTCCTCAGATGCTGTCCCACCCACTCTAAAGATCTGCTAAGGTCATCCAACCTGAGTACCTCTATGAGATGCTGGGTGGTTGGACTTTTGCCTGTCTTCAGATTCCTAGCTGTACATAATGCTCTCAGTTCCATGAATGGGAGGCTATCATACTGGAATCTTGAAGCCCATTGGCTTCTGGCAAGGACCTACTGATTCCTGGCCTTGAAGACATTACTAGTGTGGTGTGGCGTATTGCACTACCTACTCTAATGTGGCCTACTAAACTCTCTTGAGTTGTAGAAAGGGTGTGCTAGCCCTTAACACAAAACTCTAAGTTCAGTAGAACTTACTGTATTCTAAAGCTTGTATTATATGTACCTAGGGTACCTTTAGTGGTTTTACGTTAGTCACTCAATTGAGATTAGCTGGTAAAACAATAGCAAGCTGGAATCCCACACGCTGCACACCAATGTGAGAAGTTGGCCTGATATATACTGTCTACTAGTTATAGTTGTGAGAAGGTGGCCTGATATATGCTGTCCACTAGTTTTAGTGGGCACCTTGTATCAGTTCAAACAACCCCTTATGGTGAATGGTTAAAGACAACCTTATATGAGAGGTATCCTAGTGGTAGCTATTGAGAGCAGCCTTCAGGCTAAGTCTTGAAGGAATGTAAAGCAGCTTGTTTTACCAGTCTATAATCTCTTGAATGATCAAATGAAAGGACAACCACACCAGGTATATATTTAAAACATATGTATTTAGGTTGACACACACCCCTCTAGTCTCTTTATGAGACTGGAGTTCGAAGTACTTAAGTTACAAGATAGCAATCATCAGTAATAGCACAAATACACGTTTGGGTCCTAGGGGCGTACCAAACCATATATGAAAAAAGTAGTATAAGAACCGCGACTGGGATAGACACTAGGCCTATAGCCTGTACAATCGCTGGGACCCCAAGGAACCATCCAAGGTAGTGACACAGGGCACCCACGGAGACTGTATGCAGTGTGTAAACACAACCGCAGGTTCCTGTTATCTTCTATGGGCAATGTCGCGGTGGAAATTTAAAGATTAGTGACACTTCTAATCGAGTCAGGACCAAACCCTTTTGTACTTAAGAAGTTCTAGGGCTAGCACCCACGAGAGCACCGGAGTACTCGAGTTACCTCACCCTGGGAAGCCGGGTGCATAGGTGTCTTTTGGGGTCGGGTCGCGTCGTCGATTTCAATGGGAGCCTGCAAAGAACTGCTGCTGCCGTGAAGAGGAGAAGTGTCCGTAGAGATCCAAGCCTGGATCTAGGATGTAAGGAACCTGAAAGCAGAGGGGACAGAGTCTAGGTCACTTGCCAGTGATCTAGGGCAGGATGGACCAATGCCCACAGATTGCGGGTGCTTCAGGTGAGTTGATGGGTGTCAGCCACAAGGTCCAGGAGGCGTCGGCAAAGTCCACGAGCCGGATTCGAACTGTCCTACGAAGTCTGTTGAGTGCTGCAGTGTCGGCGACCAGAATGGACCCAACAAGCCTTGGCAACGGCAAGTCACTGGAATTCAGAGAAAGGACTGAGGTGCAGACCAGCAAGGTCTGAGGGACTCACCCAGCGAAGGTAAGTCAGGGCACATCTGGAGCAACCAGGAAAGCCCAATCAGAAAAGGAGTTGCCTTTGTGGGGACCTGCTAGCCAACTAGCTAGTGATCGCGAAGGAGCCTCGAGCAGTCGCACTTGAAGCTGGCCCACGGGTCACTCGTGGAGTGGAGGCCAACAATCTTCAGTGCAGGAGGTGCTCAAGGCTGGGGCTACTTAGAGCCCAAAGCACAACTTTGAGGAGGACCAGGAAGATAGCGTTGCTGCAAAAGTTCACGGTGTCCAGGGGTCAGGGTTTCACGTCACCCACGAGGGGAACAACCTTTACAACGCAACTTTTACAACGCACTACCTTTACAACGCATTTTTTACAACGCATAATCCATTACAACGCATGACATTACAACGCATGACACTACAACGCATTTTTAAAAACTACCTTTACAACGCATTCCATTACAACGCATACTACCATTACAACGCATACCATTACAACGCATAATATTACACTACACTATCCAACACTTACCCTACTGTTGCACCCCCTGGAGTTAGAATAGTAATTTTTACCCCTATACTATCCAACACTTACCCTACTGATGCACCCCCTGGAGTTAGAATAGTAATTTTTACCCCTATACTATCCAACACTTACCCTACTGATGCACCCCCTGGAGTTAGAATAGTAATTTTTACCCCTATACTATCCAACACTTACCCTACTGTTGCACCCCCTTGAGTTAGAATAGTAATTTTTACCCCTATACTATCCAACACTTACCCTACTGTTGCACCCCCTGGAGTTAGAATAGTAATTTTGACCCCTATACTATCCAACACTTACCCTACTGTTGCACCCCCTGGAGTTAGAATAGTAATTTTTACCCCTATACTATCCAACACTTACCCTACTGTTGCACCCCCTGAAGTTAGAATAGTAATTTTTACCCCTATACTATCCAACACTTACCCCACTGTTGCACCCCCTGGAGTTAGAATAGTAATTTTTACCCCTATACTATCCAACACTTACCCTACTGTTGCACCCCCTGGAGTTAGAAAAGTAACTTTTACCCCTATACTATCTAATACTTACCTTAAATGTAATTTAATATTATGCGTTGTAATGGTATGCGTTGTAAAGGTAGTATGCGTTGTAATGGAAATGCGTTGTAAAGGTATTTTTTAAAAATGCGTTGTAGTGTCATGCGTTGTAATGTCATGCGTTGTAATGGATTATGCGTTGTAAAAAATGCGTTGTAAGTGCATGCGTTGTAAAAGTGTGCGTTGTAACGTCATACATCCCACCCACGATAGCCACGGGCCTCAGCTTTGCTGTGGACTCAGGGTAGGCTCGGGGAAGTCTGGAAATCCACCTCTGGTGATGCAAAGACTTCGGCGTCCGGCGGGAGCTTCAGTGATGCAGACTGGTCAGTTGCTTCTTTGGTGTCTGCCAAGCAAGGGAGTCACTCCTTGACCCCAATGGAGATCTCTTCAGTCTTCTAGTCAGGATAGAACGTCGAAGGTCCAGAATTATGTTGCAGAGTTTCGTCCAGGGTAATCTAAAGTCCTAGGGACTGGATTCCTATACCTATAGTAAGTTTAGGGGATGGACTAACTCTAAGGCCCCACCTATGGGTGGGCCAGGAAAGAGGGGTGGTTACACCCATTTCCTTTATCCAGTTTCACGCCAGAGCAGGGGCAGGTAGCCCCAGCAACCGGTTTGAACTGGGCTATGCACAGGGACAGCAAACGTGCCCCCAGTGCAGGACTTTAAAGCACCAGAGAGTGCTCCTGCCCAGCCCCAATACACATCAACCTGTCTGGGGAGGTGGTCACACCTCCCTTCAACAGGAAACCTATTGTCCAGGCATCCCCTGCCGGAGTTTCGGTCAGCAGCAGGAGGCCAGACCCGTGTTTGTGGCAGAGGCATCCATTTTGTGATGCCAGGGCTCAGGAAAGTCCTACCGGGTTTAGCCTGTGTGAACATGTCTCTCCCTCTTGAATGGTGGAATGCTACCCCCGCCGCCAGGATTGGCAGGGGGGTAGTATTCCAAAGCGTTTGACACCAAACACAACATGTTTTGATGCAGCCATTCCAAAGTTAGCATTTACAGCAAGGTTATAATGCACTTAAGAGTATATGATATGGCTGTATCACAGAATCGCCATAAGGAAGTATTTCCGAAAGCTGCAGAGGGGCTCAGCTCATGCTTGGGCACCCTCTCACATAAAACCAAGCACTCTGCCTACAGGATTGTCAAGGCCTGCCATAGGAGTGGCTTATAGGTTTATATGTGTCTGTATATATGTGTGTGTAGGAGAGTAGGATCTGCCTCTTATGTTGCCCCCACTTTTTTTCTGATGTTTACACTGGTTTCTGGCTATAGTCTGGCTGGGATCCTGCTAATCAGGGCCCCAGCCTCTCTGTTCTCTCTAAACAACTTGGAGTGCATATTAGGTGCACTAGTGATTGGATACTGTGGTACCTTATGAGCCCCTAGTTGTAACGTGGACCAGTCCTCAGGATCGGGTTGATGAATGAGAGGTCCACCTCCTGATCTAACCAAGCCTACAAGCCGTAATGGCACAGGTCATCGGAAGGATCAAGTCGGGGAAGGAAAGGAAGGGAACAGCGGGGAAGGAGATCTGTAACGAGAAGAGATAGAACATACAATAGTAAACATTGCCTTCATAAAAACATATTAGACAAACGCCAGGTCTCTAAGCCAAGCTAGGTACTTAACCCCCTGTACCTGTAAAGAAAAAGAATCAGCCTTGTAGAGATTGCGATTGAAACAATAGTAGAGGGGGGGGAGCCTGCTGTGAGGGCGAGCTTGTTTTGGGTATCTCTGCAGGAACGAGAGAAAGTACAATCAACATGCATGCACAATCCCCCTCTCTTTCTGTCAGTATCGCCCTTTGTTACTCAGGCGCGGAATTCTGGCCAAGCACCTACCCTTCTCTAGACTCCACCGTTCCTCACAGGGATAGAGCGTAGACCTCTACCACTCATGCCAACCCCTGTTAAAGATAGAGCCAGAGAGAATACCATTAAACAAACTGTGGGTATGTTACGTCACATAACATAGCACGCCCCATTCATTCCGTCACATTAGCTCATCCCCTTAATTGCTGCCTTGTTGTATAGCGTAACCGTCTGGGAAGCAGACAATCTGGGCTGTGATTTGTTTCCAGTGTAATAACCCTTACACGGACTTCTGCGGGACAAAGTAACTAGGAAAACTCGGTGTAGGTGAGGCCCCCTTAGTACGTATAGTGCCAATGCACCCCCGCCGGCCTACAATGCAGGCCGATCAAATCCGGAGCGTCCAGTAGCACTGACGACCAGGGAACGCCAGCCTCCGCACGAGCAGCCGCTCACCAACGGAGGATGGCACAGGGACAAGAACAGGTTGCGGTGCAAAGCACCCTTACCAGACCAGGACTATCACGTCGGGAACTGTAGCTGACGAAAGTACTCCAGAGCTGTGAATTTCCGACAGCGTCCCGGGCTCGACTTCCTGATTTTATGCGTCTTCTCGCAACGTCGCGTGTGACGTGCTAGGATTTCTGGGTATTGTAGTTCTCGTCAGCGCGGCGGCCGGCCGGCGACGTGGTTCGTCTCTCATGACGTGCGCTCGCAGGAATGAGGCTATGACACTAGTATATGGTACCTTAGGTATCAAGGGCATAGGTACTTCACAGGCTTACCAGGCTTACCAGGGGCTGAAGCATGTATTATGCCACCCCTGGGAAGCAGACTAAATCTGACACTGCAGGCCTGCTACTGCAGCCTGGGTGAGGTAGTGTTAGCACTCCTCACTGAGATATAGGTTCACTATATCTCTCCTGCACACACATTTAAACCTATCAGTCACCCCTAAGGCAGGCATATCAATCCTGAGGGCAGGGTGCTTGGTTTCCATGTGAGGGGGTGCCTCTGCCTGAGCAGGGCCCCTCTGCAGCTCTCAGAGTCTATACTCTGGGGCTGTTTGTGAATGCGGTCAAACCATATACTCTTAAGTGCATTGTAACCTCGCAGTAAATGCTAACTTTGGGTTGGCTGCATCAAAACATGTTGTGTTTGGTGTCAAACGCTTTGCAATCATACCCCCACACCAGTAACTGGTGTGGGAGTATGATCCCACCCTTCTAGAGGGATAGACATGTCCCCACTGTGGGAAACACGGTAGAATCCTGAAGAGCCCTGCCATCACAAAATGGATGCCACCAGTCAGAGACACTGGGCTGCCCTCCTGCTGATGACCGAAACTCACAGTGGAGGAGGCCCAACAATAGGTATCCTGTCACAGAGAGGTGTGACCACCTCCCAGACAGGGTTCAGTGTATTGGGGCTGGGTGGGTGCACTCCTAGAGTGCTTTGAAGTCCTGCACTTGGGGAGCAGTAGGCTCCTCTGTGCATACACCAGTTCAAACCGGCTCAGGGGCTACCTGGCCCTGCTCTGGCGCGAAACTGGACAAAGGGAAGTGGGTGTAGCCACCCACTCCCCTGAACCTCCCATAGGTGGGGTCATTGAGCTAGTCCCTCCCTTCCTTTCAGTATAAGTTAGGGAACCCCTGCCATTGCAAACTAGATATCCCTGGATGACGCTCTGAAGAAGAATCCTGGACCTTCGACGTTCCACTACCTCTGGAAGATTGAAGAATCTCTCTTGGAGTCAAGGAGTGACTCCCCTGCTTGGCAGGCACCCAATCTTGCAATCAACGTCGCTACCTTTCCCGCTCCGCCGGAGTCCGAAGTCCCTGCATCCCAGGAAGAGGATTTCCTGACTTCTCCAAGGCCATCGTGAGTCCCCAGTGACGCTGAGGCAAGTGGACCCCACGAGTGATGTGCAACCGCAATCCCTGGGTACCGTGCACTATTTTCGAGTGCAACCCCTTCACGACGTTCTACAAACTTGTGCATTGGACCACGTGTGGTCCAAGCCTCCAACAGGATTCCCTCCGAAGATCAGAGGCCTACCCCGTCCGAGTGACCGTGGGCCCCTGTAGAGCGAATCATCCAGAGGCGCCTTCGCGATCCCTTGTCAGTTGGCTTGTGGGTCCCCAGAAGACTTTTCTACAGTTCCAAAGGGCTCCCCTGGTTACTCCAGGCCTGCCCTGACTTACCCTTGCTGGTCTGCACCGCTGACCTTTTACACTTTCCACGATACTTGCTGTTACCAAGGTTTGTTGGCTCCAATCTGGCCGCAGACACCGCAGTAAGCTGCAGACTTCGTAGGACACGCCGAATTCAGCCCCTGGTCATCGTCGACGCCTCCTGGACCTCGTGGCTGAAGAGTCAAGACACCCGTGGATCAACTGAAATCACCCGACGATTGTGGGCATCCATCTTCCTTGCTCCGGGTCACTGCCAAGTGACCTTGAACACTGTCCCCTCTGCTTTCAGGTCTTCCTTCTTCTGAATCCAGCCTTGGATTCCACCGGACACTTCTCCTGTCTTCACAAACAGCAAGTCTTCTTTGACTCCCATTGAAAAAGACGCCGTGACCTGACACCAAAAGACACCTATGCACCCGGCTTCCCTGGGTGAGAAAACTTCAGCACTACGGTGCTCCTGTGGGTGTTGGCTCTAGAACTACTTACCCTGTAAGTGACTTGCTTGTAGACTCTCCCGAAGTATCCTTAAACTCTAAATTTCCAATCGCGACTTGCTCCATTGAAGTCGATTTGGATCCACTGCTGTGTTCTCACACTGCATGCGTCTCCCGTGGGTCCTTTACTTACCTGCCTTGGGTGAATTAGTGAGGCCTCAATGCATCTGAAGGCCCTAGGCCTTGCCCCTTTGCAACGCGTTCTTCTTAAGTCTCTTTTTTAGTATATGGTCTGGTACGCCCCTAGGGACCCAGCCATATTTGTGCTTAACCTGTTGTGAAATGTTGATATATGCATATGTTCCTGACTTCTAATCTCATAAAGAGATTAGCAGAGAGTTGTTAGTGATAAATACATATATATTTGATATATATATCTGTGTGGTGTCCTTTCATTTAGCAATTCAAGAGATTATAAGGTAAAACAAGCTGCTTTACATTCCTCTAAAGACTTTGCCTGAAGGCTGCTCTCCACAGCTACCACTAGGATAGCTTTCTTTAAAAGGTTGTCTTAAACCTACTACCATAAGCGTCGAATTGTACTGGTGCAAGGTGTCCACTCTCACTAGTGAACAGAATATACCAGGCCAACTTCTCACAGTGTGGATATAGGTAGCCTATACCAAAGTAAGGGGTGCAAGCACACCCTTACCCAGGCTGCAGTAGCAGACCTGTGGTGCCATTTTGGAGTGCTTCCCAGGGGTGGCATAATATATGCTGCAGCCCCTGGTAGGCCTCTGAGGTGCCTATGCCCTAGGTACACAGTATACCATATACTAGGGGCTTATAAGGCACTCCAGAATCCAATTAGATATGTACCTAATGTACATGGAAACAGCTAGGCTGTGGTCCTGATTACCAGGGCAACAGCCAGATTAAGGTCGAAAAACAGTGAAACACCAGCAAAAAGTGGGGGTACCCATGTGAAGCAGATCCTACTCTCCTACAATAGTGGGCACCTTATATCGGTCCAAACAACCCCTTATTGGTTATAGGTTAAAGACAACCTTTATTGAAAGCTATCCTAGTGGTAGCTATGGAGAGCAGCCTTCAGGCCAAGTCTTGAAGGAATGTAAAGCAGCTTGTTTTACCAGTCTATAATCTCTTGAGTTTCTAAATGAAAGATATCCACACCAGGTATATGTATAAAATATATGTTTTTATTACTAAACACACCCTCCTAGTCTCTTTATGAGACTAGAGGTCAAAACACATAAGTTACACTTCAATAATCACAGTAAAATAGCACAAATACACGTCAGGCCCTAAGGGCGAGCCAAACCATATACTAAAATAGTGGTATAAGAACCACGACTGAACTAGACACAAGGCCTAGAGCCTGTAGAATCGCTGGGACCCCAAGGAACCACCCAAGGTAGTGACACAGGGGACCCACGGGGGCCGTGTGCAGTGTGTGAACACAGCCGCGAGCTCCCGTTAGCTTCTATGGGGAAAGTTGTGGTTAGATTTTTAAAGATTAGGGACACTTAAAAATGAGTCAGGACAAAACCCTTTTGAACTTAGGAAGTTCTAGGGCTAACACCCACGGGAGCACCGGAGTACTCGTGTTACCTCACCCAGGGAAGCCGGGTGCATAGGTGTCTTTTAGTGTCGGGTCGCGTCGTCGATTTCAATGGGAGCTGGCGAAGAAGTGCTGCTGCCGCGGAGATGCGAAGTGTCCGCTGGGGACTCGAGTCGGCCTATGGGGTGTCTGGAAATCCTCTTCCTGGGCTGCAAATACTTCGGAGTCCGGCAGGAGCTTCGGAAATGCAGACCGACAAATTGCTTCGTTGGTGCCTGCCAAGCAGGGGAGTCACTCCTTGACCCCAAGGGAGATTTCTTCAGTCCTCTGGTCTTTAGCAGAGCGTCAAAGGTCCAGGATTCGGCTTCAGAGTTTCGTCCAGGGTAATATAAAGTTCTGGTTACAGAGGTGCCTTACTTATACCTAAGGAAGGAGTTGGACTAGCTCTGGGGACGCACCTATGGGAGGGTTTGGAAAGAGGGGTGGCTACACCCATTTCCTTTGTTCAGTTTCGTGCCAGAGCAGGGGCTGGAGCTCCTGAACCGGTCTGAGCTGGACTATGCACAGGGACACCAAATGTGACCCCAGTGCAGGACTTCAAAGCATTCAGAGAGTGCTCCCACCCAGCCCCAATAAACATAATCCTGTCTGGGAGGTGGTTACACCTCCCTGTGACAGGAAACCTATTGTCCAGGCCTCCCCTGCCGGAGTTTCGGTCAGCAGTAGGAGGCCAGACTTGTGTTTGTGGCTGCAGCATCCATTTTGTGATGTCAGGGCTCTATTAAGTTTCTACCTGGTATACCAGTGCTGCCATGTCTCTCCCTCTAGAAGGGTGGGACCAAACTCCCACACCAGTTACTGGTGTGGGGGTATGATTCCAAGGTGTTTGACACCAAACACAACATGTTTCCGTGCAGCCAATCCAAAGTTAGCATTTACCGTTTGGCTATAATGCACTTAAGAGTATATGGTCATGCTGCACTACAAACAGTATCAGAGAAGGGTCTCCGAACGCTGCAGAGTGGCTCTGCTCATGCAGGGGCACCCTCTCAAATAAGAACCAAGCACTCTGCCTTCAGGATTAATAAGGCCTCTCATAGGAGTGACTTATAGGTTTATATGTGTGTATATATATATATATATATATATATATATATATATATAGTGATATAGATAACCTATATCACAGTAAGGGGTGCATGCACCACCTTACCCAGGCTGTAGTAGCAGACCTGTGGTGTCATTTTGGGTGGCTTTCCAGGGGTGGCATAATACATGCTTCAGCCCCTGGTAGGTCTCTGGGGTACCTATGCCCTGGGTACATAGTATACCATATACTAGGGCCTTATAAGGGCACTCCAGATCCAATCTGAACTGTACCTAAAGTGCATGCAATCAATTTAGAGAGGAAGCAGCTAGGCTGGGGCCCTGAATAGCAGGGTCCCAGCCAGACGAAAGACGAAAAACAGTGAAACACCATCAAAAAGTGGGGGTAAACATGTGAATCAGATCCTACTCTCCTACACAAGAGAAGTGCAGAAAGAAGCAATAGAGGTTCAGAAAGAAGAGAAGTACAGAAAAAAGCAAGAGAAGTTCAGAATGAAGGAAGAGAACTACAAAAAAAGGTAAGAGCCATGCAGAAAGAGGCAAGAGAGGTACAGAAATAGGCAAGAGAAGTACAGAAAGGGGCAAGAGAAGTGCAGAAAGAGGTAACTGGGTACAGAAAGAGGTAAAGAGAGGTGCAGAAATAAGCAAGAGCAGTGCATAAAGCGGCACGAGAAGTGTAGAAAGAGGCAAGAGAAGTACAGAAAGAGGCAAGAGGGGTGCATAAAGAGGCAAGAGGGGTGCAGAAAGATGCAAGATAAGTGCAGAAAGAGGCAAGAGAGGTGCAGAAAGAGGGAAGAGAGGTACAGAAAGAGGCAAGAGAAGTGCAGAAAGAGGCAGAAAGTGCAGAAAGAAGAGAAGTGCAGAAAGAAGAGAAGAAATATGCAGAAAGAGGCATGAAAAGTGCAGAAAGAGGCAAGGGAAGTGCAGAAAGAAGCCAGAGAAGTGCAGAAAGAGGCAAGAGAAGTGCAGAAAGGGGCAAGACAAGTACAGAAAGAGTCAAGAGAAGTGCGGAAAGAAGCAAGAAAACTACAGAAAGAGGCAAGAGAAGCACAGAAAGGAGCAAGAGAGGTGCAGAAAACAGCAGGAGAAGTGCAGAAAGAGGCAAGAGAGGCACATAAAGAAGGGAGTGAGGTACAGAAAGAGACAAGAGAAGTTCAGAAAGAGGTAAGTGGGGTGCAGAAAGAAGCAAGAGAGGTACAGAAAGAGGCAGGAGAAGTGCAAAAAGAGGCAATAGAGGTGCGGAAACAGGCAAGATAGGTGTAGAAAGAGGCAATAAAAGTGCAGAAAAAAGCAAGAGAAGTGCAGAAAGAAGAGAGTAGAGTACAGCAAGAGTCATGTCAGGTGCTGAAAGAGGCAAGTGAGGTGCAAAAAAGGTAGGAGAGGTACGGAAAGAGGCAAGTGAGGTGCAGAAATAGGCAAAAGAAGTGCAGAAAGAGGAAGGGTGAAGGAAGAAGGAAGAGGAGTGCAGAAAGGAGCAAGAGAAGTGCAGAATGAGGCAAGAGGAGTACCGAAAGAGGCAAAAGAAGTGCAAAAGAAGGCAAGAGAGGTGCAGTGTGAGAAGTTGGCCTGGTATATGCTGTTCACTAGTTAAAGTGGACACCTTGCACCAGTACAATTCGACTCTTATGGTAGTAGGTTTAAGACAACCTTTTAACCCCTTCGATGCGCATGACGGAGCGGTTCCGTCATGCGCATCGGTTGCACTGTGCGTATGACGGAACCGCTCCGTCATGGCCCCGCCCGCGCAATAGAACCTTCAGCACAGTGCGGTAATCCGCGCCACGCTGAAGGGGTTAAAGAAAGCTATCCTAGTGGTAGCTGTGGAGAGCAGCCTTCAGGCTAAGTCTTTAGAGGAATGTAAAGCAGCTTGTTTTACCTTATAATCTCTTGAATCACTAAATGAAAGGACACCACACAAGGTATATATATAAAATATAGATGTATTTATTACTAACAACTCTCTGCTAATTTCTTTATGAGATTAGAAGTTAAGGACATATGCACAAATCAACATTTCACAACAAGTTAAGCACAAATATGGCTGGGGCCCTAGAGGCGTATTAGACCATATACTAAAAAAGAGACTTAAGAATAACAACTTGCAAGGGGACAAGGCCTAGGGCCTTCAGAAGTGCTGGGGCCTCACTAATCCACCTAAGGCAGGTAAGTAAAGGACCCACGGGAGACGCATGCAGTGTGAGAACACAGCCACAAATCCCAATTGACTTCAATGGAGCTAGTCGCGATTGGAAATTTCGAGTTTTAGGATACTTCGGGAGAGTCTACAAGCAAGTCACTTACAGGGTAAGTAGTTCTAGAGCCAACACCCACCACAGGAGCACCGTAGTGCTGGAGTTACCTCACCCAGGGAAGCCGGGTGCATAGGTGTCTTTTGGTGTCGGGTCGCGGCGTCGTTTTCAATGGGAGCCAAGGAAAACTTGCTGCTTGTGAAGACAGGAGAAGTGTCTAGTGGAATCCAAGGCTGGATTCAGAAGAAGGAAGACCTGAAAGCAGAGGGGACAGTGTTCAAAGTCACTTGGCAGTGACCCGGGGCAAGGAAGATGGATGCCCACAGTCGTTGGGTGATTTCAGGTGATCCATGGGTGTCTTGACTCTTCAGCCACGAGGTCCAGGAGGCGTCGACGACGACCAGGAGCTGGATTCGGCGTGTTCCACAAAGTCTGCAGCTTACTGCGGTGTCAGTGACCAGATTGGAGCCAACAAGCCTTGGCAACAGCAAGTCTCGTGGAAAGTGTAAAAAGTCAGCGGTGCAGACCAGCAAGGTTTGAGGGACTCAACCAGCGAGGGTAAGTCAGGGCAGGCCTGGAACAACCAGGGAAGCCCTTTGGAATTGTAGAAAAGTCTTCTGGGGACCCACAAGCCAACCGGCAAGGGATCGCGAAGACGCCTCGGGAGGATTCACTCAACAGGGGCCCACGGTCACTCGGACGGGGTAGGCCTCTGATCTTCGGTGGAAATCCTGCTGGAGGCTTGGACCACACGTGGTCCAATGCACAAGTTCGTAGAACGTCGTGAAGGGGTTGCACTCGAAAATAGTGCACGGTACCCAGGGATTGCGGTTCCTCGTCACTCGTGGGGTCCACTTGCCTCAGCGTCGCTGGGGACTCACGATGGCCTTGGAGAAGTCAGGAAATCCTCTTCCTTGGATGCAGGGACTTCGAACTCCGGCGGGAGCGGGAAAGTTTGCGACCGTTGATTGCAAGATTGGGTGCCTGCCAAGCAGGGGAGTCACTCCTTGACTCCAAGGGAGATTCTTCAGTCTTCCAGAGGTAGTGGAACATCGAAGGTCCAGAATTCTTCTTCAGAGCGCCGTCGAGGGAGATCTAGTTTGCAATGGCAAGGGTTCCCTAACTTATACTGAAAGGGAGGGAGGGACTAGCTCTATGACCCCACCTATGGGAGGGTCAGGGGAGTGGGTGGCTACACCCACTTCCCTTGGTCCAGTTTCGCGCCAGAGCAGGGGCAGGTAGCCCCTGAGCCAGTTTGAACTGGTGTATGCACAGAGGAGCCTACTGCTCCCCCAGTGCAGGACTTCAAAGTACTCGAGGAGTGCACCCACCCAGCCCCAATACACTAAATCCTGTCTGGGATGTGACCACACCTCCCTGTGACCGGATGCCTATTGTTGGACCTCCTCCTCTGTGAGTTTCGGTCATCAGCAGGAGGGCAGCCCAGTGTCTGTGACTGGTGGCATCCATTTTGTGATGGCAGGGCTCTTCAGGATTCTACTGTGTATCCACAGTGGGTACATGTCTATCCCTCTAGAAGATGGGATCATACTACCACACCAGTTACTGGTGTGGGGGTATGATTCCAAAGCATTTGACACCAAACACGACATGTTTTGATGCAGCCATCCCAGAGTTAGCATTTACCGCGAGGTTATAATGCACTTAAGAGTATATGGTTTGACCGCATTCACAAACAGCCCCAGGGAATAGACTCTGAGAGCTGCATAGGGGCCCTGCTCAGGCAGAGGCACCCCCTCACATGGAAACCTAGCGCCCTGCCCTTAGGATTGATAGGGCCTGCCTTAGGGGTGACTGATAGGTTTAAATGTGTGTGCAGGGAGAGATATAGTGAACCTATATCTCAGTGAGGAGTGCTAACACTACCTCACCCAGGCTGCAGTAGCAGGCCTTTGGTGTCAGATTTAGTCTGCTTCCCAAGGGTGGCATAATACATGCTTCAGCCCCTGGTAGGCCTGTGAAGTACCTATGCCTTTGGTACCTAAGGTACCATATACTAGGGGCTCATAAGGTACCACACTATCCAATCACTAGTGCACCTAATATGCACTCCAAGTTGTTTAGAGAGAACAGAGAGGCTGGGGCCCCGATTAGCAGGGTCCCAGCCAGACTATAACCAGAAACAAGTGTAAACATCAGACAAAAAAGTGGGGGCAACATAAGGTGCAGATCCTACTCTCCTACACAACCCCCCCAAACGCAGGGACACTAAACTAACCTTGACCAGCTGAGTCTTCGTGTTCTAAGTGGAAATACCTTCAGAGTCCCTCTGCATTGGCATGTTGGGTCCCAGGTCTATATTCCACTGTATAGTCCATCCCCTGTAGGGAAATGGACCACCTTAAAAGTTTTGGGTTTTCACCTTTCATCTGTTTAAGCCATAGGAGGGGCTTGTGGTCAGTCTAAACTATGAAGTGAGTGCCAACCAAGTATGGCCTCAGCTTCTTCAGGGCCCACACCACAGCAAAGGCCTCCCTCTCTATAGCTGACCAACGTTTCTCTCTAGGGGTCAGCCTTCTGCTAATGAAAGCTACTTGCTGGTCTTGACCTTCATCATTCAGTTGAGACAGTACAGCTCCCACACCCAGCTAAGAAGCATCTGTTTGGACAATGAACTTTTTGGTGTAGTCTGGACTCTGTAAGATGGGGGCAGTGCACATGGCCTGCTTTAGGTCTTCAAATGCCTTCTGACAACTAGCTGTCCACTGAACCTTTTTTGGCATTTTATTTGAGGTAAGATCATTCAAGGGGGTCACTATAGATCCATATCCCTTTACAAACCTCCTATAATACCCAGTCCATTATGGTTTGGATTTTGCTCTGCAAATGCTGAACCTGGCCCCCACCTGCAAGGTGGCCCAGGTACACAACCTGACTCTGCCCTATCTGGCACTTAGTGGCCTTGATAGTGAGGCCTGCTTTCTGCAGGGCTTCCAAAAAATTTCTGAGGTGGACCAGGTGATCCTGCCAGGAGGAACTAAAGACAGCAATATCAACTAGATAAGCTGAGCAATACGTTTCCATCCCTGCCAGAACTTTGTTCACCAACCTCTGAAAAGTGGCAGGTGCATTTTTCAATCCAAAGGGCATCACCACAAAGTGGTAGTGCCCACTAGGGGTCGGAAAATCTGTTTTGGCTTTTGCATCATCAGCTAACCTGATCTGCCAGTAGCCAGCTGTTAGGTCAAATGCACTCAGATACTTGGCTGAGGCCAAAGTATCAATCAGCTCATCTGCCCTTGGTATGGGATAGGCATCAGTCCTGGTGACTGCATTGAGGCCTCTGTAGTCTACACAAAACCTCATTTCTTTCTTACCACCCTGGGTATGAGGTTTGGGTACTAGGACTACTGGGCTAGCCCAAGGGCTATCTCAAGGCTCAATCACACCTAACTACAACATTTTCTGGACTTCAGTGCTGATACAGTCCCTGACATGGCCAGGTTGCCTGTAGATTTTACTCTTGACAGGCAGATTGTCCCCAGTGTCCACCTCATGGGTGCACCAGGTAGTCTGACTAGGGGTCAGGCTAAACATATGTCTGTACTGTTGCAGAACTTGTCTGCATTCAGTTTGCTGATGGTCAGTGAGGCTGCTTGCCAAAGCAACACCATCTACTGACCCATCATCAGGGTTCTCTGAGAGCTGGTCAGGGAGAGGGTCACTCTTCTCCTCCTGTTCCTCATCAGTTGCCATGAGCAAGCCCATGTCAGCCCTGTCAACATATCGTTTCAATCTGTTGACATGGAGCACCCTCAGGGGGCTCCTGGGAGTTCCAAGGTTCACCAGATAGGTGACTTCTCCCTTTTGCTCAACAATGGTATGGGGGCCACTCCACTTGTCCTGGAGGGCTTCTGGGGCCACAGGCTCCAACACCCACACTTTCTGTCCTGGCTGGTACACAGTCCACACAGCCTTTTGGTCATGCCAAGTTTTTTGTAATTCTTGGCTGGCCTCCAGGTTTTTGGTTGCCTTCTTCATGTATTCGGCCATCCTGGAGCGGAGACCAAGTACATAGTCCATCATACCCTGTTTGGGGGGTTTGTGAGGTAACTCCCAGCCCTCCTTCACCAAACATAATGGACCTCTTACAGGATGCCCAAATAGAAGTTTCAATGGGCTGTAACCAACCCCCTTCTGTGGAACCTCTCTGTATGCAAACAGAAGGCAGGGAAGAAGAAGGTCCCATTTTCGCCTAAGCTTTTCTGGGAGTCCTTTAATCATTCCTTTAAGGGTTTTGTTGAAACGTTCAACCAACCCATTGCATTGTGAGTGATAGGGAGTGGTGAATTTATAAGTTACAGCACACTCCTTCCACATTGCTTTCAAATATCCTGACATGAAGTTGGTTCCTCTGTCAGAGATTACCTCCTTTGGGAAACCCACTCTGGAGAAAACTCCAATGAGGGCTCTTGCCACCACAGGGGCTGTGGTGGTCCTCAGGGGAATTGTCTCTGGGTACCTGGTGGCATGATCCACTACCACCAGGATAAATCTGTGCCCGGATGTAGTTGGAGGGTCAAGGGGACCAACAATGTCAATCCCTACCCTTTCAAAGGGTACCCCCACCACAGGTAGTGGTATCAGGGGGGCCTTTGTTGTGCCACCTGACTTGCCACTTGCTTGGCAAGTGACACAGGAGCGACAAAACTCCTTGGTGTCCTCTGACATATGTGGGCAATGAAAATGTGGAACAAGCCTGTCCCAGGTCTTGTTTTGGCCCAAGTGACCTGCCAAAGGGATGTCATTTGCTAGGGTCAAGAGGAACCCCCTAAACGTCTGAGGTATTACCAACCTCCTGGAGGCTCCAGGGGTTGGATCTCTACCCTCAGAATATAGGAGTCCCTCATCACAATAAACTTTATGGGACCCACTAGCACTCCCAGCAGCCTCAGCAGCAGCCTACTGTCGGAGGGGTTCAAGAGAGGGGCAGCACTGTTGCTCCTTACTCAGACCTTCCCTAGAAGGTCCCCCTGCCCCCAAGAACTCAACCTGATCAGGCTCAAGTCCCTCTGGGGCAGTTCCTTCTTCAGGATCTGTTTCTCCTCCCTCAAGAGGTGAATCTGTGATCTGAGACAGAGGGGAAGGCACTGCCTTAACCCTACTGCTCCTCTTCTTGGGAAGCACCTGGTCCATAGTTTCAGGATCCAGAGCTGGTTCAGTGTTATGCATTTTGGCCTGTGACCTGGTCACAACAAATACCTCTGCAGGGATGCCCAACATCTCAGCATGAGTCCATAACTTTACTTCAGACCAGGCTGTAGTCTCTAGATCATTGCCCAATAGACATTCGACAGGGAGGTCTGCACTGACTACTACTTTCTTGAGGCCAGTTACCCCTCCCCAGGAAAAATTCACAACTGCCAGACTATGGTTGGTCCTGACATTGCTTGCATTGGTAACCTGGTACATTTCACCCAGGATGATCTGTCCAGGGTCCACAAGATCCTCTGCTGCCATGGTGACACTAGCACCTGTGTCCCTGAATGCCTGTCATGTTCCTGCTCGCCTCCTAGCTTCCTGAGGAACGGAAGCGAGGCATTTATTTTTTTTATTTTTTTGTATTCCTCATATGCCACCAGATGAAAAGGGCAATCTAGATGGGGAGCCCCTTCCCCTCTGCCCCCAATATGTATGACGCGGTTCCGGTGTTTAAAGCCCAGGGGGAGAAAGAGAAGGGTCTAACCCCACTAGCATTTTACTGTTTGCTCCGTCCACTCCAACCTTGTCTCACTGAGAGGCCCCTTAACGATATTGGAGATTGAGCCCCAACAGTGTCCAGGTAAAATCATCGGAATACCTTCATCTGTTCCGCCAGGCCATTAGAGCTGCCCAGATCTTTACACCACTTGAAGGATCACAAGCAATATCGGACTCACTTACAAGGATGATATGTTTCAAACAGTCTGGAAAAGTGGGTACCTTCTCGTTTTTCCACGCCCTGCATATTTCTCGCCTAGCCAACAGCATTACATAAAAAATAAATTTAGAGTCCATGTCACCATGTTGATATTCCTTAGCTAGCCTAAACAAGATTATCCTTGGAGTGATTGTAAATTGTATATTCAATACTGCCGCGATGAATTCGCCTATTCTAGCCCAATAACTCACCAGCAATGGGCAATCAACAAACATGTGTATGTCGTCAGCGGCGAGGAACGTGCAACGAGGGCATCGATGTTCTAGGTTTGTAATTCTTACTAATTTCTTAGGTGAGATGTATACTCTATACAGGGTAAACAAATGATTCCTTTTGAGTGCAGCTGACTTGACCACAGTGTGTAACATTGTAAAGGAATCCACCCACAGTTCCTGAAGATTGTTATGATCTAAATCAACCTCCTCACCCCATATTTTTAAGAGTTCGGCCTCTGGCACTTCTTCCTCCATCATGGCCCAATACCAAAGGGCCAACTCTCTTTTCCAAGTCCCTTTCCTATTTACTAAATCAAACTTTGGATTAGGTGAACAAGACGTCAACACGAGAGTTGCCCACCAACCCGATAGTTGATAATATTTAAACCTGGTGAGTGTACCCCCTGTCAATCTACAGAGAGAATCCCAATCCATAAGCTGCGTATCCTTTAGAAGATCTCCCCAGTGTGTTATACCGGCCGACCTCAGGGGGCGAGCTAGTTGATCCTTTAAACACTCGGGGGTCCCTGGGGAGTCCCAAATCGGGGCCTGGGGAGCATAATAGGGAATTCCCAGCTTTTTCCTGAAAAAAACCCAATTTTTTTGAGCTGCTGTTAAAATCTTTAGTCTCACTTTTTTATAAAACCTGGGATCTCCGAATTTAAACAGAAAGTATTCCTGACCTTGGGGTAAGCCATGTAACAATGCCTGAAATAGACAGCCTAAAACAGAAGTATCTGTTCTTATCAGCCATTCGTCTAAAGTTTTTTAGTTGGAACGAGTGACAGTAAATGAGTATATCTGGGAGGGCGAGACCCCCAAGTTTTAGTTTCCTCCTCAATTTCTTCCATGATATTCTCGGTGACTTGGTGTTCCATATAAATGAGCCTATTTTCCCCTGTATTTTAGCAATGTCTTTCGAATTGAAAGTTAACGGGATAGAATTAAATAAGTAGGTGATTTTTGGTAAAATAACCATTTTTATGAGATTCACTCTGCCAAATATATTGAGCGAGAGACCAGACCAGCGTTGTAGGAGATGACAAATCTCCTTATAAACTCTATCCAGATTTATTTTAGATAGCTGATTAATATCTTGAACTAAGTGAATTCCCAGGTATCTCATCTTAGGTTTGACACCCGGATACTTCTTAACCTGGTTCCACTGCATAAGCTCGGTCTTTTCTCTATTTATTTTGTAGCGGGAGATTGCCCCAAAGTCTTCTGCCCGAGCAAAAAGTCTAGGGATAGCCTCTTCAGGATTCAGAGTGAACATTAAAAGGTCATCCGCGTAGAGAGCAAATTTCAGCTCCAAACTCGCAATATTAAAAGGTTTGAAAACAGGATCTGCTCTCAGCTTAATAACAAGAGGTTCAATGTATAAATTAAACAAAAGGGGAGAAAGGGGACATCCCTGTCTGGTGCCACGCGATATATGTACCCAATCGGTAAGAAGGCCATTTACTAGGATTTTAGCTTTTGGACTAATATATAGAGATCGAATCGAGTCTATAAAGTTCAATGGCATACCGAATGCGGCTAATGTTTCCCATAGATAGAACCAATTAACTTGGTCGATAGCCTTTGCGGCATCAATAGCCACAATGGTCAGGGGAGATTTTTCATTAGTAGCGACATCTATAGCAGCAATAGCCTGAAAGGTGAGCTCGTTCAGCTGCCTACCCGGCATAAAGCCCCTCTGATCGCTGTGTACCAGTGATTTGATAACTTTAGCCAATCTCGCTGCCAGTACACCTGCAAAGATTTTATAGTCAGTATTCAACAACGAGATTGGCCGATAGGATTCGACGATCTGGGGGTCCTTGCTGGGTTTTAATATTAGAGTCACTGTCGCTTCAGTCCATGTTTGCGGGACAGCCTCACCTTAAAGATGTATTTCATTAAATAAAATTGTGAGGACCGGTACGATTAATTCTGGACTGATTTGATACACATCTACTGGGAGCCCATCTGGTCCTGCAGCTTTACCTTTTGCCATGCTCTTTAGTTGATTATATACTTCTCCCTCTTTAATTGGCGAGCTTAAAAAGACCCTATCTGCTTCTGTGAGATGTGGTAGGGCTAATTGATTAAGCCACATTTCAGCTCTTTCAGGGGAGAAATCCCCACGCTCTGCATACATCCTTGACATATATTTTGGGACTTCCTCTAATATCTGATCGTTATCATAGGTCAAAACCCCTGTATCTTGTATGATTAGACTCGCAATTTGGTTCTTAGCTCTATCTATTCTGGCCTTCCAGGCCAGGAGACGTCCACACTTCTCCCCATAAGAAAATTTTTGTAATCTGCTCGCATCCCATCTTTCCTTAATAGCTTTATCAAGCTGGGCCTGATACTCTGCCTTTAAAGAACCTCACAACCCGTAGTAGGGCTGTTGCATCCCATTCCTGTTCCCCCCTGTCCGTGGCATACTGTCTCAATGGACTTCGTAGTGGAACTCCCTAAAACCACCACGGGCTACACTACCATCCTTACGATCGTGGACCATCTAACGAAAATGGCGCATTTCGTACCACTGAAACGACTACCCTCAGCCGCGGAATTGGCAACCGTCTTCATGAAGAATGTGGTACGACTACATGGAATCCCCTCAGTGCTGATAACAGACAGAGGAACTCAATTCGTATCCAGGTTCTGGACGGAAGTCTGCTCTCTTTTGCACATGGAAGCACGTTTGTCATCCTCCTGCCATCCCCAAACAGATGGGCAGGCAGAGCGTACGAATCGTACCATGGAACAATACCTCCGCTGCCTGCTGCTTTCCCTTGAAACAGAATGGTCCGATGTGTTGTGGATGGTGGAGTACGCCTACAACAACAATAAACATGCTGCCACTGGGGTTGCACCATTCTATTGCCTCCAAGGTCACCATCCCAGAACGACTCCCTGAGAAGAGGCCCGGACTTGTGGAATACCCACCATACAGGAACATCATGCTTTCCTCCGTACCATATGGCAGCAAGCCCGTTTTGAATTAGCCAAAGCCAAAGAATACTACAAACAAAACACAGATAAACACAGGCAAACCGAACCCACCTACGTAGCGGGGGATAGGGTATGGGTGTCCATCAAAAACCTCAACACACGGGGACCCAAGAAACTGTTGCCCCGGTACATAGGTCCCTATCCCATAACTCGGGTTATCAATCCAGTGTCCATGAGGCTATCACTGCCTCCCCACATGAAAGTCCATCCTGTCTTTCATGTCTCTCTCTTATGTCCTGCCCATCCCGACTGCTTGATAGCGGAGCCCCCTCCTCCTGTTCCTGTGGAGGACTACATGGAGTACGAGGTTCGGGCCATCCTTGATTCCCGTAGAACAAGGGGGAAACTCTTTTACCTAGTGGATTGGAAGGGGTACGGCCCGGAAGAGCGCTCCTGGGAGCCCCTTTCCCATGTCCGTAATGCACCTGCCTTAGTTCGTGCCTTGCACGCCCGGCAACCCCAGAAACCCCGTCCTGTTACCCCTATTTGACCCGCGGGTTGGACACTTTTAGGGGTGGGTACTGTCATGTTCCTGCTCGCCTCCTAGCTTCCTGAGGAACGGAAGCAAGGTATTTCCACACCATAACGAGACTCCTCCCCCTGACACCGCCTCACGGGACGGCAGTCTAGTTGTTGGAAAGGAGACGCAGCTGACGCCAACGGCCAACCGGCACTTCCGGTTGATTATGCTTTTCAAGGCCAGAGACGCCCTCATCAGCGCTTCGGATACTGCTACGGAGCTTAGTTGGAATGCAGGAGCGTAGCGAAGGCTCTATCTGCAACCAGACTCTCCGTCTGGACCGCGCAAGGGCGCCCAAAGATTCTCCTTCGTGACTCGTGCGGCGGTACGAAGGCACGTATACCTTGTTTTCCATTTAGCGCAGGAGCGCTTAAACCTTTGTTCGCGACTCGTGCAGAGGCACAAAGTTGCGCTTACTCTTGCCCGTGACTTTAGCGCAGTAAGCGCTTAAACCCTCCTGTTCGCGACTCATGCGGAGGCACGCAGTCGCGCTTACTCTTGCCCGCGACTTTAGCGCAGGAAGCGCTTAAACCCTCCTGTTCGCGACTCGTGCAGAGGCACGAAGTCGTGTTTA
This sequence comes from Triturus cristatus, assembly GCF_964204655.1. Taxonomy (NCBI): domain Eukaryota; kingdom Metazoa; phylum Chordata; class Amphibia; order Caudata; family Salamandridae; genus Triturus; species Triturus cristatus. The sequence continues at coordinate 925,617,942 of NC_140584.1, forward strand.
CTCTTGTCCCACTCACCTCAGCGCAGGAGCGCTTAATCCTTTCCTTGCAGCTCGTGCAACCTGCACGAAGTCACACTTGCCTTGGCCCATCACCCCAGCGCAGGAGCGCTTGATCCTTTCCTTGCAGCTTGTGCAACCTGCACGAAGTCCCACTTGCCTTGGCCCATCACCCCAGCGCAGGAGCGCTTTATTTTCAGGTAACCAATTAAGGGGTGCATAGCCAGTGTTACCCGTGTCTGCCCACTGTAATTGGTGCATATATCTGTCCCCCTGTAATTGGCGCAGTTGTTACCCCTTTCCCCTCTCTCTCACTACTAGGTGGTATTATCACAGGACCCCAAGAACCACGGGAGGTGCCCCATTACGACATCCACTACACTGCCCTCACCCGCTTCCAGGCAGCCTCCCCCGGTTCCCTCTTTGACCTGATTGGAGTATTTGGTCCTTCCAGGAGAAAAAGGGGGCAGGAGGGGGTTGTCCACGTCGTCCCCGTGGGATTTCTCCACAAGCTGGAGGTAAGAATTGTGGGGACCTGACAATGCCAAAGCCTGTTTGCCATTTATTACAGGCTGCTGTTTGTATTTGCCCAGATTACTGGGGCTCACTAGGAAGGACATATCAATGTCTCCATCACAAATCAGCAATGCCTGAGTGGGTACTCTGACTAGGCCAGAGTCCACTTCAAAACCCAGGGTCAACCCTTCTACACCCTTATTCTGTGTACCACCTCCACCAGTAGCTGTACTAGGGGGAACAGTTGCCTTAGGGGCAGGAGTGGTGGTGGTTTGGTCTCTGGACTTGTTACAGTCAGAGGTCCACTGCCCTCTCTGTTTACAGAATTTGTACCAGGGCCTCTTTTGGCCTTTTCCCTTTTTGGACTGTGAATTCCTACCAGATGCAGATTTTTGGGACCCTTGTGAAGACTTCTGGTCTTTTGACTTATCTCCACCTTTCTCAGATCCCTTAGAATCCTGCTTTTTAGTGTTGCCCCCTTGGTTCTGGGTTTTCTGCCTCACCCTGGTTCTGACCAATTTGTCTGCCTTCTTTCCAAATTCTTGGGGAGAGGTCAGATCAGAGTCCACCAGGTATTGATGCAACAACTGGTTATGGCAATTATCAAGGATCTGTTCTCTCATCATTAGATTATACAATCCATTGAAATCAGTAACCCTACTGCCAACCAGCCAACCCTCCAAAGCCTTGGTTGCACAATCTACAAAGTCAATCCAGTCCTGAGTCTGTGCTTTCTGGGTGTCTCTGAACTTCAACCTATACTGCTCAGTGGTTAAGCCAAACCCATCTATCAGTGCACTCTTCAGGACTTCATAGTCATCAGCATCCTATTCTCTAACAGTGAGGAGCTTGTCTCTGCCTTTATCTGAAAGGAGAGCCACAAGATTGCTGCCCACTGTTTTTGGGGGGGGGGGCTGCTGTACTCTACAGGCCCTTTCCATAGCAGTTATCCACTTATGGATATCATCCCCACTCTGGTAGGGAGGAACAACCTTGCTCAGGTTCCTATGGTCTGGTATATATTCTCTACCTCTAGGGACACTGTTGCTGCCACCAGGGGGTTCTAACCTCTCTCTTCTAGAAGCTCTCTGGAACTCAAAGGCTTCTCTGTCTAATGCCAACTGCTTGGTTTTGAGGGCAAATCTTGCTTCCCTCTACTGCAGCCGTTTGTACATTCTGTCAGATGAGGTCTCCCTTCTAGGAAGGTAGGAGTTCCTCTGCTGGACAGATTCTCTGCCAGAGTGATAGGAGTGGTCAGATTCCCTAGAAAGGGACCTAGGCCTCTCCTCCACTCTGTCAGTTCCATTAGGGAGAATTCCCCTGTCCTTTTCAGACCCTTGTGGATCTGGCCCTTTAACCACAGAGTCCTGGTCATCCTGATTTTCATCATCTGATCCAGACACTGTAATTGACCCACGCCCTGATTCAGACCCATTAGCTCCTAGAGCTAATCTAAGATCATCTGCTGTCAGCAGATCTGTCTGGTGTAGTGTGGAGGGACTCTGTCCTATCATCAGGTGCCTTGCAGCACACATGACTTTCAAGTCAAAAAAAGTCATGTCCTTATACTGAGGCTGGGTGGACCCACTGGTTCCAACCCTTAAGGACATTCTAGTGTTGTGCAGTGTTGTGCTACCTACACTAGTTTGTGGCCTACTGATCCTAGCTTGAGCTGTAGAAAGGGTGTGCTATCCCTTGACACAGAGCTCTAAGTTCAGTAGAACCTATTGATACTAAGCTTGACTTTATATGTACCTTGAGTACCTATAGTGGTTTTCAGTTAGTAATAAAAATAGAGATTTTCTGGTAAAACAATGGCAAGCTGTAATCCCACACGCTGCCCACCAATGTGAGAAGTTGGCCTGGTATATGCTGTTCACTAGTTAAAGTGGACACCTTGCACCAGTACAATTCGACTCTTATAGTAGTAGGTTTAAGACAACCTTTTAAAGAAAGCTATCCTAGTGGTAGCTGTGGAGAGCAGCCTTCAGGCTAAGTCTTTAGAGGAATGTAAAGCAGCTTGTTTTACCTTATAATCGCTTGAATCACTAAATGAAAGGACACCACACAGGTATATATATAAAATATAGATGTATTTATTACTAACAACTCTCTGCTAATCTCTTTATGAGATTTGAAGTTAAGGACATATGCACAAATCAACATTTCACAACAAGTTAAGCACAAATATGGCTGGGGCCCTAGGGGCGTACCAGCCCATATACTAAAAAAGAGACTCAAGAATAACGACTTGCAAGGGGACAAGGCCTAGGGCCTTCAGAAGTGCTGGGGCCTCACTAATCCACCCAAGCCATGTAAGTAAAGGACGCACGGGAGACGCATGCAGTGTGAGAACACAGCCGCGGATCCCAATTGACTTCAATGGAGCAAGACGCGATTTGAAATTTAAGAGTTTTAGGATACTTCGGGAGAGTCTACAAGCAAGTCACTTACAGGGTAAGTAGTTCTAGAGCCAACACCCTCAGGAGCACCGTATTGCTGTAGTTACCTCACCCAGGGAAGCCGGGTGCATAGGTGTCTTTTGGTGTCGGGTCGCGGCGTCGTTTTCAATGGGAGCCAAAGAAGACTTGCTGCTTGTGAAGACAGGAGAAGTGTCCGGTGGAATCCAAGGCTGGATTCAGAAAAGGAAGACCTGAAAGCAGAGGGGACAGTGTTCAAAGTCACTTGGCAGTGACCCGGGGCAAGGAAGATGGATGCCCACAGTCGTCGGGTGATTTCAGTTGATCCACGGGTGTCTTGACTCTTCAGCCACGTGGTACAGGAGGAGTCGACGATGGCCAGGAGCTGGATTCGGCGTGTCCCACGAAGTCTGCAGCTTACTGCAGTGTCGGCGACCAGATTGGAACCAACAAGCCTTGGCAACAGCAAGTCTCGTGGAAAGTGTAAAAAGTCAGCGGTGCAGACCAGCAAGGTCTGAGGGACTCACCCAGCAAGGGTAAGTCAGGGCAGGCCTGGGGTAACCTGGGGAGCCCTTTGGAATTGTAGAAAAGTCTTCTGGGGACCCACAAGCCAACCGGCAAGGGATCGCGAAGACGCCTCGGGAGGATTCACTCAACAGGGGCCCACGGTCACTCAGGATGGGGTAGGCCTCTGATCTCCGGTGGAAATCCTGCTGGAGGCTTGGACCACACGTGGTCCAATGCACAAGTTCGTAGAACGTTGTGAAGGGGTTGCACCTGAAAATAGTGCACGGTACCCAGGGATTGCGGTTCCTCGTCACTCGTGGAGTCCACTTGCCTCAGCATTGCTGGGGACTCACGATGGCCTTGGAGAAGTCAGGAAATCCTCTTCCTAGGATGCAGGGACTTCGAACTCCGGCAGGAGCGGGAAAGTTTGCGACCGTTGATTGCAAGATTGGGTGCCTGCCAAGCAGGGGAGTCACTCCTTGAATCCAAGGGAGATTCTTCAGTCTCCCAGAGGTAGTGGAACGTCGAAGGTCCAGGATTCTTCTTCAGTGCGCCGTCCAAGGAGATCTAGTTTGCAATGGCAAGGGTTCCCTAACTTATACTGAAAGGAAGGGAGGGACTAGCTCTATGACCCCACCTATGGGAGGGTCAGGGGAGTGGGTGGCTACACCCACTTCCCTTTGTCCAGTTTTGCGCCAGAGCAGGGGCAGGTAGCCCCTGAGCCAGTTTGAACTGGTGTATGCACAGAGGAGCCTACTGCTCCCCCAGTGCAGGACTTCAAAGTACTCTAGGAGTGCACCCACCCAGCCCCAATACACTAAATCCTGTCTGGGAGATGACCACACCTCCCTGTGACAGGATGCCTATTGTTGGGCCTCCTCCACTGCGAGTTTCGGTCATCAGCAGGAGGGCAGCCCAGTGTCTCTGACTGGTGGCATCCATTTTGTGATGCCAGGGCTCTTCAGGATTCTACTGTGTATCCACAGTGGGTACACATCTATCCCTCTAGAAGGGTGGGATCATACTTCCACACCAGTTACTGGTGTGGGGGTATGATTCCAAAGCATTTGACACCAAACACGACATGTTTTGATGCAGCCATCCCAGAGTTAGCATTTACCGCGAGGTTATAATGCACTTAAGAGTATATGGTTTGACCGCATTCACAAACAGCCCCAGGGAATAGACTCTGAGAGCTGCAGAGGGGCCCTGCTCAGGCAGAGGCACCCCCTCACATGGAAACCTAGCGCCCTGCCCTCAGGATGGATAGGGCCTGCCTTAGGGGTGACTGATAGGTTTAAATGTGTGTGCAGGGAGAGATATAGTGAACCTATAGCTCAGTGAGGAGTGCTAACACTACCTCACCCAGGCTGCAGTAGCAGGCCTGTGGTGTCAGATTTAGTCTGCTTCCCATGGGTGGCATAATACATGCTTCAGCCCCTGGTAGGCCTGTGAAGTACCTATGCCCTTGGTACCTAAGGTACCATATACTAGGGGCTCATAAGGTACCACAGTATCCAATCACTAGTGCACCTAATATGCACTCCAAGTTGTTTAGAGAGAACAGAGAGGCTGGGGCCCTGATTAGCAGGGCCCCAGCCAGACAACAGCCAGAAATCAGTGTAAACATCAGAAAAAAAGTGGGGGCAACATAAGGTGCAGATCCTACTCTCCTACATGCAGAAAGAGGCAAAAAAGGTGCAGAAAGAGGCAATAAAAGTGCAGAAAAAGCTAGAGAAGTGCAGAAATGTCAGAGGGATGGTCGGAAACAGAAGCGAGGAGGCCGTATAGGGTGAATATTGGGATATTTTTTAGGGTGGCGAAAGTAAAAGGAGGGTTGAACAGAAAATGTTTTGAGGAACAACACAACTCAATAAGGTCTATTCCGGTACAGGGAACGTCACAAACTTCTTCCTGGCAGTTCTTCGTCAGAGGTTCAGCTGTTTGGTGACGGTGGAACGTAGATGGGGTCCCGGAATACACTCGAGAAAAACAAATGAGAATGAGCGGTCAATGTTTCATTCGCTGCATTTTCGTCTACCGTCACCACACCAACTGCACGAAGTGAGAACACACACAGTATGCGGTCTTTCTTTAAGGGTGGAAAGAAAGAGGAAAAAAAAATATATACACGGTCACTCAACCGTGGAACTGCCGCTCGGATATCTTTTAAAAGTATAGGCAGTGTATTCCCTGGCGTTTGTCGTATCCCTTTCTGGGGGTGAGGCTGTGGGGGTGTTAAAGGTGGTGAGGGAGTTAGGGGATGAAGCCAAAGAATGGAGGCAAGAACTAAATGGGAAAGTAATCTCCACACAACAAAACAAAAACCGTTTCTCCTGTGTTTTTACCCTGCCTTTGTGCTTGCTCCCACCCTCCCCCTTTGTCCCGTCACATACCGCTAAAAGCCACAACTCTCCTGAGTTGTGGCGGCTTGTGCGTCCTCCGGGATCCACCACTCTTCTGTCAACATTTCAGGAGCCTCGTGGTCCTCCTCGACAGTGGTTCCGTCTTCGGGGTTTCCAGCAGCGTCTCGCAGTGTCTCGGCGTCTCTCTCGTAGTCCCCGTCTCCTCCTTCTGGAATCCTCTTCCGGCCGGGCACACCTCCGATGTTCTCTGTTCCGCTTTTCTGCCGTCCGTGACCTGGATCCCGCGTTGTGGATTGGCTGTTTGTCACATCCTGTCCGCCTCCTCCAGGGGTTTCCTCTTCCGGGTTACGGCACGCGTCCTGCGGGAGGGAGAAGTCTTTCTTTAATTCCGGCAGGGATACTGTATCGTCATCCAAACGGTAAGGCATCCAAGGTGCTTCTGTATGGGGTTTGTGGTTATGCAGGTTTTCCACCCCAGGATCTTCCTCACAAGAAAGAAGAGAGTGGAGTACAGCGAGAGTCATGTCTGGTGCAGAAAGAGGCAAGAGAAGTGCAGAAAGAAGAGAGTGAGATGTAGAAAGAGGCAAGTGGGGTGCAGAAAGAAGCTAGAGAGGTACAGAAAGAGGCAGGAGAAGTGCAAAAAGAGGCAAAAGGGGTGCAGAAAGCTGCAATAAAAGTGCAGCAAAAGCTAGAGAAGTGCAGAAATAAGAGAGTGGAGTATAGCAAGAGTCATGTCAGGTGCAGAAAGAGGCAAGAGAAGTGCAGAAAGAAGAGAGTGAGGTGTAGAAAGAGGCAAGTGGGGGTGCAGAAAGAAGCTAGAGAGGTACAGAAAGAGGCAGGAAAAGTGCAAAAAGAGACAATAGAGGTGCAGAAAGAGGCAAGAGACACACAGAAAGGGGCAATAAAAGTGCAAGAGAAGTGCAGAAAGAAGAGAGTGGAGTACAGCAAGAGTCATGTCAGGTGCAGAAAGAGGCAAGTGAGGTACAGAAAGAGGTAGGAGAGGTACGGACAGAGGCAAGAGATGCACAGAAAGAGGAAAGGTGAAGAAAGAAGCAAGAGGAGTGCAGAAAGGAGCAAGAGAAGTACAGAAAGAGGCAAGGGAAGTGCAGAAAGAAGCTAGAGAAGTGCAGAAAGAGGCAAGAGAAGTGCAGAAAGGGGCAAGACAAGTGCAGAAAGTTTCAAGAGAAGTGCAGAAAGAAGCAAGATTGGTGCAAAAAGAAGCAAGAGAAGTGCATAAAGAAGCCAGAGAAGTGCAGAAAGAGGCAAGGAAACTACAGAAAGAGGCAAGAGAAGCACAGAAAGGAGCAAGAGAGGTGCAGAAGAAAGCTGGAGAAGTGCAGAAAGAGGCAAGAGAGGCACATAAAGAAGAGAGTGAGGTGTGGAAAGAGACAAGAGAAGTGCAGAAAGAGGCAAGTGGGGTGCAGAAAGAAGTAAGACAGGTACAGAAAGAGTCTGGGGAAGTGCAAAAAGAGGCAATAAAAGTGCAGAAAAAACCAAGAGAAGTGCAGAAAGAAGAGAGTTGAGTACAGCAAGAGTCATGTCAGGTGCGTGCAGAAAGAGGCAAGTGAGGTGCAGAAAAAGGTAGGAGAGGTACGGAAAGAGGCAAGTGAGGTGCAGAAAGAGGCAAAAGAAGTGCAGAAAGAGGAAAGGTGAAGAAGGAAGGAAGAGGAGTGCAGAAAGGAGCAAGAGAAGTGCAGAAAGGAGCAAAAGAAGTGCAAAAGGAGGAAAGAGAGGTGCAGAAAGAGGCAAAAGAGGTACAGAAAGAGGCAATAAAAGTGCAGAAAAAGCTAGAGAAGTGCAGAAAGAAGAGAGTTGACTACAGCAAGAGTCATGTCAGGTGCAGAAAGAGGCAAAAGAAGTGCAGAAAGAAGAGAGTGAGGTGTAGAAAGAGGCAAGTGGGGTGCAGAAAGAAGCTAGAGAGGTACAGAAAGAGGCAGGAGAAGTGCAGAAAGAGGCAATAGAGGTGCAGACAGAAGCAAGAGAAGTCAAGAAATAGGCAGGAGAAGTGCAAAAAGAGACAAGAGGTGCAGAAAGAGGCACGAGAGGTGCAGAAAGAGGCAATAAAAGTGCAGAAAAAAGCTAGAGAAGTGCAGAAAGAAGAAAGTGGAGTACAGCAAGAGTCATGTCAGGTGCAGAAAGAGGCAAGTGGGGTGCAGAAAGAGGTAGGAGAGGTACGGAAAGTGTCAAGAGATGCGCAGAAAGGGGAAAGGTGATGAAAGAAGCAAGAGGAGTGCAGAAAGGAGCAAGAGAAGTGCAGAAAGAGGCAAGAGAAGAACAGAAAGAGGCAAGAGAAGTGCAAAAAGAGGTAAGAGAGGTGCAGAAAGAGGCAAAAGAGGTGCAGAAAGAGGCAATAAAAGTGAAAAAAAAGCTAGAGAAGTGCGGAAAGAAGAGAGTGGAGTACAGCAAGAGTCATGTCAGGTGCAGAAAGAGGCAAGAGAAGTGCAGAAAGAAGAGAGTGAGGTACAGAAAGAGGCACATGAGGTACAGAAAAAGGTAGGAGAGGTACAGAAAGAGGCAAGAGATGTACAGAAAGAGGCATGTGAGGTGTAGAAAGAGGCAAGTGAGGTTCAGAAAGAAGCAAGAGAAGTGCAGAAAGAAGCAAGGGAAGAGCAGGAAGAAATACGCAGCAAGAAGCAAGAAAAGTGCACAAAGAAGCAAGAGAACTACAGAAAAGTGTATGAGACATGCAGAAAGAGACAATAGAGGTACAGAAATAGGAAAGAGAAGTACAGAAAGGGGCAAGAGAGGTGCAAAAAGAGATAAAGAGAGGTGAAGGAAGAGGCAAGAGAAGTACAGGAGGCAGCAAGAGAAGCGCAGAAAGAGGCAAGAGAAGTACAGAAAGAGGCAAGAGAAGTGCAGAAAGAGGCAAGAAGGGTACAGAAAGAGGCAATAAAAGTGCAGAAAATAGTAAAAGAAGTACAAAAGAAGAGAGTGTGGTACAGCAAGAGTCATGTCAGGTGCAGACAGAGGCAAATGAAGTGCAGGAGGAAGAGAGTGAGGTGCAGATAAAGGCAAGTGAGGTGTAGAAAAAGGCAGGAGAAGTACGGAAAGGGGCAAAAGAAGTGCAGAAAGAGGCAAGTGAGGTTCAGAAAGAAGCAAGAGAAGTTCAGAAAGAAGCAAGAGAAGTGCAGAAAGAAGCAAGAAAAGTGCAGAAAGAGGCAAGAGAGGTACAAAAAGAGGAAAGAGAATTGAAGAAAGAGGCATGAGAAGTGCAGAAAGGGGCAAGACACGTGCAGAAAGAGCCAAGAGAAGTGTACAAAGAAGCAAGAGAAGTGCAGAAAGAAGCAAGAAAACTACAGAAAAAGGTAAAAGACATGCAGAAGGAGACAAGAGAGGTACAGAAATAGACAAGAGAAGTACAGAAGGGGCAAGAGAGGTGCAGAAAGAAGAGAGTGAGGTGCAAAAAGAGGCAAGAGAAGTGCAGAAAGAGGCAACTGGGTGCAAAAAAGAGGTGACGAGAGGTGCAGAAAGAAGCAAAAGAAGTGCAGAAAGCGGCAAGAGAAGTGCAGAAAGAAGCAAGAGAAGTGCTGAAAGGGGCAATACAAGTACAGAACGAGGCAAGAAAAGTGCAGAAAGAAGCAAGAGAAGTGCAAAAAGAAGCAAGAGTAGTGCAGAAAGAAGGCAGAGAAGTGCAGAAAGAAGCAAGAGAACTACAGAAAGTAATGGGCTCTTAACCCTTCCATGTTAGTTGGCAGTTGCATCTTGGTTAGGGCGACTCTATGTCTTCAGTTGGCACAGATAAGGGAGCAGAGCTATTGGCTCAGTCAGTGGTCGAAGTGGGGACAAAAAAGTAGGGGAACTGTGGGCGGAGAATCAGAGGGCAGGAATAACCTGAGGATTGGATCAGTGGGCGGAGTCAGAGGTGCAGCCAGAATGCGCAAAACATCCCAATTTTTAGTATTTGTTTGGCATTTCACTAACCAGTTACAGCTTATAATGTTATTTAATTCAACCAATGGATACACATGATTATTTAAGCTTTAATATGAGTTATTGACTTTAAAATACATTCACAAAGTGGGACATGTTTCCAATCACAGAATGTCCCAAATATGCTTAAAAGTGAAAGCACAAGCCATTTGTCTCCGAGCCATGCAGTTTCTGTCATACTCACTTCTACTCCCTTTTTCCACCAGAGCAGTTCCAACATGAATAGCAAAATATCCTAGTTTGCTAATGTTTTCTATATAATTATGGCTCTGCCATAGTTGACACATAACACAACATCTGATACATAATTTGACAATTTTAACTAATAAATGGTTTATAGCTCATACGGATCAAAATTTACAAACAAATGTGACTTATGTTGCTGCGAAGTGGACAGCCCTTCACAAAGGTTGACTGATCACCTTTCTCACTGCTGTATTTGTATGTTACACTGATACTAATAAGGCCAAATCTTTCCAGAGACTGTTAGCATGTGTAAAATGTCAAAATAATAAAGTATCAGAAAATATACTGCATTACGCTGCAGCCTGTTTTTTGCTGCATAATTGCAGTTCCCCAAAGCAGGCAGCGCATGGGAAAAGTGCTTGTGCATGAAGCAGAGAGACTGTGAAGTTTGCAAACTTAGTTTGGTGTGCGTGCAAATCCTGCATTGCCAATCCCTGGTGAGTTGCAGCTACTACTGCTGAAACAAGGCAATGGAGGTACCAATGGTGAGGCGGACTGGCCTCAAGGGCAGGGACGATTTTAACACTGGTGGAGCCCTGTGCGACAATGTTTGTTGGTGCCCTGCAAGGACTCCCTCTGCCATGGATTCCCTCACTACCACCCTTTAACGGTGCCCCTCAAGTCTCGATAACCACACTCTCGCTCAGATGCATTTAATTTGATATTCAGCGCCGCTCAAACCAGTGTAGGGGATCAGAGCACTTTACATCACACACATATCACAGAGACAATCAATTATATGTGTATACATCACTGTATAGGAAATGTTACAAAAGACAAAGGACTACTAGGTGTGGGAGACACATGACAACCATACTAGTAGGCAATACAGTTTAATAGTGATTGGTGTGGAGTTACACAAATTGAGAATTTAAAATGTAATACCATGGTGGGGGTTTTCTTTAATAATCAGAATTGATTTCCATCTGAGTGAGCACCTTTTGCAACATTACGATAATGAAAGACTGGGGGAAAAACATAATGCTCTAACTTATATCTTGCAGTTTGCATGCAGCTCTTAGATGACAATTAATTGCTCACTGTTCTATGTTAGGATTTTAACTTATAAATTGCAAGTAACAAAAGGATCTCTCTGACAAAAGCAGTGACCCACTGACCTATTTACATTATGTGCTGTTTCATAGGCCTGCCTGGACTGGAGGTGAACTTCAGTATGGATTGTGGTGGACAGGCATCAAGGTTAACCTACACTTGCCACCGCTAGGGCCCACCTGCTGGTGCTAAGACACCAGGACTTCTAAGGTCTAGCTGGACCATCTATGGTCTAGCACGCGAATGTGCTCCCTCAGGAGAGTGGTCTGGGGGACTGGCCATGAAGGCTGAACCTGGTTCGCCAGTTCCAAATTCTGCAGCTCTGGCCATAGTGCCACATCCTCTCCTCCACTGAACACCATACTGCCCCAATGAGAGAAACTCGTACTGCCTTCAACTACAACCCAATTGTGCCCCGCTATAAACACCTGGATGTAACTCAATTCAAGTTACCAACTAGACAAGAGCAATATGCTGCCTTAAAAAAAAGTTGCAACATCCTGGAAAAAGCAAAGTAAGGCATGTGAAATGTAAGCAGGAACTACATGGTTACCAATTCACCCGTCAATCAGGCATTGCATCACCTCCAGGATTGGTGCAGTTCCCCACCCAGGGAAAACAAGGCTGTTCAAAGAAAAACAAGAAAACAAAAGTAGCGCGTCACTGTCAAACTGTAAAGTGGGGCTAATGTGTTTGGGTGTGAATAAATTCAATCTGGCTGGCAACTCTGCGATCACTCTGTCTTGCTTTATTTCGTTTTTTTTTATTTTTTATAGTTTGAACCTTTTATTCCTGAGGCTGCAATGTGGGAAATAAAAATTTCAGAAAAACACAACAAAAGTGTTTTTTTCAGTTTTTGGATCCATTTCACAGGGGAACAAATAAAGGAAAGGAGGAAAGAGAGGGTGAAAAACGTTTCTTGAAGTCACAGTTGTCAGTAAGTGAGGAGGAGCGAGACAGAAAGAGAGGGAATAAGAGAAAGAAAGAGAGGGGGAACAGCTGCCAGAGGCAGAGCAGAAGTGCAGACTGCCCTTGTCTTCTCTGGGCAAGAAGGAGAAGCGACCTTTTCCTCCTCTGCTCACCACGCCCGTACCGAACGGCCACCAACGCCAAGCCTTCTTTGAAGGCCTTGGCAACTTTGCCGTCCTGGGACGGGATGAATGTATAAAATAAACAAAGTTGGGGAATGGAATCTACTGAAAAAACAGAAGTAGGGGCACGCCGTGCCCCGCCGATCCCGCCCACTTCGACCACTGGGCTCAGTGGAGACAAATCAATCATCTTACATCCTGAAAGCACCAATTTGTTAAATTAAATCCTAGGACTGGACATTTTGGGTCCCAGTGACATGGACTCACCTGGTCACGCTAACCGCTATCTAGGTGCCAGGTGTGCATGTGCTATACCAAAGCCACCCCTATCGGCTTTGACAGTGCTTGTTCAAAACTAAAGACGTATATCCTTGCAGGACTATGGTGGCCAGCGCTGTATTTTTATAGTCTAAAAGGGAAACAAAGTTGCAGCCGCCAGGCGTGCACAATGACATTTCGCAGTGAGCACAATGTATTATCCGGCTAGTTCAATGTCACGCGCACCTCCTTAAGAAGTAGTAGACAGCCTGCACGCTAGCTCAGCCTGGCTACAGCTCTTTGCACATCTTATATGACGACTTGACCTTCAAGTCCCCTTTCTATGTTTACACATGCCGGAATACAAGGGGCTGGGTTTCAACCCACGAACAGCGCTTAACAGGCACCAATTAATTCAGCGAGCCCCCCTCTGGGCCCACTAAGTATAAAAAGCTCCATGATGAGTACGACCCCTACTCCGTAAATTGCTGAACCTGCAAGTGGGGTGTGGGTATTGGGGGTAAAGGGAACACATGGTACTCTAAAAGGCAGACTCTATTGAGTTCCAGCTGTCAAATTAACCCCGCCCACTAGTGCCAAACACAAAAGAAGGACATGGTGCCTGACTAATCCGTTACCAGCGCAACACGGAACTTGAGCTCAATTTTGATCATTGATTCTGATGAGCAAAGAGCGAGGTGCAGAGAATACGAAAGAAACACTATGTTTCATGACGATTGTTTTCAGAACTTCGTAACACCAAGATATATTTACATCAGTTGCTCGCATGAACATAAATATAACTTTCGAAACCTTCTATAATTGTAATGAAAATTCGCTAATTCTAGAACTAAAAAATAGTTAACCTTGCTTTGGTCAGAATACAAGCTTTTAATTTCCTCTCGGTGGTTGCTTTAAGAAGGAAGCAGCACCGGTAGAAGATAATAGTCTATTTTGCCGTATCAATGAAGGTCCTACTTTTGTGTCATTGTATTTGGTAACTCAGGTGACCAGGAAGCGCTGGGCGAGGGCGGTGCACTCGGAAATGACGCTAGTGTGCTTCTCGCATGATGTGGCAGAAATCAAAGGGCGACATCGGTTTCATCTAAAGTAGTCCGTAGTAAAAAAAAAACGCCGTTTTATGTACTAACAGTGTACCATTGAGGAGGCGCCGGTATACGGCGGGTGCATTTTAGCACGCCAAAGACCTGTCAGTCCTTCTCCACCCGTCGCAAGATCAATACAGGGGACTCCTTCACCGGAAACGAGTCCCAGTGAATCCCTCCGCCACCCTTCACTGTCGCTTCCGGATTGCTTGGCTCGCAGTTCCGCCATTTGCGGCTTGAGGGGAGGGTCAAGCTGAGCTCTACCGGGTCCCCAGGAGGCGCTGGATCGCCGCACCGAGCTCCGTATCCCTCCGCTGCGCTTGACAGCAGCTGAGCACGCCGGCAGCCAGTGACAGGACCAGAGGCAAACAAACACCGAGTCAGAAGGAGGCGGGCCCGAAGGTCCAAAGAGACAGAAGCTATCAGAGAGACAGCAGGGCCTTTGGGTAAAGAGGAACCACCACTATCAGCAGCCATGGCCCAGATATTGCCCATTCGCTTCCAGGAGCACCTGCAGGTATGTACTATAAATGGAAGCCAGAGGAGACGCTTGGACAGTTGCTTAGGATGGTAGTAGGAACAAGATACAGGCTCAGAAGGGCGAGGAAAGGATGGCTTCCAATCCCAGCATTACAGTCGGAGGTATTCACAGTTATGCCACCCTGAGCCATTGAGTAAAGTGTGACATGCAGCGGGGCGGGGGCAAAGGTAATGAGGAAACAGCATAGGTAAAATGCCGTTGAATGGATGGGCGTGGTATATGTGCAGGCTGGTAGCCGGAAAATGAACAGCAAGCAAAGGAGGAATTACGGTGCCAAGGTGACCGGTGTGGCGGAGTGCACGTCACAGGCTTTACATAGTTTGAGATGTGGTAGCTCAAAAAGATGTGACAGGTCCTAGTAGCACATTGTGTCTACAGTATTAAGAACATCAAAAAGGAGTAGGGTCAGCAAGGTAGTAGGGCGTCAGATTAAAGGTACTCCTGGAGAATATTTGTTTAGGATAAATTGCAGTTTACTATAGCGGCCGGAAGGAAAATGAGAAGTACAGTGGTTGGACGGAGAAGTGACGGGCTTGGCCCCCAAGTTCGATTTTATAGCTGCAGTTCCCGATTAGAAGCGACAGGCAGTTGGGAGCAGTTAGACAAAAACATCTCTACAGTATACAATGGTTGCAACTTGTCTTGGGTGACATGATGATATAATAAGGCATAACGTCAAGTGGTTCTTTGGGGCTCGGAGCCCCTAATCCATTGGTAGGCTCAGCAACCTTTGTCCGCTGTTTACAATTCCTAGTGAGCTGATGGTAGTCTGTGTGCAGCACACGGAGCTACCCGTTTGTCACCAAGAGGACTGGGAATTGCTGAAGTAGTACATAGGTTGTACTAAGGAGAGGCACAATGCCTGCTCTATCCCGTTTCCTTAATAACGTGGGAGGCGCATGCACAGCTGTCAAAGGTGATGTACGCTCTCTGCTGTTGGTAGATCACTGTTCGTCTTGGGTATATGGAGCACAGTTGTTAACTACGGGCCCAGGGCGAGCGCACACAGCCGCTGCTGTTTAATGGAACACTGGCGCTCTTGCGTTTGTGCAGTTTATTAACCCTTGTAACATTATCTTTTTTGCTATAGTAAGATGCAAACATCATAAGGAAAGATCAGACATTATCATTGCTCAGTTCATCATTATCAAATGCGAATCAGATAATTGCGATAAAATCGTATATTTATTGAGTCGTTTCCACGCAGTGGCCCTTTGTGCAGAAAATAAAGTAATTAATAACCATTGTGTTTTGCCAATACATTTTTATTCCACATTAAACTACAGCACAAAACTTTAGAATATATTCATGACGTTTTGAAATCAATTTTAATTCATAATTGCAGTCTGTCCACGTTACAGGGTCGCAAGTTTTTTGAATGAACAATCGTACCAAAATTTCGTATAACAAAACAACACGGACGGCATAACCATGTTGAAAAATATTCAACAGTTCCGGGTCCTCTGTGCAGTACTTGGAGCAAAATATGGACGAAATGGCACAACAGATATTAATGCATTTTATTATTTGGGAAAACGAAGGTGCAGCAGGTCTTGGCGAATTTCTAAAGCTAGCAGCTTGGGGGTAGAATAATGTCTAGCACATGCTTTATATTGGGACTGCTGCCCCAACCGAAAGGACTGTCAAGGTTTCAGGCCTTTAAGCTCCTAGGCGTCGGTAGGCTAGACAAGGATTTTAATACGAACCACAGAACAAGACTTGTCGCTTTTATGCAGCCAGTGAAAAATACATCAATGTAACAGATTCGGTTACTTCCCCTTTAAACACAGTTACAGCACTACTGATCAAGTGTTAACTTTGTATTCTCCAAGCTCTAGTGCATTTCCTCCCTTCCGCCATATGCTAATCTGAACTAATTTATTACCTGTGATAGACTAAGCTGTATATGTAAGGCCAGTGGAGGAATGTTGATCCACAACACCCGCTCTCGTACTAGGATACATCTATTTTCCGTTACTGTCAGGTCGCAGTTTGTTTGCCCTTACCCTGCCGGATTCATTAAATACACCGAATTAGAACTCAAACCGAGCATCACAGAGTTGCTAGTAGTTGAATCAAAGCACTGTCTGAAACTCGCTGTCTCGAGCTGTGCCACCCAACCCTCCCCCACCCCACCTAAATACTTCTTATAGCCGTGGGAGAAGTGCAGGCCAACAATTCCTACTGTAACTATAATTTCATAGTGCCACTCAAAACGCTGCGCTGTCACCCACTTATTGTCATTTACTGTGCTAATTTTTTACCCATCATTCAGCTTCTTTTATGTTGCTGTCTTGTTCATTCTCTATCCTAAAGATCTAATGCTAAATGAATGTACCCAGTATTGATGGCAACTACTTACTATAGCATAGCCTACAAAGTACATTCTTCTACTCCTCAGTTTCTCCTGTCACATGCTTGCAGTTTGCTTTTTTTTTTTAACACTTGTGATGCAACAACCCATCGCATAATTTGGCCTGCCTTTTATGCCGAGGTTCTCACTTGTGAAAAATATGCATCTTGTATACGTGAACAAACATTCATACTGTTAACCACTTAGCCCAAACACAGGTTTCCAGTTAAACAGTCTTCCGTTAAACCTAGGCATTTGGTGAATTATCAGGATTGATTTTGTTCTACTCGTGAGAGTAAGATTGCAGACAAACCACATTTGTTCTGTAGGGTTAGGTCGGGCGGGGCGTCTTCTGTACCTGCCTTGTGTGTTATGTAGAGCTGTGAAGTGGGTGGCACTGCTTCAGTCATGGAGCCGTTACTGGGTAGTGCTGTGTCATTGAAGGGAGTGGTTGGGAGTTCCCTGTGTTCTTGTCACAGATGTTACAGAGCCACTCCTGTTCTCCAGTCGTTCATTTTTTGTAATTTTTTTTTTTTACGTGGTTTCTGTAATATGTAGCTTATGAAATGTGCGTGGAAGTTACTTTTTCATTGTAGTGTTTCAGAACAATATTAACAGTTTTTTTTCCAAACTTTAAAAAAAAATATTGTTTCCAAGCCTTGTGATGTTTCCATTCAAAACTAATATCTTTATAGGCTAGGAAGCATTTGATTGATTCATTCTAGTCAGTATACGGTGACACATAAGTCCACCTTTCACAGTGGTTTCGCTGTAAAACTTGCCGTATGATTTGCCACTTGTAAACATGGTGGCCTTTCCACAAACTGACAATATTTCCATATTCTCTTTATCGCATTGGCTTCTTGTTCAAGAATGTTGCATTGACCCACTTGTCACAGATCACTCTTATTTGCGAGCAATGAAAAACCCCTGGGTTGACTTTTTCTGCTGACGGTACAGCATTTTCTTGTTTTCATTGTTTTTTTTTTGTTTTTTTTATTGGCACAACAAGCATCCCTGTAAATCATACACATGTCTTGAATTCATAGCAGTTCAACCCTAGCACACTTTTTCATACAATAACTCCTGATTTCCTGAAGCGTGGAAATTGCTATATCTTGCAGGTGAAATGAAATCACGCAGGCGGTACAATACCAGTGTGCCTCCGTTTCAGCAGAAGTTGTGAACACCAACCCTGCTAAGCATGGTTAAGTTATGTCTAGTATTGTTTAATGTTTTCAGAAGTATGGTGGAACAGAATAAGATCCTCCTTTAATTAGTGCTCGGCGTGACCATTTTTAGCACTGCATCAGGTTTTTTTTTTTCTGGTGGAATAATGTGTCAAGTGACGGGGCTGTTGGGACAGCACGCATCAAGAAGTGTGAACATAGTTAGCACTTTCTTAGGTGTTTTAATTTTTTTCATTTTCTAGCATCCTGACATTACACCACTATTAAAATAGTGTGTCCTTCCTATGGTCTTGTTTTTAGAAGTATCGCACATGCTTGAGGCGTTTAATTTGCAGTTCCCGAAATGAGTATGAGCAGCATTTGGAATGAAAATAAAAAAATGCATGTACTCTATCCTAGAATACCTGTTTGGTTCTGATAAGTGCTGATCTGTTTAAAAGTAGTGCAGGACTGCTAGTACTCTACCTTACAAATGAGAGTAATCGGGTCCTTGCTGCCTGTGAACTTCCCAGTTAAAGCACTGATTGAGAGTTCAGTCTTGTTTCTTGAATTTCGATTCCCAGGCCAGCTGGAACGTTTTTTTAAATTTGTATGAGGAGCCACTAAGCTAACAAAATGTAACTCATTCCGCAACTCTGTGGGCATCGTTCAATTGTGTGTAAGAAAAACGTTGGTTAAAGGGCTTCTATAATACATTTGATTTAATTAAGATGAAAATGCAGTATATTTTTTAAATCCACATTATGATGGTGTTTGCGTAGAATATGCATAGCCAGTTCTTCAGTAGATATTGTGTCATCCAAAGTTTTTTTTTTTTATAAGAAAGTTAATTGTTGCGCCCTTTGAATAATGTATGAGTAAAGAGTAACTGTATTGTTCCCTAAATGATGCTACTATAAAGCAGTAATTAACAGTTCCTTGTTTTTTTATTTTACTTCAAATACAATATTGATCGGTAAATCACACACTGATGACCTATTGCTAGTTTGTTTTATTATAGGGGCTGTATCGTCCTATTTTTTTCCCCATTCATTTATTGGTTTTACAGGTTTTTGGTCAACTCGTATACGAGTCTCCTTGTCACATATATTTTCCTAGGGTTCACTTGTATGGTTTCTTACGTTAAATATGTAGGCATAATCTAATCCGTTAATGGATGAGGTATTCTCCCATGATTATCTAGTTAAATAATTTATCGGAAAGTTTTCTGTGTTGGTCATTCTTTTTGAAAGCACCAACTAAATAACTTGCACTTGTGTAGAATTACCATTGTGAGCGTTTTTTATTTATAATGCTGGTAAATGCATTAACTATGCACAGACTGCACAAAGGTTTAAACCCCAATCGAGTTGAAATCAAAATTTTCTTAAGTAGTTTACAATCCATTGTACTTCACAGCCCACAGAATGGTTTTGTTGAGTTCAGGGACATGGAGATTGTCTTATAATTTTTAATAAACTGATCACAGATTCTACTGCAACAGGCATGCATCTACATCGCTCATGCATCATCTCACATTTGTGTTCCGATTGTGTAAATATCTTTTGATGCTTACATAACACGCTTGTAAAGTCATCATGGGCCACGTATCACAGCATCCTATTAAAGACTTTAGAATGTCCTGAAGAGATCCGTGTTTGCAGTGCTTGGATCCCTGCTTTACTGATCTGGACGCTGACATAACCTGATTAGGTCGCTCTGCCACGCTCTGTGCAATTACACATGACCATTTCCTCCACAGACATTTCAATTAAATATAAGTTGATTAACATGTACCACTAAATATGAGCTGCCACATCAGGGTCTGTAGTTTCAAAGGACAACACAAATCGCTCTGTTGATGGGAGATTTGTCAAACTGTAGTAACAGACATTTTATTTGTCCTTCAAATCTTACAACATGCCATCAGAGCATCCCTTACACTTCAGAAAAGAGTGCCCTAAAATCAGCATAAAAACTGCAGTCTTTCTATTGCTATAATGTTGGCATCAAGCACTGCTGCATCTGAATTCGTCTTCTGTTCTCTTTGCCTGTGAAGGAAACTCTACACTAGTGGTTTAACGACATTCTCTTGTACCAGTACCAAAAGTAGGAACACGTGCACCTGTTTGCTCTTACAGTATATCTTGCCCTGTTGGCATAAGTGCCTCAAAAGGCACTTCTTTCCTGGGAAATAAAAAGCATACACTGTTCCACATACCACTTGTACACCGTCTCTGATGTGTAGGATAATGAAGAGGTTGTGAGCCTTTGGAATGTTTTGAACATATAGGTTCTGCAGAGTAGTTACTGATATGTTAAAGTGGATTGTATCTTATTCGGTTTGGATGAAATTTCTGGGCAATCTACTCCCTTCTTGTATTCCCAACATATTTAATGTTAATAACAGTATACACATGATTGTACCAATTGCATTCAAAATTGATAGTGATTTGGTCCTTAAATAAGTGGTATTTCAAAACTTAATACTGTTTTTTACAGATTTGCAACTACAGAGCCATTGATGATTTTCGTGCTCCTTGGCTACATTTGACAAATGGTTAGAAAAGAGTTTTGTTTGAACCCTAACCTTTGAACACACCTAGCATCTTTGATTCAGACTAGGTTTTAGTCGATTTCCAGGAAGTATGTAGTTCCATAAACCTGCTAAATTACAATTAATAGATAAAAACAAGCAAATGGTTTTCCATTGCTTGATGAGAAACACTTTGGAAGACTTCTAAACGGTATACGTTTTTATAAACTTGGGGAGATATTTACATGATAAAACAGGAAGTAATTTTCAGCTGAGGTCACAAGATGGTATTGCATTTGTCCATCAGCTAAAAGTACAACTCCTATCCTTTTTACAATCCAGATGTTTGGCTTGTAACTGCTGTCAAGCCCTCTACATATAATCTCCCCAATTGCAAAGACAGACTTGCCATGACAATGTCTTTGCTAGCGCAAGAATACTTGAGGGCTTGAGAGAGAATTAGGCTTAGTCTAGGTCTTCTGAATAGAGAAGGTAATCAATTGTTGCACTGTTCATGTGGATTGAAAAGCCATGTCCCATACCAAACGAACCTTACACCAAACACTTCACCAGTCGCACCATTCGATCCAGTGACTGTTCATCATCACTGTCTCATCTAAAATATCAGAAACGGCACATTTCCGAAAATAAACTTAACGCACCTACGTCTGTCTAATTTTGCACCTCTTTTAGAAACGTAACGATTTCCTCTTCCTAAAAATATTTTATATAGATGGATCTGCATTGTCGAGTGATCATCTCAATAAAAATGGCAGAAGAATAGGATTTTCAGAGGCTTTCTTTGCCCCTTATTTATCATATAGGACAGGTAGTTACTTTACGGTTGTCTATCCTAGGTGTTTTGGAATTTGTGCCCTCTAAATATTAGTATGCTACCTGATTTTTGTGCTTTTGCTAAAGAAGAACTTGTAAAGAAGGGTTCCTGACTGATGGCTCTTCACACAAGTGTTGCAGGCAGTGTAACTGTTACATTTCTGCCTGATGTTTGGGATCTTAAAACATGGAAGGAGATGGGAAGTAGACCACTCCTTTGCTCCTGGGGAGATTCAGATTGCTGGTTTCCGAGCCTATTGGGTCACAGATGAGCATTTTGTCACAGTTGGCATTTCTGCCAATTGTATGGGAGTTCACGTAATGAGCAATTGTCAAGTAGGCTGCACTAGAGTCTGATGGAATGCATCTAAATAAATTCCATGGGTTGCATCCAAGATTGTCATGAGCACGGCAGGCAAACATAATGCTAGAAAGCTCCCCTTGAGACACAGGATTCCCCCTAAGGCTGAGTGGCAAAAGAGGCCAGCATCACAGGAGGAGATGAGATGGCACTGTCTTGTGTATGCCATTATCATTCAGAGGTAGTGTTGTTGATTGCTCTTATAAACCAAGACCTCACCAATTGCAGCAAGAGATGTATGTCACAGACAAAAATCTGCTGTGAAGCAGTAAATCAAAGTGATGTGTGACAGGACAGGTGTATCCTCTGCACATATTTTTTCAGTAACCCATAACTGGCAATCAATATCCCATTAAAAGTTTCCCAGTTGAACTGTACTTTAGCATTAATAAGTAAAATGACTTGAGTTAATAAGGTATTTCAGATGGATGGTACTAGTAATGCTAAATGAAAACGGTTCTTAAATGAAAGAAAAACCCAGCCAGAAATGCCTCACTACAAAAGAATTAGTGACTGAAGCTTTGAAGAGATTTGAGACCCCAATCTTTCAATTCCCGTTGAAGTTTGCGAAATTCCATGAGTGATAGTTCGACTGAAAAACAAGCATACAGGAGGTATGATATCTGATGAATCAGAACACTTCAAGTACCATTCTGTTAATTGTAGAGAAATTGAGCATTCAGACGTGGAGCAAAGAAGCCTTCCATATGCACATTGAAGATTAAAGAAGTATATTATGGGATTGTTGGGTGCAGTGCATGGGGGTCAGGCTTAGCTTAAAATGTTTCCCATAGCTGCTGGGTCTTAACACATTAGTGAAACTGGCCTTTACAAACAGATAGTTGAGCAGTGCTTAATTTGAGCCGGTGGTTTCCAGTGCTTGGAACCTGCACTTAATGGTTAATACCGGAGCTTGTGACAATCTGGCACAAGGTTGCTCTTTTGGGTACATTTAGAGCTGACCACAACAACAATTAACTATTAATTCAATATACATTAAAAACGACTAATACCTGCCTCCTAAGCCTTTCTTCTAGCTTTGTGGGTCTTTAATAGCCTGCATTGTAACACTTGTAGGAGTGTGACGGTTAGTAGTTGTGTTGTTACTATCATTGGCAGCATTGCATGGGCAATGTGTCATGCAAGCTGCAGTGTCCTCCTGACGAGCGCCAAGGCACTTTTCTTTTTTTTTTTTCTTTTTATTTACAAATTCAGCACTGTAGTTGAGTAAATAGGAGAGCTGGGGAGAGACATTTGTTACAGTGGTTAAGGTGAAACCACAACTGGAATTTGAGAATAACAGGATTCATGCTTCCCCAACCCCTCCTGGACCCTTGAAAGTAAGTGGAATAAATTAGATGCAAATTTATTGCACTGTTGTGCTGCTTGACCCTACAGTGTTTGGAGTATTGTGGAATGAGAACCATTACCTAGCCTGGAAGCGTGAGAGGGTACACGTGCTCATCACTGGTGTCTGGGAAACAACACCAGAAAAGAATAACTTACCAGCACCAGGGGCTGGTTTTCTGATGTTACTGACTTCTAGTAGGAAAGATTTTTATTTTTTTAGAAATCTTTCTTTATTGCATTTAGGGCAAACAAATACACAAACACAAGTTGAAAGGCACTGTAGCACAGAGACGCCATCATTCAACATCAGTTTTCCTCCAACCGTTGGGCCTTGTCAGACCTCCTGCTCTACACTCCCGCTTGTCCAAGACTTGAGGCTGCCTTGTGAGGCTTGGAACACATTACATCACGACCAGCAATTCCAATGGCGGTACATAGACCTCCCTGGCGACTATTCCATATTCCCCATATCTTGGTCCATATATTTGGGCTGCCCTTGCTCCCATAGACCACCCTCTCTACCAGCATGTAGCAATCCATGTCTCGCTTCTAGTCCTTCAGTTGTGGTATCTGCTGTGCCCTCCATATACACGCTATGTTGCGCCTAGCTATCATCAGTCCCAATGTCATCCATAACTGATCAATACGCACGAGGTCAGCGGCATCCCAGATATTTATAACGTACCGTTTTGTGTAAGTACACATTTCTGCCCCCCACACACACACACACAGACATTATTCAAACAATTAACCACTGCTTTGCATTATTGCTGAAAGGTCGGGCTATCCCAAAGCATGTGGAAAAAGGTACCTGTATGACCACAATTTCTGTGACATATTGCAGATGTCACCCTTACCATCTTTACCATGGTATGGTTGTGTATGCCTAGTAGACTCTGTGTAAAATCTTTAGCTGCACTAAGCGAAGTTTAGATCTTATGGCCATCTCTCGGGTTGGCCGCCAGAGCCTCATACCACTCGTCATCCAGGCCTCAGATCTTTCACCCATTGTTTGCGTAGGAATGCTAGTGTCAGAGTTATTAATTAACTTTTGACAAGTGAGAGAGATTGCCTTGCAGGGCATGTATTCAGTTAGCCTTCTATCTTCTAGTGGTGATGATTTGGGGAGCTCCTCCCCCTGCTGTAAAGACTTATGCAATGCATGTCGAAATTGTAAGTAGCGATAGGTTTCAGTAGTCGCTAGATGGAACTCACTTTGCAGTTCAGCAAACGGGATCACTCCTTCCTGTGTCCAAAGGTCTTCCACCATGGAAAGGCCAATGAGATCCCATTTGTTGAAGCCTGGGTGTGTCCCTAGCGTGCTCCGTTTTGCAGTGTCCCATGGGGTGGGAGGGCCAGGTGTAATTCTGTCACGTTCAGCGCATTGTGCCAAAGGGTGAGTGTAACTGCTGTCGAGTATGGGAAAGACGTATGGCGTTGCCCGCCATGGATGGCTCTGAGGTGTCCACCCAATTGTAGGCCTGTATGTCCATATGCTAGGCTGGTTCCTCTGGAGAAAGATGAACCCAGTGATTAACAATGGTACCTTGTGCTGCCCAATAGCACTTTTGTTTATCGGGCAAGGCAATCCCTCCATCATACCAGCCTCTCTTTAGATTTTTAATGGCAATACGTGCAGTACCTTGTGATTACATTGAATTACTTTACAGAAACAATGGGAGTCTTTGTAACATTTCATAATTCAGCTGTGCCACTTGTATTGGAGCAACATGACGCACCATATATTTTGCAATACGTGCAGTACCACCATTCCAGAGTAGAGTATGGGTTTCACTCTCCATCGCCCTGAAATAGGATGAAGTTGACAGGATAGGACTTTCTGCAGTGCGTAGAGAAAGCGTGGCAGCACCATCATTTTAAATAAAGCGGCTTTGCCTAGTAGAGACTGTGGCAGGGCCCTCCTTTGTTTGATTTCACGCCTAAGGGTCACTGAGTCCGTGGTGGCATAAATCCCAAGGTACAGTTATCCATCCATGATGATACAGGCTGCACAGTCACTAGGTAATGGTGGCGCAGCTCCATGAAGGAGGTAGTTTAGGGACGTGTTCTAATTCCCCTAGTGAAACCAACAGAAGCCAGTGTATTGCATCTTTGGCTCTCCATAAAAGCACAATGTATTATTCATGTATTGGAACCAGATCCCGTCGCAGTCTTTCTAATTATGGCCTGCGACTCCACTTTTGGTCTCTAACCCATTGACATTTAATGTCAACATCTTAGTCTGAACTATCTCTCCTCCATCCTCAACGACCACATAGGTGTACATTTAAGTCAGCATGGCAGTCTGTGTATACTGGATACAACAGTGTCCCATTTATTTAATCCCTTGGGCTGTCCTATACCTGCTTTCCCTGCCCTTCCAAGTGTGACTGTGTCTGCTTTGAAAAACAACTCCATATTAAACTAACATAACTAAACAAAGAACCCCTTTTAGCCTCTACTCCAACACTGAAAGGATCTCTCAGCTACTCCTCTGGCTGCCACATCCCTCCATTCAACTTTTAGTATTTGTTACCGGACCTTTGCACCTCCTAAGTGCTTGCATGTGTGCCTCCTATTCCTTGCTCTGCGAGGCAATCTGTAGTAGAGTATGCTGTGGAAGACTCACCCACTCTCTGCCCATATTTTTCATTTGCTGGTGTTATTGTCCTTGGTAAATGCTGGCTTCCGATTCATTATGAGGCCCGTTAGTCCCTCCTTGTTACCTCCTTGTTACCGCCTTGTCGCCATTTGTTACCGCCCTTGACGACTGGACCCTTTACTTGGCTTGCTACACGGTCTCCGTTTTTAGTCCGTGTGCACTATTTTGTTTTGTAACTAACTAATGGGGATAATAGTGGCTGTTTCGTGCGTTTGCAGTGTGCCCACACAGAGCAATGGCGGGCACTTTTTTTTTTTTTTTTGTACTTTATTACTTTTGGGATGAATTGCATGCTGAGCACGGCGCCTGCTTTAAGGACACCGTGCGCAGTTTCATTTATTTTTAATAACTAGAATGTTTAGCATGGTGCCCGGTTCAAGGACACCGTGCTCCGTGTTAAAAGAAAAAAAAAAAGAAACCAAGCGCGGTGTCCTTGAAGCAGCAACACGCTAAGTTTTAAACTTAAGCGTATGCAATAGCTTTCGCATTTACACGAGTTTAAGCTATTGGCATCGTAAATGAAACTGCCTTTTATTTATGATTTTAAAAAACAAAAATAATAGGCATTGTCATTTACAATGCCAATAGCTTAAACTCTCATAAATGCGAGACCTATTGCATTGCAAATGCTTGTTAGGTATTGGCTTCCAGACAATGGAAGCTGTGCTTGGGAAATATATGTTGTGAATTTGCTGTGGGCCGATAGCCCACATGTTCCTTACCATTGGCTGGCTTTCTTTTCACTTGCTTGCTTCTTACTCTATGGCTGCCTTCCTCCTCTTGTTTCTTCCCCTGGGGCATTATTTCTATGCCATTCTTTTATTGGCTGACTTGTATCTCCCCCTCTGCTCACATTCAGAGAATTACTTGTTTTCTCTTTAAGCACTCCATGAGAGAGCATGTGTTTTCTAGTTCTCTTGCTCGTATGTTGCTTCCACCTCAAATAATCTGATTGCTACTTGCCCACTTCCCCCAGATTGTTCTAACCGGTGCTTAGTTGTAGTGGTACACATTCGGGGTTTCGAGGTGTGATCTATTTATGATACATGGCAAAGCTGATGTCTTTGGGGTGGGGGGAGTCTTCTGTGAGGTCTGTGCCTTTGCGCGGCCTGTAAGTGTAAATCTTTATAATCTGTACTTCACATGTGTTATTGGGGAAAGACTGGGGGAGTAGTGAGGATTGTACTGATCTGATAACACTCCTGTATGTACTCGTTATGTTTTGGACCCAACTTTACTGACTAACGGGGCACTTAATAAACTATTACTATGTAAATCACATTATTAACTAAGAAATGCGATGGTCTCTAATATGCATGCATGTTGTCCCTTAGTGGCAAAAAGATTTCTTTGAAGCGCTACTCCTCAGAGGTTGTAAAGTGCTGATTCCCGCTAAGGCCCCCATTGTTCTTTAGGGGAAAAAGCTTTTTTGGGACCATGTTTTTTTGGGGTCCGAGGAGGGGGATGGCAATCTGGGGGCAAGACTATTTGCTATATGTTTCTGGCGGGCCATGTCACACAGGCTTTCAATGCTTCTGGCCTCAGTCGGACTTCTCTTTCAGCTGATAATGCCCACATAAACTTTTTGTTATTATTTTAGCGTCTTGTCCATCTGGCAGTGCATCCCCTATTAATGTATCGAGTATTTTTTGTGTTTTTTTTTTTTTTTGTGTGCAAGTATTAATCCTAATCTGTTTCTCTTCACTAGTGCTCTTACTATATCGACTTAGAAGCAGTGTGACCACAGGCCCAATTCAGTATTACTAAAGGACTATTTAATGAAAGGAAAATTAAATGTTCTTGCTCATCCTGGATTGGAGCCAGCCAGTGAGTGCACACATGAACCAGTGTACATTACTGGACTTTACATAGAAATGTAATACTGTCAAGCAGTCCAAAAACAAGGGAGTTACCCCAGTGTGAAACTCACAAAGGGACGGGGTATCGACTTACAACAGAAACAAGAATGTCCCTATTAGGAAAGGCCTACGGATTTATCCTATCAATCAAGTGTCTGATGTTTACCGATTCTGTTGGTTGTCTCACAAACATAGTCTACATACAGTAGCTTGTATATGCACTAAAGAAATCTAAAATACTAATCAGTAAAATTACAATTATTTATTTTGTAAATAAGCAACATAAAAATATCAACATAAAAATATCCTTCCCTCCCAGAATGGGTTACAATCTTTTAATCAAATTCAATTAATCATAATAAAAAACAATTTACGTGAATACATGTCACAAAAATCATCATCAAAGTCGACGCGGCGTTTCGGTGATTTCACCTTCTTCAGGACTAAAAAACAGTATGATCAAATCTAAAAAGAAGGGAAAGTATTGTCTTAAAATAAATGTTGACTAAAACAGTGCAATATACAATACTACATTTCATGGCTACAGTATCTTGACTTGAAAATTGCTAATTGCCTGCGTATTGTTACTAATTGGTAAGGCAAACACTTGACAGTATGACGGTATTTCTATAGACACATATATTATTCAAATTTATTTTATTATTATTTATCAAGAGATGTCCTTAAAGCGTTTTATAAATTTATAGAAAGGACCCACTCATACCTCAATTGTCTTGTAATGGAAGGGATAGACGTTTTAAAAAAATTGTCCAAATGGAATAGCCCTTCACGGTAGAGGCATCTACTGTTGAATAAGCCTATAATGGAAAGTAGGAGTCATCACTTAACATGTACCCTACATTTACTCTCCATTGGTGGTATGAAAACATAGCTTATACTTTATCGACATACCTTATTTTCAGTTGAGTTAGGAATTGTATGTTATGTCCGTAAGAGCCACCGTGGATATACTCGTATTATTCGAGAGAAGCCCACTTTAAAATTTGGGGAAAATATCTCTAGGGTGACAAGTAAAAGAAAAAATCTCTCATTAAATCACTGGGGTTTTGTTCACCTGATGTATTTTTTGACAGTTTACAACATTCAATCACTGTTGCTCACCACAAGATTCAAGGGCGTGTAAATCCTTTTCGTTTCTTCAGCTCTAATCGTTAGATAAGGAATTCACATCTGACAGGCCAACGAAAGTAGATTTTTTCAATTAATCACTTTCTTGTGTTCAATCCTATACATAAAGAGAACACCATATATTGTCGTTTTGTGTATATTGACGTAAGATAATTACAGTCACATTGCTGTCCTATACTTAATTGTGTGACCTAGTTATAAATGTTGCCCCGAGTCCTGATATTTAAGACTCGCGTTCCATTCTGAACCGTGTTTGTTTCAATATTACCAAAGTTCATCGTTTGGGCTCAGGTCTCGCTTTAAATAGTACCCGGCCAATCCAAGCAATTAAGAATGCTCAGTGTTGCTTATTTAATTAAGGCTGGAAGAAAAAAATTTTAAACTAATATTCTATCGGTTTATTATGTTTGTATAAACGCTCTATATTTGTACAACTAATTGCCGCTAGCGCTCGGGTCTTTTAATTTAAAGTTACAGAGAACCACGGTCATTTAAAATACTCCGTGACGCTTACCTCAACCGGACAAGACGGCCTCCCTGCTCTTACGGACTCCTCGATAGCAGCGTATCAAGAGGGTTTGTTTTCTTGTCTTATATGCCCGGTAGTTTTAGACCTCCTACTCACGCACTTACGCGTTTACGTCACTTCCTCTTTTGTACGGAAGTGATGTACATTATGCCTGAAGCTAGCAGACATCTTAACAAAGACCAATGTCATATTGTATTGATCATTTTTATTTCATACTCATCCTATTTGGTTTAAAAATAAATCAATATGAATGTAATTGTATTAGTTGTTTATCTCGGATGATCTCATTGCGTGTTTTGAAATTGCATCTCTTATTACGAATGCATCATGCGTGACGCGGTGATACACGGGCGGCCATCTTGGGATGGACTAGTGAAGCATTATATCAATACGTTTGTTAATGCAGAGTGAACCTATTTACTTGTTTTTATAGTTCTACCATGAAACACATTTATATTAATACATTTGAACTTGTAATGTAATTTTCACGATATATAATGGAAGATATGGATAACAACTATCAGAGGTTTCATATAGATCAATATGTTATTTTCCTCTAAGAAATAATGGATTTTCCTATAACATAATTATCATAAAAGCTGTACAATGTGTCCAAAAGTAAACATCAAAACATATATGTAGTGAATATTTTGACATGGTAGATAGATATTATGAACAAGTCAATATAGCATCATAAAAACGAACGATAAAATGTCATAATGGGAGAATCACAGCTGACATTCAATATATAGGTTGGTACAAGCTTATATTGTTAAACGAATTCATTAAAGTAATTTCTCCCAATCTTCTTTATTATTCAATCCATTTTTGTATGTGTTGAAGCGTGACATAAAAAATTGTTCACGTTTTTTCCTTTTGGTCGTAATATCGCCACCACGTGCGTTACAATAAACAATTTCTATACCGCGCCATCTCAGATCATCTACCGATTGATTCGCCTCTAACCAGTGATCTACCAGTGGAGATGTTCTTTTCTTAGTTCTGATCGCTGATTTATGTTCTGTGATTCTTGTACGTATCTCACGTGAGGTCTCACCAATATAAGCCTTGTTGCATGGGCACATGATCATATAGATCAGATTGCTTGACCTGCAATTGATCAGATTTCTAATCTGATGTTTGCTACCGTTATGTATCACTGTACTTCCTTTGATCACGTTACTACAGATTTTGCAGGAATTGCAAGGAAAAGTGCCAACAGGAAAAGGGGCATTATTAATGGTGTTTTGTTTAGGGATTTTATCTTCTCTATAGGTATGTACTAATTTGTTACGAATTGTACTATTCCTCCTAAATGAAAACAGTGGTTTTGGTGGTATGGTTTCATTCTTGTCTTTTAGTAATGACCAATTCCTGTTCACTATATTTTTGACCTTATTACTGATATTGCTGAAGTTTGTTACAAAAATCAGTGGTAGGTCCTGCATTCGTCCATTTTTGTCTTTTTCAATAAAGAGAGAATCTCTGTCGAAATACTTAGCTCTTTTGTAGGCCTTACGGATAAGTTTTTTTGGGTATCCTCTGTCTGCTAGTTTTTGTGTTAAGACATCAGCATGTCTATTGACATCATGGATATCTGTACAATTGCGGCGTATTCTTAAATACTGCCCAAAAGGAATGTTATCTTTCTGGCACACTGGATGATTGCTCTGGTAGTGTAACATTGTGTTACGATCGGTGGGTTTCGTAAACAACTCTACCTTTAATTTGCCATTGTCATGTTCTATTTTGATGTCTAAAAAGTCACAGTATTCTTTATTAATATTTGACGTGAATTTAAGATTAATGTCTCCCAAGTTTATCCAACTTAGGAAGTCATTAAGGGATTCAATGGTTCCACTCCAAATAAAGAAAACCTCATCGATGTAGCGGGACCAACAAGATATGTTCTCATAAAATGGTGCCGCTGTATTAAAGATATGTTTCTCCTCGAAATCAGCAACATACAAGCAGGCCAGACTAGGAGCACAGGTGGCTCCCATGCTGGTACCTTTGACCTGCTTGTATAGATCTTTATTGAACAAAAAAATGTTGTTCTTAAGGATTATGTCTACACATTCTACTATAAATGCTGAATGAGCAGACAAATCATCATGGTCATTCTTTAAAAGGCCCTTCAGCATTTCAATAGTATCATTTTGTGGTATATTTGTGTAAAGGGCCTCTATGTCTAGGGATACCAACACTTGACTTTCTATATGGTAAGCTAAACCTTCGATTTTTTTGATCATTGAGGTGGTATCTTTTATATAGGCCTTTTGTTTAATCACAAGTGGTTGCAGAAATTTATCAACATATTTGCTGAGAGGTTCAGTGAGAGAATCGATACTGGAAACTATCGGTCTCATGGGTGGATTTGTTAGACTTTTATGTACTTTAGGTAGTCCATATAGAGCTGGTAGTTTAGGATTAAGATTTCTAAGGAAATTGTATTCATCTGGACATATGATATCATCTTCCTTCGCATGGTCTAAAAGTCTCCTAACTTTTTCAATTAGTGCTTTCCAAGCTTCTCTGTTCGATTTCTCATAGTGCAAGGGATTATTCAAAAGGTTGAGTATTCTATTGTTGTAATCCGCAGTGTCCATCACTACTATACTGCCACCTTTATCTCCCGGTTTTATGGTAAGGTGGCAGTATAGTAGTGATGGACACTGCGGATTACAACAATAGAATACTCAACCTTTTGAATAATCCCTTGCACTATGAGAAATCGAACAGAGAAGCTTGGAAAGCACTAATTGAAAAAGTTAGGAGACTTTTAGACCATGCGAAGGAAGATGATATCATATGTCCAGATGAATACAATTTCCTTAGAAATCTTAATCCTAAACTACCAGCTCTATATGGACTACCTAAAGTACATAAAAGTCTAACAAATCCACCCATGAGACCGATAGTTTCCAGTATCGATTCTCTCACTGAACCTCTCAGCAAATATGTTGATAAATTTCTGCAACCACTTGTGATTAAACAAAAGGCCTATATAAAAGATACCACCTCAATGATCAAAAAAATCGAAGGTTTAGCTTACCATATAGAAAGTCAAGTGTTGGTATCCCTAGACATAGAGGCCCTTTACACAAATATACCACAAAATGATACTATTGAAATGCTGAAGGGCCTTTTAAAGAATGACCATGATGATTTGTCTGCTCATTCAGCATTTATAGTAGAATGTGTAGACATAATCCTTAAGAACAACATTTTTTTGTTCAATAAAGATCTATACAAGCAGGTCAAAGGTACCAGCATGGGAGCCACCTGTGCTCCTAGTCTGGCCTGCTTGTATGTTGCTGATTTCGAGGAGAAACATATCTTTAATACAGCGGCACCATTTTATGAGAACATATCTTGTTGGTCCCGCTACATCGATGATGTTTTCTTTATTTGGAGTGGAACCATTGAATCCCTTAATGACTTCCTAAGTTGGATAAACTTGGGAGACATTAATCTTAAATTCACGTCAAATATTAATAAAGAATACTGTGACTTTTTAGACATCAAAATAGAACATGACAATGGCAAATTAAAGGTAGAGTTGTTTACGAAACCCACCGATCGTAACACAATGTTACACTACCAGAGCAATCATCCAGTGTGCCAGAAAGATAACATTCCTTTTGGGCAGTATTTAAGAATACGCCGCAATTGTACAGATATCCATGATTTCAATAGACATGCTGATGTCTTAACACAAAAACTAGCAGACAGAGGATACCCAAAAAAACTTATCCGTAAGGCCTACAAAAGAGCTAAGTATTTCGACAGAGATTCTCTCTTTATTGAAAAAGACAAAAATGGACGAATGCAGGACCTACCACTGATTTTTGTAACAAACTTCAGCAATATCAGTAATAAGGTCAAAAATATAGAAAACAGGAATTGGTCATTACTAAAAGACAAGAATGAAACCATACCACCAAAACCACTGTTTTCATTTAGGAGGAATAGTACAATTCGTAACAAATTAGTACATACCTATAGAGAAGATAAAATCCCTAAACAAAACACCATTAATAATGCCCCTTTTCCTGTTGGCACTTTTCCTTGCAATTCCTGCAAAATCTGTAGTAATGTGATCAAAGGAAGTACAGTGATACATAACGGTAGCAAACATCAGATTAGAAATCTGATCAATTGCAGGTCAAGCAATCTGATCTATATGATCATGTGCCCATGCAACAAGGCTTATATTGGTGAGACCTCACGTGAGATACGTACAAGAATCACAGAACATAAATCAGCGATCAGAACTAAGAAAAGAACATCTCCACTGGTAGATCACTGGTTAGAGGCGAATCACTCGGTAGATGATCTGAGATGGCGCGGTATAGAAATTGTTTATTGTAACGCACGTGGTGGCGATATTACGACCAAAAGGAAAAAACGTGAACAATTTTTTATGTCACGCTTCAACACATACAAAAATGGATTGAATAATAAAGAAGATTGGGAGAAATTACTTTAATGAATTCGTTTAACAATATAAGCTTGTACCAACCTATATATTGAATGTCAGCTGTGATTCTCCCATTATGACATTTTATCGTTCGTTTTTATGATGCTATATTGACTTGTTCATAATATCTATCTACCATGTCAAAATATTCACTACATATATGTTTTGATGTTTACTTTTGGACACATTGTACAGCTTTTATGATAATAATTATGTTATAGGAAAATCCATTATTTCTTAGAGGAAAATAACATATTGATCTATATGAAACCTCTGATAGTTGTTATCCATATCTTCCATTATATATCGTGAAAATTACATTACAAGTTCAAATGTATTAATATAAATGTGTTTCATGGTAGAACTATAAAAACAAGTAAATAGGTTCACTCTGCATTAACAAACGTATTGATATAATGCTTCACTAGTCCATCCCAAGATGGCCGCCCGTGTATCACCGCGTCACGCATGATGCATTCGTAATAAGAGATGCAATTTCAGAACACGCAATGAGATCATCCGAGATAAACAACTAATACAATTACATTCATATTGATTTATTTTTAAACCAAATAGGATGAGTATGAAATAAAAATGATCAATACAATATGACATTGGTCTTTGTTAAGATGTCTGCTAGCTTCAGGCATAATGTACATCACTTCCGTACAAAAGAGGAAGTGACGTAAACGCGTAAGTGCGTGAGTAGGAGGTCTAAAACTACCGGGCATATAAGACAAGAAAACAAACCCTCTTGATACGCTGCTATCGAGGAGTCCGTAAGAGCAGGGAGGCCGTCTTGTCCGGTTGAGGTAAGCGTCACGGAGTATTTTAAATGACCGTGGTTCTCTGTAACTTTAAATTAAAAGACCCGAGCGCTAGCGGCAATTAGTTGTACAAATATAGAGCGTTTATACAAACATAATAAACCGATAGAATATTAGTTTAAATTTTTTTTCTTCCAGCCTTAATTAAATAAGCAACACTGAGCATTCTTAATTGCTTGGATTGGCCGGGTACTATTTAAAGCGAGACCTGAGCCCAAACGATGAACTTTGGTAATATTGAAACAAACACGGTTCAGAATGGAACGTGAGTCTTAAATATCAGGACTCGGGGCAACGTTTATAACTAGGTCACACAATTAAGTATAGGACAGCAATGTGACTGTAATTATCTTACGTCAATATACACAAAACGACAATATATGGTGTTCTCTTTATGTATAGGATTGAACACAAGAAAGTGATTAATTGAAAAAATCTACTTTCGTTGGCCTGTCAGATGTGAATTCCTTATCTAACGATTAGAGCTGAAGAAACGAAAAGGATTTACACGCCCTTGAATCTTGTGGTGAGCAACAGTGATTGAATGTTGTAAACTGTCAAAAAATACATCAGGTGAACAAAACCCCAGTGATTTAATGAGAGATTTTTTCTTTTACTTGTCACCCTAGAGATATTTTCCCCAAATTTTAAAGTGGGCTTCTCTCGAATAATACGAGTATATCCACGGTGGCTCTTACGGACATAACATACAATTCCTAACTCAACTGAAAATAAGGTATGTCGATAAAGTATAAGCTATGTTTTCATACCACCAATGGAGAGTAAATGTAGGGTACATGTTAAGTGATGACTCCTACTTTCCATTATAGGCTTATTCAACAGTAGATGCCTCTACCGTGAAGGGCTATTCCATTTGGACAATTTTTTTAAAACGTCTATCCCTTCCATTACAAGACAATTGAGGTATGAGTGGGTCCTTTCTATAAATTTATAAAACGCTTTAAGGACATCTCTTGATAAATAATAATAAAATAAATTTGAATAATATATGTGTCTATAGAAATACCGTCATACTGTCAAGTGTTTGTCTTACCAATTAGTAACAATACGCAGGCAATTAGCAATTTTCAAGTCAAGATACTGTAGCCATGAAATGTAGTATTGTATATTGCACTGTTTTAGTCAACATTTATTTTAAGACAATACTTTCCCTTCTTTTTAGATTTGATCATACTGTTTTTTAGTCCTGAAGAAGGTGAAATCACCGAAACGCCGCGTCGACTTTGATGATGATTTTTGTGACATGTATTCACGTAAATTGTTTTTTATTATGATTAATTGAATTTGATTAAAAGATTGTAACCCATTCTGGGAGGGAAGGATATTTTTATGTTGATATTTTTATGTTGCTTATTTACAAAATAAATAATTGTAATTTTACTGATTAGTATTTTAGATTTCTTTAGTGTATATACAAGCTACTGTATGTAGACTCTATGTTTGTGAGACAACCAACAGAATCGGTAAACATCAGACACTTGATTGATAGGATAAATCCGTAGGCCTTTCCTAATAGGGACATTCTTGTTTCTGTTATATTGTCAAGCAGAACATTTTCTTGTCTGACCAAACATTTTGAAATTATCATGCTGCATGTAAGAAACGGTACAAATATAAATGTTTTTCACCATATTTGTCTGAGGAACTTAAGATTCATATTGGACAATAATTGTGAGGTCCAGCGACTGTGAAGGGTGAATGCCCCGGTTACTTACCAGTAATCTTCATTAGTCCGAGTATAGTCTCCCTCGCCACATGACTAAGGAAGTGAGCTTCAGCTCCACAGCAGAACCATCCAAAGCAAAAGTAGCCTCTCATGCCTCCCATCCCCTGCCAATATGGCCGACCCAGGTCACCCTTGACCTCTATAAGAGGCGGGCCGGCCCAACCCTTCAGCCTGAACTACCAAGCAAACAACATGAAGCCGATAGCCAGACAGGTAGGGAGGGATGGGAACTCATGTGGCGAAGAAGACTATACTCGGAGTAATGAAGATTACCGGTAAGTAACTAGGGCATTACCTCCTCGTAAGTCTTCCTCGCCACGTGACTAACGAAGTGAGCAAATACCCAAGCCAAGAGGCTTCAGTGTACACAAGAAAACACCCCAAGACAGAGTAGAAAACTAAACACAGTGTTAATTTGCGTACAAAAAGAAACGGGAGAAAACCCCGAATCCCAAAAAGGGGCTAATCACAGAACAGCCCCCGCAAAATCCCCCGGAGGGGAACTACCCGATAATACTCCATGAACATGTGCAGATTTCCTTAGTGGACTCACCCTTAAAAGAGGCCTAGGACACAGAGACGCTCCGAGTGGAACGACCCTGCACCCCCATCGGAAGGTCCGAATGCTGGGACCCGTAGTCAAGCAGAATAGCCTGCTTAAGCCAACGACACAAGGTGGCGACCGTGGGCTTTTGACCAGAACGAACGGGACCAAAGGTCACAAACTATCACATTGAGAAAAGGAGGACGTGCGTTCAAGGTAGATCACAACCGCACGCCGGACATCCAGCAAGGACAGGGATGCCTCCGTCCTAGGAGGAAAAGAAGGCAAAGACCCCTCATGAGAGCGGTTCACAAGAGAGGGAATCTTGGGCAGAAAACGAGTGTCATGCTGCAGACCCAGCTGGTCCAACAAAATCCGCAAGAAGGGGGGAGGAATGAAGAAAAGACCCCAGCTTGCCCGTTCGGCCAGCCAAAAACACAGCCACCAAGCAAACCACCTTGAAAGTGAGGAACTTAAGGTCAACTGAGCGCAGGGGCTCAAACGGGGCACCCTGGAGGGCCCGCAACACCATGGGCAGATCCCAAGGAGGAGACCAGCACAGAGCACGAGGCCGCCGCGTTAAGCATCTCCGCAGCAAGCGAGCAACCAAGGAATCCAGCCCATTCAGACCCGGACTGCAGAAAGCCGGAAGGGCCGCCCATTGCGCCTGCAAAGTGGAAGAAGCTATCCCCAAGGATAAACCCTCAGCCAGGAAGTCCAGGACCCGCAAGGGGTCCACCGAGGAAGGGTCGGCACCCTGCAGATCGCACCAACGGGGAAAAAGGGGATCAGTGGCCGGAATAGGACAGCAAGGTGGAAGACCGGCGAGAGCCATGCAGCAAGTCCACCACCCCGAAGAACACCTTGAGCCAGCAAGGTCACCCACTCAAGAGCCAGGCCTGAAGATGGAGCCAGTGCAAAACCGACCCGGGGAGCGTAGGGCCCTGCAACAGAAACTGGAGATCTGGGATCAACCAGCAGTCCTGAACTGCCAGCTCGCACATGAGAGGAAACCAGGGGTGGCGAACCAAGCCGGGAACCACCAAGAGCACCATGGCTTTGTCCAGACAGATCTTGCAGAGAACCAGAGGAATCAAGGGGAAGGGGGGTGGAGGGGAGGCATACAGGAGACCCGAAGGCCAAGGGAACGACAGAGCATCCACCCTCCAAACCCCTGGACATGGAAGGAGAGCGTAGAAACGGGGCAGAAGAGCATTGCTCTTGTCCGCGAACAGATCCACCAGAGGCAAACCGAAGCGGGACACCAGGCGGCGAAAAAACGCCGGCGAGAGCAGACACTGAAGGGAACACCCGACTCAAACGGTCCGCCACCACATTCTCTGGCCCCGGGAGATAAATCACCTTGAGGGACAGGACCGTTGACTCTGCCCAGGACATCTGCTCCCGAGTCAGCAATCAGAAGGAGCGCACCCAGCACCCACCTGATGGTTGATGTAATCCCTCACTACCTGGTTGTCTGTTCGAACCAAGACGTGCTGACCCTGGAGAGAAGGAGCAAACTCCCAGCAGGCCGGCCCTCAATTCGCGGAAGTTCAAGGAGCAATGCGACTGGAGAGGGTCCCAAAGACCCTGAACTGACCACGACCCCAAGGTTGCCCCCCAGCCGAGGTGACTGGCATCGGTCGTGACCACCCGGGATGGAGAGACCAGAAAGGGAAGACCCTCGGAGAGGTGTGACCCCACCAACGACCAACCCAGGTCTGAATGAATCTGCGGGGACACCTGGACCAGAACCTCATATTTCCCCCCCCTCAGAGGGATCTCAGAGAGGCAGAAGGTGATTGACCAAGGGATACAGGTGGAGGTGAGCCCAAGGGAGGACATTGATGGTGGCTGACATTAATCCCTGAACCCTCAACCATAGGCGTACTGGAGCGCAATCCAGAAGAGCCCCCAGATCCCTCTACAAGGTGTCCTGGCGCTCCAGCGGCAAGAACACCTTCCCCTAGAGCATGTCCAAACGACCCCCAATGAAGACCAAGTCCTGGGTGGGAGACAGGTGGGACTTCTTCTGGTTGATCAGGAAGCCGTGGACTGAGCGAACCTCGCAGACTCTCCTGACGTGCAGCACCCCCTTGGAGAGAGAAGAGGCAGTAATTAGCCAGTCATCCAGGTATGGAAACACCCTGATCCCCTCAGGACCTTAGTGAACACCCTCTGGACAGACGATAAGCCAAAGGGAAGTACCTGGAACTGGTAGTGGCTGTCCCCCATGCAGAATTGGCGAAAACGCTGAGAGGCCGGATAGACGGGTACATGGAGGTAAGCGTCCAGCAGGTCCAGAGAAGCGATCACCTCCCCCTGGACCAGGAGTGGCAGAATCTCCTGCAGAGAGCATCTTGAACTTAGTGTGGGGAATGAAAGAATTTACCCGCTTCAAGTCCAAGACAGGACGAAAATCCCCAGACACCTTCCTTACCAGGAGCAGGATGGAATAGACACCGTAACCCCTCTGAGAAGGCGGTCCCGGCCAGATGGCCTCCTTGCTGAGCAGATCCTGGATGCCAGCAAGTAAGGCCCACCGCTTGACTGGGAGGAAGGCAGCGGAGTAGCGAGGAAAAAGTCTGGTGAAGGTGATGGACAGACCTTCCCTCACGATCCGAAGAGCCCAAAGATCCGAGACCTCTCATACAGAGCTAAAATGCCGTCCCCACCCCCCCCCCCAGGAACCTCCTCGGGGGACACCAGAAGATAGTCAGGACTTGGGAGCGGAGGTGGAAGCTGCAGGCTATTACCTGGATTTGGAGAAAAACGGGGTGCCCCGGCCGTGACCTGGGCCGCGACCCCTGCCCCGAAAGGCCGTGCTACCCTTAGCCTTGGACGAGGTGGAGAACGTCCTGCTGTGCCAAGAGAAGCGACCCCTGGACGACTTGATGGGAGCCAGCAGCTTACGGTCCTCAGCTGATTGCTTAATCATCTACTCCAAAGGCGACCCAAACTGCTTCGATCCAGAGAAGGGGATCTTCATCAGCAAAGCCTTCTGGGCAGCCTCCGACTTCAGTGGTGCAGTCATATCTAACCCGCCAGGCCTGGATGGCAGCCCCTCCCACGCCACCCTCCCGCTGCAGCAGCGGCAACCAAAGTGCCAAATGAAATGTCAGAGAGAAGACAAATTTGCTGCTCCATCAGAGCCAGGGTTGGTACCACATCAGCCCCCTGGTCTAGGAGTTCCGCCAAGGACTAAAAATCCTTCAACAAGGACTGGACCGTGTAGGTCAGGTAGGCCGAGGTCCGGATGGAGAAATCGGCAGCCGAATAGGAGCGCTTGGCCGCTGCCTCCACCCGCTTGTCAACTTGGTCAGAAGATAAGAAGTCTTCAGATATGATGGAACCCTGTGAGGCCAGCCCCGTCACTAGAGAGTCCTCCTTCACAGACAGCGGAAAGTCTTTCGCAAAGTCCTGTACGGCGTACCGCTTGGCCAGGTACAGTGGAAAAGACTGTTTATCCACATCCAACCACTCCCCCCTCGATCACCTTCCTAATGGAGGAATGCAGTGGAAGGGACTCGGGCGCCTTACGCTGGTACTGGACGAAGAAATCCTCAGAGCTCCGCCGCTGGAAGAGGAAAAGCCAAGTTCTCCTTGATGTGCTGGAGAACATCACATAGTTCCTGACCCTGGACATAGCGCCCACGAAGATCCTCCTCTTCCCCTTCTGCATCAGAGACAGGAGTGGGGTCCCTGCGAGGACTTTTAGGAGAGGAACCCTGCCCCATATCGCACTGAGGCAAAAGCTGCCGCAGCCTGGATCATGGACTGGGCAGACAGAGAGTCAGCCGGAACCAGGGAGCCTGCACAAGCCTCCTCCCCCCCGGCTGCCCCCCCCCCCGTAGACCCGTGGCACGCTGAAGCGGAGCCTAACCGGCTCAAAGAAACCGGTGAAAGGAAGGGGGATAAAG
The DNA here is from genome assembly GCF_964204655.1 of Triturus cristatus. Taxonomy (NCBI): domain Eukaryota; kingdom Metazoa; phylum Chordata; class Amphibia; order Caudata; family Salamandridae; genus Triturus; species Triturus cristatus. The sequence continues at coordinate 925,658,296 of NC_140584.1, forward strand.
TCCAGATGTCAGGCACCCTTACCTGACATTGCGCAGAACCAAAAAAACAGGCTGAAGGGTTGGGCCGGCCCGCCTCTTATAGAGGTCAAGGGTGACCTGGGTCGGCCATATTGGGAGGGGATGGGAGGCATGGGAGGCTACTTTTACTTTAGAGGGTTCTGGTGTGGAGCTGAAGATTCACTTTGTTAGTCATGTGGCGAGGAAGACTTATGAGGAGGTAATAAGAGGTTGCACATTCATGGTTTCCTGAATACTGTATGGCAAATCCCAGACAAACAGCTAATGAGCCTCAAAAAGTCAAGAGATGCCAACGAAGACAGGTTGAAGGCCTCCTAGTTGGCAGTTAATTTCTAAGAGGAGCTGTAGGTACACTCCTCTGGGCTGAGCCAAGACTTAATTGACAACGTAGCTGAAAGCGGCTGGTCGAAGAAAGCCAGTGGCTGAAAGACTCGGATCCAAACCCACGTGGTCCTTCCCTCTTGTAAGCATGTGGTCTGTTTAATAGCTGCATTGTGCAAACCTAGACTTAAACACCCTATTAATGTACTGCTTTACTGGAAGAGGCTTGTCTGAAAGAAATGTGTGTGGTGTTGTTTGTTTGCGTGCAGGCTTCTCTTTGCTTACATTACATAGCCGTTTCAGATTCGCAACCTTGGATGGTGGAGGGTCGGTCATCAATATTTATGTAATGTATCATATTTGAGTTTTAAGATAATGCTATGCCACTGTAGAATATGATCAAATAGTCTGAATCATTTATCAGTAGTGTTAGATGTATGTTCTGCTGGGAGCCATTACATCTTTAGTTTGCATAACATCTTTATGCCCTTTTTGCATAAATTACAGCGACAGTGTACATTAAAGTTATAATTTGTTCTGACTATACACTTTAAAATGCGTGTTTCATTGGATTGGTAATTGTGTAATTCACAAATCTCGCGAGCCTCATCGTGTAGGATCGTAAAGGATGGGTTTGGTGCAGTGCCAGAAAAAAAGTGTGCACCAAGACAACCCCGTTGTTTCAAGAGCGTAGAATGTTAATGTTTTTCATTTTTGTTAGCCGTTTATTTTTATCGTGAGAGCTGCCGTTTGTGACCGTCAGATTTTCAGGCCTCCTCAGCTTTAAAATTCCTTTGTGTATTAAGTTTATGTAGTTGCCCATAGAACATTCGCATTGCCGTAATAGTGAGGTTTGGAGTCTAGCATTACTTATCTAGAAAGTTATATTTGTCTTGGGCTAAACCACAACCGAAAGTTAAATGATGAGTAGTGAATTGTGATGGTGAGTTATGTCGGTACCTGAATCCTTCTCCCACCCAAAAAAAACACCTTATTTCACACCTTTGGCGTTATCGTAGGGTGCTCCTTGTGTTTGTCTTCAGCTTACCTTATAAACGACTCGTTAGTCGCGTTACTTAAACTGCAATTTTTGGCAAAAGGAAGGATCAACATGCATTTTTCACACCACAGCTAATCGTTTGGCCTATCATTAACATTTCACAAGTTAACCTCCGATAAGGAGCTGGCTGTTTCCTAGCCAAATGCTTCGGGGGGTAAAAACTGTAAGCGTGAGGTGTTTGTTAGGAGAGCCCATGGTCCCCGGGATAATCCTGATGCTGTCCCGGAAATTCTACCCATTATTTTGTTATGTTAATGTTGGTTCCTAGTGTATGTGGTCTTCTCTCCACTCGAATTAACCTCTTCTGTGCCCATGACGAGATAGTCTCGCCATGGAGCACGGTCGCGCTGTGCCCATGACGAGACGATCTCGTCATGAACCCCACCCACTAATGTAACGCCCGGCACAGGAGGGGGAAAGGGCGTGGCACAGAAGGGGTTAAAAAAAATTATATAATTTAGCCTGAAGTCTGCCCACTCATATTATTGTCTGGCTGCCTGCCTGATATTGTTGCCTGGGGATGAAAAGCAAGCTTTGACTGTTCGGACCCGGAAGCTCTCCCAGCTTCCCTCTGCATCGTATCTGTGGTTTTAGATTCGAATATTGTAGGCAGCAAGGTCATTTTACTGAATTTCCTCCAAGGGACAGCTGTCAGAATCTAAAATTGCAATAAATTACTCCTTTTTTGCACGGAGTCCTTCTTAAGGATTTTTGTTAAGAAATGCTTAATTCATTGTACACAAGTGTTTCAATATTGACGGCATTGTAATGATTTTTTTCAAAATATGTTTTAGCGTATTGCATCGCATTGATTTGCTAAAGGCCGCAGAAATCGTGATTGATAGTGATAAATGCACTATTATAACCAGCATCCACCTAATATATATATTATTGATTCGTGCACAGTAATATAAGTGCTACAAAATTTCAGGGAAGCAATGGAACAAAACAAACCGGGAGGGGTAAAATGTAACTATGAAAAAACAAATCTCCTGCTATGTCAAAACAATCGCAAAGGTGCACCACTAACCACAATAGAAAGCAGCTACATAACAAATTGTCAAGTCCGTGTCCATAGCATTTGTTCTTCAAGTATCTTCTTTTATTCAAATTGTGTTAGAAATCATTTGTGATCGAAAAAAGACAGCCGACCCGTTTCGTCCAGTAAGTGAACTTCTTGAGGGCGTTTAAACCAATATAGGCACTCCTAGGCAATGTTAACCCCTTCAGCGCTGCGCGGATTCCCCCGCGGTGCTGAAGGGTTCGAGCGCGGGCGGGGCCATGACGAAACGGTTCCGTCATGAGCACAGCTCAACCGATGCTCATGACGGAACCGTTCCGTCATGAGCATGGAAGGGGTTAATCAGAGTTGCCGTGATAAATAAAAACTTCAAGCAGGATGGCGAAAGTTGTTTCACCAGGATTTCTTATGACAGCAATGTGCACTTCTCTCAAAAGTTTAGGGAAGTCAATCCGCATAGGATGAATCAACAGTCAGCTTGCAGGAGGCTTCCCCAGGCCGGTTCTCGACCCTATCAAGGTCGGTGCAGGTGATTGTAGTCTATACTTCCAGCCCACCTTATCTCGGTGTGACTGCTTCCTTTCTTCTGGTTTGATCCAATCCACAGAGGCCTACAACAGACTCTGTCCTGCACATGCTGCTTATGAGCAGTAGAGGATTCCCCCAGCTCCCACCTGCAACCAGGGTTAACAGGCGAACCTAATCCTTTTCAGATCACCAGGCTGAAACAAGGCCTGAAAGTTCTGAGTAATGTCATCAGCATCTTTTCTTACAAGGTGAATTGTAGATACAGCTGCTATGGACAAAGTCGAAGTGGGATGGGGATTGATGTTTAGCCTGAGCCTGAAGCAGCCATTCTACTGGCGATGTAACTCACCCAAAGGAGCTTTGGCTGCTCTGGGAATAAGATGTTGTCAGGAGATGGGCAGCCAGCTCTGGAAAAAGCACAGAAAAGCTTTTGGGATGTAGAAGGGAAGATGGTGGAGATCACTCCCTCCTCCAAGCTACTGTCGTCATACCCTAAGCTTGAGAGGGATGGAGCAGGGACTGTGATGTCAGACTAGACATAAATCTAAATTTCAATATTTGATTTTAGTGAATAGTGCTAGACGGACCTTTTCGCCTTGTCAGATAACAAAGTAAAGACTTTGCAACTTCATCCACCCCTCAGCTGTCCTCTGCTAAATAATGGTCAATCTCTCTTCTCTAGAGTGCTGTCCTTTCTATTTCTTCAAGGATTGTTGCTTGGTCTGTTTGTCCGAATCCCCAACAGCATCCGTGTCAGTAATATGTAAGACTCCCCATCATTTCAGACTGTTCAGTTCCACAAAGTCTCTAGCTAACTGTCACTGTTGGGCCTCATGTACTCGCAAATATCCTCATCCTCTCCCTCTCCTGAATGCAAATTTTTTAAACCCAAGTATTGTCAAATATTAATCCACTATGCTCCTGTTGTTGGAATGGTTGTCTTTTCCCACATCGCTAACAGCTAAAGGCACTCAGCAGAGACCTTGAAATTCAGTTAATAAAGCGAAATGTCACTGTTGTGCGTTGCACTTATCTTTTGGAAATTCACACGAGTATAACTTTATTGGTAGTAAAATATGCTGGTATCGTAACTTCATCAGTCGCGAACGTATAGCATATATGCTGGTGTTCAATAAACTACTTCTGATCACCCTCTTAGGAAAGCACTTACATTGAGAACTTCTTTTTCCACTGAGCATTGAAATGTTTTAATGCCTGGATAATCCAGCCTGTGCTGCTGCAATACCAATATTTTGAGTTTCTTTACTACAAAAATTAGCGCATGTTTTCGGACTCGGATGTTTTGCTTTGCCCTTCTTTGGAAGTAGTGGAGCTTCTTAGGCTACAGCTAATATGTCATATTTAAAACCAGTTGATTGATCAATATGTAATTTTTATCCTGAGAGCACTGTTTAGTATGACCGAGTACCTTTCGTTTATCAAACATAGTTTTATTGAATATCTGGTGTCCTGAAACTCTGTTGGAAAGTCATTTTGAAAAGGGGAATTTGTTCTGCGGGACTGAACACAGTACGTTGACACTCCATCGAGGTGCGTTTGAAGCACACCTTATTCACGTTTTATTGGTGGTAATTTGATCGCCTTTGACTTTTGGTAAGACGGAATCAAGGAAGACCGTGCTTTATCGCTAAAGGGCCAGCGTGATGTGGGCTTTCTCAGTTGTGTATTGGTTTACGACATTTAATGCTCTTCAAACTGAAGCGTAGCTATGATTCACAACCTTTTTGTTATCTACAGAAGTCGAAGACATACGCTAGTGATTTTGATTTTCGTAAACTTAGAGTGTACTCCTTTGTGTTCTTTTAACCTGTGGAGCGTTCATATTGAGGAGGAACAGGCAGTAATCTCAGTGTGGGGGCAAATGTGAAATTTCAAACTAACCTTTTCATATCGTCTCCACATGGAAAATAATTTTACTTGTCACCTATCTTGAAGAATACAGCATCTGTGGTCACCCTTCTGACTACTTTCAGAAGAAGCGTTGGCAAAGACAATAGGTCTCGCTCACGGACCAGCTATTGGCTTTGGCAATGGGGTGGGGTTAGCAAGTGTGAGGGGTGGGGTGTTGGAGTTGGGTAAGGGGATGATAAAAAAATGCACTGTATAGCGATCAACGCTGGCTGCATTATAGCGCTTTTTAGGTGGAAAAACTAATAGAGCTAGTAAAATTACTGGTGCTCATTTAAATCGGTCCAATACCTTCGATTGTTGCTATATAAAGCTGCAAAAAAAAAAAAAGCATTGCCAAAGGTTTGCCAATGCTCTTTTTCTGGCGTGGGGGGAGAGGTCTGAAAGTAAGAATGGGAGGGTTTTTGGAATTTAAAATCGGGAGGTGATTTGAAAGCAAGGACCGGAGTGTGGGGGAAATCTGAAAGTTGTGACGAAGGTGGGGGGGAGAATTAAAAACAACCACGGGCGGGTGGGAAGGTTTGAAAGCAACTACACCAAAATAAAACTTACATTTGCAAAACACTCGGCACAATTGAGCGGGACCCTGTGCAATGTAATTGGTGCTCATGTAAAGCAGTCCTATACCGGACATTAATGGAACTTAATCAATTAGTATTTGGTCCATGCGCCGGAGGTATAAAAGGAAGTGACGTGAGCCATATAATGGGCAATTGGGAGGCAGCTAAAAAGAAGAATTTAAAGTAAGAAAGTAATGGGCAGACTCTAGGTCTTTTACTGTATATAATACCCCTTGCAGCAACAGTGTATGCGCACTGTTAGGCAAGACCTAAAGATTGACCTATTCTATGCTGCTGAGCAAAACAATCTCGCTTTCAATACGCCAAAGGCTAGACTTGTGTGTGAAAAGGTCTTCTTCTGCCAGTTAGGGTGGTATGGAAGCCCTTTAAAAACCAATATTAATCCTTCAATTGGGTATTCATAAACCTGCAACGTGGACTACATTTATTTTTGTAAAAAATTTTTATGGTCCTATTTTTTTTAAATATACGTATTAGCTCTTATTTGATCAGTCACTGTCTTGCAGCAAGTATGTAGTCTTTCCATTACACTTTTTCTCTGCTGGTTTAAATTCTTTACACCTTTTGGGGGGGAAAAAAACAAAGAAAAAAACTCCAGAAGTGCTCCCCAAAACTGGATGTAATAAATCTAAAGTGGGTATCTGCCGGAACTCAAATCGAGATGGTCAGAAGAAATTGCTGCAACACTCCAGAGGAGGCTCATAAGCTGATACAATATTTCTGTTCTTTATTTGATGATGCGTTTAAGTTGTAATGCATTATTCTTCATCTACTATATTATTGTGAAAGGATTCTGGTTGGCACGATATTGGAGATCTAGATCTTTACTCATTATTTCTTATTTAAAGCGCACTAACGCCTTTCTCATGTATAGTGACTAAATATTCCAGATGAGGTCTGTAGAATGTAACACAAGAGGCAAAACATAGCCTACAGAAACATTACAATAGACAGTTGGTCCCCCGATATTAACTCATGCTAGATGAGGCCTACAGATCTGGATGCAGCAACTTGCTTGAGGGCACAAGAACCAGTCACCATTCTAAATGTGTCCTCCTGCAATGTGGCTTTAAAATGGGGATACAGTTCCGCAGAGAAGTCTCCTGGCTTTATTAAATCGAAGCCTACCAGACAGCTCAGCTGTCTGGTTGCAAAGGCGTATCGAGGATACGCTGTAAGCTGAACTAAAATGCATTTCACCCATTGCATACCATTGGTTTTGCCTTTTGTGACTCACATTTGCATGCTTTGTGTTCGCTGGCTTTATTTGTTTTAGGCTGTTCAGCTTGTTTGTCACTCTCGTGGACAGTAGGCTTTTTACTACTCCCTGACTGGCTTCTTATATTCTTTCTTTCACAACTGCTCGCTTTTTTGGGAACTCTTCTGTTTTGTAAAGCACTTCATGGGAATGCATGTTTTAAAGCTGTGTCTCCTTGCATGCTTCTCCCCCACCACTCTTTCTATGGATTTTGTAAGGCGTTTTGTGGATTCTGCAGTCAATATTACAGAAACTGTTCTGGTTGTTGCTTTGGATTTCTGAGGCACATGTTTATGCATGAACGTGTATGTTTTTGTTTAGAGGTTGTTTTCACCAGTCATAATTCACTAGCTGCCACAGCATGCCTTCCACTGGGATGTCAGAAGCTCTCATTTTGTTTTTACAACTGTTAAGATCTGTATGTCAATTAGCCTGTGAAGAGAGCATGCAGGGGTCTGAACAGACAGTAAAATATATACATTGTTCAAATATTTGCTTGTAATGAAATGTGTTCCTCTAATACGAAATAAAATACCTGAACACATTTTTATTTATTTGGGAAATCTACCATTATTTCACAATGATTACCTGTCAAAATTAGCTTTCTATTGTGATTCCTTTGTGTTGATTACTCCTGTACTGTGTGCAGGTCTTTTATCTCCAGGAAGTTGCTCTACACTATGTACAATACTTAAGCAAAAGTTGGATAACTCTGTTCCTATAATTTATTGTTTGGCAATTGAATATGCCCTTCTGTATTTAATGCAATAATCTTATAAATAGTTATAGTTTTGTATTCATAGTGCAAGCTTCTTTCCCAAAGTGCACAATTTTCCTCAAGTAAATTTGTGTGCTTTTTTCTTTTCTTTTTTTTCAAAGCAAAATATTATACAAACATTGTTCCTAGTTGGCTTTGAACCCTTCAAGTTAGGGAGGCCATGTACAGTTTTTCGCTTGCACTTGTTCTTAATAAACCCCCACATGAAATGGGTAGTTAGGAACCCTATGCAAAATAGTACATCTTGTAGTTCACTGGCGGTGAAGCCTACAGTAAACCTCTCAAGTCACATCTGCCTTGTGTCTCTCTGCATGTTTATTAGGTTGTATAAAATGTATAACCCTAATATTACCCTTATCACCCTTTGCCACTACCCATCCCTAAAAGTGCCCTTACTGTTGATTGAGCTGTGGATATACTATGCTTAAAACTTTGCTAGAAAAATAGACATTTGAGGTGAGCAAATTTAGAGTCAGTGGTGTGGTAGGGGGCTCTATACTTGAGCTGCTTTCCACACTCTGGGACGTCACCAGAGGTAAAAAGCATTTTTCTAATAAAATTCCTGCGGACTCTCTCCAGCCAAGCCATAGCAAAAACACTGCTTTCAGCAAGCGAGAGCAGAAAATGCTCTCGCTTGCTGAAAGCAGAGCATGTCTTTTTTTTCCCCTGCCCGCTGTGAAGCGAGCATGGAAACAGACATTGCTTTGAGATCCAGGGAGCTAGCTGCATGTTAGCAGCTCCCTGGGTCTCAAAGCAATGCCCGCACCCGCAGGAGGCGGGGACCCGGCAGGGACAGCGGGGGCCTTCAGGCTCACCCACGTGGTCCCCAATATTTTAAATGTGTGTTCCCTGGGTGAGACCAGGGCACCAACACTACAGGCTGGGCCCTGGTGGATGGAGTCCACAGAACCGAAATCGGCCTGGGAGGAGGGCATGCCCCCCATTTAAAAAAAAAAAAAAAAAAAAAAAAAAAAGACAGCCCCAGAGGATGGGGCTACCAGGGACCAAAATGGTCCAAGGAAGGAGGACATGCGGCACCCTATCCTAAAAAATATAAAGAAGAAAAAGCCTGCAAAAGCCGACCCCTTTGTCCAACACTCTGCAAATGTGCCTCTTGGCGTGCTGCTTGTTTGGAGATGAAGTCCCCTTCGATTCTGAGTGTCCTTGGCGGCCAACAAGACCTCCTGTTACCTCCAGCAAGCCCCACACAGTGGGATTGCTGAAAGGTGGTCGGAGGCCATGCCCCCTTTCTCCACTTCTCTGAAAACACTCCTCTTGGTGCACAGGAGGGGTAGTTGACCCCAAGAACCCTCAATAGCAAAGGGGACTTCATCCCCCTACTAGTAGTGCGCCAGGAGGCGCGTTTCCAGATTGGTGGAGAAAGGGGGTGTGGCCTCCTAAGACGTCCAAGCAGTTCTGCTGTCTTGGACTTAATGGAGATAACCGGAGGGGTAGTTGGCCCTCAAGGACGTCCTTGGGAGCCAGCTACCCCTCATGTTACTTCCCGTAAGTCTCACACAGCGGGATTGCCACACCCTCTTTCTCCAAAACTCTGCAAACGCGGCTCCTGGTTCAATACTGTTTAGAGGATGAAATCCACTTTAATCCTAAGGGGCCTTGGGGGCCAAGAAGCCCTCCTGGTACCTCCTGTAAGTCCTACACAGCGGGACTCTTGAGAGCTAGTCAGAGGCCTATCCCCTTTCTCTACTACTCTGTATACACAAGTCTTACTTAAAAAAAACATAAATTCTCTGGAAAAAAACAAATGTTACTGGGACGTTACAGTTAGGATTTAAAAAACTTGCATTCATTGACAAAACCAAAGGTTACTGGGACGTTCTAATTAGGCTGACTTTTCACTCGCACAAAACCAGAGAAATTCAGCCGTTCTAGTTAGTGATCTAACTAGAACTCTTGCCCTCTCAATGCACTGCTTATGTCCTCGCATATTTCATCACTCATGACCCGGTCAGTGACATCACTGAGGACATTTCAAATGACATCAGTGATTACATCATGCACAGAATGATGCACCCACCCAAATAACCTTTTATACACCCACTGCAACATCCACACTACCATTCTCAAACCCATTCACACACCCATACCAATACTTACACAGCCAATCTCTGATTTCATAGATCAACACACACATCCACTCACCCATACAGCCACTTGTACACCCACCCACTAATAGAGCCACTGACATATCCACTCACACAGCCACACACACTGTCAGCCACCCATAGAGCTCCTCACACAAAGCGACTCACTCACCCATTCAGTCACAAAGCCACTTATTCCCCCATATGGTTACACACACTCACTTACTCATACTGATACTAACACGTACTCACTCACCTTTACAGTCACGAACACAAGCGCACACACTCACCCATACAGCTACTCTCACATTCTCACCCACAGTCACTCACATACCCCATCGCTCACATGTACTGCCTTTCACATTCTCAGTTCCTCACCCATATGCCACTGACGCATGCACTCAATCACTAACACGGTCACACACCCCCTTGCCTATACAACCCCTCACACATGCACTCACTAACCCACTGACTCACTTAGTCACTCATCCATACAGGCAATGACCAACCCTCTCACCCACCGACCGAGACCTTCAAAAACCCATAGAGGTACTCGGACAACCAATCACTCACCCATACAGAATCTCACGTACCCATTCACACACCCATACAGCCACTTGTACGCCAACTGACCGACAGACATTCACACAACCAGTCCCTCACCCATACATTCACTGAGACACCTATTCACTCACTTATACATTTAGTCACACACCCATTGAATCGGGCACTCACTGATTCACCAGTACACATTGGTATATATATTTAACAGCCATACACTTTTAAAAACAGTCACTGGATGATGTCATGAGTGATGTCATTTGATATGTCATCAGTGATGTCCCTGACTGTGCCATGAGTCATGTAATATGAGGTCATAAGCAGTGCATTGCCGGGGCACGAGTTCTAGTTGGCTCACTAACTAGAACTGCTGAATTTCTCTTTTTTTTTTTTTTAATTTATTTATTTATTTTTTTGGGAGTGAACCCTCAGCCTAATTATAAAGTCCCTGTAACCTTTGGTTCCTTCAGTGAATAGACCTACATATATTTTATTAATATTACCTAGTTGTGAATGACACAAGGTAGTTCTTGTTAAATCTGCTTTTCCATAGACCAAACTTTTTTTGGTTTCCTAATAAATTTGACCCTGATTGACGAATCTTCACAACACTTTCCCAAAAAAGTTTCCTCCACCTCCTTTACTTCCTGAAAAGTTTCGGGGCGATCCATCAAGCGTGGGCCGAGGAAAAAAGGGGGGCCTCAAAACCTAAAATCCCCATGCATTTTCTATTGACTTTTTAAAGAGGTTCTAGCAAACTGCTGAATGGAATTGCACCAAATTCGTCAAAGCTAGATCTGGGTGTGCAGATTGTGCTTTTTTTTGATTTGGTGTAAATCCATTCAGTAGTTTTTGAGATATTAAGGGTAAAAAATAATTGTATATTTTGGCAGGTGGCCTCGTGAGAGTCCCGCAAGACTGCGAAATCAAAAATGAAGGCCTGTTTTTCCTATGAACCTTCACGCTCTTGCGGGAGTAAGAAGATTTCACGAGTCAAACGAACGCTCTGATTTGCTGGCTGTTGGAATTTTAGAAATAAAATGGCCGCCATATCTTTTTACTTTGAAAAATTGGAGGTGTTGTGGAAAAGAAAGGAATAAACTATATAAAGAGGGCAGCAGAAAGGTATGCTGTACCCGTATATTTAGAGAAGAGCACCATTGTGAAGAAAATAAATGTATGTTGCTTTAAACTAATTTTAGCGATCTTGCAGAACTTTCAAGGGATTGTGAATTGTAAACAGGAGTAGATGAGTTTTCAATGCACTCCACTAGTAGGGCTACATATTGTGGTCCTTGGTTTTTAGAGGAAGTATGCAAGAGAAAAGTACTATGTAGAAGTATAGAAGGTTATTTCCTATTTAAAACAAACTGAAAAAAAAATTGTTATGATCTTGCAAGACAGTTAAAAAAAATAGGAAGGAGTAGGAGATCTTTGAATACACTCTGGTATGCACAACTGTTACTGTAGGGAGCAGTGCAGATGATGATTATCAGAGTCTACTATTTATGCACATCAGCTTGGTAAGAGTTGTGAGCAGAGTTAAGATTCTTCCCACACCCTACGATTCACACCCACCATCCAAAAGAGGTCTCAGCGGAGAGGCTAGTACCTCCCCACAAACTACTATGCACTCCCATCATCTGAAAAGGAGGTCTGAAAAGAGAGGTCAATCCCTCCCCACACCCTGGCACGCACACCTGTCATCGGAGAGAGGGGGCTGAAAGGAGAGGTCAGTCTCTCCCGCACCATGCTACGTACACCCTTCCTCCTAAAGAGGTCTGAGCAGAGAGGCCAGTCTCTCCCACAACCTGCTACACCCTCCTGTCATCCAAGAGAAGTGTCGGCATGTGGTGTGAGGGGATTGGCTTCAGAGCCTGGCAGGTTGGTTGCATTTTATATATGGGATTAAAATGTTACTTTATTTTAAATTGGGAATTCACTGTTAAAAAAACAAAGGATAAAGTAACATTATAATCAGGTGAATTTGTCATTGACCTTCAAATTTTGAACTAGAAAACCACAGAAATTCAGCAGTTCTAGTTAGCAGCGCATGTGGTTTATAAATGCTTAGTGATTGGCTGGACACAGGCTGTACAAAATTAAGTAGAAAAGCAATATAGGAGTTACCTGCCACTATGTAAACTGAAACACGAACACACTCTTAGAATGATGTCATCAAAGATGTTTAAGATGTCATCAGTGATGTCATAAATGCTGTCATAGAACATGTCATGAGTAATATCAAAAGTGAGGTCATATGCGGTGCATGGCTGGGACGCAAGTTGTAGTTAGCGCTGCTAACTAGAACTGGTGGATTTCTGTGTGATTTTATTTTTTCCTTCAAAACGTTCATTTTATCACGGACATTTACCTAACTTTACTTTAACCTCCTGTTTTTTTCGGTGTGTGTGTATGAATATACACACACACGTTGAATTTCTTTGGGACCTATTGTACACTGGCAGATGGAGACAAAATAGAAACGTTTTAGGAAACGATAATCTACCAATGAAAACATTAACTGAACCCATAATGTGTTTGGCCAGTAGGGCTTCAGTACACTTATTCTGGAGGATATTAAGGTAATACACTATAGCAATCTGCCCGAACCACTTGGGGGATAGCCACATCCCATACAAAGCTGTACATGTTTTATTAAAACAGTGAGTTACTGTAGCTTCTTAATTTTCGCAGTTAATGAACTAAAATCTGCTCGGGCTGATTTGTTACCTACATGAAAGTTGTTTTTAGGTTTGGCCTTCCAGACCGTACATGTTACCTGTCTGCAAAACACATATTGTGGGCTTACCAAGAACATACAGGGGTTTGGAGTCCACCATTGCATATCATTAGTTACTTTCCTGTCTCGTTTGTCTCTAGTCAGGTAATCTACTTTTTAAGCACTCATTAAGATTGCACGTGGTTTCCTGCTGTCTCCCTTGTGGGCTGTTACATCCTTCGCGCTCTCAATGTGCTTCTCTCCCAGCATCCACACTTGACCTTGTGCTTTTACCCCTTGCACTCCATGCTGCTGTCTTTCACCATGTGCTACTGCTTCACACATTCCAGGTTACTCTACTCTACCCATGTTCTCTCACATTTCTTCCCACCACTCGTGTTTCACCCACGCACACTTCTGCAACAAGCTCACACGTTCTTAATTTCTTTTCTTTTTTAAAAGCGCTTCAAGCTCAGTTTTAGAAAACCACTTCAGCACTAAGTTTTAAAATTTGCCGATCCATCTTGCATTGGTAATTAAAAAAAAAAAAAAGTTTCCCTTGTAAGTACATGCATGTGTGTTGAAAGCAATGCTCTTCAACATGTCTAGAAACATTAACAAAGCCGATAGGTCTCCGAGACCTATTGGCTTTGCCAATGCTTGCCTCCTCTCCTCGCCAACATTCCTCTTCTTATTTTTACATAGACTTGTCTTATGGTTATCCATCTTAGATTGTCTGATGTGAGAACTCCACTATCAAGAACAGGGGAAGTGTCTTCTGTATCTGTTTTGTGTGACGGAGGGAAACTTAAATGGCGGTTTGTCTGCGACAGTCGGTCGCACTGCTACTGTTCAAACTGTTCTTGTGCGGAATGCTTTAGTAAAACTTAAACATTTTTCAAAATGCACTATTTACGTTAATACTTGCTTTTTAAAGAGAGGATGGCTTGGTGGCTAGAGATTTTTGATCCTTGAACACTCCTTAGGTTAACGTACACATCCCACCTCTATCCAGAACTATGAGCTTTTATTTATACTTCTGTTCTTTCTCTTCATTGCCCAGGCTTTTGAGAGGGTAGAGGTGTAGGGAGAAGAGTATTGGGTAAAGAAGTGCTTAATGTTGCATGCTTGTGTGTACCAGCGTAATCGGTTATAAGGTGCAAGAACTTTGGAGATTCAATTGCTAACTTGAGAAAGGGGTTGGGTCCTCTGTGCCGGCAGTGGTCTGAAATGGGGTGCAATGATAAATAAGTCTGGTCCTCTGCTGTACCAAGTGCTTATGGTACAAACCTAATCCTTTTCACTCAATCTGATAAAGATGTTTAATTGATATTAATGTTAAATAAAGAAACACATTTTTGTTTTTCAGGTTTACATTTTGCATATTCATAACCATTGCTCTGGTTTCTCCTTCGTGTTACCAGATCATGATTAAGAATCAGCACAGAAATGGGCCAAATTGAGGCTTAGAAAAAATCTTCCATAACTTCTATCAGACTGAATATAGCATGGGGCATCTTCACCAATCTCAAAAAACGTCTTTAACATATACAAAGGCAGCAGCCCTGTGACTGGTGACTAATTAAAATAAGTATTTAAAATATATAATATTTTGAAATCTAAAATCTGGTCAAGGTTATGGAGTATTTTTCTAGACCCGTTAAAAATGTCATTCAACTGTGCGCCCCCCTCACTCCATGTGATCTAGTCATGATTAGTTTGGTATAGCTGTGTATGGGACTTATGCTAGCTGTTTTTAGCCAATAAAATCTATTGTATGGTTGTTAACCGTGAAAAAGCTTTATTGTGATTTTGGTTAATAACTTGTGGGTTAACTGAAACCGACGGCTCCTGGTGAAAGTTTGAGAAAACGTGACGGTGTACAGTAGTGCTCATATGGTACAGAATGGTAATTGCACATTTTGTTTCTGTGGATTTGAAGGGGTTTCTCAAGCCAACGAGTTGCCCCAAGTCTCCCGTTCCTCTTCCAAACTGCCCTGGTCCATCCTTTTGATTTACTTTCTAAGGGACATATTCAGAATGTTGTAATCACTCTGATCATGGTAATGGTAGAGCTGTTTTTTTGTGAGCAGACATTACCTGTGTCTACGAAGGACTCGTGTGAGTTATCATTGCACTTCTATAGTAATTCAGTCTGACTCGTGTATCACTCACATTACTCGCTATGTGTGGGCTGGCTTTGCTGTCTTTAGTGGCATATTCTGTTATCTTTAGGTTCCACCACTTTCTAGAAAGTGTTACCTTGATCAAACGCTCACCCTCTGCTACATTTTCAGAACTTTAACAAAGCTGTGCACCTCGTTTTAATCAAGAAACAAAGATGTTGTAAGGCAAGATGTTTTGGTGGCTGGTTAAATGCTCACAACGTCACAACTAACTTCTATGACGTGGGTTATGAGTTTGGTTCCTAACCAGGCCAACAGTCACCATCCTCATGTGGTCTGTAACCTGAGAGATGCTGTTTATTTTTAAATGTTTTTTTTTTTTTTAATTAACCTTTTACTCGGTCTCCCTTGTTTTTCTTATATTGAGCCAACATATATGCGTATTAAACTTTTTTGGCTGTCTTTTTCATGCAAACGCTGGGTGGATGATTGCAAATAGAACAAAACCGAGTAACATTAATGTACTCCAAATTAGCACGTTATTTACAGCAGCTAGTGATGCCAGAACAGTAGC
Source organism: Triturus cristatus (assembly GCF_964204655.1). Classification (NCBI taxonomy): domain Eukaryota; kingdom Metazoa; phylum Chordata; class Amphibia; order Caudata; family Salamandridae; genus Triturus; species Triturus cristatus. The sequence goes on from NC_140584.1 coordinate 925,673,878, forward strand.
CAAATCTGTACAGAAACTAATTTAAACAAAAAAATGTTATGATGACTTGAAGTGGCGGAGAGTTCCCCAAACTGAAATAACTTTAGTCGGCAAGCTCCTTTCATCGTTTGAATGCACACTTTTTTTATATTTTTTTAAAGTTCAAGAATGATTTTTATTTTTAAAAAAAGTCATGCAATAAAATACAGTAGAACAAAAAGCCACATGAATCCATTATAAACCAAGGAACAATAATACGAGAAAATTTGAATACATAAGCAGCTTGTCTTGCCGGAAAGGAGGAGTAAGAAGGAAATACAAATTAGTCATAATAAATAAAGAAGGGTTGCAAATTGTATCTAGAAGTAAAACAGTTTACAAAATTCAGAATGATCATGCATTGGTAATAACAAGAGTAAAGTCAAGGAGGTTTGGAAACTTCTTGTTGTACAGGAGTCAGCGCAGAGGAACATCTGGCATTGGCATCGAGAAATAATGTAACAGGGAACCATAAATTCAAGCGTTTCGTTGCCATAGTACTGGGTATACAAGAGTCGTGTCCAAGCGGTGGTTGTAACACACAGCGTACCACCAAGCTTGGTAAGACAATTTAGTAAAATTCTTCCAATTTTTGGTGATTTGCTGGAAGGCCGCTGCTGTGAATAAGTCAATTTTTGTTGTATTAGAATCACATTGCGTCCATATAGGAGATAAGCTACCTAAAAATACACAAGAAATGGAGAAAGGATGACTAGAACCAAAAATTAAATTGATTTGAGAGCATACCCGTTCCCAAAAGGCATGGACAAGGGAGGGGGCATGTGAAAAGTAAATGTCAAAGGTCGGCATGACCAGCAAACATCAGACAAAGTGGCGTGTCGTGTATGTAAAGCAACCGGAGTCAGTAATAGTTGATTGTAAACAAAAAATGTTTGTGTAGTGCTTGCTGATCTGGAGGACTTCCTGATCTTAGTCCGAAGTTTGGTCCATGTAGCCGTAGACCAGTTAACATTCAAGTCAGTTTCCCAAGAGAGTTCCACCTTGGTTTTTTCACGAAGAGTGCAGGAAGCTTGTAAATGGGTATAAAGAGTAGAGGCTTTGGGGTTAGTACGCAGAAGAAAGTGTAAATTGACATCGGAGAGAGGCATATGAGTAGTGGGAGGGCGTGGAACTATGTGTTGAGATCGAGCAGATAAAATGGCTTGTTGTAGGGTGGAGTATTTAGAGCGAAAGGATGAGGGATGGTGAAAAAGTTCACTAATTTGCGAAAAAGACAGTATCTCCTCTTGCATAAATAATTGGTGTATCCAGATTAAGCCTCTATGCCACCAAGATTTCCAATAAAAAGGCTTGCCACGTATTAATAACAGGTTGTTGTGCCAAATTTTAGAGTTGAAAAAGAAGTCCAATCCTTGGGTTTGTCTGGCAGAGTGGATTTCAGATTCGTGGATGTGTGTTTAATGATAGGAGTAGAAAGGGATTGCGGTTTGCGAGAGAAAGGGAGATCTTCTTGGAACGATAAAGGAGAGAGATAAGAAAGTTCAAGTTGTGTCCAAAGAGGAGAGACCGGTGAGGGTGTGGAAAGCCACTGTGAAGCTTGATGGAGCAGAAATGATTTGTGGTATAGAGAGAAATGGGGGAAGTTAACACTACCCTCTGATTTAGAACGCATTAACTTGGAAAGATACATGCGGGATTTCTTGTTGCTCCATAAAAGAGGATAGAATAGAGTTAATTGTCTCTTAAAATGTTTGGGGGAATTGATACAGGGATATTGTGTAAAGAATAATAGGGGTAAGCATCATCTTAATGGCGTCGAGACGACCCCACCAGGAGAGATACAAGGGATGCCACTTAGTGGTTAAAGAGGAGATTTTTTGTATGCAGTTTGCCATACAACTTGAGATTGTGTCGGAAATGGAAGATGAAAAATTGAGGCCTAAATATTTGATATGTTGGGGACTCCATGTGAAATTAGAAATAGCGAAATCATCCTTGAAAGTGTATTTAGTAAGGGGCAATATTTCGCATTTATCCCTATTCAATTTATAATCTGAGACAGCAGCGAAAGAGTTCACTGTATGTAGGAACGCCGGGAGAGAAGATTGGGGTTGGGACATAAATAAGAGGATATCATCAAAACCATGAATATCGCCATTTTGACGAATCCGTGACAAGAAGGGTTCCAAGGCTAAATTAAAAAGAAAAGGGGAGAGTGGGCATCCTTGACTAACGCCTCTGCCCAAATGAAAGTAGGTAGACTTTCTTCCATTCGCACGTACTGCTGCTCTCGGATTTGAGTATAAGATTGAAATTAAAGAAATGATTTTGGGACCAAATCCAAACCATTTGAGAACTTAGAAAAGGTAAGGCCATTCTATTCGGTCAAAGACTTTTTCAGCGTCCTACGTGAAAGCTGCTAAGGAGTGTGGGACATTGGGGGGGGGGGATTTGGAAAGGGTATAAAAAAATAAATAGGTATTCGGAATAAAACGACTGTGAACGAAACCAGATTGTTCCATTCCCAGCAGGTCAGGCAGGTGAGATTCCAGACGCAAGGCCAAGGCCTTTGAAAAAATGTTGTAATCAACATTAACCAAAGAAATAGGTCTATAGTTTTTACAGTATTGTAAATCTTTTTCTTCCTTAGGAATAAGGCAAATTAGGGCATCAGAAAAAGAACCTGAGGCGGCACCAGTCTGCAAAAAATAATTCAAAAGAGCATGGAGTTTGGGGAGGAGTAGGGATTGAAAATGTACAAAAAACTCAACAGTGAATCCGTCCGTTCCTGGTGCCTTATCTTTTTTAAGGGTCTGCAAGGCAATGAGAAGTTCCTTTGGGAAATATCAGTTTCTAAAACAGTGAGATCTGATTGGGTGGGGGAGGATTGTTGGATATTAGTTATAAATTGGGAAATATGTTGATCTGAGGGCGGAATCTCTGAGGTGTATAACTTTTGATAAAAGTGAAGAAATTCGTCCAAAATTTCAGTATCTTTAAACTTCAAAGATTGCTCGTCCATAATAGAATCAATGTTAAGTTTATGTTTAACTTGCAAGTAATTGGCTAAGACCTTACCAGCTTTGTTCTGCCCCCATAAAATTTTGCACTGGACTTTAGGAGAAGTGTAGACGCATTAATTGTGGATTGTTTGTTGAACTGAAATTAAGCTCTTAAGTTCCGTCAAGCAGTCTAGATTTTGAGGAATAAAAAAAAATGCCTCAATTTCTTTGATCTTTGAGTTCTCTTGATTGCCTACGATGCTTGGAGACCTAACCGAGAATAAAGTCTCTGGCTGTTGCTTTAAAAGAATCCCACACCACAGGAAAGGGAATAGTGTCTGATTCAGTAAAAAGTATTCATTAAAAAAGGAAGCAAAGGAGGAGGTAAATAGGGGATATGAGAGGAGAGCATTATTAAAACGCCATGTGCGAGAGAAGGTAGGTTTCTGTAAAATATCCAGCCTGATGGAGACAGGAGCATGGTCAGATATTAGAATGGAACCAATATCCGCTGCTATTAAGGATTGGGAGATATTGTGAGATATAAAGAAATAGTCAATGCGAGATTGCGTATGATGGGCAGAAGAGAAAAAAAGTGTATTCCCTGGCAGTAGAGTTGCAACGCCGCCAAGCATCTAAAAGCTTATATTGCTTAATAGTTTGAACAAAAAGTTTATGGGATCTGTGAGGGACAAAAGGAATTTGTGAATGGCGGTCCAAAAAGGCGTCAAAAACCTGATTGCTGAGAACTTTGTCCTTGCAGGGGATTGCAATGTAGTGCGCAAGGTGTTGAGCGAAAGAGGTTCAAAAAGAAGGATCTCCGGCAGTAGGGGCGTATAAATTGAGAAAAGAAACTGGAGCATTGCCAATTAACAATTTAGTAAATAACCATCTGCCAGCATCATCATCACATTGTGAGATTAATTTAACAAAGTGATTTCCGACAGAGTCAACACCCCATTACGTTTGCCATCTCCTGGGGAGTAAAATACTTCACCGACCCATCCCTTCTTTCATTTAAAGACTAAAAAGACTCTTCCGCTGTTAAATGAGACTCTTGTAAACATGCTACATCTGTCCCCAATTTAGCCAGATGAGTCAACCCCCTTTGTCGTTTAATAGTGCCTGACATTCCAAAATATGAGATTTTCTGGGCATAAGAGAAATAAGAAAAAAGATAGAAAAGAACGAATAATATACATTATCATGTAACCAAGAGAAGATCTAAAGTTGAACCGACTATAAGCAAGATAAGTCAAGTATAAGAAAAGCATTAGAAAGAGGGGAAAAAAAGGAGAATACATGTGACTGGAAAAGAGAAAAGGTGAAGGAAAGAAAAGGGAAAGTAAAAGAGGAAATGGAAAGGGAAGAGCAGAGGGTTGAAAGTGCAGGTATGGAAAGAGGAAGAAGGTAGTAAGACCGATAAGTCAACAAGTAACAGACAATAAATACATCAATCAAGTTATATGGACAATGGATGAAAACACCAGCAAATACAGACACTGAATTCTGAAAATGCAAAGAAGAAACACAATAAAATAAAGATACTATGGTTAAGAACATATTATGAAGAAATGAAAAGAAAACCTGAAAAAGGGAAAAAACTAACAAAACAAAAAGAACAAGGGTTGAAAACATACCAAGGATCCATTTGAGGGTGGGGAGGGGATACCACATGAGAACAAGGGACATCCAAGCATGTCGAACGGAGGACGAGGGAAGACCATGGCTGACAAAATACAAATGAGGACAAATAGGGAAAACAAGGGACGAACCTGTGAGGAAAGAGAGGGAAAAAAAAAAAAAGTTGGGTAAAACAAATAACCCTGCCATAAGTAAGAATGAAATCTGTCAAAACATTATCACATTAACCAACATTACTCTGGAATGAAAAGGATAAACATTAAGATCCAGAGAAAAACCGAAAAACTTTGAAAAAGGGCAAAAAGTTGTATAGTTTAAAAGGACGACGGTCCCGAAAAATCCATTGCTTCCAATTTACAAGAGTTGTGCAAACTTTTCAGCCTAATCGGATCTTCATAGGTCGTGGTTCTGTTCTTGTAGGTGACCTTAAATAGACAGGGATGGAAGAGACCAAAGCGGGCGCCAAGGGATCTGCGCTCACGTCTCAAGTTGAGAAATTCTTTGCGCCTGTCAGCTGTATTTTTATCGTAGTCTTAGAGAGTAGAACCAGACCAGACAACACATTTGAGTGATCTAGCTGCTGAAGGAACTTTGAGGAGATCAGTGTATTCCCAAAAATATAAAATAACACCTCTAGGATGTTGGAAATTGATAGAGACTTGCTGACGGCCAAGGCGGTGGGCACGCTGGATGTTGAGAGCGGTATCTGGTGGCATGTTCAAAATGTTCGGGAGAAAGTATTAAAAAAAGGTAAGTGGGTCACTAGTCTCTGTTCTCTCCGCCAGGCCATATATACGCAGATTGTTATGCCCGTTTCTATTTTCAAGGTCCTCCACCTGTTTTTGAAGTAAATTGACCTGGGATTGCAAAGAACTAACCTTACTCTCGGTGACGTCAATCGAGAAGACATTGCGCTCCACCACGGTGAGTCTTTCAGTCATCGCTGACCAATTCTCGGTGAGAAATTGTAGTTTGGTGGATGTGTCTGCCATGAATGGTCGCAATTAATGTATTTCTTCTAATAGCATGTCCATAGAGACCAGAGAGGAAGGTTTCTGTGGTGAAGGTGGGTCATTTTTTTAAATGTTTTGTGGAGGCCTTTCCTGCAACTACAGGGGCAGGTATCGAAGAAGAGGAGCCCTTTGATGCAGATACGAGGGAATCAATTTTGAAAAAGTGGAAAAACACCGGGCACAGTGTATATAATCTATAAAACTCATATCTACTCTAGACAAAAATATCAATTTTGAACTAGAAATACAATGCGTTTCGGCTAGGCCTTCGTCAGGAATCCGCTCATAGTGGTATAGTCTTGAGCTTCTCGTTGTGACTACCCTCAAGTAGATATGGCTGCAGGAGACCTGTATCTCAACTTTAAAATGACTTATAAGAAAGTCTTCTTATCGGTGCTATTTTGATCTTACATATGTAATTACTTCTAACTGTGCCTCTATATTGGATGCTGTTCAGTGGGCTTCAAACCTTTCTATGATATTTCTGACTTTTCAGTTTTCAATATTTAATGCTTCTTCACTAAAAGTCCCAATGGCTCCAAGATAGGTTTACCTTAAGGTGATAAGAAAAAATTGGGCCAGCTAACACTTGGTTATGACGATGGTTCTAATTGACGCTCCTTAGTAGTATATCAGCATGTGTGGACACTGTGGATCGAAAGTCCCATGCTATTCTTGGAGTCAACAATCGAGGGAATCCTCCATCGATGAATATCTTGAGAAAAGCGTAGAATTTTTAATGAATACTTGTGTGGGACAACCAGAGGAGGAACTCTCACTCCTCAATCGCCCCATAAAAAGAAAAAAGAATATAAAAGTCGCAAATCCACTAAGGGAGCCGCAGTATTGCGCAGGTATCGCAATTCTCAAGGTGTGAGGACAATAGCATAAGAATGGTCCTGAAGAAACAAGAGGAGGAACCAACACCAGCAATAGATTCTGGTTGAAGCACGCTTGGTTGCTATTATGGCATGAGGCAGCAATGCACAAGTTGAAAGAAAGAACAAAAAAAAAGAAAAAATTAGAGTTGCAGCATACATCGGGGTAAAAGTCCAGAGAAGAGCGCCAAAAAACGTTGAATTGGAAAGCGGTTGACCCCAAGCCTTGTCAGATGTTCAGAAGCAAATGTAGAGAAGGGGCTTTCAAAATGGCGCTTGTAAGATCCACAGCTTTAATCAAACGAATTAATGTGCATAAAACGTTACATGAGAGGGCATACAGGACGTGTCCTTAACATGTCCTTAAAGGCAGGCAGGGGAAGGAGGATGCCAGGAGAGGCTTTGCAGGGTGAGAGACGGCTGCATTGTAAAAGAAGGCGATTACCTCTTGCGCGTCGGAGGATGAAAGAAAATGGCGGCCGCAACCTCGTCCAAGATGAGGAAAACCGTAATGCAGGAAAGCCGCGTAGGAGGAGCGCCGCGGGGCCCACTGGAGACTTCCTAGTACTCAGGGCAAACTCCGACGTCGTTAGGAGCCCTCTGACCGTGATGAAGTCAGGATGCCGTGGGGTCTTGCCGCGTCTCCCCGAGGAGCTCTACGGGAGAGCCGCCATCTTCGTCAGCAGTTAAGCCATGTCCCCCAAATGCACACACTTTAAGTTAACATTTGAACACAAATAACTAATCCGTTAGGTAACCAAAGATAAGCAAGTAGCATAATTTCAGACTGCCATGGTTTTTCTGGTAGTAAATTCCCTGACCCTCATGCAGCCTAAATCGATGTGCTGTTGTCAGGTTAATTTGACACCGGTGGACATCCTGTTTCTGCAGCATTAAACTTCTGAACAGGGCCTTAAACACATCTAGTCCTGCTATTGTTTTAAGATCTAATTATACCTTACAAATTAAATTAGTTTTATGCCATTGATGGCTGTCTTGTCACACCACACCACACTTTCCTTGCATAGGAAAGGAAGGGAGACGTCTATAACTTGCCCTCTCCCCTTCAGGAAGTTTTTAGAGGGAGCTTTACTTCAGCGACCTTCCTCAGTCTCAATAAGCATTTCCATACTCACCAACTGTCAGCCACAGGTCATGAAACTGCCCCATAATAAGCTTTTACGACGCCTTGGGAGTACTCTGGTAGCAGCAATACAATCCTAGGGTTTGGGGGACGAGGCTTCCAATGTCAAGATTGCCTGGACTCTACTCTCATTGGCCTCTAGTGCTACTTTTGTCTTGTTTGTAATGTTTTTGAGTTTTTTTTTTTAACTTCTTTTTATTAATGATTGCTCTTTCTTGAATAACTTCTCCTTATTCAAGTTTAAAAAAAAAAAAAAGCACAAGTAATCATGGCTGTGAAGGACTGGTGAAACTGGCATGCGAAACCCAATTGTTTCCCCTCTATTCTTAACGAAGCAGCTGTATTTGAATGGGCTGTTAGTCAGGGAAACCATTTATTACAAGTTGTGAAATTCTACAAATTCGAATTTAATGGCCACCTCACCAGTCCACAATTTTAGTTTGACATTTGGGCTCAGATCTGTTGTAAGGTTTGAAAAGGGCTGTTTACTGGCGTTCCTGTTTTACTATTTCTCTGAGATCGCCTTAAGCTCTTAAATAAGGTATGGCATTATCCTCCAAGAGCTACGGGAGTCTTGTAAATTCCCTTATTCATGCAGATGATTAATTAGTCATAGATTTTCCTCCGAAAGGTTTGCTGAGACAAGCGGATGCTTTTCGTCGTTACAGTAAGGTTTAACAGACTGGCAATAAATAAAAAGTATTAAAAACCAGGAAAAAGACCACCTTCAACTGGAGAGTTTAACTAACCTCTTAGCATCTCGGCAACAGGTATTTTTATGCAAAGCTCGCTTGTAAGCAGCAGGGGCAACTACTGGGTTAACCGCAGGCTCGTACTATTTCACCAAGAACAGGCTTGTGCCAGTTCACCAAGAAATTTGGTGTGTATTCAGCCAGTTCTGTTCCACTTATTGATCAAATAAATGTACCTATTGTGACTTGTGGATTTATTTTTGCTGTTGCTGGAGAATGTTCCAAATGTTGTTTCCAGAAACCTTTAGAAAACTTTTTTTCATTGAAGCAGTTAGATTGGAACTAGGTACTAGCTTGTTGAACCTACATGTTGACTTTTTAGGAATAATAATAGTAACCGGTAACGAATCCTGGGATGAAGCCCATTGTAGCTAAATGTTTGAAGGGCTTGTGTACCAACGAACCTGCCTCTACGATAAATGAGTCAGACTGGTGTGTGCGTGATTTTAAAATATGATTTGAACTTTGTCCAGCAGTCTAGTCAGATCATCAAATGTGTGTTGATAATACGAGGTTAAAAGAACACAAGATAATGTTTTGGCTCTTATGTGATTTGCAGAAAAGGTATAAGATCGCTGGTGGCTTCTTCAGCTGTAACAAAAAACAGAGTAGTGCAATATTTGTTACACGTGCCCAGCCGCCATCTGCCTCTTTTCTGAGCCTAGGTTTGTGCTCTGGCGTTTTAAAGTGTTGCCATAGCAGTCGCACTTTTCATAAATTAATTGGGCGACTGTTATAAACGGATGCCTTTTGCACGAGATCCTCCATTGTTTCCGTTACTCTTAAGGTATGCTTTAACTTAATTTTATGTAATTTAGAAAAGTATGTAAGTGTTTGTACTTGACCCAAAAATGTACTTGTATAAAATAGTGCACTGAATGTTTAAAGCAAGAAGCATTTTAGTACACAATTGAATATACTTGATTGTTATAAATGTGACGAACACACCCTGTTTCCAGCATAGCAGTTGTAATTTAATTTACAATGCTTTTTTGTGTCCATCTGTGTACTGGATATTTACTTCTGCTGTAATTTGGTAGCTAGAGGCGGTATTTGCGTCTTGCTGTTGCTGACCTACAGTGACAGATGAGGAGCAAGACATAGTAGCTTCTGGCCTCCTCTCTAGAGAGATCTGTATCCGCGGAAATGAACGGAGGCAGTGGCTGAGAGGTTCTTCCAAGTACAGAAGTACAGTTGGATCTGGCAGCAGCCAGGAGGGTACACAGAAGCGGCATCTACCTTTCCTCCCTCCCTCCCGTTCCTCCCTCCCTCCCTCCCTCCCTCCCTTCCTTTCCTTCCTCCCTCCCTTTCCTCCCTCCCTCCCTTTCCTCCCTCCCTCCCTTTCCTCCCTCCCTCCCTTTCCTCCCTCTCCCCTCTCCTCCCTCTCCCCTCTCCCTCTCCCCTTTCCTCCTCCATTTCCTTCCTCCCTTCCTCCTTCCCTTTCCACCCTCTCCTTCCCTTTCCGCCCTCTCCTTCCCTTTCCGCCCTCTCCTTCCCTTTCCGCCCTCTCCTTCCCTTTCCGCCCTCTCCTTCCCTTTCCGCCCTCTCCTTCCCTCTCTTTCCGCCCTCTCCTTCCCTCTCTTTCCGCCCTCTCCTTCCCTCTCTTTCCGCCCTCTGCCCTCTCCTTCCGCCCTCTGCCCTCTCCTTCCGCCCTCTGCCCTCTCCTTCCGCCCTCTGCCCTCTCCTTCCGCCCTCTGCCCTCTCCTTCCGCCCTCTGCCCTCTCCTTCCGCCCTCTGCCCTCTCCTTCCGCCCTCTGCCCTCTCCTTCCGCCCTCTGCCCTCTCCTTCCGCCCTCTGCCCTCTCCTTCCGCCCTCTGCCCTCTCCTTCCGCCCTCTGCCCTCTCCTTCCGCCCTCTGCCCTCTCCTTCCGCCCTCTGCCCTCTCCTTCCGCCCTCTGCCCTCCCTTTTCCGCCCTCTGCCCTCCCCTTTCCGCCCTCCCTTTTCCACCCTCCCCCTATACCTGGTGGTGCGGATGCACCGAGGATGTAACAGGAGCTTCCTGAGCAGGGGCATATCACTGCAGTTCATCCTGCTGATGGAGGGGTCCATTTCCATACAATGATTTATGGACCAGACAGAGGTTTGAAAAACGATCGCTTGTTTTTAGAGGCAGCCAATGGAGGGTTCTGACAATAGGTTCTGAGGGCGATCGAGGTGGAAGATGGCAGATTAACCGTGCAGCCACCTGGAGTTTGAAGAGCAGTCTTTCATTCATTGCAACCATTAACGCTTGCCATAGTCTCGGCGACTGATTAGGAGGGTCTGTGTGGTATCTTGGTCATTGCTATGACTATCTCCTTGGTAACTGTTACTAGATGCTTACGTGCTATTCTAGAGTGTTGTGAGTGGGGAGACATTACAGTTATCTTCTTGGATGTTGGATGTGTCTGCTTACTCCAATAAACTCTTTTACTTAAGCGGTAACGTCGTGGAGTCATCATTACAATTTGGCGACGATCGATAGGATAAATATCACCGCACCTGACTCGACAGATTCTTCTGGATTTTATTGAAAAAAAAGAGAAGAAGAAAAAGAAGAAAAAGGAAGAAAAGAAAAAAAAACTACAAAAGCAGTTCTATATTATAGAATAAGGAGTAAGCAGACTGTGGAACTGCTTATTTTTCAAGAACTTTGAATTTTAACCAAGCATTCGGGAATTCTAATCCTGTGTAACTAAAAAAAAAAAAAAAAAAAAAAAGGCAACAAGAACGATTTCGAAGTATTTAACGTCGTATGCGTATAGAGCATTAAGTATCAACTTTCGAGCATTATTTATCAATTTTGCTCACAAAGATACTCGAATTCTACATTTCACAGTGACGGTTGTTCGGCGCATCTTACAAGGGAGGAGACGTTCCGCAACAGCGTTCCAGCTTACGTAAGATTCTCCGGACATCGAATTACATGAGTAGATGACGAATATCGTACTCTGAAGCAAGCGGAAGGTGATGTTACAACATCAATTCATCATCACGTCAGGTCACGCAGCGTGACCTTGCGTGACCACCATTTTAAAAGCAGTGCTATATTGAATAATCAACTTGACTTTTCACACGTCGGAACACCGTTTGAGAAGCGAACAGCCAAGTTTACATCACCGCTAATGATTTCGAAGCGAAAGAACTAGTGAGTGGTTCATTTATGTACTTTGAGAGGGACGCAGTAAGCAATAAATTAAACCAAGTTAAGCAGGATAATTGTAACTTACCTCTTTCGAAAAAAAAAAAAAAGGGCGAAAGAAGAAACTTAACATTATTCACCCATACTACGGTGATGTGCACACCATATCTGAACAAGTGCATGTCAGTCTGACGTGTAACAAAATTCATGGTGATACGCACACCATATCCATAACTTTTATATATTCGTAAACATTTCACACTAGAATATACTTGTCAATTTTACTTATGGCTTCGCAAGGTTGTGGATCAGGATTACCTGTCCCATTTTTAACTCGTCCTGGAGAACCTCTATTAAAGTGGTTAGACTGGAAGGATTACTTGCTTAATTATATATCTGCATTAGAGGAAGAAAACGAAGATGAGTTTACTCCATCCACAAAAAAGAAAATGCTCCTGCACAGTTTAGGACCTGAAGGATCCAGGATTTATTATCAAATGGAAAAAAAAATTAGATCTAGTGAAGACTCAAATGTATTCTTAGATGCATTACATGATCTTGATGCATATTATCAACCTACAGTCTGTGTAGGGATTAATAGATATGAGTTTTTTCAATGGAAAAAGTTAAAAAATGAATCTGTAGAAGAGTATGTTTTTGCATTGAAAAAGCTCTCTGTTAATTGTCAATTTGAAAATCTCCACGACAGTTTTATCAGGGATCAACTCGTTATGCATTCCAATAATAATGCAATTCAAGAAAAACTTTGGGTTTGTGGTGATTCACCCTTAAACGAAATTATAGCCATTGTTAAAGGTGAAATGTCAAAAAGATGTGCACAAATATCATTAAAAAGAAGTGAAGATAGTAATGTTGTTGGCAAAGTATCTACTAACAGAAATACCGGCAAAAATAATGAAAAAAATAATTATAATGATTTTAACAAAAAACAAGTTAATTACAACAGAAATGACTATGAAGAGAAACGACCTACATGCTACAGATGTGGTTATAAAGGTCATACTGCAAGGGATAAGTGGTGCCCAGCCTTAAAATCGAAATGCAGTTATTGTGGCCTTATTGGTCATTTCACCAAAGCATGCAGGAGGAAGACCATTAACATTAAAAACAGCAAAAAACTGTAGGTTGTGTTGAAGGTAAAGAACATGTAGTTGATGAAAATGATCCTTCTAGTGATGATGAAATTCTTTGCATTGATGACTTCATAGAAACAGATAAAGTAGTTTCGAATGTTGGCTCTTCAAGAAAAAAGAAACCTGTGTGCGAAATAAACATTGGGGGAATAGACTTACAAATTGTACCGGATTCTGGATCACCCTACACCATCATTCAACGCACAGTATGGGAGAGCAAATTTGAGAAAATCATTAAACAAAGTTTAAAACCACCTGACATACAACCTGTAACGTACACAGGAGAAAGAATTCCAATGGTCGGGTTTGTTGAACTTGTCTTTAAATTTAAAGACAGAAGCACTACAGGCAAACTGTATGTTGCAGAAAAGGGACCTTCTGTCCTTGGCTGGATCGATCAAGGGGAACTAGGGATCATACTCAATCCTAATACCCATGATCAAGTGCTGCTATTGGATGAACCAGACAAAAATGTTGTGGATGATGTGATAAGACAATATCCGGGTGTATTTTCTGGTGAAGTAGGAAAGTTAGATGGTTTTGTACACAAAATAATTCTCAAGGACAATGCGGTACCAGTGGCTCATAAAGCCAGAAACATCCCCATAAGCATAAGAAAAGGTGTTATGAAAGAATTAGACAACTTAGAAAAGAAGGGGATTATTGAGCCTGTGGATTGTGCAGAATGGATTGCTCCCTTGGTGGTCGCACGCAAACCTGACGGCCGGTTGCGTTTATGTATCGATTTGAAAGATCTTAATAAGAACATCATTGTAGACCAGTTTCCTTTACCCAGAATTGATGAGTTGTTGGCCCAATCTAAAGCTGTAAAATGGTTCTCCACAATTGACCTAACATCAGCTTATCACCAGATTCAATTACACGACAGCAGCAGGAACCTTACGGCCTTCATAACCCCTTTTGGGTGTTATCGCCTTGTGCGCATGCCTCTTGGCCTGGCTTCTACTGCTGCCATGTTTCAAAGGTTAATGTTGAAGCTATTCAAAGGGTTGAAAGGTATTATATATTTTCAAGATGACATCTTGATAATGGGGCGTGATAAGAATGAACACGATGAAAGACTTAAGACTGTTCTTTCCAAATTAGCTGATAAAGGTTTGACCTCAGAAATAAAAAAATGTAAATTTAGATTAAAGTCAGTCACGTACTTAGGTCACGAAGTAGGAGGCGATGGCATTTCACCCAAAAAAGGTCTAATGGATGCCATCAAAGAAGCACCATCCCCCAAGTCTAAAGATGATGTAGATCATTCTTGGGGATGGCAGAATTCTACTCAAAATTTGTCCATAATTTTGCCATCAAAACCTTCAACAGGAGACCATTAATAAAGGTCAAACAAGAATTTGTATGGAACGATGATCTAGAGAATGATTTCAAGAAAATAAAGAGTGGCCTATCCTTAGCTCTACCCCTTCAAGCTTTTGACACTTCAGCACATAGCATAATTACAACCGATGACAGTGGAAAAGGTTTGGGAGCTGTACTTTCCCAGATAAACGACAATGGTGAAGAAGTGACCATTTCCTTTGCTTCTCGTTCTTTTTCTCCAGCAGAAGAAAGATATTCTGTCATAGAGAGAAATGTTATTTACCATATGGGCAATGCAAAAGTTTAGACAATTTGTATGGGGCACCAGTTTTATCATTAGCACAGATCATAAACCCCTGTTTAAAGTACTAACATCTGAGGGTATATTTAAAGCCACACCAAGAATTGTCAAAATGAGTCTGAAACTCCTTGATTTCACGTATCATGTGGAGTATCTACCTGGTAAGAGAAATCAAGTAGCGGATTATTTGAGTAGATCACCATTACCGTATGATAGTTTTGGTCAAGCAGATTGGGATGACCATTACCGTATGATAGTTTTGGTCAAGCAGATTGGGATGATTTCAATGTCGCTGCTGTGTATGATAATACCATTGCCATTTCAAAAGAAAAATGGGACACTGAATATGCTCAAGATGAAACACTAAAGAAAATTACACAGTTTGTGACTAAAGGTTGGCCGAGTAAAAATATTGCTCAGAGTGAGTTAAGAGCTTTTTGGGAAATTCTAGATGAACTTTCTTTAGACAATTATGGTTACATTTGTAGAGGTGAAAGAATTGTTGTACCTACATCTTTAAGATCTAGAATTTTAGAGCTGAATCATGAAGGTCATCTTGGCATCACCAAATTGAAAGCTAGATTGAAATTATCATATTGGTGGCCAGGGATCAATAGAGATAGTCATTCATAAAGAAATGTTCTATTTGTCAAGATTCGGATAAAACAATGCATGTATTAAGACCCGCTCTGGGCACAAAAACCCTTCCTAATAGTCCATGGGACAATCTCAGCATTGATTGGTTGGGTCCCATAGAAGATGAAGATGGAAATCATAAGTATATTTTAGTTGTCCTAGATGACTACTCAAAGTGGCCAGAAATTGAAATCACTGAGAATTTTGATACCAAACAAGTAATCAAATTTTTAGAGCACATATTTTTACGTGAAGGTATTCCCAAGGTTATTCGCAGTGATAATGGACCACAATTTTCATCTGATAAATTCAAACAGTTTTTAGGAAGGAATGGTATTAGTGAGAAGAAAACTCCCGTATACAATCCAGCAGGTAATGGCATTGTAGAAAGATTTAATAGGGTCATTATGGGCAGTATACAAGCTTCCTTGAAGTGTGGTAAATGCTGGGAAAAAACTTTTCAGCACAATTTGGCCTTATAGAATCGCCCCCACTGGGACTGGATATAGTCCATTCAGGATATTACGTGGTAGAGAACCTTTTACCAAAGACAATGTTGCGTGGTGCAATTAAAAAAACTTATGGGAAATGGTCACCTGCTTTAGTAAGAGCTAATCTTAGGAAGATGCAGGATACTTGCAAAATCAATTTTGACAAAATTCACCATACATCGGATTGTATATTAGAGGTTGGTGATTGGGTTAAAGTTAAGTTACCTACTAAAGTGAAGAAAGGATTAAGCAAATTCTCTGCACCCTTACAAGTATTTGCCACTTATCCTAAATCGGCTAAATTGAGTGATGGAAAAATCTGGCATTACAATAGACTTTCAAAGTGTGTAAAATCTAGTTACAAAAATAGTATGGATAATCCTGTTTCATCAATGAATTGGATGTGGGATGACGTTACTAATCCCAGTGTTATCAACACTGGGAATCGTCATGTTCAAACTTCAGGGATTAGTGAGGATATTGGGAATAGTTATGTTCAAACTTCAAGTACCAATGACGGAATCCATGCCACTTGTAGTTATGGTACAACAACACGTTCTGGTAGAACAATAACTGTGCCAGCAAAGTACAAAAATTATGTCATGGATAAATGAAAGAAGGGAAATGCTTCCTTTATGGTAGTATAACATTCTTATGGGTATTCTTTTCAGTATATATTTTATTATATATATATATATATATATATATATATATATATATATATATATATATATATATATATATATATATATATATATATATATATATATAATATATTATATTATGTTATCTTATTCTGTTTCAAATAATTTGTTTATGTAAAGGAGAGAGATGTGGTATCTTAGTCATTGCTATGACTATCTCCTTGGTAACTGTTACTAGATGCTTACGTGCTATTCTAGAGTGTTGTGAGTGGGGAGAGATTACAGTTATCTTCTTGGATGTTGGATGTGTCTGCTTACTCCAATAAACTCTTTTACTTAAGCGGTAACGTCGTGGAGTCATCATTACAGTCTGGACTAGGGATTTTCTTCACTGAAGCGGTAGCCACTGAAATGCTTTCCTGAGGGGACACATGATTCCAAAGCAGTCGCCCGTGATGCCATTCACATATTCCTTCTAGAGCGGTTTTCATCCACCATAATTCCCAGGTTTCTCACTATTGCTTTCGGGATGGGAACTGGGCCTAGACTCGTAGGCCACCAGTCCTCGGACCACACCGAGTGGGCCTTCCCAAACAGCACTATTTCTGTTTCGTTTCAAACAGTTGAGCTGCATCCACGTATTATCTTATTTATGTAGTCACGGAATCTTTCTTTAGTGGAATCCGGGTTAGGCATAGATCACCGAATGTAAATGCCTCACTGGTGTCAGAGCTTCCTATCTGGTATCATCCCCCAAGGAATGGCAGGGGGAACAGGAAAAAGCTCTCCTCGAAATATGAGATAGTCAGGTGTGTGAAACCCAACTGGTGTCCTTGATATGCTATGAAAAAGTTGAGGGCAACCCATATCTTTATTTCCTCAGCACACACTTCAACATCCAAAAGATAAGAGGACCTGCTCCGTGGCATTATTTTGACTCCTTAGGCAAAAATGATGTATCCAAGGGACAATAAAGGTGATGCTTAACCCTTGCAAAGTTTCAGTGTCAATCTAGCTTCAAGTGAAGTTACTAGACTGGAGTGCGTTCCTCTCGCGCACAATGTGCCCATAGAGGGTACCTTCTGAAGGTAAAAAAAAATGACCATTTGTTTTCCTAGGAAGGAGGCCAAATTTGTAATTGAAAATGTTAATCCATGCTGCTGCAGCTTGCAGTTACAAGATGCTTCATAAAAACATACTTTTAATTGTTTATGCTTAATTGACAGCAGCATAAAATGTTTCTGGTTTCAAACGCGTTTTCTTGCTGAGAATTTCGTTAGCCTTACTTTTGCTCAATGAGTATCCCAGAAACATAAAGGACAATCGGATTCCAAAAGACCTGGAGAGCCATTCCAATGGTAGTATATACTGATGCACACAACGTGCAACAGCCTTACTGTAAAATCACATATGAACTGATCATGGTTTTAAGAAACTGTTTGTGTCAAGTTCTCTTTGATGGGTTGAATGTCTTGCATTTGGGAATCTCTAGGGCTGCATTCCACAACTGAACACTGCTCCACTTGCAGCCTTATCAGTAACCTGTTTACTGATAATGATGCAACCTCTTATTCTGCCGGATACAGCTCTTCCCTGCACCCCACTGCCCGTGCCACTTTCTGTGTGAGGGAATCTAACACGGATACTGCCAACGGAGTATTGGGTCGGCGTGCAATAATGCATTCATTTTTTTTTTCTGCTTAGTTATTGATCGTGAGAGGCTGCATTGTGGTGCTGCAGCCTATGCAGTAGCTCATAGTGAGGCACACTAGCCAACCATCCACTACTACCTGCATTTTTTGTTTGCACATTATGTCCCTATTTGCTACTGGCATGATTTGTTGGCGAGGTTGCAGTGGGAAATGTTCTAACTTCCTGTTGATGTGGGTTAGCTCATACGCAGGCCTACAGTAACTTCGCACAAAATTGTGACACAATTGACAACCTTGCCTTTTTGACATCTGGTCGCCACTTCCCATGAGTCTTGAAAAGCCTCCATGATCCAAGATGCAGTGCCCATTTTCCCTAGCTACTTTCTCTTTCAGAGGTTACCCTGTCTTTGGTAGTTTGAGCAGTGTTCAATTGCTTCTCATCGATGTCCACAGATTAAACCAGAGGCAGTTTAAATCCTTTTACAGCATACCCTGTCCATAGTTTGCGTTGGTGCATTCTTGCACTTGAAAAAAAAATAATTAATAAGCAGAACCTTTAATACCATCATAAACCTTTAGTACGGATAGGGCTGACAGATAGAAACAGTATACAGTAGGACATCTCACAATATTCTAGGACCACTGACCAGTCCGGAGTACTCCCACCACGTCCATATATATTCGCTATTTTACCCAGACAACCTCTAGGTCTGTAAATCGGCTCCTTCATCTTGGTGCACCAGTCCATGGCAGACAACCCCCTCCGCCTCCCTAATCCCCCCCAAACCCCCCAAACCACCTTCTCCAGTCTGACCGTTTTGGCGGTAGCATCTCTTTTCAGCAGCAGACTATATCCCGTTTCGCCAAAAGCATGGCTTTACCCACCAAGGCATGTTCAACATGCGTGCTTCGCATGTCCGCTAGGATACCAAACAGTGCAGTTCTTGGGGTCAGGATAAGGGGATCCGTCAGCACTGTTTCAATAGATCCCCAGTATGTCCTTACAACTGAGCAGGACCAGACCATATGACAGAAATCTACGTTTGGCTGTGGACACCGGAAGCAGTCGGAGATTCAATGCTAGAGGCACATAAGAGACAACATGCTTGTAATACGGTATGGAAATAGTGTCATGGGATGAGGCGCAGCCACGATAAGCTAGCGAGTGTCCAGGGAACCATACTCAGTATGTCTATCCACCCTTAAGATTTATGTTTGAGCCGTGTATTTATCTGGAGAGTTAAGGACTGATGATTTGTGGATCTGGGACACACCACCTTTACCCAGTGATCCCATTGGCAGATTGGCTTCAAGGGGGCTGAATTCAGTGGGGATTGGGCAGGTCTGCATGGTGGGCTGCGAGTGCATGTGAACTGCAGGTGCTTGTGAAACTGTGTGGTACAAAGGGAGTAAAGGGACTTCAGCTCTTTGAACGAGTGCATTGATGCACTGTGCTACACATTCCCCAAATAGGTGATCCCAATTCTATCCTATTTGGTAAAGCTTTCCAGTTGTAAAACATGACGCAACCAGTTTTCCCCTTCCAGAGGGGTTAAGTTGTGTAAGCTTTTTATCCCATCCGATCACTCAACACTGTTCTCTAGACCACTCTGGTCCGTTCTGGAATATCTTTGGTATGGGACCTCTGTATAGCAGGTGAAGCATAATATTAAGACCCAGGAGAGTTCTGCCTCATAAGCAGGGTCGGCCTCCCCCCCCCCCCCCCCCCCCCTCCCCCCGACCCTGTTCAGCCAATTATTAGCCAGCTGGTGCACTGGCCAGTAATGCAACTGGCCATTGGCCATGTCGAGTCCACCTTTGTGAGTTGGCTGACCACATTTCTCTAGGACCATGCAGGGGGAGGCGGTATTGCGGGAGTCCTGCCCACAGGAAGGAACATACCTTTGCCTACAGTTCGCAGACACAGGATAATTTTGCAGAGTGTAAAAGAAACTGGCTAATGTTTTTAAGGACGACCCTACCGAGGACATGGAGCTGGAGTGCAGCCCTTTGCTGAAAATCCCTTTTCAAATGTGAGACAAGAGGCACCAAGTTGAGGGTTTATGTTAGGTGTGGGTTTATGTGAGGTGTGGTTTTAAGAAAATACAATCTCCCAGATATTGAAAACGGAGGGGTCACATCAGGATAGATGCCTGTCATGCATTGACCTCCGCTAAAAAAAGATCAGTAAAGATTTTTTCAGTTAGTCTGAAGTCCTGAGGCCTATCCATACGGGTACGAGGATGTGAAGCACACATGGTCCGAAGTCTTTGGTGGTGGGTATGGCATAGAAGGACGTTGTCAGCAAGCAGTGCTTTTCTGTTCTCTCTCGTTGACCCAGCATGAATCTCTAATTTGAGCATCACATCTTATAAGTCTAACTAGGGACTCTGTTACCAGGAGAGGGTAGAGAGAGTATCTTTGTCTCGTACCCCTCTGGATGGGGAAAGGGTGTCGAGAGCACCCTGTTAACACGAAGCTGGGGTAGGGCCGGCGCTAGGCATGGGCAGTGTGGGCTGCTGCCCAGGGCCTCACACTCAGCCCACCAGAGTGGGGCCCGCACCAGTGCAAAACACAACCAAAACCTCTTGTGCCCCTGCCGATCCCATTGAAGAAAGGTGTCTGTTTGCAATTGGGCTTACAGAAGGTGGCCCTCTCCCTGGGCCTCTCGGGGATGGTGTGAGTAGTCTAGGGGAGGGGGACACTACATCTTGTGCCAGTTGCAAGGAGACACATTTTTTCCTGCCATTAGGCCTCCTGCCTGGCTGCCCATTGAGAGACACTGTGGGACACCCATTGTCAGCACTTCACAGTCTGCACTGTTTTAACTCTCAGCCCCCAAGCTATCCTCACACCTTCAGCCCAATATGAGCTGTGAAAGATGCGCTTGTAGGTGTGCAAAGAGGGGAGCTGCGGCCCAGGAAGAGTCTGCACAAACCACCTTCCGGAGCCCTGATGGTGTCACTTGTGTAAATTAGAAGAGCCTCACACATTCCCCTTCGCCCGGGGCGTCAAAATCCTAGAACCGGCCCTGGGGCAGGGTATAATAGTTTCACATTTTGACAAAAGCTCAGCCTGATTTCCCCCCGCATCCCCTCTCCCCCTTTCAACATCCCATTGTGAAAGGACCACTCAACAGTGTTTAATACCTTCTCAAAGACCAATGGGAGAAGCGTTCATGGCTTTCGGAGTTCTCGGTGGCGGACCATTGCTAGATAAAGTCGCCTGATGCAGTGTCATGTTGAGCAGGTTGGCATGAAGCCATATTGGTCTGGATGTATGAGGCAGGGGATTACCTGCATAAATCTACCAGTAAGGAACTTTGCATAGGTTTTCTACTCTGTTAATGAGCTATATGGATCTATAGGTGGGATGGCTTTTTGATGATCTCCTACTTTTTGGATAAGCACTGTGGTGGCCAGATCAGCCCCGGATGAAACTGGCCAAAGGGCACAGCCTCAACATAGAGGCTCAACAGGCGAGGGGGTCGGGACCTTGTGAAATCTGTGATAATATTCAGCTGGAAAGATGTTGGGTCCAGACATAGCCCCCCTCATTCATGTCACTGGGAGCATCTCTGACCTTTTCAGACATAAGGGGGGGTCTCCTATGTCCACCCTCTGGTAGCTTGAAATTGAGGGCATCGGGCTATCTGTTAGATGGGGCAAGTTTGTTCTGGCGGTTAGTGAGTGTACAGCGTGCTGTCAGTCGTCGAGTGTTTGTCCGCTGTAGTGTCGATGTTGCATGTTATCCATTATCACAGGGACTAACCAAGATGCCATATCTTTTGCAGTGAGCCAGAAAAGGAGTTTTCCCGATTTATCTCCATGTTCGGGATCACTCTGCAAGGAGGGGTCAGTCTATCCAGAGGCCTGGGGCTGTCTGGCTTGAACGCATGCCTCTGCTGCCCTGGGCCAGTCACTGTTCTCGGATAGGCTTTGCAAGCCTTCTATTGGGCCAATACCCTCCTGCGGCTCAGCGCCGCAGCTGCACACCGTCCATGGCACGGCGTAGAGATGCTCTGATTGGTGCTGCAGGTGCAGAAGAGAAAGCCCCCGGGCAGCCGCCACTCTGAGTGTAGTAGCTATGCACGGACTTCTTCCCTCCTCAAGTACCGTGCAGCATATTAGACCGGGACTCCTGTCTCTGCAGTCTTGGGTCTTGCAATCATTGTTCCGAGGGGCCCCAGGACAGCTTTGGGAGCTGAAGTCATCACTCACAGGTCCATGGCTTCCCTGGGTCTGTATGGACTTGCAGGATGGCGGAGGATCTATTGAAGGAGCAGGAGCTCACCTAAAGAGCACCCACCATCTTGGCTGTCTTGTCCACGTCCTCCCTGGCTCATTGGTTTTGTATCCAACTTCCCAATGACTTGCAGGTTCCTACTCCACAATAAAATGCATTGTAGATATGTTATTCCGGGTTAAACATGAAGGACATTTTAATAGAAAACGTAGTTTTCTTTCACCACCTTTTACTATTGGATTAGTACTTTCTTAATTTTCAGTCATAGCTGGCATTTCAAAACAGTGTATAATTTTGTTCGGTTACTCTTTGAATTGAGCTAAAAAAATATTTGGACAAACTCCGTTTCAGTTTGACTTTACATTGACACGTGTATTACAGAGAGATTTTGACTTTTGAGCTAACCCATAATACATTATTCTGTGGTTTTCAATTTTAATTGTTAAGCTATATTCATAGAACACACCAGTCTTATTTATATCGCTATGACCATAGTGTGTATTCCAGTTGCTCTTACCTTGAATGTGTCCGCTTACATTTTATTTATTTGTAATTTTTTTTTTAAGACAAAGCTGCGTCCTGGCTCATACTGTGCAGAGGAGGATCTGTAGGATGTGTGCCTATCTTTGCATCGATTTATTCCCAAGCGGCCTTAAATAATGTAAGGGTGCCTGACTGTAACGATAGAGGCATATCTGGTTACCTGTGCGAGCCAGTGCCCTTTTCTTCTTTCCGAACACTGGATATCCTTTATCCTTGGGCCCGGAAGAGCAGTCTTTTGCCTAAGTGCATTCTAACATTTCTATGATTCATGTATCTTGCTCTACTCTGAATGCTATCTTCATTTAGATGCTTTTCCATATTTGCCTGGAAAGATAAAAATGTATGTGAAATAAAATGTAACCTGCTTAAGTTTCTTCCATTTCTTCTGTGTATGGGGGATAGGTACTAGCTATTCTAATATTTGAAACGCAAGAAGAATGAATGCCTTTACTGTACGCAAATATATATTGAAAACTTAATAGACTTGCTTCAGGCAGACCTGCCATTGAAAAGCAACAAAAGTACACTATGGCAAGTAACGCAATTGTTGGGGGAAAAAAATGCTACATCAATTTGCTGATTTAAGCGGCGTTTTTAAGCATAATTTATGCTGGTTACGTTTGTGACTTGATGCTTATTTTATAAAGTTAGTTGGGGCCTGTTTGTATGTAAGCAACAATGTACGTTTGTGACTTGATGCTTATTTTATAAAGTTAGTTGGGGACTGTTTGTACGTAAGCAACAATGTAATGAAGAGGGCTTTGAACTCTGTTGGCTAAGTTGAATGCTACTCAAATTTGAAGTCATTTCGAACCAGAACCCAAGTCAGTGGTTTGCTGCTTTCCTTACAGCCAATATAACTATTTTGTGTGTGTTGACATTCCCTTCTTGAGATTAGTATATTTAACATGCTGTTCAGCATGATTTAATCAGTGTTTAGCGTGACAGTGGACCAGGGAAATTATTAAAAAAACAAAATACCATTGGCTTATGGCATAATTGTTTTGGGAGGTAATGACATGAGTTTACAGTTGTTTCTTAACCACTTGAAGTGGTAATATGTTCCAGAGTTTGCAATGATATTCAAAACTAACTTCACACTGTCTGCAGCATGCCTTGGAGGTAACCTTATGTTGGAAATGGATTATTAATAGGCGCAGGCTATTCATCCAACCAAATATGTAATTGTCACTTCAAGTAAGCAGTGAGCCAGTTTAATGCATTCTTGTATGTGTATGCTTTGGATTACTAACATTCTTATATTTTTCTTGAACTGTCAATGTTTTTTACATGGGTAAATAACAAACAGGTGTTGACCTTATCCATGTGCGCTGCTATTTATAGAGAGATTTAGTTGGTTAATTGGTAAATAGGTAGCACAGTCCTGTCGAAAGTTGGTCTTACTGGATGACCTAATGCTAAATATTACTGTCTGATCCTATCATTGTGGACCCAACAGTGTAGAGAAAGCGGGGACAGAAAAGATATGAAAGTGGCACTGGTAGGTAGAGAGGAAGTAAACTGCATAAGAGAATGCTATAAAAAAAAGTGGGTTTATTCATACACCGCTAATGGGTACACTGCATGGAAAGAGGAGAGGAGTTACTAAGGCGGAGATATAGAGGAATGAATAACTGGCTAAAAGTATTTTATGGTGGTTTGACAAGTTTAAGATAGGCTTCTAGTATTTGATTTGCCATGTGCTTCCTGTTAAGGAATGTGCTCAAGGTGTTGTCTACATCTCTGGTGAATTGGACGCAGGTGCACTAACTAACAACAGATAGGTGTTTTGAAGTTTTTCCATTCTGATAGGGTGAATTTAACCTTCTAAGGTGACCACAAGGTCAGAAGCAGCAAGTTGTCTTTACTTGGAGTGGTGGTTAGAGACGGAGAGAATGCACCAAGAGGAATGAAGGGGAAGGTCTTAAGCCCAATATATATTTAAGATTCCTTTGTCTCCTCATGTTATGCTAGAATGACTTGAGTAGGCCGCAGTCTAGTAACATGTCCAAGGTCTCTGAGTTGGTCTGCACATTTCCGGCAGTTTTCATGTTAGATAAGTATCCGATATTTATTTGCAAGCTGTATAATGTGAGAGCAGCAGCGATGTTTGGGACTGAGAGCTGGCCAATTTTATACCATAGGATGGCTGAAGTTAGTTGTGAAAAATGCTGAAGGTAGCCTTTGTTTTTTCTGTAATTTTTTTTCTTTTGGTGTCAGAAATTTGTAAATTGAGGCTTTACAGTAACCTCCATAAATACGTTTCTGTGCCAGATTTTGAGCATTGAGCAGGTGAGGTATTGTGATTTTCGAGTTGATCTTTTAATTTTATGAATTTATATAGAGATCGTAAGACTGAGAAGGAAATCTGTTCTTTGTAATCGAGGTCTTGGTACATTCGTTCCCTTTATGCACCAATTTTTCAATTATATTGTTCCACTAGAATTTTAATCTGTTGATTGTGCCATATTGACGATACAGATGAATGTGTCCTCATTTTGGTGAATGTTTATTAAGTTAACATGGAGCTGATATGGAACTACTGATTATGTTCACTGAGTGTACTATTTTGGACTTCTTGCCTTGCATTCCACAATTCAGTGGAAATCCCGTCTTGCCAAAAAGGCTGTTTAATATTTATGAATGTCAGAAAGATGGTTACCCTCTAGATGTTTTGGAGACTAAGTTTGAGTAATGAGCTTCTCTGTGTCCAACATCATAGAAATTGGTGATTTCAGTAGCTTTTTTCATAAAGTTAATCGAAGTCTGTTGTATTTAAGAATCTATGACGTTTTAAGCCTGTTTGCTACTATTTTTAGCAATTTAGATTGATTGGGGACATTGGGCAGTTACATTTTTTTTCTTTTTTTTTTTTTAATTCAAGGTTTAGGATGCCTTTCCATTCCTTAGAAATTACCACATGATTTGTGATATTGAGATGTATTGGTCTGAGATCTATTATGTCTTTTCTCTTCCTTAGGAAATACCACAATGTTTGCCTCATCAGGTTGGATCTATGATTATGTCAGACCGCGCGTAGTGGTCAAACAGTGATAGGGGGGGGGGGTTGATGATTTCACCTTTCTAGGTGTGGTTCAAACTAGCTGGAAGACAACCCAGCCGACTTCCGCAGCTTAAGGGAGTGAATGGTTGTCTGGATTATGGGCATCTGAAAGAGTCTTGAGAAACTTCCTATCTTCCGGGGATGTGATGGAGATTGTTATTGTTTTTTGATAGTCTGTGCAGGATTCGCAGCTAGGTTGAAGAATATTGACTGAATAGAGTACATAATAGAATTTTCAAACACCAAAGGATGTTTCTTGCTCCTATGTATCACTCTTGGATCATCTCTGTTGGTGGAGATTGAACTCTGAGTTTATTGAATTTTGGAAAAGTATCCATTGTTTTACCTGCTATGTTGCATCCTTAGAGCTTAGTAACAGTTACATGTGCTTTTAAGTTTGACATTTTGTAGAATTAGTATTTTGAAAGTTTATAGAGCGCGAACAAGACCCTTGTGGATATCCGAGCGCTTTACAGTAAATAGAGTTCTTTATACATTAATTAAAGGCAAGTTGAAACACGTATACAAAACATCTTGTAAAAGCAAAGTGGTAAGGTACAGCACAAAAACTATCCCGTTATGTCAGGTAAAAAGGAAGATGGAATGTCTAGATGGTCCCTTGTCATAGTAAGGGTAGTAGCGAGGGTACATTTGGTCTCAATTTCTTTGGACCTTGCTCAGGTGAATTTGGCCATGAGAATCGATTTTACTTCCTTTTTGAAAGAAGCAGTGGAGGGGTTAAGTCTGGTTTCTGGGGGTAAAGCATTCCAGATTCTGGGCGCCATCCCTGAGAATGTTCGGTTATGTTTTCTTCTTGTTGAATCTTTGCGGTTTCAGTAATAGGTTTTCCGCACTTCTTGAAGATCTGATCCCACCAGAGATCGTCAGTTTCTGTGCTAGATAGCTGGGTGCTTTGTGATGCATGGCTTTATGCGTCATACACGCTATTTTCAAATGAATTCTGGCTTCCAGAGGTAGCCAATTCAAGGATTTTAGGTCCGGGGAGATGTGGGATTTTTTTTTAGAACCAGTGATAAGTCTTGCTGCAGCATTGATTGAAGCTCTTAACGGTGCCGTTGTAGCTTTGGGTAGGCCACAAAGAGAGACACTTCCGTACTCCACTCTAGGCATAACTAGCGCTTTTACTGCCTGCTTAAAGTCCTTGATTGGCAGGAAGGGTTTCAGCTTCCTCCGTGTGTTTATCTGGAAATTTGCTCCCTTTGTAGCGTTGCTGATGTGTTTTTGCATATTGAGGTTACTGTCCAGAGTTATTCCCAGTGATTTTGTTGAGTCCACAATGGTTGGTTGAACGTTGAGTGCCGTAAGATGTTTTAACCAGTCTTGCATTATGGGGACTTGGGCGGGTGGAGCTATTGGAAGGAATTCGGTTTTTAGGGCATTCAATTTGAGATGGCTTTCTGCCAGCCATATCTGGGTATTCCTAAGCATTGTGTTAAGCAGTTTGATGTCTTCTAAGGTGTGGATCTTAAGGTATAGTTGTGTCGTCCGCATACATGTGGTATTGCACGTTAGACGCGTGTAGGATTTCGGTGAAAGGTTCCATGAAAAGGTTAAATAATGTCTGGGATAGTGAGAATCCTTGCGGTACTCCCAACGTTACTGGAACAGGATTGGACAGGGAGTTGTTGACCTTGAATTGTTGTGCCCGATTTTGGAGAAATGAGGTAAACCAGTTTAGCACTGATCCTGATAATCTCATTCTATGCTTCAGCAGATCTATCAGGTTCTCATGTTTGACCGTATCAAAGGTTGAGGAGAGGTCTAGCAGGATGAGTAGGCAGGATCCATTCTGATCAAGGATTTGTGGCGCGTCGTCAATTATTTGTCAAGTATGTATTATGAGAAAATAGTGAATAGGCAGCTGTCGGAGTTTGTCGAGAGTGCAGATCTTCTTCACCCAGCCCAATCTGGCTTCCGCCCCTCTTTTAGCACGGAAGGTGCTCTCCTGGAAGTTTCGGAAGCAATTCGTGAGTGTCTTGATGCCGGCGGGAAGGCATCATTGCAGCCTTTGACACTGTCCCCCACTCACGGCTGCTTGACAGACTGACGGATATTGGGGTGTCGGGCTTGGTCTGGGGTTGGATCAAGTCCTCCTTGGACGACCGGCTCCAGCAAGTCTGGATACCCCCGGTGGTCTCGCTACCTCTACAAGTGGGCACGGGGTCCCAAAGGGTTCTTCCCTTAGCCCCCTCCTGTTTAATATCTACCTCACTCCTCTGGTGGTGCTAGCGGAAGAGTTGTGGGCTAAGGTTATTGCCTATGCCGACGACACGCGACTGTTGTTTACCTGGGACAAGCAGGGGTCCTCGGTGGCCCTTGCGCAGAGGTGTCTCTCCTCGATTTTTGAGTGGCTGGCATCAGCCCATTTAAAATGCAATGAGGATAAATCCGAGGTGCTTATGTTCGGCGACTTCCCCCTAGGGTTTAGGGAGTCCATCTGGCCTCCCGAATTCCCCCCCCACCTACTTCTAACAGTCAGACCGTGAAGAACTTGGGTGTTTACTTTGATTGCAATCTTTCCTTTTCCAGTCAAATCAAGCGTCTGACAGGTTGTTGTTTCGGTATCCTCAGAATTCTGAAGAGATTCCTTCCGCTCCTCCCTCAAGCGGCTAGGGAATCGGTGGTCCGGGCACTTATTTTGTCTCGGCTGGACTATGCCAATGCTCTCTATGCTGGGATCCCAGCTTTTGCTCTCAATAAGTTACAAGTGACCCAGAACGCGGCCGTTCGCATGCTGGGTGGGCTGGGTCCCAAGCAGAGCGTGCAGGGCTACCGTCTCTCCCTGTCAAGGCACGTGTGGTTTTCAAATCTCTTACCATAGCCCATCACGCTCTTCACGGGCAAGGCCCCGGCTACTTACAGAAACGCTTTTCATTTTACGTGCCGGGGAGATCCTTGAGGTCCTCCTCCCTTAGACTGCTGATGATTCCTGGCTTCCAGCTCCATCGGTTAGGCGGCGCTTCTCTGGTCGTGTTTGCGGGCCGTGCCTGGAATGCTCTCCCCCTCTCGCTCCGCACTGTTAAAAACTTTGGTGTCTTTAAAAAATTGCTCAAAACGCATCTCTTTTCTTAAGCTGGGTTATGGTATGTCTGCTCTGGAGTCGCGCCGGGATACTCCTTGGAGTAGCTGCGCGCGTAATTAGTGCAATTAACATAACATAACGTGTCATGGCTGATTCAGTGCTGTGACCTGCTCGGAAGCCTGATTGGTGTTTAAGAAGGTCAAAGTGGTCAATATGCCTTGTCAGCTGGAGGTGTACACATTTTTCCAATAGTTTGGCCAAGGTAGGGATATTGTAAATAGGGTGATAGTTGTTTAGGTCTGTAGGGTCTGCCGTGGGTTTCTTTAGAATGGCTGAGACCTGTCCAACTTTGAGGGTGTCTGGGATGCAACCTTGTTGAAGTGAGCTGTTTATGATCTTAGTCCAGAGAGGCAGAAGCAGAGGAGTTAATTTTTTAACAGCGTTTGCGGGGAGAGGATCGGTGAAGTGATTGGCAGGGTTCAGGGCACTAAGTATTTTGCATATGGCTTCAGAGTATGTGGAAAAGGATGACCAATCTGCGTCGTTTTTTAGGTTAAGCTTCGTAGTCGGTGAAACACCAGCGTCCCACCATTTCATTTTTTGACTTCTCCAGAAAATAACTCTGAGTAGCCTGATGGTATCTATGAAATGGGGGATCCCAAGGTCCCCTGACGTCAATGGCTGAAATTAGATAATTAGATCTTCGCTGTCACCCTTGCTCTCCTTCCCCCCCCCCCCCCCCACCCCCCCCACCCCAATAAAGTCTAAACGGGCCTTCTGTAGTTTTAGTATTTGTATATCGATATATATTGGATTTGCTTAAAACATGGAGAGCTCTCTTGGCAGTTTCATTATTTTTATTGCATTGATGTGGCCATCCACAGCAGCTGTTCCTGTATTTCCTTTTGCATAGGTGGGAAGTTGGCATTGTGTATCCATTTATTGTCCTCACCAGTTGTATTCCTGATTGTGGACAGTCTCCAAGCTCTAACACGTGGATTTTTTCCGGATGTTAAGTCTTAAAACCTATGACTCTCATGTTGTGCTTGAATCTGAACACTGTGCTGAATGCCTGAAGCTCCTCCATGAACGGGAGCAGTGACCGTACTGGGTCAGCCGTTGCTACCAATATGTAATTTGCCAATAATAAGAATTTATATCCGTCTCTACCCAAATTCACACCTTGGATGGCAGACACCATTCTCAATTGTTAAGTTGGAGGCTCCACCACGAGTACAAAAAGTAGGGGCTGCTAGGCACACCTTGTCCCGTCTCCTTTCCAGTAGTCCCAGTTGAGCAGTCTCAGCAGTTGACCTGGATCCTATTGGTGGGGTTTGTGTAGCCTAGTAGCACCATAGAAATGAACCTATTACCAAGGCTGCTGCTACTACTCTTCTCTCAAGAAGACCCAATCAACCCTGTGAAATGCTTTTCAGCATGAAAGGATAGCCGTAGGACACAATTATTTTGTTAGCCATTTCTTTCAAATGATCTCTTTTTTCATGTAGTCTACTAGTCCGTTTGTAATAAACCCAGACTGGACCGAGTGAACCAACTGCGACATCAAATGGTTGAGTCAGTTAGCTGTTTTTAAAAAAAATTTATAAATCTTCTCATTGACATTCAGTAATGAGAATGGCCTGTAGGGGTCTCACTCTTTAGTATTTTACACCTTCTCCAGGGGTATATAGGCCATCAACACTGCCCTCAAATGGTCTGCTCCAGATGCAGCCACCTCGTGTAGGCCTTAGAAAGGATGCCCACTAGTCCTCATCAGTTATTTGCAGGAAGACTAAGTGAATGAGTCTGGCCTCGTGGCCCTAGAATCCTCGGAGCTTGTCACTGCTCTAAACTCTTCTTCAGATGTGGTGGGACTCTCCAGGGTTTCTATCTAGTCTGGTAGCTATTTGTCTAATTGTGCACCCTAGATAGATTATGCCACCACCACTCCATTCCTCAGTTCAGCAGATTAGTGTGTTTGATAGCAGTTGTGAAAAGCCTTTTCTTTTTCCTGTTCACATGTGACTAAGACCCGATTTTTCTCCTTTTAATGGGCAGTATCTGGGACTGAGCCAACCGTCCCTGTATTTAATGGTGGCTAACATTCTCTCTGCCTGGTTGCCCCCATTGCAGTACTTTTGCTGTATCTTTGCCAGCAAGTATTCTGTTTTGTTGTGCCTAACTAATCCTAACTGTCCCCTAAGGTAGACTATCCTTTGCCATGTTTCTTTCAGTGTTGTCCCTCTAGTTTCTGGAAATTAACCCCTAATTACAGCAATTATGCTATTGAGAACTTTGAGCGTTGCCCATTCTGTAGTGCAATTGTCTCATATCACTGCCTTAAGAGAATCCCATATTACAGGACGAGGATGTTTGCCTGTCATGCAGCAAGTACTCTTTGGTGTGTGATTTAGTTCTCCAAAGATATGATCCAATCAATGAGTGGTCCTTTAAACACCACATGCGAGTCAATTGTGCCCTCTCTTCCATCTTTCCCCAATCTATAGACCCAGTCACTACCACATGATCTGACAAGGTTTGGACCCCAGGATCCACATTATTTATAGCCTTTCCCGTGTTCCTGATCCATAACCAACATATCCTGCGTAGCCTATGATTTGCAGGTAGTGAAATTGTGCGAAAAATAAACTTCTCCGGGGCGGGCCCTTTGCCAGTTCTCTACCACACCATTCTCTGCCAGCCATCCACCTCCTTCATCTGAAAGTACTAACATGCGCCCATCTCTCTGTTTAGATCAATCCAGGTTTCCGTCCAGGGCCATGATCTAATCACCCCCACTTATTAGGGGTCTAGTTGGTACCTCAGATACTTTCTGTAGAGTGTGGTGGAAAAATGGGTCCTAGCCGTGGTTTGAAGCATAGACCGAGGGTAGATAACTTTGTTCCCTTCTCTGTCCTTATGCCAGTGAAATGAAATGAAATGAAAGAGGCATTTGTAAAGCGCATGGCTACCCTAGGGCCTCCCAGCGCTGAGAACCAGGTGAACAGAACGCTGACTGCTTATGCGCTGGGGAAAAGATGCGTCTTCAGTAGTCTCCGGAAGGGTAGGTATTCTTCCTCCATACGAATGGAGTGTGGGAGGATATTCCAAGTCTTTGATGCAACGTAGGAAAAAGAGCGACCTCCGCATCTGGATCTAAGGATTCTCGGGACCATAGCCAGGTGTTTACTACCAGAGCGAAGGTGTCTATTGGGATGGTATGGGGAAACTATCTTTTGAAGGATTGGAGGGCCATTCTTGGTCAGGACCTTATGCGTAATACATAGGGCCTTGAATTTGATTCTTTCAGAGATCGGAAGCCAGTGCAATTGTCTGATTGCTCCTTTAGCTGATTCTCTCCGTGGGATTTGTAGAGGATTCTTTCTGCCAGTCCCTCAGTGTAAATCTCACATGTTGCCAAACTAGGGTCCTCACCCCTTTCGTTTTGCTATTGGCTGAGGAAACATGTTGCAGGAACAACTGGGACCTTGGGGACCACATGTCTCTGTATGTAATTGACTCCCCTCCATCTTCTTTAAACATTGTAGAATCCTGATACTTGTCATGTTCATTCCTCTCAAATTAAACAAGGTAAATATTTGCTGCCTACCCATCTAGAAAACAGTGGCAACACGTCCATAAGGGCTCTGTTCAGTGGATGGCATACTCTATCCTGTTTGGTAAGGCAAGTCCTTTTTATATGTATCTATCTTTTTTTTTTTTTTTAGTTGGCACTGTCAGACCTCCCTAAATCTCTCTTGCCCTCCTCCTCTCATTCCACAATAAAGTCCCCCCATTCTTTTATTTCCTAACACTATACTTAAGGGGTGGATTTCTAGCTCCTCTCTGTATTTGTGACACCCCCCCCCCCCTTGATCTTTCGCGATTGTGTAGTCTCTTCATGAACCCTACTCATTGGCTATCCAGGATGATTAAAAACCTCCTACTTTCCCTTCTGAGCCTTCAGACCTATTGTTACTGTGTTTCAGTGGCTACCTATTACCTCTGTCTGAGACACTTAATCACCATCTGCTCTGTTGGGGGACTTGCTCCCAGGGGTCTCACTGTTATCCCAGTGTGTCTCAGCAGAAAGGAGCTCCTCCAGCATCACCTATGTTGGGATGGGGAGTCGTCTATATGTCACAGGAGAAAGTGCTTCCCCTGCCATATGCTGATCTCCAGGCAAGTCACTTAAAAGTTACTGTTTGTATTCTAGCTCAGTGACACAGACCTGTTTCCAACTAGCATTTCAAGAATTTTCACATCTTTTAAGGACATGGAGTCGAGGAGTATGCTTCTCTTTCTTTACTCAAGAAATACAGCAGCCAATCAAAATATTATAATAAGAGAACCTACACTTCCCATGAACCCTGTATCCCACTCTATCCACCAATCACTGGGGTCATGCTGTAGTATGTAAACCAAAGTCTTGATAAAATCTCCTCTCTCTTTGTTAGTAATCCTCATGTCATTTCAATAGTTAGTGCAAAACTCGAACTCCAACCTCGATCTCTCTAGAATACGAACGCCAAACTCTGCACCTATAGAAACAGCGAAGGAAACGTTTCTCCGCCGATATACACCCACACTGTAAATGAAGAAAAAGGACGTCTCTGGTCGCCTTGGTATCTGCCCCTGGAAAGAAAAGAAGAGCAGTAGCACGGTATCTACTTATTTTGTCACAATTCACACCAAAGGCGGGAAAACTCAACCTCTCAATCATCACATAGCATTAAACCGCCAATAACCAATGCAATCCCTGGGTGGTATAATCCTCGCCTCAGTGTCCTTGATCGAATTGAAAATTCTTCACGTGCCAGCTTGAACTTTTTTTTTTATTGAAACGGAGGCTTCGGATTATGCTAGTTTAAAGTTGTGGTACAATATTAGATGCAATATTCACAACTGATTTATGATAAAACACTTAAAGTCTAGTCAGAAGACAATACTGCCGCAGCCATAATGTCAGCAAGACGAGAACACGTGCAAAATGCTTTGGAGGCCATAGCTCCCATCACTGAATGTGCTCCAAAACGAGACACCTCAATTCAGACTTCAACCAGAATCCACCTGACCTGCTAAGAAAGGAGTAGCTGTCCCACTTGATCAATACGTAATTCTCGAGTATGTTCCTCATAACATTTCACCACACATAGTTTATGATGATGAGAAAAAGCAGGAAAAACAATGCATCTTGAATCGGCCTTGGTACGTTTAGAAATGGAAAAAGACACTCCGGAGGGAGTAGACACTCTAACTGAACTGCTAGATTCAAAGCTCAAACATCCGAAACTCTCCTACAGGATGAGACACAATAATAAGGTAAGCTTTGCTGATAATTGCTTACGTGCAAAATCCTCATTAGCTGGCCAGGCTCTGAGAAAACGCAGAATCACATTTACATCCAGTAATGAAAAATACTTCGGTTGCCGGGGACGAACCATCCTTATTCCTCTCAGTACTTGGTACACGAGGATGCTCCCCCCACAGGTTCACCATCCAAATAAGGATAGCTCATAGAAATGGTGGACCTGAAAATTATTCACAGTGGGACAGAAAGTTCATAATAAGCATACCAGATCCCGTGGGATTTACATCCCGCTCACTGCACCTAAAAACCCAAGGACGCCAGGTGGATTCGTAGCACTTGTGTGGTAGTGAGCCCAAGATAGGGATAAGAACAATGTATCTGACGAAATTCCAGTCATTTGCCAATGTCGCCGGAAAGTCAGCACACCGTAAGTCTCAAAAGCCCCTGAGTCACCAAAGGATGTTTACGGCCTGCCGGATCCTGCAGGAGATCCGGTCGATTCTGTATTAGGATCAGAAGGATACAGGATAACTCCATCGCCACCAGAAACTGCGATTTCCACAGAGGAATGACCAGGACCAACTCCGACATCTATCTGCTTACTGGCGCTAACACTCGCTGAATCATTGAAAAAGGAGGGAAGGCGTACAAAAGACCCGCCGACCAGTCCTGAAGAAACTCCTTTGAACTCTGCGCTTGCGAGTCTGGCCTCCAACTGTAGAACCATAGAAGCTGTGTGTTGAGTCGTGAGACAAATAGAACATTTGTGCAGGGACCCATGCACATATTCAAGAGACGAAACACCAGGGGATGCAACTTCCAATCGCTGGAGTCGTGGAGAAATTATGAATTCCCATCTGCCCGCACATTGGACGAACCCGGAATGTATTCTGCAGTCACAGATATCTGGTTCTGTTATGTTAAATATATTTGTATAGCGCATGGCTGCCCTAACACCGGGGAGTCCCAGCGCTGGTGGACGGGTGGCCAAGGAAGGTGAAGCTAGATGGATGAAAAGGCAGCCAGGTATAATCTGTTTCTAAATGCCCAAAGATCTTGTGTGCAGTGTGCAGCATGCACACACACCGTGTAGGTAGTTGGATGAAAACAGCCATGTTTTAATCTGTTATCTGAATGCCCAATAATCTTGTGTGCTGCGTGCAGCAAGTTGAATGGAGTTCCATAGGGCAGGGGCCAGAGCCCTAAAAAAGCGCCCTCCAGCTCTACACCTACGCACGCACGGAGTGCAAGCCAGATGCAGGTCTGCGGAGCGCAGTGCTCGCGCTGGAACACATAATGTACAAAGACCC
The DNA here is from genome assembly GCF_964204655.1 of Triturus cristatus. Taxonomy (NCBI): domain Eukaryota; kingdom Metazoa; phylum Chordata; class Amphibia; order Caudata; family Salamandridae; genus Triturus; species Triturus cristatus. The sequence goes on from NC_140584.1 coordinate 925,709,134, forward strand.
TGGCCGTATAAGATCTTATGAGTGATGCAGAGAGTTTTAAACTGAATTCTCTGTTCGATAGGCAGCCAGTGAAGTCTGCGCAAGAGATGGTAGGTGTGACAGTGCTTAGGGAGGGCAAAGAGAATGCGGGCAGCCGCGTTCTGTGCCTGTTGGAGTCTCTTGGTGACAGTTTTATTTACGCCAAGTAGAAGTCCATTACAGTAGTCGAGATGGGTCAGAACCACTGATTGAATAATCATTTGTCGAGTGGAAGCATCGAAAAACCCCAGAATGGGTTTCAGATCACGTAGATGGCCAAAGCATGTGCCTGCCACCTTTTTGGCGTGAAGCTCGAAAGAGAGGGCATTGTCCATCCAGACCCCCCAGGTTCTTGACTGCACTTTTCCGTTGGGGCGGGGTGCCCAGGGCCGCAGGCCACCCCTGATAGGTCGTGATACCCATAAATGGGACTATCGGGAGTACCTCCGTTTTTGAAAAATTAAGTTGTAGATAATTATCTGCCATCCAGTCTGAGATGGCCAGAACATCTTCACGGAATTTCAGTTGGTCTAGAGCTGGATTGTTGGAAAAAGTCAATATCAATTGTGTGTCATCAGCGTACGATATCATATTAATATTCCGGGCTTTTGCCAGGAGGGCGGACGTACACGCTGAATAACTTGGGGCTCAGGGCGGAGCCTTGGGGGACACCACTGCTGATGGGGTAGATACTGGACAAGTAGGGAGGGGGCGTGGATCTGAAAGGAGCGTTCAGATAGAAAAGACGCAGACCAGGCTAAGGCCTTGCCACTGACCCCGATCTCCCCGAGTCGTGGAAGCAGAATCTCATGGTAGACTGTATCAAAGGCCGCACTCAGATCGAGTAAAATCAGTGCCGAAGTGTTGCCCTCATCCAATGTTGCCCTCAACTGCTCTGTAACCGCCAGAAGAGCGAATTCCATACTATGTCTAGGCCGGAACCCATTTTGTCATCTGTCCAAAATCTCCTTAACTTCCAGACATTTGGTCAGGGTGCTATTAACATGGGACTCCATAATCTTGGCCAAGTATGGGAGCAGAGAAATTGGCCGGAAGTTCTCCGCCAGACATGCATCCAGTGCTGGCTTTTTCAGCAGGGGAATAACCTTGGCATGCTTCCATGATTTGGTGATTTCCGACAACTGGAGCGATCTAGTGATCAGTTCCCTACCCTCCGTCATAAGGCAGTCCTCGAATTTCCTAAAGGTGTCCGGTTTTACTGGATCATCAGTAGAACCTGATTTCACCTTTGCTGCCAGGACGTCCAGGTCTTTAAGAGACAGAGAAGGTAGGTCTTGTAGAGAGTAGGGGAGATCAAGTGAACTAGTAGTAGGCCAGGATTTGGAAGCATCCCTTCTGGAGTAGAGTGCGTTGTAAATGCATTCTACTTTATTAATGAAATAGCATGCCAGTGATTCTCAGTGCAAGTTGGTGGATATGATATTGTTAGTTCCTGCCGGGGGTTTATTATATCATTCATAAGAGAGAAAATGGTTTTAGAGGGGTTGGGACTTGATGTGATCAGATTGGTGTAGAACGCAGCTTTAGTCTTTTGGACTAATTTGTGATAGGCTTTAATAGCCTTCCTGTAGATCTTTTTTGCAATGGTGTCATAGGTGCCCTTCCTGATTAGATCCAAAGTTTTACAATGTTTATTTTCCAGCACCAAGGTCTTGTTATACCAGGCGTGTGATTGCGTACGCTTGGCGCTGGTTAGTTTCTTTGGGATACAGTGATCGAGTGAGTTGTTAATCCAACCTCTAAAAGCTCTATCAGCTGCCTCCAAATCTGGTTCTCGGGGCAATAGTGCTTAAAGGCCCTCGCATCTCCCTTGATACATTGTCACCACACAGAGCGAGTTGTTGTATCCTACTGAGGATGGACAATGTGTGAATCGCAAAGGACCCTACCAGTAATTCAAGGCAATTAATGTGAAATGAGAGTTCCTCTAAGGACCACCTCCTTCCATTCTCCATTGAGCAGCCCCAACAATTGGCATCCGATTCAATCACCACCTCGGGACTGAAGCAAAGATGGCCCTGCTGTTCCAGGCATCCATGTGCTCCAGCCGCTAGGACGTCTCCATCTTGAACTCCCCTGTCAAGGAGATCTGTTTGGAATAGGACAGACCCTTGTGGGGATGGAGAATTTTTAGTCGCTGAAGGGCCTAATAATGAAGGGGATCAAGAAAAATTGCTTGTATGGACGAAGCCAATAGACCGACTACTTGAGCAAGGGTCCTCAAGGATATAGTCTGGGAGGCAATGGCTCTCCTCAACCCCTTCTTGATGAACCATTTCTGTAAGGGTAGGAGAATTTGAGCCTGGAGCAAGTCCACCTGGAAATCCCAGAAAATCCAATTCCTGTGATGGCACCAGGACAGTTTTTTTCCCTGTTGAAGGCTAACCCCAGATCTTGATGGAGTCGACCTGTCCAAGTTAAATGAAGGAGAGTTGTCTCTCTGCCCTGTGCCATGACGAGAATATCATCTAGGCAAATGATCAACCTTACCCCTCGTTCACTTAGGCATTGAACTACTAGTTGAAGAAGCTTGATAAAAGACGTGGCAGAGAATCTCCGATGAGGGGCGAAAATGGTAACCACCAAATGCGCGTCTTTGAGATCTTGCAGTAAATGTATGCCCTCTATCTTAAAGTGGCGATACACAATCCAAGAATTTAACTCCTTTAGGTTGAGAACTAGATGAAACCCCTGATCTTTTTTGGGTACCAAGAAGATCGTACTGTGGAACCCCCTGGGGTGGAAGTATTCTTCACTGCTCCTTTTGGCTATGTGAGATTGGACCTAGTCTATGAAAGACTGTTCTATTTGGGAAAAACCGAGGGGGAATGTAAAACCCCCTGATGTGCGGTGTAGAAGAACTCCAACTGAAAATCCCAGACTGTCTGCAGTACCCATGGGTCTTGCGAAATAGGCAACCAGTTGTGATAAAACTGAATTCCCCCCCCCCCCCCCCCCCCCCCCCAACCATAGCCTCTTATTGAGGAAGTAAGCTCACATGTGTAAGAGGACTCTGCAGCGTTGTCTCCACCTCTGTTTTGTGTAGGATAGAAGTTGCAATATCATTGAGGGGCGCCCCTGCTGTTGCAGGGATTCTGATTATGCACAGAACTATGCACAGGAAACCAGGACCTCAATGAATTGTGGTGTACCAAAAACTCACCTCAGAACCCCTTATCCGACCAGCATCAGTGTCCCATTCGTTATCCGAGTTTGATCTCGGCGGTCCCAATGTATAGACCACCCAGAACAAGCGACTTGGGGTATTCTCCGCAATGGTGGGAATCAGAAATACCTGTTCGTAATTATTCTCATATCAGTCCACAACAGAATAAACAGCGACACGGTAAAGTTTAAAGTTTATTTTATAAACCTCGTGTCCTAAGATGCAGTACTTTGGCTAACATAAGCAGAAAAATGATTAAGATCAAAACCATCAGCATAGTTACAATACCATAGAAAATGAAAGGAGTAATCATACTAAAATGACCGTGGATATCAGCCACCTTCCTTTCGCTAGTAAACTAATATTATTATTATTAGACTAATAAAAGGTCTCTAGGCTTGAATGGGGAACCCCATACCGTAAACATCAGCTTAGTGGAATCACATCACAGGATCAGCTTAGTCTCTGCTCCTGGGAAAGCTCTTCTTCCGAATGAATAAACATGCAGCACTGCAATATTAAAAGCACCCGACTTTCAGGTATTTGCAGTTGCGTGCGTGTTATGGCTAAATAGTGGGCCGATCAACCTGAACCCAACAACATGCACCATCTAGCGACCCAGACTGTTTCTTTACACAATGTTCAGACCAAGGTCGCTGCTCACTGTTAGGGATGTGAACAGACGACAGTTCTCATGTGAAGCAAAGTCGAGCAAGCATTTCTTAATTAGTAACATTTAACCACAGTGTCGTGTGCAAAAGCAGCAAAAGTGGCAAGATGGCTTTCCAACATCTGACGTAGTTGTGCTAACTTAGCATTGTACATATATAAACAGCAGTCTTCACTACACCCCCCCTTGATCGGACCACTAACCAGTAGGGGCGTACTTTCAAGAACGCAGAGCTCAAGTTTGATACAACGGAACCAAGGGCATAAATTGTGAGTCCATATAATGTAAGTGAAAAGTTCGAAGGAAAAAAAGGAGAGTAAAAAAACCAATAAAGGGGGAAATAAATATCATCGGTGGATGTTCCATGAAATGAAGGGGGAGAAAAGTTAATCCATCAAGGTATAAGCACAATACGTTGCAACAGCTTCCAAGAGGAAATCATTGGAACGTTCTGCAAAATTATCTGCCATCCAGTTCAGCAAGGGGAAGGAACATACATGTTCCTCGACAACCGGAGCCTCTAGCACCATCAGAGGACAACTGGTGTGTTCTTCAAGATAACTTCTCGCCAAGAATTCAGCTGCAGCCGTTCCGATGTCCCAATTCCCTCGGACTCCATGTGCCGCTCCACAGGCCATAATCCTGACGCCAGAACAGTCCAACTCATGAGCCACTAAGGGGCTCATTAGCCGATCATAATCCGGGGCAGGAGACAGAGTTCGACAGGCACAAATCCAGAGCCCATTGGAACGGACAATCTAGGCAATGAAAGACAGGCTGCACACAAGTAAAGTAAGGAAACCGGAAGGACAATCCATAGGCTATGCTTAAAGTTGCCAGTGGTAAAGAGCCATAGTATTCAAGCATCCGGTTACGAAGATGGAGCAGCCGTGACATGCTGTCGTGTGACGCAAGTTGCGCATCCATAGCGTAGTACGCAGATCAACAAAAACACCCCAGCTACGAGGGCGAGAAGCAAAGGGAGACCTCCGAAGACGCTGGAAAAAATAGAATGAAAAAATGCCGGGATCACACCAAAAATAGTTTGAAAGGAGGACACTATGCCGGATCCCACAATTTAAAAAAAATGAGCCAGGCCACTTGTTGACGAGGCATTAAAGATAGTCTGAATCAGGGCCCCAAAATAAAGTGGGAGATCAGTATTCAAAAGCGCTTGCACCTCTGTGCGCGTGTTTGCTACGTGAAGGACAAATGTTTCCCGGGATGAAGTCCACGCGACTTCTTTTTGAGACAATAGAGCCCTTATTCTGCTCATCTTGTTGAACTCTGCTTTCAAGGTTGGAATGGAAGGCCAGATGGATACATCGAGCCGTCCATGCGGGGGTGGGAAAAGGACGTTATTACAGCAGACTACTCTCTGTGATACAGTCACTATGTAGGGAATTCCCACTAACATCCCGCAGCAAGCTTCATTATTTAATAGCAAATAACTACCATTAGCAAGCAGCGTAAAAGATGGTGTTATAACTGGCACTGGCATCCCTTTCAGGACGCAAGCTAAATTAGGAGCGTGCACATTACATGCACCATGCAATTGAATGTGCCTACACACCACAGAGTGATCTGGAGTGGAAGTGCACTCTTCACCTTTTAAGTAAACCTCTTTTCCGTCCCTCACGCATCTATACGTGAATGGGAGTGACCAAACTTGGTGCAGGAAGGCAGTACCCAGTTTTTCATATCTGCCAAGGGCATAATGTTTCATGCACGAACTGAACTTAAACAGAGGGAATGGTAATGTGATCAACCCGTGGATAAGCCACACAGCCGAGTTTAATTCGGCAACAGAGAAAGGTAAAGGTTCTAACTTTTCAATGTGTAGCAATGAGTATGTTGCATCTTTCATGGACATGAACTGTTGTTTCGCAGTTAAATTAAAAGGGAGGAACAAAGATGAAGTATTCATGTAATCCCAAGCGACTTTCCCAGCCTTTAACATTTGCAACGTCCATGCAAACTGCATAATGGAACGCAATTGATTTTGACCATGATACAAAACAGACAAATCGTCCTGCACAATGTCTACCACAGACGAAACAATATTATCTAAGGTATAAATTCTGGAAGACAGGGTGTTAATGCTATTATCTATTACAGCCAATACTTTCACCATATTGGCTTGGTCAATAGCTCGTAATCTGGATGCAGCTTCAATCTGTGATAGCTTCCAAACTTCGTTGTAAATAGCATATACCCATCTTTTGGAACTGCCAACCTCAGGACCCTTAACAAAATCATTCAAATCTATTTTGTTGTTTAATTGTGATAAATTAAGTTTAACAGATGCTAAGGTGGAATGTTGCAGCCAAGACTGGCATAACTACCCTACTGAGTAGGTAGTTACAGTGTGAGAAGATTCAAAACGGGGGTCTACACAAACTTGTGTATACCCCGGTGCCAAATCCAGAAACCGATGTTGACAGGAATCTGAGCTCGATTGCCATACTAACCACCCTTCCGGTTTTAATTCAGAAATATTGAAGGATGTGTTGGAAATGTATGACTGCAACGTAGCAAGAGACAGATCCGTATTATTATCCCAATTATGATAAGCACCCAGACCCGGAGTGGAGGGAGAATTTAATTTTTTAGAAGTAGCCAATCCAAAACAGGTGGTCTGAAAAATTGACGAATTCAAAAATAACGTGGTTCGGGATGAGGCAGGCACGATGCAAAGCTTCTGTTCCCTGTACCTGCCACGGTTTAGAACCCCAAACCGATTTAAGATCGATAGTAGCTTTCCACAGATCATTGCCTCCGATTGCCAACTCGTCCATAAAGGACTTGGGAATACAACAATTTGGTGTGTGTCAGTCTAACTTTAGAAGCAGACTCAGCCACATCCTTAAAATAAAAGGAGGCCGGATTTGACACACTGAAATCAGAAAAATATGTGAATTTGTCCACTAACGTGGTGGAGCTGCCCAGCCTAGGGGCTGGACAGTGTTCCCATTGTGTATAATTTACAAAATTTCTAAACGCATTTGCTTTGTGTAGAAAATGCGTGCCATAATGTTAGCAGAATTGCTCATCATAATTAGCAGTATCTAAATACAAATCTTCAGCATCAAATGCAGCATAATATTTCAAATCAGAAAACAGTGCTTCTATTGCTTGTACATCCCAATCATCCGAGTGGATGTTCTGCTTAACTACATCACCCATAGAAACACGAAATCCATTTGGCACATTGATTACTTCAGTGGGACCATGAATTTGAAATTTCACAGCATCCCAAGCGATCCCATCACGTACAGGCCAGGCAGTAATGTTTACAAAAGTCTGGTCCCTTTTCATAATATGTGATGAGTGGGGGGGGCAAAGTTCCATCAATTAGTCTAATTGTAGATCTTTCTTTCAGGTAGTGTCCATTTATAAGTCTAAAAAACACTACTACAAAACCAATGGACATAAACAAAAAAATACATATGAGCACCAGCCAAATGTAAGTCCAAGGGGGAATTAAAAAATGTCTTTTGAACCAGGCAACAAAAATCGAAACTTTTGATGGGGAAATGAATTGGTGTCAACGGAGTAGCGCGACTGGGTAACTGTGGTGGATTGTAAAACAGGCAATGGGACATCAGCAGGGTAAGCATACTCAATATCTTCAGGTAAACCACTAGGTGTCGGTGGCAATAAAGGACCAGTAATTGTATGCATCTCGACAGCAACATCAGGCAAGGTGTTGGAAGCTGGGGCCACAACAGAATTTCTCAGCATCGAAGGGCAAGAAACCGCTGGTGTCATACTAAGAAGAATCGGCCACTCGCTGTAGCTTGATGTTGTCAATAGAGATGTACCTGTTATCCTTGCGACCAGGAAGTGGAGGTAAAATGACTGTACGTGTACCCAGTACTCCAAGCACCGGAACTGGTGCACGATAAGAGGGGCCGAACTCCTCCTTGTTCTCCACCTTCTCACGGACCAGATCACCAACTCGAGGTAGACAGCCGACTACCGGAATCTGAAGCGCAGCATCAGATGTGGAGGGTACGTGTTCCTTCGCTAGACTGTCTCTGGCTTCTTGTAGATTCTGCAATACAGCACAGTGATCATCTACGTCAAAGGGTGCGGCTGACACCGCCATGTCTAGACCATCAAGGTCCGGGACAAACATTTGTATGCCAAAGAGCATCATGTATGGGGTCCGCCCACCCAGAGACCTTCTAGGGAGATTATTAAGTGCACGTTGCACGTCATATAAGTGGGCTAGCCAGTTCCGGCCAGTACCTAAAATCCTGGCTGTCAAAGATTGCTTTAAGTCACGGTTCATTCGCTGCACCACACTATTACCCTCAGGTCGGAATGGAGACGAAAATTTGACTTTGCCCCCAAATTTCTCATGGCTTCTTTGTACGCCTTAGAGGCGAACGCAGGGCCCTGATCAGAATGAAAGGTACCACATGCAAAACTTCCAACAAAGGCACGCAAATCCTTGATGACAGTATGGGCATCAGCACTCCTTTGTGGCCACACCCACAGAAAACGTGTGCACGAATCCACTGCAACCAAGATGTATTTGTACGCAGTATCAGAGGTAAATGGACCGCAATGATCTAAATAAACGCAACCCAGTGGTTTATTAGATATGTGCAACTGTGTTTGTGGTGGGCGCGCCGCAGTCGAAGGTTTTATCTGCTGGCAAATGTCACAATTAAGAACATAAGTGCGAGCCTGTTTATATAAACTGCACCACCAATAACGTTGTTGTAACAGAGATACAGTAGCTGCAACACCGGCATGCGCAGACGCCATGCCCTCATGAGCTGCTAGTATCAAAGATGGTCTGCAGTCCGCGTTGGGAATCAATCTGTCACCAACGTCGTTAATCCTCACTAAAGGGACATTATCAGGACTTAAGCGATAATGGTAACGAGAAGGGAAACCTCTCTGATATTTTGTTCCCTTCTCTGTAGCAGCAATTGCTGCCAAGATGTCATCATCGATCTTACTTTGTGATCTTGTAACTGCTGCTACTAAGTATGTCGCCACTGCTGTTTTTGCTGCCTAGTCAGCTAGGCTGTTGCCGACAGCATGGACACCAACTCGTTGGTGACCAAGAGTGTGAATAACATTCACGAGAGGCAGATGTTCTTTAAGTTCTGCCACTCGAACCCAAAGCGTTTTATGCTTAATTGTGCTACCTTTGGAATCACGATAGTCATTTTGAGACCAAAAATGTAGATTGTCGTTGTAAGATTGTACACAATAAAACGAGTCACTCACTATAAGTGTAGTGACTCGAGGATCAGCAAACTCCAGTGCAAGCACCAGAGCACGAAGCTCCGCCAACTGTGCGGTACAATCACCCAATGACTGCGTATGCACGACATCGGATTGGAATTCACCATTCACGAAAGTACCGACCACAATTGCGCAGGCCGCTGAGTAGACATGCTTCGATCCAGTAGCCGGTTGCACAGAACCGTCAGTGTAAATGACTCAATGGTAATCCACAAGCGGGCGCAAGGACAGAGGAGCTGGATGAACGAATTCTTACTGTAAAAACTCCTGTGTCTGGAGAGCCGCGTCAAAGATCTATGTGACGTCGGGCGATGTCAAGGAAGTGGCCCATTGTATCCACCGTGGATGCAAAGCCTTAGAATTAGGTACGCTGGCTTTCGTCACTGCCTTAAGGGCAGGATATGGTGTTACCACCAACATGCGTTTTCCTTGCGATAGCGCTCGTTCTTTCAGAATCGCCATCTGCACCGCCGTCCGAACTTTCTCGACAGCGGAAAATCGCAATTCAGCCGAAGTGTATAGGTGTGATTTGTAGGCAATGGGGACGGCGTCGCCCTCATTGAACGTTAAGTACGTGAAACCCACTGCACCTGGCACAATTCTTATGACCAGGTTAGTGTGGTTATCACGCGTCAGTAAGTATTTTGAAGCAAGAAGGTCAGCTTGCAACGATTGCAATATAGCTGAATGCTCCGGCAGCCAACATGATTTGGAAAAAGTAGGTTGTACCAAGGCATAAAGCGACTTGATAGGCTGGGCATAATCAGGAATATACGACCGAAATTAATAAAGCCCAGCAGAGATTGTAATTTCTTCAGTGTCGTCGGGGCACGTAGGCATGCGCATTTCTCTAGGAAGTGCGGAGCCAATCCTCGACCTTCATTGTTGAGTTCGTATCCCAAAAACAACACTGTATACTCCGCAATGTGAGACTTCGCAAAGTTGAATTTGTAACCGAAGTCTGCAAACAAAACAATGCGGTCTACGCGACACAGATGCGACCACAACTCGTCATCTGTGAGATAAATATCATCCACATAGGAGTACGCATCAGGGTATATGCTCTCCAATAGAGAGACTACACGAGCGACGAAGACACCAGGGCTGTTTTTATAGCCCATCGGTAATCTTTTGAAATGTTTTTATTTGCCACCCGAGGTAAATGCCGTCCACTCGCTACTAAGAGAGGACAGGTTATGGCTGTAAAAGCCATTGGAAATGTCAAGTGTGGTTTTAAACCGTTTTCTCACGAGACTATCGACGAGAGCCGAACTGTGGCTATTCTGTACTGCGCATGTCCGGCACTGAGAGTTTAAATGCCGGTAATCCAAAACCAGGCGGTACGACCCGTCAGGCTTCGTCACAGTGAATAAAGGATTATTCATAGGTGACACACATGTTTCAATTACACCTTGATATTCCAATTGTTCAAGGATAGCCGCGACGTGAGGTCTTGCTTGGCGACGCATGGGATATTGGGGTTGCGGCTGGGGTGTGGACCGCAACGGAATCTCGTGGCTGGGGGACAATTTATCCCAGCCTACCTGATTACGTACAACGCAGGTGCAAGCACCAGAGCCCACTCCTCGGCGAACTTCTTAGCTTGGTCCTTTGGCACTGTGTGCGCAAAGGACGGGAGGATCACATCCTCCCCTCTAGGAGCATCTAAAATGAAAGCCGGGGACCAATCAGCCTCTGCCAATAGAATATCATAGGAAGAGGTCAGATTATCCCAAAAAATCCCTTTAATCGTGCGTTGTATGTCCCCTTCAATTAAAAGGACTATATTATACAGTCTGTCAGGGGGAGCCACTCTAGTGTCGGCAGTTTCTACAGTTATGAACGTATCAGTTGCTGTCACCACCATATATGAACGCAGTGCTTGTCGCACTACTGTAACTTCCGCCGCGCTGTCGAGCAGCGTTAGTGCCCATGTCAGGTTCTGAAGCTGCGTCCGCACCATCTGTGGCATACCTCGCTGTTAGCGCAGCAACTTTCTTCTTCTGAAACGGGGGTCGTTGACGTGCAGACTCGTCCTGCTTGCCTTGACCGTCAGTCTGACGGGGTTGCTCACGACTTTGAGCACCCCTTTCTTTCCCACGGACTCCGCCACTGGATTGTGAAGCCGATGTTTCCTGTGAAGAACGAGGAGAGGGTTGTTCAGAAACCTGAAATCTATCAGGTGACTTAATACTAGATCGATCGCGCAGATCATATGTGCGTTCGCTAGACGACTGTACGGGCGAGGCAGGACGAGACCCTTGTTTCTGTTGCTTCTTCCCCTGTTTCTTTGCTCGCCAATTTTGTTTAGGAAAATTTGGGCGTTCGTCTTTAGTAGACGAGCTCACCTTAGTTTGCTGTACTAGATCAGGAACTATCACAGTTGCTTTAACACCCAAGGCACTACGGCCTACGGTCCTATAGGCTTGCGCAATTGTTTTAGCGATTTCCTTAGGCCTGTCAAGTTCATCAACACGGTCCAGCTTATTAGCTACTTGGAACTGCATGGCATCCCCTTTGAGGTTGCCCATTACCATGGAAGCCACCACATCGAACACGCCGACAAGCCTCATTCCTAATTCAACAGCAGCCTCCGCTCCGTGATTCTCTTGAACACGTTTAATGACGGAGGGTAGTACAGACATAGACGGAGTGCCGAAGCACTTCGAGTAGGTCGCGGCAAAGACCTTGTCCCAGTTTGTGCAATCGGCTATATCTGGGACCAAGTCTTTCGGCAAACTAATGGTGAGTATCCTGTGTTTCTCCACAGGAGAGGTATGCGGAAAAACCGCCTCCAGTTGGTCAAATTTCTCAGCAAGCCAATAAGGAAAATCCTCTTTATTTTGGGGGCGCTTGCCCATTACCGAATTAACCATAACAGGACTAATAACCACCGCATGGTGGTCTGTTGGTTGTCCCGCACCTGCACGTTACGTGACACGTACTGCACGAAAGCCCTATGAACTGTAATCAGGGCTGTGTGTAGTACCTGCAACTCAGCCACCGCCACCGTGAGATAGCGGGGATGAGGCGTAAATCCGGCAAGCACCGGCCATGTGGCCCCTGCAATAGACAATGGGCCCATTCTAGCCGGTGCAACCGCATGGGGAAGGGCGCAATTAAACCAAATGGTATGCTGCCAGGCAGAAATAGGAATTTCTTGTGTCCTATACGGCGTATAGATCGCAGGTAGCTGTGTGGGAGTATAGGAATGAAACGTATCATCGTCTACATCCACCGCCGGAAAAGTCACCCAAGAGTAAAACAACTCGTAAGGGTACGACGCATCAGCGCTCACCACAAAAATAACAGCCATCATCCGGCACCCCATACGTCGTCAAATGACGATGCAGAGGTGCACGACTATGTGCGGCTATGTCAACCGCCATAAGGACACACTAAAGAGTATCAACGATATCAACAGTAGCACTGGGGTTCAGTAAAAATAACATTTTTAACGATCAAGCTTGAAAGAACCTATTAGTCGAAACACATATAGGTTAAACCGTCACTTCCGTTAACCGGAAACCAGAGTGAGGGTGTTGTGGACTAATAGACGCACTACTAAGGCGTTTCAAATCAATCAATCAATCAACCAAATGTTAGGTGCGCCATGTTGCGGGGATTCTGCTTATTCACAGAACTATGCACAGGAAACCAGGACCTCAGTGAATTGTGGTGTACCAAAAACTCACCTCAGAACCCCTTATCCGACCAGCATCAGTGTCCCATTCGTTATCCGAGTTTTATCTCGGCGGTCCCAATGTATAGATAACCCCTTAAAGTGACTTGGGTATTCTCAGGAATGGTGGGAATCAGAAATACCTGTTCGTAATTATTCTCATATCAGTCCACAACAGAATAAACAGAGACACGGTAAAGTTTAAAGAGTTTATTTTATAAACCTCGTGTCCTAAGATGCAGTACTTTGGCTAACATAAGCAGACAAATGATTAAGATCAAAACCATCAGCATAGTTACAATACCATAGAAAATGAAAGGAGTAATCATACTAAAATGACAGTGGATCTCAGCCACCTTCCTTTCGCTAGTAAACTAATATTATTATTATTAGACTAATAAAAGGTCTCTAGGCTTCAATGGGGAACCCCATACCGTAAAGATCAGCTTAGTGGAATCACATCACAGGATCAGCTTAGTCTCTGCTCCTGGGAAAGCTCCTCTTCCGAATGAATAAAAAACATGCAGCACTGCAATATTAAAAGCACCCTACTTTCAGGTATTTACAGCTGCGTGCGTGTTATGGCTAAATAGTGGGCCGATCAACCTGAACCCAACAACATGCACCGTCTAGCGACCCAGACTGTTTCTTTACACAATGTTCAGACCAAGGTCGCTGCTCACTGTTAGGGATGTGAACAACAGACAGTTCTCATGTGAAGCAAAGTCGAGCAAGCATTTCTTAATTAATAACGTGTAACTACAGTGTCGTGTGCAAAAGCAGCAAAAGTGGCAAGATGGCTTTCCAACATCTGATGCGGTTGTGCTTACTTAGCATTGTACATATATAAACAGCAGTCTTCACTACACTGCGTCTGGGTGTGTATCCACGTGCAGCCTGTTGAAAGTCACGGCCTGGCACTTGACCATGATGGTGTTCGGTCCTTACCAAAAGGCCCAAGTTGAAGACCTTTTTAAGGAAGTTTGTGCCTCATCTAATGCCGAAAATGTTGAGACCTACTTTCCTAAACCATTGATTAATTTATCGCCAAATAACAATCTGTTGGCCAGTGTGCCTGCCTCTGTCGAGGCCAACTCTGCGGGTTGAGGATCGATGAGTATCAGAATGGGCTTGCACTGTTCAGTGGACAATGCGCAGTTGGCGTTCCCCCAATTGGCACAGTCGCGTCTGTCCCCACTCCAGTACCTCACCAGGATCCAATTGAGACTGATTCTCAGCCTGAACTGCCAGGTCTAGAATTTTAGAAAGGGGACCGGAAATATCAAGCACTTTGTACTGGCATCCCCACCAGGCTCTATTCAGACCTTTCTTAGGATCCTTGGAACATTTCTTAGGAAAAGTGATCATGTTAGGATTGAGTTCTGCTGTATCTGCCACTTTACCAAGATGAGACTGGTGCAGGCATTCGGAGCGCAACGTGTTATGCTCTTCCCGCTCAAAGCACTGTCGCAAGTTGTCTTTTACACAATGTGCCACCTCCATACATGGTACCCATTCTGTGGAGCGGGGGTGAAAATCTCCTTTGGATCCAACAGATTTTTGTTGGGGGTGGAATATCAGGAATATTAAGTTTCCTTTTGGTGACAGGTTCAAAGTCCTCCTGAGGAGCCTCCTTAGCTGAAAGCGAATCGGAGGAGGACATGGAGGGGTCCGCCGTGACGATGGAGCTCTTGGCGAACCCAGATGGTTAGAAAAACCCAGTACTTATGTATTTGTGGTCAAAGCAGCACCAACGTGCCAATTGTTAAAGGAGCTCAGCCGAGGAACCTTTGAAAGAAGTACCATGGGCAAAGCCCACCTCATGAAGCGCCAAATTCTGTTTCGCAGGACAGGCTGCTGTACCGACCAACTCACGCCTACCATAACGTGCCAGGGATTGAGTGAATAGCTGCCTTTATCAACGCGCAATTTACTGAGTCCTGCTCTTGAATGTCAAGTGCCTCTTCTAAACGCTCTTCCTTGGCTTGTTCATATCGGACTTCTGTGTACTCTAGATAGTCCTCACCCTCAACTTAGTACCCCATGCTCAGCTGAGGGTCTGGAAGAGGTTAGGGGGAGAGACAGCCCTATTGTGGCGCAAGAAAGTTCAAAGAACCTTTTACAGCAAAATCAAGCGATAAATTGCTATCCAAAAGAAATATTTTTATTAGTGGATGGAGGCTCTCCTAAGGCAGAGCCTTTTTCGCCCCATCGGGCGTTCAGCAGGACGTGAGAGGCAGAGACAAACTTACTGCGTGCAGCGCAATAAACCGATCGGTAATTATTCCCGATTCCGCTTCACTGCGCATGCGCGCGCACGGACCGCAAGACCCGACTGGCACGTAATGCGCGTGTAAGCGTGTCCTGCTCCCGCACCACAGCAACACTGTAAGCAGGTGGCACAGCCCTTGCACACCATTGCGCATCAAACGGAAATGTCAGAACACTTCCGATTGTAAAATCAAACTACTGATAAATCCACGTTGTGTGATCGAATAAAGAAATTGACTTGGGTCAGCTGTTGCAGCAGCTGACCCGAAGAGGTTTTATCATGACTTTGGTTTATATACTGTAGTGATCAAATCCACGCTCAGCCCTTCTCCAACTGTGTAATTCATATACCAACATTCTATGTTACATCATTTCTAGAGTGTTCCACTGGTGGAGCAGTGGATGACATGTAAAGCATAAGAACCAAGATACTACATATCCTCCTACTATAGAGCTGATATAATATGTTAAATATGTTATAATATGTTAAAATGCTCCACAAAATAGCAAGTATCACTGCCGAAGGTGTGCCTGTCACCGTGATCCAATGAGACAGGCGTCCAAATTAGGAGAAAAGAACACTGTGGAAACAAAACCGGTCTAGAACACTTGCCACATGAAATTACTTTGTAGGTGATGCAGTGCCCTCTGAAAACCAGAGGATAATTGGGCTTGCCATAACCAAAGTACTTTGCAGCAGACATAATATCAGATTGAATTTTGAAAAACGAATGAACTGAGAACTCACCACCCGATTTGAAAATAAAGTACAATGTCCTTGTCTTTGCCCCAAAATGAAAAGCTAGTCTCCTGCAGACAACTAACTGTTGGCAGAGGCACGGAGTAAAATCCATAATGATCTTCCAAAAAGGCAGTCGCACCACAAAAGCTAAGGGAAAATAACAAACGCCAGCCATATAACTGCCATTGTGAACACGGTTGGCAAAAAGTGCGTCAAACGGGAACAAACGTCCCAATCACAAGATGGCGGCCCGTTTTCAGCGTTGTGCCGGGTGGCTGAAACAGCTGTGCGTCTCTCAGCAGGAACAAAGAGGCTGAGACGCATGAAGACTGCTTCGCTGAGTTGGAAGACGTCACAAGTGAAGCGATGAAAGCATCGTAGGAGTGTCAAATGCAGGTAAGGCTGCACGCGCTCTGAGGCATACTTAAAATGAAGGGAACAGTTATCTACAACTGCCGAGGTGGACGTTTGGCACCAGAATAAGTAAAAAGAAAATGAAATGCCCAAAATCCAGTATCACATCACATCAATCGCTCCCAACACGCCAGGCCAAAACACCCGGTCAGTATTTGGGCCTCGGAACAACACTTGGGAAATAGACTGTAGGTTGAAATGGAAGGACTGTCAAAAGTGACGTGATTGGCGAGAAAAGTACCAATAAGCCAGCTGAGAGCGAGACAGATAACAAAGGGTAGTCACGAATGCAGCAGGAATTGGCACACAGAAGGATTGTTGTGGACACTGCTGAAACTTTTCCAAAGCCGAAGAGGCAGCTGGACAGTGCTCAAGATCAGCAGTGCAGGCAGGTGGGCAGAATTAGTGGACAGGCACTGTAAATTAGAGCCAGTAACCACACATGGTTTCATGAAAGCAGAAACACCTCACTACGGAAAGGGAACACAAACTCAGGCAGTCAATAATTACCTTGCTTGTTTATATGCTGGATGCGTAGCAAGGACAGACCTTAGAACAGAGTTCTTGATACGCTGTAGGGACAGCAAGAACAGACCTTTTGAGATGCTGTAGGAACAGCAGGCAGAGACTCGAGCTGCTTAGAGACTGGAACTGGCGCTTTTGCGTAGAGGGCGACCGGTGGGAGGTCACTGGTGGGGCTGATGTGTGCCAGTAGTTGTATAAACGCAGCTGTAGTTTCAGAAGATGCTTAAGGTTGAGAGTAGGTACTCCAGACTTGAAGTTTAATGCCTCAGAGGTAGCAGACGCAGATTCTTTGGTTCAACTCCTCGCCATAAATTGTGGTGATCAAATCCATGCAGGTAGGTGTGGTTCAAGCGGATTTATTTAGGTTAGTTACAGGATCAGTAATACAGCAGTATTCAGCCCCACCAGGAGCAACCAGCAAGGCGCTCAGCCCTTCTCCAACTGTGTAATTCATACACCAACATTCTACGTTACATCATTTCTAGAGTGTTCCACTGGTGGAGCAGTGAATGACATGTAAAGCATAATAACCACGTTACTACATATACTGAGGCATGGCCCCAGTGATTGGTGGAGAATGGACAACAGGGGTTCATGGCAAGTGTAGTTTTCCTTATTGTAATGTTTTGATTGGCTGCTGTGTTTTTTAAAGCATTGATAGAGCATAATCCGAAGCCTCTGTTCCTGACATAGAATCATGCATGTTCACTCAGGGTCTACCTGGTTTTTTTTTTTTAACTGAGTTTTATATAGCGCAAACTTGACCCGGTATCAAAGCGCTTTACATAGCCCCAGTTGCGTTACATGAGGACACGTTCATTTTTGTTAGGCATGGGGTAGATTAAGTGATTTGCCCAGAATCACAGGATGTTCAACGTCATTGCTGAGACTCGAACCCGGTTCCCCAGATTCAAGGTCGACCGCCCTAGCCGTTAGGCCAACTCTTCTCCTCTAATGGATTGAGAACCTAGAGCTTGGCTCTGAGATCGAGGGGGTATGCCTAGTGCTCTCCTGTTTCCCAGAGAGTGGCTACTGCCCTCTCTACCCAGGCTGTGGTAGACTGACTGTGGTAGCAGCGATTGAATCTGTAGTTGAGAGGGGTGGGTTACTAGCCACCCTCCTGATAGTCTGTGCAGTCTCCCCCTTGCCTGGGGTCTTGTTGCCTTTGTCTATCTGGCGTGTGTTTGAGAGCCAGTGGGTGCACTGGGGAAGGATGGTGAGTTGGTCCATTGTGTGTAATGCGAGCTGTTCTGATGGACATTCCAGCTCTCCAGTGCCCCTCCCAATTCCTTGGAGAGGCCTGATGGGCTGTGGTAGACACTATGCTCTTATCTGGGCTTAGCTGTATTAACTCTGCTAGGAGGACCCTCCCCCCTGGTCAGTGCCTACTGTTCTGGAGCTCATTAAAATTCCTCTATTGGTAATAGCCCTGGCTGAAACAAGGGAAGACATTAGATGATCCCTTGCTTGCTTTGGTCATGCAGTGAACACACCATAAATGTGCCTTGGGATTCAAGCGGCACCCAGGATTCAAAAGTATCAGACCCTCTGATAGGATCAGCCTACCAATCAGAGGTGATAAGTCTGACCTTAGCAGTCATTTGTTGTTCAAGACTGGTCTATGATTCTGAATAGGCGGCTCACACTGGGTCCGTCCAAGGAAGCCAGCTGGTATCAAAGGTGTGAGAAAAGCTTGCTCACTGTGTCTGGGAATTGAGGACATTTTCTCTGACTGATGGATTATGCTGCAAATAAATGTGCCAGTTTGATTAGGAGCAAGGGCATCAGCAGCATTGGTCAAAAAACCAGCTGTTCCTGTGAGGCTTGTGGAGCTGGAGCTAGGAACAAGGACATTGCAGACAGCTGCTCAAGATAAGGAAATGAAGCTTGCAGCACATAAAGGTATTCTGTATTCTGACTGTCTCACCCCAACTCACTTCCTCGAGTAAAGACTTGGACTGCTCTGTCTTGCTGCCCTGAGAGTCGAGTACTGTTTTTTGCCATAGGAACTGGACAGATCGCTTTCCTTTTTAGGTCTCGCCTACGCAGCGCGCATGCTCTGAATAGGAAGAGACCTTTTGGAATTGATCAGCTTTTTGGGCAAAAACTTACACGGTTTGCATTGCTTTGTATTGCAACGCGTGCACATTTGGCGATTCCCTTGCGGGAGCGAGCAGTGGCGCCATGTGTTAGCAATTATCGCGCTCGCTCCCGCATGGTAAACTCTGCGTGTTCCTGCTCTCGGCCGCACTCGACTTAATCAAACCTGTCTGACGTTTGTCTCTCCTCTGCAGTCTATTGGTTTTGGGCCGGCTTTGGCTTCTTTAAATTGCAGTACGAGTGGCACTTTAATCTCATGGTTTATTCATGTTTCTCCCACCCCCCTCTTCCAACTAATGGAGAATGTAGAGCAGGCGAGTGGGACAAAACGCGGAAAGTGAACGAATGTTTGTACCCAGTACGTACATTTTCACTGCCATCGCTTTATTCCCTTCTTCTGTCCCCAAGAATAAATATCTTGAACAGCTGCGTAAACGAGAAGAGCATCTGCGTCATGTGTATGCAATGCTGAACTTGTCAGGAAGACGTTTTTTTTTTACTTTGTTAACAAGTCTTGTTGGCCCGTTATTGGTTAATTAAAGTGATTGAAAGAAAGACGCGGTCTTCTGTTTTTCACCTGGCCTCTACTTGGTCTCCACTGCTGCGATCTAGTGATCAAAGGTGGCGGTGTAAAAAACACAAACACAAAACGCGATTAGAACCGTTTGTTTTCATTTGTCACCTGATGTATTATCTACGTACTGTTGCTGAATTTGGATGTTACACCGTAGAGCAGATGTTTCTTATGTATGTATGCATTGGTTCAGCCTGTCAGTAAAGGGTTGAGTGTTTAGATTACACGCCCTCTTTTTAAACCTGCATTGGCATAGCCAACAGGTCTGAATCTGATGTGCAACGCACGTTCATTTTTTTATTTAATTAATGCAATTTTATACAGCGCAAGCTTTACTCGAAGGTGCTTGATAACATATTTACACAGCATGATCTTCTGGCCATTGTTTGCCATGTTAAGACCAGCATGTAGAAGAGAGCGTTTGTGCCTGCGCATGCAACAATTAGCAATGAGAAGCAGGCAGAGGTGGTGGCGGGGAGATGTTAATTAGTCACTTTGCATTACGCTGGAGACAAATATATACCCGAGCAGCCAATAGCATTGGGTGAAAGCGAAATACTGCTCTGGTCCTAGCAACAATGTGATTGACAAAGTTTTAAGCCAATGACTGAAAGAGTTTGTTCGAAATATCCAATGACTGAATTGGTTGGGCCCAAACAATAACAAGCATTGGCATAGCCAATAGGTCTCGCTTTGGGTCCTTATAAGTGTTTAGCCATGCAACACTTGATGTTGTTGCACCAAGGATATTGTGCTGGATAACTAAACACTTATAAGGTCCTAAAGGCGAGACCTATTGGCTATGCCAATGCTTGTTTGCATAGTGACAATGGAGTGATCTTGGAATAGAAACTGTTCATGGCCTTCATTGCAGTGTTATTTTGTCTTGCCTTTGCATCTGTTATTTTCTCCTTTAGTTGAAAGTTTTGTTCCCTGGTCAAGATGTCTGAAGGTCTATTTCTTTGTGAGCTAAGGTGAACGCTTTATGCATATTGGATGATTTGTTGGGCTCTGATTAATTTGCTTCCAGGCTGGACCTACAAAAGGTGCTTCATGAAGTGCTAAGTTGTCCCTCTTTCCGCACCAGTGTGTGCCCCTCGTAGTCTTACATTTTCACCTGTTTTGACTCTAACTTTTTCTGTAATATCTTATTTTTTGGATGTGGATGTTGATGCCTCCCTTGTACGTTCTTGGTCTACTCCAGGCAAAAACACTCTCTCCCCCCCCCCCCCCCCCCCCCCCCAAGGTGAAACCTACCCTAAGTCCTTGAAAGAGTTTTTTTTTAGAAAGTATTCTGATACTTTTGTCAATCACCCGTGTGCTGTTTCATTGAATGCTCCTTGAGGGAGTGATTGCCCTGTTTGCTTTTTAGTTGAGTGTCTACTTTGATGGAACAGGGTTGGAAAGGAGACCACTGACTTACTGGTTTATCTTGTTCCTGCCAGGGTGTCTGTGTTGTCGATCTGTATGTCTACCCCCTAGTATTCTGTGATGTGGTTCTGGACCAGCTTTTGTTGCACCAAGCTATATGGTCTTAAGGCAATTTTATGGGACCGTATGTGACGATCAGGCAGCATTCCTATTTCTCTTGTTGGGCTCATCTGGCCTCTGTTTCTCTCAGTGCTCCTCTACCACCGTGCGTGCAGTTGTATAAGGGGTGGACCGACTGGGCAGGTACAATTTCTGTAATCTCTATTTGTCACGGTTTTTAAGAGCAATATCTGTTCAAGTAGTTTGTCCTATACCATCCCTCTGGAAGTCTTAGACCTGCAACTTGGAAGCAACTTTTGTTCTGATAATCCTGCTCCAAGTGGTTTTAGGGAAGAACCTTTCCATGTATGCATCAACCTTATGGAACTGACTCATTACGTCTAAGACTGGAAATGACTTGCCGTCATTCAGCAAGCTTTCAGTAGTGCATAGCATCTGCCCTGCTTATGGCTACTCCCTATGATGCTGGGTTCGAGACACCCCTTACACATCATATTTATGACTTGGGCCTGCTGGTTAGGTACTGTATATGTGGTCAATACTCTGACTCTACAAAAGCGTCAAGATCTTTCCTCCCAGATTACTTGGTATATTGCCCAGTCTTGTCAAGAATACTATTTCCTTTGGTCCTCTATACTAATATTATCTGTTCATAATGCTCTAAGGCCAGCCCCAGTGACTTGTAGCATTATACAAAAGCGCTAAATAAGTGAGAGGCAGTATTAAGCTGCTTTAGTGTTAAACAAGACATTTTGTTAACCAAGCACCATTCTTTATTGTGTTTGTGGGTCTGTGTCCATTTTAGGTATGTATTTTATCAAGATGGAGATAAAAAAAAAAACTCAATCTTTTTTAGTTTGACAAGAACTGATGTTTTTTCTCTGTGTTCTTTAAAGTCCGAGATGTCCCGGAATGATGGAGAGCATATAGTCATCTCCATGATGTAATTTTTTCAGCCTGGTCGATCTTGGTTCTAAGGAAGGTCAACTTGGACTCCAAGAAGCAGTTCTTTTCTTGATTGTGTTCTTGCCCTAGGGCTTCAAATATGTTTAAGGGAATCTTATTGCCATTAGCATTTAGTGATTCTGAGATTTGTTTCGTTCTTTCATTAACACCAATATATAATTTGTGGAATATTTGTTTTTTTTGTCACAAGATTGTCAGCCACCTACTTTGACTAGTTGTGATTTTATTTTAATCTGTTTGAGCTGCCTTTTGCTTTGCTGACATTTTGGATTTCAAGGCAAATTTGAAGTAATTGAGTTGTCATTCTCCAATCTTGTTTTTTGTCTTGGGTTTGTTCTAGTACATGGAATGGATAAAGGCACAACTAAGTGGACTGACCAGATTAACCGCATCTGTGAAAGGAGGTTGAGGACCTTACCCTTTTCATGGTTTGGTGTTGAACAACATTGAGGTTGTGGTTTTGGCAAAAAAAGGGCCAGTTAGGAAGATGCAGTGTCATTTGTGTCACTCTAGTGTAAATTGAAGTCTCCTAAGAAGACATTTGCAGTGGAGCTGTCTCTTTACACCATTAGTTCTGTCAATCGTTTGATGAACCGAAGATTTTAACATAGATATTAATTTGATCGTGTGGAATCTTGTGAGCTTGTCAGATGTCACTGATAGTTATCCTTTGCTTCTGATGGTTCTGGTTTTTGCAGTCTACTTTCTGAGGTTGTACAGAGCAGAGGTATTGTAAGAGGTGGATCTGTTATTTAACATCTCTATAGGGTAACATGAGGGGTTTTATAGGACAGACTCCTTATTACTTAATGGGTATACCATTTGATGGGGATCCTACTAAAAAGAAAAGGATGAGCAGGGAAGTAAGTGATGGTTAGCACTATTTTTCTAGCTTAGAAATGTTGTTCCTTGCAATTGTAAAGGAGGAACGTAATCAATTCTTGAACAGGCCTCAATCATAACATTTTTACCAGAACTGCAGGTCTGATTACTTGAATTAACCTGATCTAACTGTAAGGCTCTTGACCCATAAACTGGTTTGAAATTATGTGATCCTAGGAGAAATTGTTTAATTCACTGACCCGCTATTTTCTTCCTTATCACATAGGATAATACCTTCAAACATGTTTGTTCAACATGTGTGCTGTACAAAAAACTCATTTTTTATTTATTTAATAGAATAAATGTTTGTTAAATATATATAATACAAATCTAACTGCATATAGGATGCACATGACCCCTCCCTTGTAGTTCATTAACAGCAAGAAGGTTTCTCATATGTTTAAAAACTACAGCTGTTAATACATATGTAACTAATGCATGAAGTGGTAGCACACTCATTTAAAATCAGCACATTTTCTATTGAAATAACTGCAAAATGTGCATGTGATATATGGTTTTTACTGATAAAACTATATAGTGTACACAATGTTTGGAAATCTAGTTTCTGTAAATATTTGTTATTTGGGCATCACCAAATAAAGTGCCCTGATTTGTTTTACCCTTATTTAAATCTTTGATAGCATCACACGTGTCAGAATTACAAAAAAGTGCTTATAGATATACTTTGAAATATTTGCACTATTTATTTGCAAGCTATTTAAATGTTGAGTTATTAAGAGAACCTGACGTCCTACAGATTTCACAAGTATTGTCAGTCAGCTCACTCTGCCAAATCCTCCAACTACAGTAAGAGAAAAGTAAACCTCATTTTCCAGGACAAGATCAGGAGCAATTAGTAAAAAGACAAACTGACATTTTACATCCGTCCTTGAACAGACAACTAATGTGTCAAAATAAAAACAAGATTTAACCCCTTGTGTGCGGGTTTATTTCTCCCGCGACGTCGCCCGGCCGTCGTGCGCACACGCCCACCGTAATGCACGACGGCCGGGAGACGTCGTGCGCACGCAAGGGGTTAAAGGCATCTTTATTGCTCATTCACTTTCTGAATGAACACAACACCTGTTCATTTCCAGGTCAAGTTCACTCACCTGATCGGACCAGTAACTCTTTGGAATAGCTCACCTGATCAAATCTGACATGCCATAGTGAGTGGGCGAGTAGATTTTTCAAGGCCTGCAAGTAGTCTAGATTTTCAGTTAGAGACATTGTATTATGTGTTGTGTTAGTGATTCTCTGGCTGACTGGTGGCAGTGGGGACTCAAAGTAGATTGGCATGTTTTTCTGAGAGTGGTGAATATCTGTCAAAGTAATGGTAACTAAAAGTGTTGCATGTCAATTAAAAATTAGTTTAATCATTTGAAAGAAAATGTTCCAGGAGATAACTTGTTGGCTCACTGAAGGGCAGTGGTTGTCTGAGGAAGCTACATGGAAATGTCAGTTGCTAGTAACTAAGCATTGGAAGGATAGTGGGTCTATTTCATGGGTTAGGATCATGGATTTCGTGTTCTTTTAATGAGAAGGTTTTGTTAATCTCCTGTTAATGGACATTGAAACGTGGATGTGGGAAGACTTGTATGTTATTGAGTCCCTGGGGTACCTGACCTGCTTCACATCTCAGGCTCTTGGGCGTCGGCTTGTGGCAGATGTTAGAGGTAGATTGGGGTATGATTTTAAACCTATTCTCCCATGTTGTGTGGGAGGAAAGTAGGGTTATCGGTATGGGGACTAACTGGGAGTGGATAAAGGAAAGTTGAAGGGCATAAGGAAGGGTTATTGGGGAAGGAAAACAAGTATTGGAGAGCATATTTGGCCTATGGAGAGGTATTTGAATTTTCTCTTGAAGAGTGTGAGAATTTAGTCTTTGGGATGATTTTTTGATGAGCCTAGATTGAGTGAAGCAAACACAAGGAGATGATGAACGAAGTGTTGAAACCTTCAGGCACTGGGGGTGAGTGTCTGAAAAGTTTCAGTGCGCCGTCCATTATCTCCTTGTGTTTGACTAGATGGAGTGACTAATGGTTTATTTTTTGTTCTGCTGGGAAATTGTATTTATCTGGTTAGCATTTAGCTCTATTATGAGGACTTCCTCCCTGCAGGAGTGTTGTGAGTGAAGAAACAATCTGTTTTCTGGCTAGAAACATTTCTGCACATTTTCTCATAACTTTGTGTTTATAGTTTTTTATGACCATTTTTTAGAAGCTATGAGGTGGAAAGTATTTTGTGAGTTTGACTGTGATGCGTCGAGTTTCCTAGAGAACGAAAATCTGAGTGAGTCATTCTGAGACTTGGAACTTTTGGCAAATAGTCTAGAACAAGTGTTCTATTTAGTAAACAACTATTCTAACCGTGCTGGGAAATTATTTTCTGCCAAAGATGCAGCCCCTGTGATTATCCAAGGTTATATTTTGTTCTATTTGGCATCTTGCATGTGTTAAGTGATTTTTACATTGGAATTGCAAATATTCAGATAAGGTGCGGTTTTTGGTTTTGTGTATTTTATAATGAAGTAAATGTAACTTAACTTATTGCATCTAATTTAACAAGTAACCAGCTGTCTATTGTGGCAGCATGTAAACCACCCAGCTTGTCCCAAAGTTTGAGAACCAGGTCGTTTCTCTGATGTGCTTCTGTTACACAGTGTTTCATTATGATGGAAAGTTTCTTTAATATTGAACTGAGTTTCTTGACTTCCTAACAAGTCTGTCTCTAGCAGGCTCATGTTTGCATATACAAAAATAAATTAATCCTGCAAGACATTCATTTTCAAAGTGAATAAAGTAGTATGGAAAAGATTAATTGTGATTTGACTCACCACAGCTCATTTGCTGGAAACCTTCTTTAAACCCACGCCTTTCAAAATTATATTGTGTGAATATTTTCACATTACTCTGAGGAGCTGGTAAGATTCATGAATCGTTAATCTAATGTTCTAATGTTCTCGATTTCAGTCTTTATTTTAATAACATTTTATATGTATAACATCCTTATAGGGTTTTTTAGAGATCTCGGTCCACCCGTTTCTGTTGCAAATTTTTCATCTGCATACTACAGAATAGAGCACTTGGATCAGTCAACTTCAGCCACTGGCTAACTTTTAATTCTTTTAGAAAGAAAATACTAGTCTGAGGGCCAGGCAGCTCCCACAACAATATATTTTTTTAAACCACGGCAAAACAAAACAAGCATTGGCATAGCCAATAGGTCTCGCCTTTGGGACCTTGTAAGTGTTTAGCCATGCAACAGTTGTTGCACCAAAGAAATTGTGCTGCATAAATAAATAATTATAAGGTCCCAAAAGCGAGACCTAATGGCTATGCCAATGCTTGTTCTTTGTAAAGAAATAGATGCTTGTTTCTATTTCTTTACCTTTGGTATAATCGCGGCACCGGCGCTTTATTTTTAACATTAAAAGTAAAGCGCCGGGGCCGCGGTTATACCAAAGGTAAAGAAACAGAAACCAGCATCTATTTCTTTACTTTTGCTATAATCACGGCACCGGCGCTTTATTCTTAACACTAAAAGTGAAGCACCAGTGCCCGATTATAGCAAAAGTAAAGAAATAGAAACATGCATCTATCTCTTTACAAAGACGAGTGGCAGAAGAATGGGCTGGAAAAGGGGGAATAACCGGAAGAGGCAAAGAATGAAGGTGGAGATACTGGACTGTGAAAAGAGGCAGGTGAGGACTGTTCTTTGCATATCTTGATGTAGCGCCTTCATGAAGTACAGTACCCGTGACGGAGACATATGGCGGCTGCGCTCGTTCACACGCACATGCACGCAGGCTTTAGGCCAGCGGCTGCAGCACTTTGAAAATCCCCTTACAAAAATTCGAGCAACAGAGCATGCGCTGTTCTAGGCTCGACCTAACCAGCCCTGACCAAGCCAAAAGGCTGCCAACCAACGTCTGCCAGTGCGTAGTAACCGAAAGAGGATCTGCAATTGCTTGTGCTTTGCTTTGACTGCAAACCATTAAGTTCTTAAATTACTTTAATGTGCCTCAGCTTGAATTGATGAAAATGATATATATCTTTTATACTATATCACTGCAGCATTTGAGGACCGTTGTGAGATACATCAGATGGTAAGTTGCAGTTTTCTAGAGTTAAGAATGAATGACTGCATGCTCTTGTGGAGATCATGATGGATAGTTGCTCATTGTCGGAGGCCCTCTTTCACACTTGATTTTTATGGGTGTGGCTTTGGTGCTCCCTACACAACTTTTTTGACACATCCCTTGAGCGGCTTGTATTTGTTTGTGCTGATTCTGTTGATGTATCTTATATTGTTAAATTTGTGAGATTTTTGTTCTTACTTTTACTGACGTAATGCTTCATCAGCACGTTTCAAGTTCTACTTTCCCTCTGTCCCTCAAGAGAGGTGACACCATCGAGGGTGGAGGAGGCAGTTTTGTCGTTTGAGAGCAAGAGGCTATGTACAGGCCTCCTAAACTCTTCTTTGGTGAGCCGGCAGCATGGCCGTGTTAGTTCCTTTGAGTGTTTTTGCGACGGCTCAGTATTTTTACTGGTTTTGGTGTGCTGTATGCCTAGTTTGTGCCCTTATGACACCCCCCCCCTCCCCCCCCCCCCACACACACTTTTTTGGTAGTTTGTGCTTTTAAATTGGTTTTGTGCATACATGCTCGCATTGTACTCTTACCGATGCATCATGCCTTTCAAGTGGCTTCTTGTGTGTCTACCATCTTGCCCAATTGAGATGTATGGAAGTGCTTTAGTGGTTAGTAAAGGGGTTTGCCGTTTCCAGACCTGCTTGACCCATTGTTTAGGGAGGCAGGATTGCTACTGCCTAGACAGTGTGATGGCTAAATTATGTTGGCCGTGGGCTGCAGGAAACGCTTGTCCAATGAGTCCATTAGCTAATCCTTTCTCCATCTTCAAACTTTCTACTTTCTCTCTTGTGTCCTGTGATGCAACTAGGGATAAGTTCTCCTGGTTAGTGATGCACTGCAACGGGAGTAGTACTTTTCAACTTCGGTCGCATTTGAAGCAATAGGCCACTGTGTTGTATTGCTGTGTTTGAATGAGAGTGGATTTGGAGGGGTCTGTCCTGCCCTTTTGTGGTTTGCATCCTTTCTAGGACAGTTACAGTGTGTTAAATTTGCCCACTTCACTCAGTATAAGTGCCCTCCTTTTCCTCGGAGTCTAGCAGGGAATACTCATTATCTAACCAACTTTTTAACATCTGTCTGTCCTATGTCGGGAATTCTTCGATTTTTCTGGGGGCCAAGCTACATCCTATCCTGAACCGATCTGTGTGTGCGCTTTCAAGCAATGATTGGAAGGATGGGTTTGGCTTGCCGGCAGTGAAGATGTTCCCTGGATGTTTTCAACAAATAGCTTTGCAGCTCGCTATGAATGCGAATGCAGCGCGTAGAGCCTGTTTGTGTGCGGTTTCTTCTTTGTAAGCCTCTGCCCTTCCTTGCTTCGGAATTTCATACACCGGATGGAGAAGGCTACGCATGGGCGTAGTCTCGGTTTTCAAGCCTAATGTCTTGAGAAACTAGCGACCACGTGTTTTTTTTGCAGTTTTTTTTATAGCGCGAACCCGACCTGAAGGTATTGGAGCGCTTTACATGAGCACCAGTTACATTACCAAGGACTCATTCATTTTTTGGTAGGCACGGGGAGATTAAGTGATGTTCCCAGAATCACCAGATTGCTCACCCGACGCCGAGACTCGAACCTTGCGATAGCTCTAACCAGTTAGGCCACATCTTCTCATGCCAAGCAGAAATGTACACTGACCAACGCGGAGCAGATAATACAGTTTAAATGTCTTTGCTGAATCCATACCGTTTTCTATGAACCTGACATTTTTCTTACGCCCATTGAAATCCTTACGTTCCGAAAACCTGTTTCTGTTGAAACCGATGTATCCCTCGGTCCGCTGATCAAGCTGATGTTCGCACCCAAGGCTCTGGAGCAATATGCTCTGCACATTCGAGCTCAAAGCTCGAATTTACAAGAGCTTTGAAATATTCTTTTTTTTTTCTTCTAAATACTGCACTTTCCTTATCTGCTTTTATGTTCTCGAACACCAATAGGCGATTGCAGGCATGCGAGGTGTGTGTGTGTGTGTGAGTATGTATGTATGTATATATATATATATATATATATGTGTGTGATGTGATTCGATTGATAAAACCAAACTCACTTATTTAGATTTCTAATCGGAATCCAAAAATAGCTATGTAAAGCGACAAGGGCGCTGCCATCTTGAGTGTGCGTAACTTGGGGGTGTGGGCTGTAATTATCGGAATTACAAATACTTGGAGAATGCTCATAATTCTGAAAAGTGAGGTAAAGTGCTATTATTAGGTGTCCTGTGTCAGTTTGATTTCCTTGAATCTTCTCCTGCATCTTATTTAAATCTAAATTGCGAATGTTTGTATAAGTACTCATGGGCATGAAAAAGACTTCCTAGAGGCTGCATCATTTTGATGTTGACGCGATTTGGTTGGTGCGTGATTTAGACTCGACCCACCTGCTTAAAGTGAGAGCTTTTCAAACTAACCAGCTGAATAGCTGCTGTGACGCTTACGAAGCAGGTTTGGGCTGTTAACTATGAGAACAATGCTTTGCATCCTGTTGTTCAGATGTGAAAGTGCAGTGCTCGTGCCTAGTCAGCTTTTTAATGTCCTTCCTCGTGGTAGAGGGCAATCTAAGAAATGTGACATTTCTTTTGATCCCTTCCAGGAAAGGGTCTGCATGCCGACCACTGTCAGCATATTTTTCACGGGGTCAGATGCGTTCCAATGACTTAAAAAAAGAAAAAAACGACCAAAAAGCAAATCTTGAACTATTGGTGTTATATTTAGGATTATTTTTTATCTACTTGACTAGGCCTCTGTTTAATTGTTATATTGAAAGTGTTTCAAAATTGTCCCGTAGAATTGTAATTAAAATACTCCTCATTTGTAAGTCAGATTTTGTTCACTTTCTTCAACAACACATTCACTTTGCTTTTGACATTATTGCATGTTTTACTCAAATTGTACATACACATTTGCACTCATAATTAGCTGCCCAAATGCTGACAAGTCTTTGAGATACTTAGATGCGTTCCTGGGAAAGGATAACAAATTAAAATTTAAACGGGAGGGAGTGTCACCCAACTTTAAATGTGTTAACTGGCGTTCAGTGATCGTCCAAATTGCTTCCATTGCTCAGTAATATTTTTTTCTTTTGGTTTTGCTCCAACAGCCTTAAAAAAACTTTCTTGCCCTGTTCCCTCCTCCTCCTTCTTCTTCTTCTTCTTCTTCTTCTTCTTCTTTTATTTTTTTTATTTTTTAAAGGCCTGCTCCGAGGTGTCATTTGCTTCAGTTCCACTATCAACTAAGCAGGGTTTTCTCATTATTTTCAATATCCCTGCCATACCCTGTCCCACCCCTTTAACAGGCCTGTGTTTTAGAAGTATTATCACGTTGTATATCGTGTATAATGCTTATAACTCATAAACTTGATATGCTGCTGTTCAAATAATAGGAGTATCCAACAGAAATGTAATGCCAAGGCTCTGGTTCGTCCACAATAACAATGGGTTCTATGCTTCTTGCTAAAATGGCATAATGGGTAACCATGTGAAAGCATTGATTGCTATACTGGATTTAAACTGAAGGAAAAAACAAATCTGAACCTTTAAGTACTAAAAGCAAAGTGATACTTTTCATATGCACCTCTGTTGCTCTTAACTGTCATGAGCGGTCACACAATATTGAAAGAGCTCTCTTCTTCAAAGCCACAGATGCCAGGGTGTATCGGGTTTCTTGGTAGTGGGTTGCTTTGCATTAATCCACAATTTTCTGACTACTCGGTCAATGCCTGCAGTTTTAGAGATCGATTTGGAGGAGACTTGTTTGGAAAACCTCACTCATGCTCCCTAAATCTGCTACTAAATGGTTAATTGAAATTCCTCACTCTATCCAGATTCTGCTGGCTATGTCCTTCCCAGAAGGAAAGGGAGGGGGATACCGAAGGTATTTCTACAAGAGAGAGGGTGTGGCAGTGTGTGAAAGAGCCAAGGGAAGCCATGTGACTGCTGTACACACTTCATTATAGCCTACAAGCATCGAGCAAAAGTAATTCTTCTAAGAACTCGGTTCACTCCACAGCTATTTGCAGTTCACTGAATTGAAACATGAAATAATGTGTTTAATTGTAATAAACAATAGGTTTCTAAACCGTGGTCCACTGCTGAGGAAGCCTAATTTGAAATGGCTTCAAATTACTTTTGATTGTTTGTACCAGGCCTACATAAGTCTGTTTTACTTAACATTCATGAAGGATCAATAAGAGCCTTTGAACTGTAGGATTACAAATCAATTCCTTTTAACAGTGGGGTATAAAAACTTGATTCCAGACAATTTCGCCTAGTTTGGCATTCACTTTAAACATCACCATTAGGACTGGAAGTGACCCGTTCATAGAAACCTAATACGCTGAATTTCAGACCTCCCATTTTGAGATTTTAGGACTATGATAGCACATGATTCAGGTTAATGAAAGCTATGGATTTTCATTTATTAAAAGTTCTTGTGGAGCGAGAACTGCAGGATATTTTCGAAACGTCCTTAAATCCTTAAATTTAACTCGGAAAGAATAGTCATGGGATGTTGAATGAAAGAAGTAATTTCACCTTTTTTTTCTGTAGATATCTGAATGTTGTAGCTGTTAATGTATAGTGCTGTGCAGTGCCTTGCATTTACTTAAGAGGGATAGCTGTGAGTGTCTAGATGTTGTATAGCAAGCTAGAGTTCAGTCAGTGTGACGTGAGTATTGTGAGCACTGCAGACGTCTAGCCGCAGATTCCTTACCTTAGAATATATCCCTGGCACCAGACTGGATCTGTAAATTTGTCATGAGCAGAACCCCTGTGCACTGATAGGTGGCGTCGTTTGGCACTGCATGGCTTTGTTGACATCGTCCATGCTGAGAGTAACGTGTGCAATGTCTATGTAGGCACCACCCCAGTGCACTGACGTTCTTTTCATTTTTGCACAAGTCCGTGTAGATCCTGAGAGAGCTACCCTCTGTCATTTTTTGACTGCCTTTCTTAGACTTTTTGTCAAAGTTTTTTGAGATTTGTCTCCTGGTGTGACAGGGATGTCAACGAGGAAGGCAAGGCCTGTGGTGCCTGTCACCTACAAATATCACTGACTGACTCGCACCACATATGCCTCTGGTGCCTTAAGCGTGACCACAACTCCAAGACCTGCATAGATTGTCACTCAATGCACCTCAAGGACTTGCTTCTCGATATGCGACACTGCGACTATGTCGGGGGGGTAAAAATGGTGACGGCACCGGGAGCATTGGTAGTGTGTTTGGCGCCGACCCTGCTGTTTTGATGCTCCTTGCATCGTCTGTATTCTTATCCCCTAACTTCGACACCAAGCCGGATGGGCATCAGACGCTGACTGGAGCCATGCCATCCTGGTCGGAGCCTATGCCTTATTCCTATGGGCTACACTTGAGGAGGGAGGGAGGGGTCCCTGGACAATACCAGCCCATAGATCCCACCAATGACACCTGGTGTGAGGATTTGGTGGATGCCAGTGGACTGGATACCTCCCCAGATAGTGGCTTGGTCTCTCCTCCTCCTACCTTGGCTACCTTTCTTTCTCTCAGAACTTTCCCTGACTATAGCAACTGTAGGAAAGCACTAAAAATAGAACTGTGATCTTACTCCGTTTTGTGTTGACCATGCGCCGAAATACCACTGTAGGGGTGATTTGTGTGCAGTACTGTATTGTGGCTATGGGAGAGAGAACCTGAATTGCTATGGTGGTGAGGAGGGTGGGGCAGGTCCTGGACCTTCAGCTGCTCTTCGTCCGACAAACTTCTTGACAGAGGTGCTTCAACTGGGTTTCTCCACCCCCCCCTGAACGGCTTCTCCCGTTTAACGAAGCCCTCACAAACGTTCTACTGGGGGCAGGGTTGAAGCCCTGCACAGGGACTTCCATGAACAGGACAACTGTCCGCTGCAATCTGCTTGCCCCAGGGGACCCCAATTTAGTGTCCCAGCACTCCACTCCAGAGAGCTTGGTGGTCCAAGGCTTCACTTCCCTAGTAAATTCTAGCGCACTTCCTATCACCGCACTGGATAGGGAAACCAAAAGGCTGGACACCTTGGGCAAGGAAATGTTTTCTTCCGCCAGTTTGCCATTGCGGTCGGTGAACACCGCATGCCTTTTGGGCTGTTACTGTGTGGCTGAGGTACCCATAGATCCATTCAGCCAGAGGTCAGGCCAGTCCATCGCTCACCAGGCAGCCTCCAAGCCTGCTTAGTTTTCCCTCCAGCCATCATGGGTACCCAATGTGAGGCATTATACACCATCGCCTGCTCCACTTGAGGTAGATAATATCCGACCGCCAGGTTCTCCCGTTGTCCGAAAGGGCTACTGTCTCCCCTTTAGGACTACCCCTCCACCGTGCCACCCACTTGCAACAGATTGGCGTAGGACCATCTTTCCCTAATCCGCTAGGAAGTGGAGGCTCTCTTGGTTAATAAAACATACAGTGTGTCGGCAGCAGAAGTAAGTCATGGTAGCTATTCCTGCTACTTTCCAGGGCCCAAGAAGGACGGAGGTCTTCGTCCTATCCTATCTTAGACCTGCACCACTCCATTTCTTCCTGAAAAAGGAGAAATTTAAAATGCTCATGCTCGCTGAAGTCCTGTCTGCCCTGGGCCAGTGAGACTGGATGGCCGCGTTGGACTTGCAGGACTTGTAGTTCCACATTCCTGACTTGCCTGCTCACGGACGTCACAGTTTATCATAGGTCATGAGCACTTTCAGTTCACAATGTTCCCCATTGGCCTTACCAGCGCACCTTGGGTGTTTACCAAGGTGATGGCGGTCATTGCAGCTCATCTGCGGAGATCGGGGTGCCAGTCTTCCTTCTATCTCGACGAGAGACAGTTGAAGGCGGGCTCATCCCAGACCGCCTTCTTCCACCTCCAGACTACGGCTGATCTCCTGCATTCACTGGGGGTCACTGTAAACATGCCTAAGCCACACCTGATCCATTCTCAAATTCTCCCTTTCATTGTAGCTGTTCTGGGCACCGTGTAGTTTTAGGCTTGTCTTCCCGAACGGCGAGTCCAGGAAATTCAGGCTGTTACACACGTTTCAGCCTCTATCCTGGGTTGTGGTGTGACTAACTCTGAGGCTAATGTGCATCCTAGCATCCTGCATGCAACATATGCCCTCTGGCATATGAGGTCCCTGCAGTGGGATCTGAAGTTCCAGTGGGCACAACATTAAGGGAATCTCTCTAACATGGTCCAGATCTCAGAGGCAACTTTAAAAGATTTGCAGTGGTGGTTAATGAACTAGGATTGAGTCCGCGGCAACCCCCTCTCCCTTCCCCAACTAGATCTGACAGGAGTGATTGATGCGTCACTCCTGGGATCGGTAAGCCATCTGGGAGAGGTGGAGATTAGAGGCGTTTGGTCAGAGGCAGAAACTGGACTCCACATCAAACCTTTTGGAGATCCAAGCGATCCAGCTTGCATTGAAAGCCTTTCTACCCTCCAGGGGAAGGCTAGTGCACGTGTTCACAGACACTACTGCCATATGGTACTGCAACAAACAGGAAAGTGTGAGGCTGTGGTCCTTTGTCAAGAGGTGCTGTGCCTTTGGGCATGTCTGGAATGTCAGGCCATATCTCTGGTGGTTTAACACCTGGTGGGCTCTCTGTAAGTCAGGGTGGATGAACTCACCCGAAAATGCCTTGTGAATTACGAGCGGTGTCTCCATGGAGAGATGGTGCCAAGTCTCTTTCAGCACTGGGGGGAAGCCTTGGTTAGATCTGTTTGCATCTGCCGATAACACGCACTGTCAGCCGTTTTGCTCGCACGAGTTTCTAAGGTGGCTTTTGCTTAAACATTTTTTTGTGCCGAGTGAAGCTCGGGCCCCCTGTGCACCTCTCTATCCAATTCCGCTCCAGGCCAGAGTTCTCAAGCCGGTTAGGAACGGCCAGGACTTTGTCATACTT
Organism: Triturus cristatus; assembly: GCF_964204655.1. Taxonomy (NCBI): domain Eukaryota; kingdom Metazoa; phylum Chordata; class Amphibia; order Caudata; family Salamandridae; genus Triturus; species Triturus cristatus. Next base: position 925,743,965 of record NC_140584.1, read on the forward strand.
GTTGCTTTGGACTGGTCTTGGATGGTTTGGTATCTCGAGCTATTGATCATGGTCATTGGTCCTTCGATCAGACTGCTCCTTCTGTCGCAGGAACAGGGGCAGGTTCTCCCCCCGAACCTGTCAACCCTCCGCCTTCTTGCGTGGAGATTGAGAGTTGATAGCTTTCAACCTTCACCCGAAGTCTTTGACGTTATCTTAGCAGCTCATTGTCCCTTCATGAAGATGGTATACGCTGGCTGTTGGAATACATTTGTAGTATGGTGTACTTAGAAACAGAATGATCCCTTATCTGCTCCCCCTTTCCCAAGTTCTATTGTGTATCCTTCTAGTGGCCCAGCAGGACTCTGCTGTGGGCAATTTGAAGGGTTATTTTTCTGATACCTGTGCTTTTCTGCTGCAGCCATATCAGCCTTCTCTCCAAGTCCCCATGTGTAAATGGGTTCCAAAAGTCTATAGCACATGCTTCCCCCAGCTCCCTTTATTTTATCTCAATGGGACCTTAACTTTGTTTTTACTTTCGCAATGTGCACTCCATTTGAGCCACTTCTTTCTTGTCCTCTTAGGCTCCTCACCATCAAGACAGCCTTTCTGGTGGCAATTACATCTGCCCGAAGGGTCTGTGAGCTACAGACACTATCCTCTCTCCCTTCCTACATCTCGTTCTTTCCCTACAAACTTTTTTTTTTTAGACTCCACCATCTTTCTTGCTGACGGTAGTCCCCCCTCCATCCCCCCGGCCCGTCCCACGTAGCTCAGTCCATCACGTTGCCTACATTTTTAGATCCACCTCATCCCTTTAAGTAAGAGGAGAGACTCCACAGGACTGGACCCAAAAAGAGCACTGCCATTGTACCTTGACCGCACAAAACCGTTCCGGATATATGATCAACTCTTTGGTGGGATATGTCGGGGCAAAGAAAGGGAAGGTTGTGCAGAAACGGCCCATTTCCTGATTAATCGTGCTCTGCATTAAAATCTCCTACGTACGCATTGGCCCAGAAGTATCCCCCCTGAGGGTTTGTGTGCTCATTACACCAGAGTAAAGGCTGCTACCACTATAGTAGCATGCTGAGTCGAGTTTCTGGACATCTGCCAGGCAGCAACATGAGCATTGCTGCATACGATTACCAAGCACTACTGCCTGGACAGTCAGGTCCATAGGGATGGGGACTTTGCCCGTTCTGTCCTGTAGGACTCTTTGGTGTGAAACTGTTTTGCAGACCTACCTTCGGGGAGGTATTGCTTGGGTATCCACCCTAAGGTGAGGAATCTGTGGCTAGAAGTCGATCAGATGAACAAGTTACTTACCTTCTGTATCTCCTTATTTGGTTGAAACTCTATCTAGCCACAGATTCCTTGCCGACCCACCCAGCCATCCGTCCATTCCCACGCTCTGCGACCTGATTTTTAGGCACCGGGCCTTCCCCTTTAAAGGACCTAGTTTTACACACCAGTGATCAGTGTTCTTTGTGGCTCTGTGCTCCTGGCATGAAAAGCAATGAAAAGCAAGTGACGTCAGTGCACTGGCGTGGCCCCTATATAGGCACCACACATGTCCCTTCTGGTGCGGATGATGTATTTTTGTCCTGGGCTTTCTTGTTTTAATTTGTTTTTTTGTTTATAATTCAGACTTTCACTTTGTTTAATCTGATAGCACCAGACCTATTACTCACAGAGTCCATTAGAATGTTAAACGAGGGCTCCTGACTAATGGTGTTCCTGGTAACCCTGCCCTCAGTCCATCACTATTCCCATGTCGGACATGGACCAATATCTTGAGGATCCTTTCTAATTAATCCCAAAATCAAGCCAGCCTGTGAAAATGAAGGTTACATGATATTAAAGTGTTTAACCACTATTATATAGAGAGCTCTTGTGCCAGCAATGCACTACATACAGTTAATCATGGCCATTCGTTCATGAAAGTCCCAACCATGAGCAGGCATTAGGAACCTAACTTAATTGGAATAAAAGTGTCAGCAGTTTCACTTCACATATACCCATGGGTGTTCACATTAGTGACCTCGTTGTGGAGTGGTAGTGCCCTATTTTTGTTAGGTCTTGCCTACGCATCGTGCATGCGCTGCATAGAAAAAAGACCTTTAGCCATCGATTCCCTTTTTCTGCCAAAAACGTGCACGAGTTGCATTGCTTTCAATGGCAACGTGTGCACGTTTGGCGAATCCCTTGCGGGAGCGAGCAGCGGTGCCATATGTTAGCAATTATCGTGCCTTGCTGCTCGCTCCCGCAAGGAAAACCGGCGCAGGCCTTCTCTCCATCTGTCTCTGTGTCCCTCCTCCTCCTCCTCCTCCTCCCCCCCCGCACTTGTTAAGCACTTACTTGTGACTGCTGAACTTTTTGCATCTTCAACAATTCCCAAACCACATTAATTGTGAAAGGTTTGCTTGATATGAAATGTTACTGTTCTTTTGGTGCCTTAACAGAAGGTAGTTTAATGGCAGTAAGAAGACATAAATTTGGAGGCTCACATGTAAAGAAATTATGAGGTACATACCCGGTAACGTGGGAAGGACACTGAACGAAAAAATAAGGTACACTTGACGTTAGAGCTACAGTAGCTCTTCTTATCACTATGGCCAGCAACACACATGTTGACAATGCACATGGCCGCCATACCTTATCTCACTCGCCCAACCTCTCCTTTTCCAGAAGTTTCCTGGTCTCCTTTTCTCAGTATGCCATCAACGCTTCCCTACTGAAGTTCCCGGTCAGAGGTTTTTCTGTCAGGCTTTTCTGCCTCTGCCCCACCGCAAGGTTCCGGTCCGGCTCGATGTCCTCGAGCTGGCGCTCGAGCTCCTTCAGCTCCTCGGGGGACAAGGAGGCGAGCAGCTAGTCTTCATCAATGTCCTCATACCTGCTTATTTCTCGACGGTAGCCGAAGGTGGACATGTTCCCTTTTTTCCCCATTTCGGCAGAAAATGGTAGTAAATGTAAAAACAGGCCTCTCTGTCAAAGGGTACGACGAAACCCGCACTGCGTGTAGTTCGTGCCTCATCTGGTCAGCCACTGCCGCCTCGTGGGCCGGGGGTGCTTTTAAGAGTCAGTCAATGGGGAGAACAATGCCCTAAGTGAAGCCATGAGCTATTTAAACCTCAGGCGTCAGCTGAACACTGGCAGACAGAACGTGAAATCCCAGGGTGTTGAGCCGGGAAAAGGGGTTGGGGGCGGGGGGGAGGGGGGTATTATCTGCACTCCCTCTAACCATATAGAGCTCAGCCCAGGGCTGCCAGGGGCCTACATCTAGGGCCATGAAAGAAAGAGAGAGGGCAGAACTAGACTACAAGAATGCTCTTGGGCTAATATTTTCTATGGGGATTCTCAACATTTTACCATGTTACAGAATTATACATTTGTTCATCACGAGGGAGCTAAAAAATGCAACTGTTGCCACACCAAGGAAGATTTGAAAGAGTTACACTGGCAGCGTAAATGGTGGATAGGGACATTTTGAAAAGGCACTTATGTGGCGCAGGTGGGGCTCCCCGTTTGGGGGGGGGGGGGGGGGGTGGACCCTAGTCAGTTAAAGATATTTGAAAATCTGTGAGATATGAGAGTTCTGAGCCCCCGTCCCCACCACAACCACATTCTGCAGGGCCGAGCCTCATCAGTTTGCATTATGCCACTAGTCCCTAGACACATCACTGCTGACCGATGTTGGCAATCTGTTGAAGGATAATTACACACTTGGTCACTATGATACTCGCGTTTTCCAAAATGTATAAATGCTTCTTTCCCACTTCTTGATTAAATCGGGCAAAAAAGTTTGCACATTAAACTTTTAAAAACATTTTCTCCACAGGGAAAGCATTTTGCCCTTGATAGAAATATCTGTCTAAAACTCCCAAGACATGTGGCAGTGTCCCTACACTTTACCACACTGGGCGGATTTTAGCAGTAGTTTTAAGTGTGATTCAGGGTAGGAAGCTAAGTCTTAAGGGGTAAGTGACTATTTTTTCATGGAACATAGCGCAGCAACCAAAGTTGCTGGGCTGCTTTGCGTAAAAGGGTGATAGCAGGACAGCACCATATTTACTAAGATATAACACTGCATCTCTTTTCCTAAGCACTGGTGCACTTTTTGGCTGCTTGATTTTCACTGGAAAGTCATTCCGAAATCAATATTTTGCACTAGTTTCAATCACGTTTGGTGATTTTGCACTGGCACATAGTGCTGGTAATTTTGGCCCTAAATGTTTGTAAATACCTATAAACCTTCAAGTTTGCATGCTACCTCACTCCAAATTGTGCACTTCATATTACACCTACAATGATGGGAAATCAACCATGTTTTCACATTTTATACAATTATAATTGCACTTAGCGCTTCGAAAACTCAATTTTCCTGTTTCTCTGAATCGAGATTTAAAAGCATAATTGGGAGTTATTTGCATCTAAGTTGCAATGAGATGTGCAAAAACGTCTTTGAATCGTGGGCTTAGCGGACAGGCAGAGAGATTTTACAATTTTTACTCATCTCTACCTAGCAGCAAAGGTGTAGAACAGCTATACATTTCTTTGTGATAAACTTTACCATCTCTGCCCCTGCTGAGCCCTACCCTTTACAGAACACGTATTGGCATAGCCAATAGGTCTCGCCTTTGGGACCTTATAAGTGTTTAGTTATCCAGCACAATATCCTTGGTGCAACAACAACTGTTGCATGGCTAAACACTTATAAGGTCCCAAAGGCGAGACCTATTGGCTATGCCAATGACTGTTTTATATGGCTTCATAGTCTTTTGTGTCTGGGTGACCTCTTCTAGTTTCTGAAGTGATGTACTTAATCTCAAACCTTCTTTTTTATGGAGAGTGTCTGATTTAGCAAATGTATTATGCAGATATATGACAGTCCTGCTACAATGCTCTGGCTACAAAGTGCGTTGCCACAGCAGAGGCTATATTGGTTAATAAAGGAACAGACACGTTCAAGCTACCACAGACTGGAATTTAGTTCAAATGCCTAACAGAAGAATACTGTTTAAGTATCTAAGATTTCAAAAAGCCGAATTCTAGGCGGATAGACAGTAGTAGGGTGCAAGTCACCCCCAAACACTTCTTTGTAGCTCCCAGACACTATTAGAAAAAGAACGCAGTAAATGTCCATATCGTGGACATAGGCAATATGTTGCCAAGCAGCAGAGACAGACTTCTGTAGAGGATAAGGTAATTTTGTCTTCAATGAAAGCTAAGAGGCAGTGAATCAGTTGGTGAGAAGTGACCCCTTTGAAAGACAGTTGAGCTTCTTGCATCTTTGTGATAGACCCTGAGTTCCCTAGCTGAATTGCCAGAGAATTATGACAAGAGACCACCGCAGCCTTATTAAATTAACAATTAAAAACTTATCGCCAAATTATAAAACCAACAAGCTACGGAATAAAAGGTAATGAGATATTGACACAGTACAATATGTGAAGTTTCTAGCTAAACAATCAAATTACGGACTAATCAGACCTTGTTAATGTGGTGATTATTTTAACAAATAGACCATGAAGCACTGCACTAATTTGACAGTATCATCACAAACCCCATAATGTTGAAACTGGTATTTCAGTTTAAAATGAAATAAATGTTGTATGTTTAAAAAAAAAAAATGTGTAGTCGGTGATCCATTGCTGTTTTGACTACACTGAATAATACATGTCAACCCTACAATTAAGAATAGCTGTATAAATAACCCCGTTTATTTGACCTAACGGTGCTAAAGACCATAGTAAAAACATTTTTACTTGATACTTTGATACCCACGTCAAAGAGGCTAGCACATGTAGTCACTGAAATGGGTTGTGCCAGTTATAGAGCTCATCACTATTGGGCCGTTTCAGATCTTATTCCAAATAGTGATTTGGAAAATGGTTTGGCAGTTGCTGTAACATGCAGTAATGAATGAGGCCTCCTTGTGATCTGAGCAAGAAAGTGTGGTGTCACTCATCGCCTTTTCATGGTTCTCTTACAATGCTGCCAAAGGAGATGTGCTCTGTAGAAACCATTTTCACTCTGGTCAGGCATTCAGCGAGGTGAAAGCAGAGCATCTGGTTAAGTAAGCATAGGAGAATTACACTTTGCATTTAGACACGCATTACTGAAGTGCAGACTTTTGGGAGCATTGTGGGCAGTAGATTTGATTTTGGTTCTGCATTTACCTGTAATAGTGAAGTTGATGACAGCATTGTCTGACCAACAAAGTTGCAGGTAATCGGATATACAGAGGCTTGTGATCGAGATGAGATATGTGTTCCAGCCTCACGGGTCAGGTTAACTAGTCTTGTGAAGAAAAGGTTGCCCATGCGGTGAACCACTTCCTAGGCCACAAGAGGTTTAAGTGGGGGTACGGGGGAGGGGGACGGTGCCCAAATGATCATGTCCTCCAAGACATTGAAACACCACCTCATTTTCAACTTTTCTTTTTGGTCCAAGCCAATGATTTGGCAGGAAATGTGGCATGCATCTTTTAAAAATATATTTAAAAGTTGGTATGCTGCACCTCAGGTACAGACCAATTACAACCAATAATCAAAGACGTCTGAAAAATGTGCCTTGCTTCAAATATATCAGTTTGCCTACATTCCTTTAAAAATATCCTTTCAAGGCTATATGCTCAAGTACATCTGTTTTTTTGCATGTCTTGTCATCTATATTCTTTTCACAAGAAATTATTTTTTAAACCACAGCGAACTGAGGAAGTAAAAAGATTAGAGGAATGCATCCGCAGATAAGTTAATAGCTTGTGCAAATATGCTGGTGCAGGGTGAGAAGTTTATTAGTGGGAGCAGCGATATATGTAACAGTTGGCTACTTTTTAGCAGCCTGTTTTACTTAAATTGCATTAATTATTAAGAATCTCTGCAGGCCTGATTTAATTGATGAACATTGTAAAGTACTTGCTACTTGTGCAACACGCACTGCTTTCAGAAGATGGTGCCGTCGGTGGCCATGATTATTTAAGGTAAATCTGCCTTCAGTGCAAGTTGCTTAGCTACTGTTTACTGCTCGGTTCTGTTAACATAACAGGGTAATACCATCTGCCACCAGAAAAACCTTTTAAACATTTTCACTTTGTGTTTTTTATTTCTTTTAGTTTTTGGTGGCGCCTCAGCATGCTAAGAATAACGCTGATCAATGAATTGTAAAAAAGTCTTACTTGTAGTTTCTGGGCTAGCCATATGCTTACTGTTGCTTATTGCACCGAGGCTTCGTAATTTTCATGTTTAATGAATGCAAATCGACTAAATTAGGGTTAGTGAGAATATTCAGTCCGCAATGCCCTCAAATGTGCCGAAGAGCAAACTTAAGTTGGCAAACTTCACAAACACTGGAATTTGTTAGACCCGGTTTTTTTCTATGTCACATATAGTAAAAAATAAAGGCGATTATGCCAGTACTATGGAGTGACCACTCTGCTGTTGTACTTGATAGTCCGTGTATAGCAAGCATTTGCAATAGGAAGGAGTTCAGGTTAGTCCAAACTAGAGGCAATGCCCTCTAGTCCAATCTTTGACTAAACTATCCTCTGATTATGGTGAAACCCTTCATTAAAACGGCTTGTGGTCCAACACTAAAAGCAAAATATGAAAAGTGTCTTTAAAAATTGCCAGTAACACATTAAGACTGGAAAAATATCCACTGGTCCTGGTGCGCTGTAAAATACACTTCCTTAATAACTTTTCACCATTTTTTAGCAGATTTCATCTCCCTTGCCAACTAATCTTATCATTTCTCTTTCCCTTGATTTGTGTAGCAATTTAGCCTCCTTTTTTGGACAATGAAATTCATATAGTTAGTCTGGAAGTTTTAAAGGAAAAATACCACCCTCAGATGGTGCGAATCGTGTTAAACAGATTGTAGAATTGACACAATCCTACATTATTTAAAGCAGTCATTGGTGAATCATTTTTAATGAATATACTCCATGCAAGCTTCTGGCTCCCTCAAACACATGTCCTCCATCATGGATAAAAAGATGGTTTATTTTAATTTCTCATTCTTTTACTTAGATTGTAAATGAATTAAGGTAAAGGGTATGTTTTCTTTATGTAAGACTACTGTAGTGAAACAATGGCTGAAAATATCTTCGATCCTGCAGTTTTAAGTATCTATCATCCAATATCATTTCTTCTTTCTCTAGATAAGGCCCTTCATTATTTGTTGTTGTTGAATCCAATTGTAATCTTAGAAGTGACAAAACAGGATTCCACCCAAGAAGAAATACAGAGCTATTTGCAGTCTTTGTCCTAGATCTGTGTTGAATTGACAGGTGGAGTAGTGGGTGCCTTTGACTTGCTGGACTTGTTTGCAGCCTTTGATACCATCAATCATGATCTTGGTCTCAGTGTGTCTTGCTGACATCTGTATTTTCTGCACATTTTGAAGTGGATGGTATAATTCCTTACAGATTATAAAGAAGTCAAAGTGACACCTTGTTTATATGCAGAATCTAGGAGTTATGTTACTAACTCAGACTCCCCTTCTTTAGACGGACATTTCAGTTTAAGGAACTCTATTATTCAAGGGTGTATGTTATGAAATTGAATCGTGACAAAACCAAATTGTTTGTTCGTTCTCAAAATGCCTACTTACTAGTTGATGTCCACCGATGGGCAGCTGTCCAGCCCCTGCTGGTTCAGTTCATGATCCTTGTATTCAGATTGAAGCAAATTTATCTTCAAATACCCATGTTGCAAATGTTGCTTTTGGCACCGTAGGGGGCCAAAGACAATACTTCCTTTCATAGTTTCGAAACCTATGTACCCATACTGATCCAATCGAAACCAGATTAAAGAAACATCATTGCTTATTCTCTCCCAATATTTCACAGGCTTCAACTGGTTCGAAATAGGCTGCACCACTTATTAACCATAATTCGAAAAGAACCCTAAAACCCCTCATCTTGCTCCACCTTCATTGGTTGCCAGTAGAAAAGTCACTTTAAATTATGTGGCAATTGTCGAGAAGGTATTCCATCACAGATCACCAGGCTTTCGTGCCACCAAAATGTCCCTATACTCTGGTAGAACCTTATGATTGCTTAATTATTTTCTTAATCTGTCCTGAAGCCACACGCAATTATGGTGATTCTTCCTTTTCAATTGGTGTCAAGGATATGTAACATTTGCTCCAGTCACTGCATTCGGAGCCTTATCTCCTTCAGGTCAGGAAACTTTTAAAAAATCTATCTTTTTTTTCCTTTGCAAGTATGGTGCAAAGGTAGAGATTTTGACTAGCTATTTTAGGCACCACAATGCCTAGGGAAAAGCACTCTCTGCAAATACTAAAGGGTGTTGTACTAAGAGGGCTCTTGTGATAGATGCAGCATCTGTTCTAAGATTCACCTTCTTTTGAAGACCTTGACGATTTTGTCCTTAAGCTACTTTTGAAGAACTCTGAAAAATAAATAATTTAAGCCTGACCTGAAGAAAGATAATGGTCAGGCAATGACATCTGAATATGAAGGTTTGAGGCTTGATTAGCAGTGCTCTTTCATTTGAAACGAATCGATTTAGAATACCTCTTAGTGTTTTATTCTGTGTTCAGTAGCCTGTGTAATCTCAGTTGTGATGCCAAAGTGGTTGTTCTTTCAGAGAAGAAATCATCAGGGCCTGGAGTATAATATGAGGCGAATGCCAATTCAAGTACAGGTACTCTTAATACAGCTGTCACAGTTAGTTGAACGCTACTTTACACATTCCATGACCGTAAGCAGCAATATAAAAAGTGCATGCATCCCTTAGTTCACCCCTCGAAGTCTTCTGATGCCACAACATATGAGGCTGTACAGCTACTCTTTTCACAACACCAGGCGTGCTCCCATGGTCGGATGACAGACGGAGATGTGGCACCTGGGATCTACTATTGTGGACCACAAGGGGTCAGGGTGTCCCTTATGCTTTCCATTCCAGTCAGGGCGAGGAAGCATATTTACTAATATCCCCTTGCGCAACATTTTTGACGCTGCATTTGCCATGTTAACGCGGCCAGCCCAAAGCGGTTGTAGGCGGCATGCTGTGTATCACTTTTACTGCCTTCTTGGATTTCTCATTCTTGGACATGTAGCTGGCCGGATAGGGGTTGTAGACGATACAATGTGTTATATCACTTGTCTCCCTGTCAACAATAAAATATAAAATAAAAAGTGCAGGCAAAATGTGTTTGCAAAAGTTATTGTGAAGTTGGTTGTGTACTTTGAGCACTGAAATCACAATTTTTGTACTCTGAATATACTGCCCAACCAGTGGCTGTCGCAGATTCTTTACACTTCCATTCAGTATACCAAAGTCAAACGTTTTCTGGGGACAGTCCACTCCTGGAAGAATGACTGTTTTCTTTGTTTTCATTTTGTTTTGGGGCATTGGGCACTTGCTGATTGTCAGTTGGATTGAGAGTCCAATCCATGTCACGTTGGCCTCTGACCAGATTTTATTTTTAAACGTGGGCCAGTTGAGTTTGGACCAATAAAGGACATGCTTTTCAAGCACTGAGTGTAACATGACCATACAAGCACTTTAAAACCACTTAGCCCTTAGTTGAAACACATGCAGAGTTGAAGCAGTAACATGTATTAATGATACAACAGGCCAGAACTTTCCCAATCTGAAAAGCAAGTGAACAAGACCACGATCTGACTTCAGAATAGGGCTGTAGTTTTAAATATAATTTAATCTTAAATCTTTATAAATGCACTCACAGCACTAGTGTATCTGAATGCTGACCACTAATGGCATTTCCCACTTTTTATAATTAATTCTTCAAGATTTTGCATAGAGATAGGGGATGTGGCCTAACGGCAAGGGTGGTCGACATCAAAGCTGGGGAACCGGGTTCAAATCTCGACAGCGACGCTCCAAAAAAAAAAAAAGGTGTCAGTCTGTAACGCAACGGGTGCTCATGTAAAGCTCTTTGATACCTTCGGGTCTAGTTCACGCTATATAATTCTTAAAAAAAAAAAAAGAAAAAAAAAATACTAATAATTGTGAGATATGAGAGCTGCTCGAGATGGTGCAAAATATATAGTGGCCAGCCACTGATAGAATTTACTCCTGTACTAAAGTGTCTTCTTAGAGCCTTAACATATAAGCTCCATGCTGAAAACTTTATTTTTTAAATGTTTCCTTATCCTTACTTCTTTGCATTAATTCCTGACTTGACATCCGTCTTCCACTTTCCTGTGCCCTCCTCCTCCTTTCCCCTTTACACCCTCTTTTACTCTAATCTACCCCCTCTGTCCCAGTAAAGAAGCTTGATGATGAAAAGTTCTAAAGGATCCATTTGCACAGACGATCACATTATAATATTGAAAAAGCTACATTTCCTTGTACAATTTGAGGCAAAATCCAGCTCCTCTTTATAGGATCAGAGTCTAAGATTTGGCATCCCAAGAGTAAAAGCAGACTGTCTCAAGACAAACATGCATGACTTTTGTTTAGATTAACTTACTATGGAGCTAATGCGTTAAAAAATTCACCCAAACTAACCACAAAGAATAGATACATTTTTCCCACTTTAGCTTGAGTTGATATTACATGGTGCCACAGTCCACACCCAATGAATAAAGGTCTTCAAGAACGTTGTGGCCAGTCCTGCATCAGAAACAAGCAGCAGTCTGTGTGCACACTCTGTTTCAAACTGGATGGTTTTAACTGGCCTGGTTCTAAGCAATGACCCACCACCCCAAGCATAATTTGGACTATTCCTCTGTCCTTTAATCTGCTAGTCTTTCTTGCCTTTTGCCTTTATCATCCTCTTGCACTTGCAATCACTTGCTTTGCGGCCCTTTCATCTCTCATTCTCCTACCTCATCTATTGGAGAACAGCCATGGATTTCCTGCCCCACAGATGCCAGTGACTTCAAATCCTCTTTTATTCCACCTTTGTCCATTGAAGTACACATATGGCTCTTCTACCCCGCACTCTGCACAGAGAAGCATCACTGCTCCACCCTGCCTGTAATTTGTAAACAAATCAGGAGGAGGATTATCTGGTAGTGTGCTCCATACTCCCTCACTGTCGCCACAGCAGTCATTTAACTGTCCTCCCCTGCGTGCGGGCTTAAATGCTCTCCCTTGATTGCTATCAGTCTTTAAATTTTATCAGTTTTGTGGGAGAGGAGTTGGCCTAACGGCTAGGGCGCTCGACCCCGGACCTGGGGAACTAGCTTCGAGTTTCGGTAATGACGCCAAACATCCTGTGATTCTGGGCAAATCACTTAATCTCCCCGTGCCTAACAAAACAAAAAAAAAATGAATGTGTCCTTTTGTAACGTAACTGGTGCTATGTAAAGCGCTCTGATACCTGATTGGATGCGGGTCAAGTCTGCGCTATATAAAACTCTGCAAAATAAAAGTAATGACAATGAATGCTGTCATAAGAAAAGGTTTAAAACTTGGTTCTCCCAGTCATGTTAATCCCCATCTTCATATTCTGCAGGAGCGCTAGGACATCTTTTGACAGCTGTGCTCATCTTTTGACAGCTGTGCTCTTTCTAAGTGGCATATTCAGTCATTCAGTCAAACAATTTAACTGCAAGAAGAGCCTAAATGTATTGAATTTGCTTAGGGTCTGATCTCCAGTAATGAATTCAGCAAGCTACATTACCAACTATATCTAGGTAAGGATTTATGGAGGTTACATAGCATCAAAACATGTCCCATCCAGAAACTGATTATTTTGCATTTCCGATCTGCCACAGCAGTTGACCTGGCAGCAAACCTGGTCAGGAGACTGCTTTTGATATTGTCCAACGGGAGGTCAGCACTAGGTTAACCCCAGACCTAATCCTCGAAATAGACTACCAGATAAGAGACTAACCCAAACATAATATTAGGTAAAACTAGAAGAATAAAGTTCTCAGTCTGTGGAAAACACACTTTAGTAAAGTAAGTAAATACAACGTAATACATCTAACTTAGATTGAAGCTCTTTCCTCGATCTTGAACCTGAGTATATCTGACATAATTGGGACCGGTTACAGTCCATTTTTAAGTTGCCAAGCCATCTACCCATGTGTGATTAGTTACTGGGTGCACACTTGCACCGAATATGAATGTCGACGTTATAAAGTAAATCCAATTTTTACAACTCGCGCAGTCACTAATCCAACATTGGACAAACAATATCCAAATATAATAATTTGTTCTCTTTGGACTTTTAGTCTAGTTTAATATTGAAATGATCAACCAGTAGTATGTTTTTCGTCATTGGGATTTTAAGTATTCACAGGCATTAATTTACATTCCTAAACCTCTTCCGCATAAGATTGTTTCACTAGAGCCGTAGTTAAATAGTAAATATTAATCAAAGAAGTGAACGTTTCGCTTGAAGAGCGTTAACACCATAAAAAACATGGAGTGGGGGGGGGATACCCACCATTAACTAGTGTGCATGAAATAATTTAATAACCAGGAATTTGTACGTACAGCTTTAAAATAAGTGCACGAATACTACTGGTGAGGATTAATATCTTGAGTGAATTTTTCAAGAAAGCAAATTTGTGCTCTTCCCCAATTTGGAGAAGTATGTAATGGGCGAGATACAGTGTTCTTGGACAGTAACTAAGGTTCTTGATAGACTGGGAACAGTATGTAGAAATAGGAGTTTAATAAGATAGACTAAAGTGAAGTATCGAGGATGTGAAGAATGAAATGGCCTTAGTGCATTAGTCAGGGGAGGAAAGGCGGGTGTGGGCTGGAAAGGTATATACATCACTGTTGCTGGAAAAAATGAGCAGTAGTCATGTGGTAAATGAGCACACGATTGGGGGCATAATACAGTTAGTAGAAAGGGGAGGGCTTAATTTGCATAATGTGAACCAACAAAAAACGGTTTATTTCAAAATCGTATCCTTAAAATCATCTGGTCGCTAAAACCATCCCATCGATCATGCATTTCAACCAATAGGTTAGCAAAGTCACTTCTTGTTACAAGTCTATAATTGGGCCGAGGAAAGGTCATGATACGCACTGAGGAGATAGAATTGTAAAAAATGAACTAAATGAATATGAAGCAGGTCAAGACAAAAAGTGGGTTTTGTGCAGTAAGTATGTTGGCGGAGAATTGCAGCAAAATGTGTGAGCGGCCTCCAGAATTAATCAAGCGTTTGCAATGTAAATTGGTCTCGCATATGTGAGTTAGAGGTATTGGCGTTGTTACTGGCAATGTCTTTTACCTACCAAAGGAGTGAAAGAGGAAAGAAAATGGAAACGGAAAGGATACTAGAGAAAGGAGGAAAATGAAACGGAGATGGAACCGTAGAACATGGAGGAAGTCTAGATGACGAAGGCAACTAGAAAACAAAGACGGACCAGTTTGCCTAATGTGGGTGCTGTGACGATAGACTTCACATTTGGCGACTATTCTAGAATGGTAACATGCTTGTTCACCTATAAAATCCCTTGCCAGTTATGCAAGCAAACCGAGTCTAATAATTCATTTTAATGGAAAGAAACAGTCGACGGGGGAAGAAATAACATACCGCAACAGAACTTGATGCAACATAAACCGTATCGTAGGGGGAAATGCACATAGAGTAACTCCAGCGTTGATCGGTTTTGATGTGAAGGTCAGTGGGAGAGTGATTATGTTCTGTGATGTGAGTAAACTCGCAGAGAAGTAATGGAGGAATGACCAGTAGAAACTGAGTGAATATGCCAAGAGAGGGAACCAAGCACACAAAGGTGGGAGAATAATCACCAATACTGTAAAAAGCAATCCTACATATTATGTAAAGATCCTGGGTAGAAAATGTAAGCACAGCTTCTGAAACCGTAAAACAATGCCTCTGTTAAAAAGCTAAAACAAAAAACGACTCCCAACTGGGCAGCTGTTACTGTACAAAGCAGCTGTGCTTCTTACAATTAAAAGATGCTTGGAGTAAAAGAAACAAAAGCCGCAGTCTATAAGGTAGGAGCGGTGCGTGCAGCATTCATTAAAAGATGCTCGGGATAAAACGCTACAGTCTTAAAGTAGGCACTGTGCTTGCGGCGTTCATGAATAGATCCTCCGAGGAAAATAAAAGCCACTGCCTGTAAGGGTGGCGCCATGCATGCAGCATGCTAATACACAAGCCATCACACATTAAAAATGCAATAGGCCTCGCCTTTCATTAAGTTAAAGCCATTTGCTTTGCTATACAATACCATCAGCAAAGCAAATTGTATTTATTTATTTATTTGAAAGTTTTATAGAGCGCGGACAAGACCCTTGCGGGTATCAGAGCGCTTAACAGTACATCAAGTATTATACATAAACCAAAGACAAATTGAAGCATCTATATGCAAAACATGTTACAAAAGCAAGGTGATCAGGTACAATAGGACGCTATTCTCATGCGACAAACAGGAAGATGGGATGTCCAGATTGCTTAGTAGGTCCCTTGTCCTAGTCAGGGTAATGGCCACGCTGTATTAGTTCGTCACAGAACAATGGGCCTTAATCAGGTGAATTTGGCCATGAGAATTGATTTTACTTCCTTTTTGAATGAGACAATAGAGGGGTTAAGTCTGGTTTCGGATGGTAAAGCATTCCAGATTCTTGGTGCCATTCCTGAGAAGGTACGGTTGTATGTTTTTTTCTTGTTGAATCTCTGTGGTTTTAGTAATAGTTTTTCCGCACTTCTGGAAGATCTGAGCCCACCAGAGATAGTCAACTTCTGTGTTAGATATCTAGGTGCGTTGTGGTGCAAGGCTTTGTGTGTCATACACGCTATCTTCAAGTGAATTCTGGCTTCCAGGGGAAGCCAGTTCAGTGATTTGAGGTCTGGTGAGATGTGTACATTTCTTTTAGAGCCGGTGATGAGTCTCGCTGCGGCGTTGATTGAGGCTCTTAATGGTGCCGTAGTTGCTTTGGGTAGGCCGCAGAGGGAGATGCTACCGTAATCCACTCTGGGGATAACTAGTGCTTGTACTGCTTGCTTGAAGTCCTTGCTTGGAAGGAAAGGTTTCAGCTTCCTCAGTGTGTTAATCTGGTAGTTAGCTCCCTTTGTAGCGTTGCTGATATGTTTTTGCATATTGAGGCTACTGTCGAGGGTTATTCCCAGTGATTTGGCTGAGTCAACGATGATTGGTTGAACATTGAGTGCCGTCAGGTGTTTTATCCACTCTTGCAGTACAGGGACTTGGGCGGGTGGAGCTATAAGCAGGAATTCAGTTTTTTGGGCGTTAAGTTTGAGATGGTTTTTTGCCAGCCATATCTGGGTGTCTCCCAGCGTTGTGTTGAGTAGTTTGATGTCTTCTAAAGTGTTGATCTTGAGGTATAGTTGTGTGTCATCCGCGTACATGTGGTAGTGCACGTTAGATGCTTGAAGAAGTTCGGTGAGGGGTTCCATGAACAGGTTAAACAAAGTCGGGGATAAAGAGGACCCTTGCGGTACTCCTAGTGTAACTGGTACGGGTTTTGACATGGCGTTGTTGGCCTTGAATTGTTGTGTTCGATTTTGGAGAAAAGAGGTAAACCAGTTTAGCACTACGCCTGATAGACCCATTCTATGCTTCAGGAGATCCAACAGGTTCTCGTGCTTGACCGTATCGAAAGCTGAGGATAAGTCTAGCAGGATGAGTAGGCAGGCTCAGTTATGATCCAGGATTTGTAGCGCGTCATCAATTATGTGTGTCATGGCTGATTCAGTACTGTAACCTGCTCGGAATCCTGATTGGTATTTATTCAGCAAGTCAAAGTGGTCAATATGCCTTGTCAGTTGGAGGTGTACACATTTTTCCAAGAGTTTGGCTAGTGTGGGGATGTTGGAGATAGGGCGATAATTGTTTAGGTCAGTCGGGTCAGCCGTGGGTTTCTTTAGAATGGGCGAGACCTGCCCCATTTTGAGGGTGTCCGGGATGCAGCCTTGTTGAAGTGAGCTGTTTATGATCTTAGTCCAGAGGGGCAGAAGTAGTGGTGTTAGGTTTTTAACGGCGTTTGCGGGAAGAGGATCGGCAAAATGATTGGCAGGGTTCATGTCCCCAAGTATTTTACTTATGGCTTCTTCGGAGTATGTCGAAAAGGATGACCAGTTGGCGTCGTTTTTAAGGTTAGGCTGTGATGGGAAGTGGTACAGTGCAGTTGGCATTTCCGGGGATGACTTCGTGTGCGGTCCAGAGTGTAGGGTTAGATCATTGAGTAGATCAATCTTGATATTGTCTGTCTTCAGGGTGAAGAAGGCAGAGAATTCTTCACAGTTGGGTTGCCGGCAGTCTAAGTGTTGTGGACGATGATTTGTGTCCTTACATTGTGTTTTAATTAGTTCGAAGAGTTTTTGGCTTTAACTTAATCAAAGGAGAGACCTATTGCATTTGCAATGCAATAGGTTTGGCATTTACGTGAGTTTAAGCTATTGGCATTGTAATTGACAATGCTTTTATTTATGTTTCAAAAACTAAAACATAAAAAAAGGCATTGTCATTTACAATGCCAATAGCTCAAACTCGCGTAAACAGATGGAAAAAAAGTAAATACACTTCGGCCGTGCAAGTGCTCAATATACAGCACCACGAAAATATGCACGAACCATGTGCAAAGTAGCCTGTGCAGCAACCAGTTCTTTGGCCAAAGGCATCAAGAATTGCATTTAGACTGGCCTGGAAAGGTAGCGCAGTTTGTTGAAGTTGCAGCTGGGTCGAGGCATTGGACACCATTGTGTATTGTGAACAATACCAAAAGCGCACAAAAACACATATTTTTAGGAGTGCCTCAGCTGTATAGATCTTTGATGTGAAAACGGACGCTTCCTCCACAGTGATTTTTCTTGCTGGCAGAGCTCTGTGAACAGTGTACATATAAAACAGTTTTCAATCCCAGATGACGCAGGTTCTACTAATTATTTGTATTATGTATGGCGGGCCCAAGGTGGCACTACTATGTGATGATGGGTTTTGGGGTGCTGTTAGCCATCTGTTCACTCACGTAATGGCTGGTAGAAGGGTACACTACACTCCCCAGAAACCGCCACATTCCTGTGTTGAAGAAAAGAGCAATCTACTACTTCTCGGCTCCTACAATCTTTGGCCCCTCTGCCGAAACCGTGCCCAACTGCCTTTAGCCTTGGGCCAACCGTGTTAAGCCATCCAAAATCTAACACTGGAAAGAAGAGAGTGGGCAGTCGAGGTTCACATGTAGCCCCCACATCCTTAAATATATTAGGTTTAGAAAACAGAGAGAGGGCGTTTGCAATTGTATTTAACTTCAAAAAACAACAAACATCCAATGAAAGGCACGCATGACGTTCGCTGCATGTGAAAGTAATCCAAAAACCATTTCCTATCATACTGTAAAAGCCAAGTAATGCATTTAAAGTTGGAAACACGTTAGTTACTTGTTCTAGCAGTTTTGCTGATTTTACTGTTATGGCTTCATTACAACCATAGGCAAGTCTGAAAAGACTTTCGGTGACGTCATCATAAAGCAAATAAGCTTTAAGGTTAAATAGGATTGACTAATCAATGCAACATTTATAAAGACTTGCGTTAAACTTGCTGGCCACAGATGTGTACCATCAGTAGGGCCTACTCCGCCTTCTATCCATCTTTCTGAGATGGATGTGAGGCGTGCAAGCAGGTAATATTAACGTGCTTTTTGTAGTTCAATAAAGCAATAATACACTTTGGAAGCACACGCTATTTAGAGAAAGAAAGAAAAACTTTTGTAGCCTGTGGGCCAACAACCCGTGGCCTTTGTGACCTCCAATCACACCCCCTGGGGCACAGCACTTCCTTTCAAAGCTGCTCTAACTTGCGAATGAATAAATACGTCCTTCCTGGTAACCTCGCAGGCAGAGGGGCATCGCCGCATAACCACAAAAACGACAGCTTCCGCTTCCGGCGCACTTGTGCAACCCGTGCCTGTCCTGGGGACACTGTGTCCTTGTGCCACGAGAATAGTAGTTATGTTTTTGAGCTTGAAAATACTTCTGTTCTGCACGCGCTTCATGAGGACTTCTGCAACCATCCCAAAAGCAAAAGGCTCAAGGTCTCCGTGGGGCTGTGGCCCCTGAAACATCTATTTGTTCTGGAGCAGGGCCCCGCGCCTGGCACGGGACAGACTTCCCAAGCCCAAGTTTTTTTTTTTTTTTAAATCTTTATTTTGTTGGTTTTGTAAAGTGCTGGCTGTCATTTTACAATAGCATCTAGGCGCTAATGGCCAGGATTAGGAACCATCATGTTCCATGGTCTTCCAATTTTCACATAGCCCGGTTAATTTAAGCTCATGGCACGACTCCTGAGACGAAATACACGCCGCAACTCCGTTTCCAGGCGATCTGCGATCTAGAAAGACACGTTCTGCATTTTGGAAAGTTCAGCTACTACCTACATTGCTCCTCCCTCCTCCCATTCCAGCGGAACGGCTCCAGATTCACATTAAAACCGCTCTGAGCTTCTGTTTGTCAAGAGAGCTGGCGCCGCTGCAGCAGTAAATATGTTTACATTATAAAGCGCTTTTACAAACGGGTCAGGGCAGCCCTCCCTGCTTGTTGAAAATTATACACAACACGTAACAAAGTGTCCTGTCATCCGACACGCAACTGACTCTACCTCAGCAGAGCTGAGCTTTCAGAGGGAGCTCCTGTCCGGAAGGACTTGGATTTCCTATTGAGTCCCCCGTGGCTGACGCCATTACAACAATCTTGGAAGCCCACGTCTCGCCCTGGCCAAATCTAGTGGCCCATAGCAGGCCCAGTCAATAAAGATTACTCTGTTGCCGAGGGGAAACCGTTGTGTCAGGAGGTGAGCCGAGAATCCATTCCTGACAGCAAATTGTATTGCAGAGGTCTCCAACACAAGTCTCAGAGCGCAAAGCAATGCCGCTTCTTTGAAGATGGCCGCAAGTTTTGTCAGTTTCCTTTCAGATGCATCGACTGTAAATTAATGTTATATGGACTGCATCATGCAGTGCCCTGGACCCGGCCCGGCTGGACCTACGGTGGACACTCCTCTTTAGAATCGACAAGCAAAAGCACGGCGCGCCCTGTATTTGTAGTAGTAAATGCATCCCACACGCAAGTTAAACAAGTCTGTAAGCGCTTGCCAGGCAGCCGCAGTTGACGTAGACTTTTCTCTTTTTCTGCCGTTCTACTTGGATGGCCTGCTTTCCTTCTGAAGTAAAAGGTTTCTTACCTTTATGGGGCCATGTGTTTGGCCCCATAAAGATAAGAAACCTTTTACTTCAGAAGGAAAGCAGACGAGGCCGTCAAAGTGGGACGGCAGAAAAAGCCAAACGTAAACGTCACGAAGAGCTCTTTTCCAATGGCTGGCCACTGTTTAGCATAAACGGTGACGCCAGCCAATGGAAAAGAGGGGCGGGGCTTAAAGCCCTTTACAGGTAAATACCCAAAACATTAAATCTCGCCAGTGAGACTGCGCATGTGCGCAGACCACGCAGGCGAGACCTAAAAAGGAGTACACACAGAAACACGTTAAAGAAAATGGAAACTGCATATAGCGGGGGCAGTCTGCAGGGAGGATCTAAAACACAACGCAGGAGTAATAAGACATGCTGACCAAACCGAAGCATGCATTTATAAAATGTGCGAAGGGTAGCGAATGGAAAAAAGAGGAGGTTCTTAAATCCACAGTGTACATTACAGCATGCCTCGCAGAGCAGCGCATGCGCTGGCCAGGCTCAACCTAAAAAGACCAGTTCTATAAGCTGGGGAACAGACATAAATGTGTCAGTCAGTGTGTGTAATGTTCGGGTATGGCAAAACTCTGGGAACAGAACTATCTGTTCAGCTGTGCTGCAGGTATGGTAGTGTAGCTATCTAGTGTGCCTCCATGAATTAATCTAGTTCCGTGAAAAATCGAATAAAACAGTTGTTTTAAAGCATACCTTAAATTTTAGCTTGTTAAGGAAAATGATATGCAGTAGAAGTAGAAAAGCATATTCAGAGGGAAGCGGAGTTGAATCACCAAGTGACCCAATGTTGAGAAATATATGGGTGTGATAACCTAATTTTTACCTCGATTATATTTAAGTCTTATATTTCTATATACAGTCCGCAATTTACCAGTCATGTTATGTATGTTCCATCTGAGCTGTGTATTAGCTCTCTTGGGGAGCTAATCATCAACCCCATTCTTAAGCCACCAGCTATTACTGCCCTTTGTCATTCATGGGTATTCTAAAGTTCATTTAAGATGTGGATAACTTCCACTTTCTTCTTCCATGAGAGGCTAGTTCCAAGCAGACCCTGAAACCGCTTTGTCTCCTGAAATCAATGAACCACGGGAGACTGTCTTTGCCTGATTCCTTCACAACTCCCACTCATGGCTGGTCACCTTTTCCAAGACAACCCCCGTTGCGATCATAGTTTCTTCTAAATATAAATGTCTGATCATTGCAATTTACTGGTTTGTATACCTATGGGCTAGGTCTTGTCAGTCGTGGTGGCACACTAAAATGGGCATAGCAAGGACCGAAATGTTGAGGCTGGCCAAAATACCCCATATCTGATAGGCATCCCTACAACTTTGTCCTCTCGCTAGCAATCTTCAACCTCTACATGGAGTTTCTCATTGTGCCAGTGGAAGAAATGGAGGTCTGCATTCTCCAACATGTGAATGATATGAATCTGGCCGAAATACCACCCCCAGTGGCAGAGCTGCCTCAGTCGTACAAACCTGTTTTTCTAAAATAGATGGATAAATATTTAACATGAGATTTACTAAAATCATTGCAACTTCTCTTCCATCCTTATCCATAAAAACGGCAGCTATTGCACATCAATTACTAAAAATATGAAAATGAGCAATAAAGTGCCTGCGCTTTAGTGAAAGAAAGGAATGCAAAACTCTAAACATGGCTACTCGCCCATGATGCACATGGTTGTAATGATATACAGGGCAAAAAGTGATTGTGCCTTGAATTGTTTTATTTTTTAAAAGTCGTTAACACATGCTGTCAGATCACACATGAGATAACACAACACGTAACAGTATTATATATAAAGGGAGGATGGCTGCTGTATTACTTTAATCGCAAGGTTGAAATCAACAAAGGTGAGCTCTTGAATCCGTTCTTTGGTGACCTCTTTGGCAAATTTAATAAAAGCCTCCCGTCAACTGGCAGGAGGACCCACTGAGACAGCATACTAGCACCTCATTACAACATCTTATATTCAGGAGGCGGAAAATCAGTTGTAGCCAGTCTTTCCTTAATGGAAGTAATTTTTTGTAAATGCACATATGGCATAGTGTTTTTGGAGCTGCGCCTCATGAGCAGCCTACGTTGCTAGTTGGAGTAGCTGCGCAATCTCCCCTACCCATGGCCCCTGAGGGGTAATAATCTTAGCTGCAACCTGATTATGTATTTTTGATTACAGTGAGAGGGGTTGCTTTAAGTATACCGGCCAGTCTGGTTGATCGTAGTTTGGACAGAAGACTTTCTTGCTCGGTTCTTTTTGATCCTGTGAGAAGTTGGCCTGGTATATGCTGGTCACTAGTTAAAGTGGCCACCTTGCGCCAGTACAATTCGACTCGTATGGTAGATGGGTTTAAGACGACCTTTTAAAGAAAGCTATCCTAGTGGTAGCTGTGGAGAGCAGCCTTCAGGCTAAGTCTCTTTGAGGAATGTAAAGCAGCTTGTTTTACCTTATAATCTCTTGAATTACTAAATGAAAGGACACCACACAGGTGTGTGTGTGTGTGTATATATATATATATTCACTGAAAAAACCATAGGTTTCACACATGTTATAGTTAGCTGGACATTTTACTGATAAAAAAACAATGAAATTCCCCCGTTATAGTTACTGTAGGCAACTATAACTCACGCGACCGTAATCCTCTGCTGATGCTAATACTGTATTTAGACACTTATTTGCCCATGTCTTCTTCCATTAAATTTTAGCTATACATATATTACAAATATTTTTTTTTCATAAAGACACATATGTCATCAGCAGAGGATTACGGTCGCGTGAGTTATAGTTGCCTACAGTAACTATAACGGGGGAATTTCATTGGTTTTTTATCAGTAAAATGTCCAGCTAACTATAACATGTGTGAAACCTATGGTTTTTTTCAGTGAATTTGCAAGGTTTTTTAAATGCTAATTCCTAACTATAACGTGTGTGAAACCTATGGTTTTTTCAGTGAATTTGTACGGTTTTTTAAATGCTAAGTTACTTTACGCCATTCGTGGCGTGCGCGCCCACTTAACGCAGTTCGTTCCGTGCGCGCACGGTGCGCTTCGCGCACCGCGTGCCCACGTTACGCTAGATGGGCCATGAACGCACGATGCGCTTAGCGCATCGTGCGCACATGGAGGTCATATGATGAGCATCGTTGTGACAGGTAAAATATATGTTTTGTTTCTCTGATGAGCCATGCACAAAAGGTGCTCTTCGGGCACCTTTTGCACACGGGGTGGGGAGAATGTGGATATTTTTTTTTTTTTATTATTATTTCTTACCGTACGCGTACGGTAAGCGTAATCGGCGAAATTTTCAAAAAAATTAAAATTGCCTTTTTTCACTTGGGGGATCGTTGGGGACTCCCTCGACATGGCTAGGTGCTTGGGAGCTGTGTAAACAGCCCCTTTACATGATTTGCACTTTGTTTTTCAACCCCCTGGCAGAGTGCGAGAGAGAAAATGGCAGCCGCCGCTTCCTGGTTTCGACCGATTCGAATGTTTACTAAGATCTAAGGGCCAATCAGAATCGCGCTCGCGCACGCCACCGTACGCGTATGGTAAGCGCACCGTAAGCGCACCGTAAGCTGCCACAGATATATATATTGATTTAAAGGCTATTTTCTCAGAATCTACTGAACAGATTTACACCAAACCTACAAAAGGCACTTCCTTGACCTGAGGACTACCTCTCTGCCAAATTTCAAGTAATTCTGTTCAGCCGTTTGGGCTGTAGCTGTGTCTAAATGTCCTATGAAAAAATGCATGGGAAAAACGCTTTTTGGGACCCCCCTTTTATCTCCGCCCCCGCTTGACGAATCCCCCCGAGACTTTCAGGGTAGGAACGGAGCGTAGCACCCCACCTATTTTGAAAAATTCGCGAGGATTCGTCAACCGGCGCCAAAGTTATTCAAAATAGAATGTTGCGGATTTGCTATGGAAACGTGGTCCTAACTATAACTACCTACTGGCGACCGCCAGTAGGATATAGATAGATATATATATATATATATCTATATCCTACTGGCGGTCGCCAGTAGGTAGTTATAGTTAGGACCACGTTTCCATAGCAAATCCGCAACATTCTATTTTGAATAACTTTGGCGCCGGTCGATGAATCCTCGCGAATTTCTCAAAATAGGTGGGGCGCTACGCTCCGCTCCTACCCTGAAAGTCTCGGGGGGGGCTGAGATAAAAGGGGGGTCCCAAAACGCGTTTTTCCCATGCATTTTTCCATAGGACCTTTAGACAGGGCTACAGCCCGAACGGCTGAACAGAATTACTAGAAATTTGGCAGAGAGGTAGTCCTCAGGTCAAGGAAGTGCCTTTTGTAGGTTTGGTGTAAATCTGTTCAGTAGATTCTGAGAAAATAGCCTTTAAATCAATATATATATCTGAGCCAGCTTACGGTGCGCTTACGGTACGCTTACCGTACGCTTACGGTGGCGTGCGCGAGCGCGATTATGATTGGCTCTTAGATCTTAGTAAACATTCGAATCTGCCGAAACCAGAAAGCGGCGGCTGCCATTTTCTCTCTCGCACTGAGAGAGATGATTAACAAACAAAGCACAAAAACATTTAAAGGGGCTGTTTTGACAGCTCCCACACGCGCGCACGGAACAAACTGCGTTAAGTGGGCGCGCACGCCACGAATGGCGTAAAGTAACTTAGCATTTAAAAAACCGTACAAATTCACTGAAAAAACCATAGGTTTCACACACGTTATAGTTAGGAATTAGCATTTAAAAAACCTTGCAAATTCACTGAAAAAACCATAGGTTTCACACATGTTATAGTTAGCGGAAATTTTACTGATAAAAAACCAATGAAATTCCCCCGTTATAGTTAGTGCAGGCAACTATAACTCACGCGACCGCAATCTTCTGCTGATGACATGTGTGTCTTTATGAAAAGAAAATATTTGTAATATATGTATAGCTAAAAATGTATGGAAGAAGACATGGGTAAATAAGTGTCTAAATACAGTATTAGCATCAGCAGAGGATTGCGGTCGCGTGAGTTATAGTTGCCTGCACTAACTATAACGGGGGAATTTCATTGGTTTTTTATCAGTAAAATTTCCGCTAACTATAACATGTGTGAAACCTATGGTTTTTTCAGTGAATATATATATATATGTATATGTATATGTATATGTATATGTATATATAAATATAAATAAAATATGTATTTATTTCTAACACACTCTACTAATCTCTTTGAGATTAGAAGTCAGGAACATATGCAAAAATCACCAGTTCACAACAAATTAAGCACTTACCAGTTCACAACAAATTAAGCACTTATATGGCTGGTGCCCTAGGGGCGTACCAGACCATATACTAAAAAAGAGGTATAAGAAGAACGACTTGAGAAGGGAACAGGCCTAGGGCCTTCAAAAGCGCTGGGGCCTCACTAATCCACCCAAGGTAGGTAAGTAGAGGACCCACGGGAGACGCTTGCAGTGTGAGAACACAGTTGTGGATCCCAATAGACTTCAATGGAGCAAGTCGCGGTTGGAATTTGAAAGTTTTAGGATACTTCGGGAGAGTCTACAAGCAAGTCACTTACAGGGTAAGTAGTTCTAGAGCCAACACGCACAGGAGCACCGTAGTGCTGGAGTTACCTCACCCAGGGAAGCCGGTTGCATAGGTCTCTTTTGGTGTCAGGTGGCGGCGTCATTTTCAATGGGAGCCAAAGAAGACTTGCTGCTTGTGAAGACAGGAAAAGTGTCGGTGGAATCCAAGGATGGATTCAGAAGAAAGAAGACCTGAAAGCAGAGGAGACAGTGTTCAAAGTCACTTGCCAGTGACCCGGGCCCAGGAAGATGGATGCCCACAGTCGTCGGGTGATTTCAGGTGATAACGGGTGTCTTGACTCTTCAGTCACGAGGTCCAGGAGGCGTCGTCGATGACCAGGAGCTGGATTCGGCGGGTCCCACGAAGTGTGCAGCTTACTGAGGTGTCGGCAACCGGATTGGAGCCAACAAGCCTTGGCAACAGCAAGTCTCGTGGAAAGTGAAGAAAGTCAGCGGTGCAGACCAGCAAGGTCTGAGGGACTCACCCAGCAAGGGTAAGTCAGGGCAGGCCTGGAGCAACCAGGGGAGCCCTCTGGTTCTGTAGAAAAGTCTTCTGGGGACCCACAAGCCGACGGGCAAGGGATCGCGAAGACGCCTCGTGAGGATTCACTTCACAGAAGCCCACGGTCACTCGGGACAAGGTAGGCCTCTGATCTTCGGTGGAAATCCTGCTGGAGGCTTGGACCACATGTGGTCCAATGCACAAATTCGTAGAACGTCGTGAGGAGATTGCACTCGACAATAGTGCACGGTACCCGGGTATTGCTGTTCCTCGTCACTCGTGGGGTCCACTTGCCTCAGCTTCGCTGGGGACTCACAATGGCCTTGGAGAAGTCAAGAAATCCACTTCCGGGGCTGCAGGGACTTTGGACTCCGGCGGGAGCGGGAAAGTTTGCGACCGTTGATTCACGGTTTTGGTGCCTGCCAAGCAGGGGAGTCACTCCTTGAGTCCAAGGGAGATTCTTTAGTCTTCCAGAGGTAGTGGAACGTCTAAGGTCCAGGATTCTTCAGAGCATCATCCAGGGATATCTAGTTTGCAAGGGTTCCCTAACTTGTACTAGAAGGAAGGGAGGGACTAGCTCTATGACCCCTCCTATGGGAGGGTCAGGGGAGTGGGTGGCTACACCCACTTCCCTTTGTCCAGTTTCACGCCAGAGTAGGGGCAGGTAGCCCCTGAACCGGTTTGAACTGGCATATGCACAGAGGAGCCTACTGCTCCCCCAGTGCAGGACTTCAAAGCACTCTAGGAGTGCACCCACTCAGCTCCAATACACTAAATCCTGTCTGGGAGGTGACCACACCTCCCTGTGACAGGATGCCTATTGTTGGGCCTCCTCCACAGCGAGCTTTGGACAGCAGCAGGAGGGCAGCCCAGTGTCTGTGCTGGTGGCATCCATTTTGTGATGGCAGGGCTCTTCAGGATTCTACCTTGTATCCACAGTGGGTACATGTCTATCCCTCTAGAAGGGTGGGATCATACTCCCACAGCAGTTACTGGTGTGGGGGTATGATTCCAAAGTGTTTGACACCAAACACGACATGTTTTGATGCAGCCATCCCAGAGTTAGCATTTACTGCGAGGTTATAATGCACTTAAGAGTATATGGTTTAACCGCATCAACAAACAGCCACAGAGAATAAACTCTGAGGACTGCAGAGGGGCCCTGCTCAGGCAGAGGCACCCCCTCACATGTAAACCAAGCACCCTACCCTCAGGATTGATAGGGCCTGCCTTAGGGGGTGACTGATAGGCTTATATGTGTGTGTAAGGTGCGATATAGGGAACCTATATCTCAGTGAGGAGTGCTAACACTACCTCACCCAGGCTGCAGTAGCAGGCCTGTGGTGTCAGATTTAGTCTGCTTCCAGGGGTGGCATAATACATGCTTCAACCCCTGGTAGGCCTGTGAAGTACCCATGCCCTTGGTACCATATACTAGGGGCTCATAAGGTACCACAGTATCCAATCACTAGTGCATCTAATATGCACTCCAAGTTGTTTAGGGAGAACAGAGAGACGGGGCCCTGATTAGCAGGGACCCAGCCAGACTATAGCCAGAAACCAGTGTTAACATCAGAAAAAAAGTGGGGGCAACCTAAGTGCAGATCTTACTCCTACAGATCCATTGCAGGGTATAGAAATATGGCTAGCTTTGCTAGCCCTCTTGCTAGGCATTTGATTGACAGACTGGTGTCCCATCTGTCTTTTGCTTCAATAATTTGGAACGACGGTTTGAGGCATGTGTTCCACGTGGTTGACTCGTTTTTTTAATACCTGCCACAAGCGATTGCAGAGTCTGGGCTCGCTTCTTTTTGTTTTGCATAATAAGAGATACACTTGGCATGCAGTCTTGTTGCATTAAATTCCAATGGAGCTGTGGAGTCTGGCAGGCAGAAAAGGCAATGGTAGCAACTGCTCTGTGCCCTCTCCAGCCACCTGCCAACCAGATTCTTGAATGCGATCATTCTTTAGGCCCAGGTCCGCATGTTTAAGGCCTGTCTTAAATTGGAACCACTCAAGAAGGAGGTTGTCATCATCAAAACCAACGAGGTTCATCGGGTTTGGGAATGGATTGGTGCCAGTTTTCAACCATGCAAAATCCCTAAGATTCTACATTGATATCAACATCTAATTCAGTATCTTGATTGTATCTAACACAGTTTGCATGGCACCGGCTGCCCTTGCTGCTGTAGAGCGAAACTTCATACTAGAAGACGACCTGTTTCACATTGATGTTAGAAACGACCCACCTCATCAGAAGGTTTTGAAAATTTGGCAGGATGGCTCTCAATGAAGAACTCACTGCTGCATCTTCTGGGAGGCTAAGGTAGCCAGCGACTGCACAGGGCATACCGGTTGACAAACAAAGTTATGTCGAGGAAATGACCAAACTCACAGGGTTGTCGGTCTGGAATCCCCAAAAGTAGCCAGTAAAAGACCAGGTGCCATGTTTTGCTGAAACCTATCTTCTCTCTCCCTTCCCCATTCTGACTGTCCTCCTTACTTGCCGAACCCAAACCCTTATTCCTTTAACCTCTGAGAAAATTAGACTCGTTTGCCCTTGCCTTGCTGTACTATCTTATGTTTTTACTAAATAACTTTATATAATAGTATTATACTCTAATAACGTGATATTTGATGTTAATTCACCCCAATGCCTTATTTAATATACTATTTGCAGATGCATTGTAGGTATGTTAATGCTTAATAAGTACATGTATCGATTTGAGCCCCAGTTTCATTGTGACATGTCAAGCAACTTCCAGGCCCCTAATCCAGAACGTAAGGATTAATCAATAGAAGGTATCCTGTCTTTTTAACTGATTGAAGTCCATGAACTAGTCAAATAAGTAATTTTTCAACGATGCTATGTTCTGGGACAGTGACCCTATGACACAAGTCCACTGGTGAGCCTTGTGCAGCAGATGTCGGTTCTCAAACTTGGTTGTGCAGCCATTTACATTTTATGCTATGTCATGTTTTTGTAGTTGGCTTTACTGTGTGCAACATCTTTGAGGAAAGTTATGACTCAGTCTGTGTTAACTAATATGAAGTATATTTTTCATAGTTAAAACCAATTTTACTTAAATCTAACCTTCCTCAAAACGTTTCTAGTAAACATTTCTTTCTCATATTTTGTTTGTCATTTTCATCTCGGACTCGTGTTGAAATTTATCTTAGTCTGTTTCAAGAACCATCGCCTTCCTGAAAATTTCTGTTTCCTTAGGTGGCTTTAGATTCCGGGTCCAGCTGTCATTGGATCCACTTACTTGTTTTGCAGTCTGGGTATTCAATTTCTCCATGAATTCTGCAAATGTTTTGAGCGTTTTTTAAATTTCTAAACGGGATAATCCTCCTATGGCAACCTTGTGGACGCCTCAAAGTTGTGATAATTTCCTTGCCGGTCTAAACAAATTGACTGTAGCAGTAGATTAGGTCAGCTGCATATGGATATGTAGAAGCAGTTTTCTACATTCCTGGTCCCAAACGTTTTTGGCTGCAGGTGTCAAATTTCTAAGAGAAAGATCCTTTTCTATTAGTGCTTGCACCTAATCAGGGATGTTGTGCGCTGTACCACATAGCGGTTGCACATTGCAGATACATACCCCATTAATACAGTGCCTGTTTGGTTAAACCTTATGGGTGTTGCATTATACTCCGTTTGAATCTGCTTCACACGTTTAGCCTGCTGCTCTGAAAGAAAGTTTAAAAGCCGAACATGACCCTTGTGCAGACCAATTATGAAGGATGTGTATTTGTGCTCCTCTGTGCATTGCACTTACCGTCAAGGGTGTTTCATGAAATGGGGAAACTGGTTTTCAGCCACAGCAGTGCAGTTCAAGAACTCCTAAACATGGAGAATTGATCACCTTTGGTGGGAAACGGTGAACGGGATGTAAGCAAGACTGAGTTGAGGCTGGCATGATGGAGCCCTCCGATGTACTCGTGGCTTGCTTCAAGCATGCTTTTCCAGATGATGTACAGCAATTAAGCTTGCAGTTTAATATTCACATAAGGCGGTTACATGCATCTCGTTGCATTTCTCAAATGAAGCAGTACATTGCACATTATGCCACATGCCCTCGTTTTATCGGTGTGCAGTGGAGCAGACATTAGACGATGGTGTAATTAAAAGTAGAGATCCTAGTTAATAACCGACTGCCCTTTAACACGTCATACACGTGCATAAGTGCACACAGTCCTCGATTCATTCAGGCTATAGTTTGGGGGTGAACAACGCAATCTGGCACACTCAGTAAGACACCTCAGGGCTTATGGTGATTCTTTGTGCCAATTTGCAGCGGAGATTCACTAACTTTGGTTATCTTGCACATTTCTGCCGTGCCCCAGCAAGACCTTGGACAGTGTACTTATGCCTCCTCTCTCAGGTGTACGCCAAAGTTAACTTTAAAAAAAAAAAAAGTTTGTCATAACCACAACATTTTCCATATTGGGGTTCGAATTGCCGAAATTTTGACAGGGAATTTACAGTTGAACAAGAGCAGAAATGTACTAGCAGCTATCCACTGAAGGTAAAAAGACTAAAATTGAGCAATTGTGTATTTGCCCCTGCAAACTCATCAATGAATGGGTTTAATCCCTTCCGCATATACTTTGCTAGCTCTCAATAACAGTCTAAATTGGTTGTCTCTTCTTGTATGTGATTACCGAATTTCAAACTGACTTTTTTCGACATGATCTTTTTTCCCAGAAGCTATTTTTATTTCTTTGTTAACCTTCCTTTTAATAATAGCTCTTGGTGTGTAATTAAAAATGCCAGAGAATTGTTAAGCACAGATAACTGTCCTAACTGAAGCTGGAATCCGTGGTCAAGCAATCATGCATTCAAGTGTCCAAGTCCTCTTTTTTTTTATGTGATATTTTTAAAATTAGTTTCTCCATCTATAACTCGTTATAGAAAGTGAATCAACTGTTAATGGGATACCAATAGCGACCTTCCAAACCCACCACACCAAAGTGCGCATCCAGCAAGTATTTAGTTAAGGAGCAGCTGAGACCTGTCAGTGGGCCCTTAAGGTAAGCCCCTGCCCCACCGGTGGGGTCATGGGGCAATGTCCTCATAATCTCGCTATTGGTCCTTGTAGATTGTAGTGCTCATTGACTTCAGTCCTTATTCCTCTCCCACAGGGTCACACTAGGCGGATTCAGGAGCCCCTCACCCCTAAAGACACACTGTTGCTCCTAGCTATTACCAGGGTGATGCTGCATCACATTTAGGTATGTTTGATTTCCACTCACCCCTCTCAATTTCTCAGCGTCACCAGTGCAAGGGTGAGATTTATATTTTCCCCTGTGACTCCCACCATAGATTGGCTTACCCTGGACCAACCGGCTGAATGTGCGTCCAACCCCCACACAGAGTGTGCTTTAGTTTCCCCACCTGGTCCTAGCCCCTCCAGCATGCGTCCACTGCAGTTTTCCCAACACAGTATAGTTCTGGTGTAGTATGTACAATAGAGAATCTTAAGCAGCACCAAGCAGAACCCTGCCCTAATAGCCCCTTCTCTGGGATATCTGAAGGCCTCTTCTCAGTCTGCATTCTTCAGTAGGTCCAGATCACGCTCCCATCTTTCCCACAAGGTGTGAAGTGGGGTCAGCCCATAGGCTGCGAGTATCTTGTATACTGTTAAATGGCATGGCTATGCAACGGGGCTGCTCGTACCCAGAATGCTATTGGGGATTCCACCTCCTGTACGTAGCCATATTTTCCCCAAGTACGAGGACTAACTTGCAAGTGCCAGAGCCTCTGGCTTTCACCTAGTTCGTATTCCTTCTGAAGTTTATCAAAGTGTGTCATACCTCGGGCCCCCAAAAGTTTCCCAATTTGGAGAGGTCTAACATGACCCAGTGGCTGCGGCAGTACTAGATATCTCGGGTCTGAAAGTATAGCAGAGTCCCATAAGGTGTCTCCAATGTTCCTTTACCTCTTACCCCCCCATCCCAACTTCTTGGTGGCCCTCCTCCACACCTCCATTTGTTGCAGTGGAGGTCTGAAGGGCATGCTCTCCCCTTATGAGCTCTCTATATGCCCACTCTCGCCCAGTGCTCACCTATTTGTGAGTATTCCCAGTTCTTATTTGGTGGAAAACTCCCCTTCATTTACTGTGTGCAGCTGGATCACCCAGTAATAAAACTGAGGCTGGGCAGAGCGAGATCTCCTTGTAAGGACTCCCGGTAAGTGTCCGGAGCACGATCCTCCAGGGTCCCCCACCCCAGAATATCAGTCAGGCCTACCATTCCATTGCATGAATTAACCCATAGGACACCTTGAACGTTTTTTTTGCTACATATATAGGAGTTTTGGGCAAGGATATAGTTTTGAATTGCAAAGCCCTTCCCAGTAGGGATATGAAAAGCCGTCTCCAATGGCTTATACTTCTCTAAATTTCTACCTAGACTGGCACAGTAGAACGCCATGGGCCCTTTCTTATGTGTAGTCCCAGTTAAGTGATGGCCTCTTCGGGGGGCGGACGGGGGGGCAGGGGGGGCCCCCCAGTTATTTGGTGGGGTCCATTGGGTGATCAGGAATAGTATCAATTTGTGCCAGTTAATCCGTGTGCCTGAGTTGCTCCCGAAGATTTCGATTATATTGGGAAATTAATGCTCCGGATCTACCAGGTATAGCAGCAGATCAGCATAAAGGGAGATTCTATCCTTCCATTTGGAGTCCCGCAGAATGCCCCACATTTGGGTGCTTCTCACCCAACATGCTAGGGGTTCCACTGCCAGAGCGAAGAGCAGTGGAGATGGTGGACAACTCTCCCTGGTTCCCCTAGCCAGTTTGAACTCATCAGAGAATGCTTCATTGAGCCTGGCCACAGGTTTGGCGTACATTAATCTTTCCCAGAAACGAAACTCTGGACCGAAACCCATCTTTTCCTAGATGGTGTACAGATATGACCACTTGAGGAAGTCAAATACTTTTTTTTGCATCTAATGTTAAAACTGTGGGTTCTTCCATCCTGGCCCTGCGTGCCAAGCTCCCAAACATGCTCCTGAGGTAGTGCCATAGCCTTTTGGGGTATACAATCCCACTGGTCCAGGGCAATCAATTTATCGACTATTTGACCCCGGTGAGATGGTAACACCTTTGCTAACACCCTAACTTGATATTGAATACTGAGATGTGTCACTAGGACCCACAGTCCTCTGGTGGTTTGACTTTCTTCTTGTGGATAAGAACTATTGTCGCCTCTTGAAGGCCTCTTACGAGGCTACACTCCTTTTGCGCGTCATAAAGCATGTCTCACAGGGGTTCGCCTTCTCTGCCCAGTACCTATTAAAACAACTCTAAATGTAAACCATTGGGCCCAGGGTATCTTCCACTCTGGCTTCAAGCAGTTCCACAGTTTCTATAGGGGTCTCAAGTGTGAGTTTTTGCTGTCCCCCAGAACTGGAGCAGGGATATCCTGTACAAACTTCCTCAAATCTTCACCAGGAGCCTGGCATTGCAACTGATGGAAGTCTCTAAAAACCCTAGCGATATTATCTGCCAATTCTGCCATTCCCCCGTCCATGGTGTTGACCTTGAGGACCCACCTTTGGCCTTCCATTCACCCAATCCGCCTGCCACCCCCAATCCCTTCCCCCACCAGACGTTCAATAAACCCATTGCTTCTGCGAAATGGGACAGGCATGTATTCCCTGCCTCCTTGCTTGTCCCCACTGATGATGTCCAAATCCCCATTCATAGTTAGTGGCATACCAAACCTCCCCCCCCCGCCCCCCCCCCACCCACACACAAATGAATGTGGACTTCGGGCACTGGCTATCCAAGTTCCTGGGCCCCTCAGCAACATTGTCTGAAGGCTCAGTGTGGAAAGTACCATGAGACCGCCGTCCACTTGCGCCTGTTCCACTCCATCAGTATTGTGGCATAGCACTCTCTCTATTCGGTCCAAGTCCTAGTGACAGTTGTGGGGGGTGTGTGTTCTGGGCCAGGATTCACACCCCTTGGGAACCTGAGGAGAAGCCAGAATGGACCAACCCCTGAAACGTTCCCTGCCCAGGGAAATAGTTGTTGCCCACCAGGTGGGTTTCTTGTAGGAGAATGCCAGAGTTGCTATGTGCCTGGAAATTAAACCACGGCTTCAATACTACCCAGGCCATTTATGTTCCACGACAGGAGTGTACGGTCCAGTTTCTGTTTCTCGCACTGCCTCTTCCCCCATGTCTTCTCCAAGTGGTCCCATGAAGGTATTTGTGCCTCTTCTCCTTGCACCTGGTCTATCGTATCTGGTTTAGTCTGTTCATTTGACACCTCTCGTTCCCCCCCCCCCCCACCCCCCCACCCCCCCACCCCTCACCCCCAATGCGGCGCTCTCTCTCATTCCACACCAACAGCCAGGAGAGCTTCCTCGTGTGTGGCTGCGCAGCACTACCGGCACAGCCCTGCACAGATCAGCTGCAGCAGATTTTGGGCGACCGCACAAGGCACTTCATCCCCAGTGTGCACTCAGGCCTTCCATATGATTGTGGGTGCCAGCTACCATCTTGACTCAATGCCTTCTGGCAGGACGAGGTTCGGAGCTGTAACTCCGCTACAGGATATTTTCACGCTGCCCTAAGGTGCCAGTTATCGTTTCCGAAGGGGACTACTGGATCAGTGGTCCGTTACAGCCTGGGTTGGATTTTGGCCATCTCACCCTCATTGGCCTCCCATATTGGGGCCTGTGAGGCAACAGTTCACAGGTTCAGTTTAAAGTAAAAATCAGCCTTTGTCCTTAGAAAGACTAGCAAGTCCTAGTCTACAAGCCGGTAAGTATTTAATTTCAATCCACATGGGCCACCACTTCAGGTACAACTCTGCTTTAGTTACACAGAACATATCTGGATGCCAGAAAGAAATGGCTGTTAAGAGAAAAGGACTGGTAACAAACTGAGCAGGTTGAAGACCTTTCTTCTCTATTCCTAGCCCACCATGCATCATGCAATCCTAGGAACGCTGCCGAAGCAGAGAGGAAAGTGGCCTTCTGAGTCCCACTGAAAGAGTTCCGGTAGCTATCCAGATTTCATTTCATGATGGCATTGGTATTGTCCTCTATTACCATATGTCTCTGGAGGGTGGCTGCAGGTTGATCACTCCATATATGCAGTCTCCAAAGTAAGCGGAGGTGGGGGTTACAAGCACTTAATGACTTTGGGTGACCTGACACTTTGCCCATCCCCTGGACCTACTGCCGAAGTCCATCCATGCGAACCTCCGAGGCTATTAACGGAAAGGGTCTATGGAGCGAGATGGCCTCTCCTTGAGACCTTAATGAACCACAATGTCTACCCATGAAAGGAGAATCCCGTCACAAAAGCTCATATGGAGAGTCATAGGCTCAGATTATTGTTTTGCAATTTCATCTGCAATTATTTTACTTATCGTAGGATCTAAATTACTCTCCTCATGCTACTATCTATTGTAGAAGAGATGATTTATACTCACTTTAGGCCCATTAAAAGCCATGTCGAACTCTTCTAATCTGTGTTTACCAATACTCATTCTTGCAGTGCTCTCCCAGGTCACTATATAGGAAAAAACTTGCTGTTTTGAGTACACAAGGAAAAGCAACAATTTTTCCATAGCTGGAGTTTGCTTCTGTAAAACTAGAATACTGGCATGAACACTTGACTGCTGCCATTTATTTTATTTTTATTTATTTTAATTTAAGATTTGTAAAGCATGGGTATTGTGGAGCTCTATACAGAAAAGTTGTTCACAACTTGCAAGGATGGTGGTTTAAAAAATAGGCTATCTTTTTACAGTGGTCCCAGTTAGCGAAGAGTGCGAGTAGCAGATGCATGCAGGATACAGATGTGCATACTATTAAGGGACGAAGGAAGTGCAAAATGATTGTCTTCGAGTTGTGCTGCGTATAGAGTGAGTGTGGGAGCTTCCACGGATCAAGGTGGATTCTTTACTGGTCTTGGGTGGGTTTCAGGTGCTTGTTGCTAAGAGGTCATAGCTTCTGTTCTGAATGGCAAAACTTAGAGAAGGGTAGTTGAACTCTGCTTGACATCATATTATAACAGTGATGAGCCTTATTAGGAAGGACATTTCATTCTATACTAAAGATGTATAAATGGAGAAGGATCGCATCCGGGTGGGTTTATTTTAAGGGTACCTAGCATGGGCAGAGATTGGAGTTAGGTTGCGCAACATCCCCCACAGATAGTCTGCTTTTCATTAAGGTATGTATTCTTCTGGCCAGCTGAATGGTACCTCTTTGATAGTATTATCCTGTTGCATTTATTCATTGACGAGCCCAGCACCTTAGTTGCGTAATTTGAGTTGAATACCTAAGCAGTGGCTTCAGAGCCAGACTGATTATTGGTAGGATAGGGGAAACAATCGACCTTTACAAAGCTATTGTAAGAGGAATGTCGAAAATGAAAATAAGACACTTTATATTGTAACTTTGACGCATTACCTGCATAACCTTTTATCATAGCAGACGAAACAATGCTGTTGAAGATAGGCTTCCTAAAAATAACCTAGTCTGTCCTTTGTGGTTGTCGAAAGCATATTTGTATAAATGAAGATTAGATTGTGAATTTGCTGTGTAAACATATAGATTGTCATATAGTCAATCTAAATTGTTGCACGATATTCCTTCTTTCCGATGACTCCCATCACGCCTAAAACAATTTAGCTAAAATTGTTCACGATGTATCCGTAGGTGCGGTAGAAGACTCTATTGATAAAATACTGCTGGTAATGTGAAAGGATATTTAATGCTTTGGAGTTACTTTATTTTCCTTAGTAACTGTGCTCTACGGCTTGTATACATAATCCGGGGAAAGAAGATGGCACATTGACAACAAATAAAACACTTGCATTCTCTGTGCACTATAATATTAAGATATATAAGGTTTAATTTTCGTTTTTCTTTATAGCTCCAGAACCTTGGTATAAACCCATCAAACATTGGCTTTAGCACCCTGACCATGGAGTCTGACAAATTCATCTGCATTCGAGAGAAGGTGGGAGAACAAGCACAGGTGGTAATAATTGACATGAACGATCCCACTACCCCTATTAGACGACCTATATCAGCTGATAGTGCCATCATGAACCCTGCCAGCAAAGTCATTGCACTAAAAGGTATGAGTACTGTGCTATTTAATAGTATCGTATATATGCTGTAGGCTAGACCGGATGAACCAGGCAGGAGTTTTAGATATTGTATTGTAAATAGGCTTGATTTTTAATGTGTGTATTTTATTAATGGTGAATAATCTTCAACAGTGTACTAAGGTTACAACCAGCTATTCTTCATGTAAATGTTTAAAAATGCCAGTGTGGAGAATTAATAATTTGCCTTCTGTGCGGCACTTCCTTACGCCTTCAAAGATGATTGCACTGCAGTTTAAATGGGTGGCGCTGTGACTTTCTGCCCTTCTACAAGAAAAACCCAGGAGGAACTTAATGTATGCTGATTCCAATGCCCATTTAGAAGTTAATATTAACCTCTGCTGGAGAGAAATGTTTTTAGTTAACTTGCTGCTCTTGGTAGAAAATGTCTGAAGGTCACCTAAATTCTGTTTGTTGTACTCGGGTCAAAAGCACAGAGACACTGGACGCAAGACACACATCCTAGACATAGGTATTTTGGAAGTCCGAATCCTGCTAGATCTAGAGGCGGAAAGTATGGATTAAAAAAATCAGATCTTCAGAAAAGAGATGGCCACGTTCGCCCTGACCTCCTCAGAGAAATCCTGGATAGAACTGGAATACCTTAACAGGGACAAGATGAGACCCTATTATCTAGAAACAAGGCATGCAAACCAATACTAAGTCACACTTATACTGCCAATTTTTGTTTAAAACATAATGTATCCGTACATCAAACATATGCCCAATTCAGTACTAATGTATAATATCGTGGTCTTGGATTAAAGATTTGAAAAAGCAGCTATCGAAAAGGCATTTCAACAAGAACAAGCATTTGCAATGCAATAGGTCTCGCATTTGCGAGAGTTTAAGCTATTGGCATTGTAAATGACCATGCCTTTTATCTGTTTTCAAAACCAACACATAGATAAAAGGTTTGTCATTTACAATGCCAATAGCTCATACTTTTGCAAATGCGAAACCTATTGCATTGCAAATGCTTGTTTTCTTTTGTCGAGGTTATATGTCACTAATCAATTGTGAGGGAGATAGGAGACGTGATCCATTCACCTTCCAGTTAATAGTTCGTCATCAAAAAAGAAAGGATCACTTGTACCTGTTATCCAGGGTTTAGTGATTTCTCAACTGTTCCTTAAAAAACCCTCATTCACGTTTTTTAGATGGTTCGTCTGGCGGTATATCTTGATTCTCTGCCTAAACAACGTGACAGCATCATCATTGGGTTTAGTATTATGCTTCCTCTTGTGGTGCTGACGCTGTCTTCCTGTTTTCCGAACAACAGGAAGACAGCGTCAGCACAAGTCGTGCAGAGCGGAATCTCGCTCAACTGCGCTGAACCTTCCTTTGAAGCCTCAAAGCGGAGCACTAAAAGGTAATAACCTTTCATTAGGAGCTCAGCGAATCTGCGTTTGAACTCCTCATTTAGATAGGGGACAATACCCCTCTCAAACACGAACACCCTAGGTCCTGAAGAAAGCTCACTTGACCCTACGGGGCTAACGAGGAGCTGAAACATGTCGACCCACTCCTTAGACTGATTGTACAGTGGACACACTCAATGTCCGTTCTGCACAACTTTCTCCTTTTTATTCTTTCCCCATGCACCAGACAACAATAAAAACGACAGTCTAGGTAGCATGAGGGAATATCCTTTTTAATTTACACTGCTTTCTCAGCACACAAGCACCTTTTCCAATATTTTTATTTCTGATCACTACTGCGAATATCCAGTGGTTCCCTCCGGGTGGAGGAAGCATAATACTAAACCCAATGATGATGCTGTCACGTTGTTTAGGCGGAGAATCAAGATATACCGCCAGACGAACCATCTAAAAAACGTGAATGAGGGTTTTTTAAGGAACAGTTGAGAAACCACTAAACCCTGGATAACAGGTACAAGTGATCCTTTCTTTTTTGATGACTAGGTTATGTCTACAGAACAATTCAGAAACTGAAAAATACTATGAAACCTAAAATACTATGAAACCTGAACGACCACTCAAAAAAATAGTTTTTGATTGCCTTTTTCCACTAACTTGGAGGAGTAATTCACCCTCCTGGTTTTCGGCAGAAACATGCTTCTCTCTATCTAATAATCGGTCTTCCATCTGTCACCTCTTGTTTTTGTATTTTTTTTAAAACATTTTTTAACACTGGTTAGTTGTTTGTCAAGGCAGCCCTCCCCACCGATTTCTCTTCTCATTTAACACAAATCACGTTGATGCCCCCGGGTCTGCGATGGCCGAACAAGAATGCCACGGGCCTTGATGGCAGTAAGGGTCCCTGCTACCCCTTGATGGGTGGCAAAAATATCCATAACTGGGGTGGGGTGCCCTTCATAACTGTGGGCGTCGGTGCCACTGCACCTGTTGCACACTAAGTACGATTCTGCAGTCCCGCAGCGATACGTAAAACCAGCATTTATAGAACGTACCCAGAAATATGACTTAGGAAAAACATTTTCAACACACAACGTACTGACTTATTGTGGCTGTTATACATATTCTATCACTGGAATGGCCTTGTAGCGCTAGAGTTAATCAAACCAGCCCTTCGATTTCTGCTCAGTCTATCGTGACACACGAAATGTCATTTCACAGACTCAGATTCCTTAGCCTTTAGCACTAACATATGAATACATACTGCGACTAAAAGAGCAACGCTGGCTGCAAGGGACGCACCTCCTTAATCCATCCCTTATTTCTTATCTAAGTTTTATATAGCGCAAACAAGGGCCCAGAGGCCATCAAGGCGCTGTGCAATGGTTAAAACGCCAGGCTAATATAAGGCATAACATAGCACAACTAAGTGACATTTGACAATGAAACCCTCTCAAGTGCTTATTGGTGCCTATTAGTTTCAGTTGCTATGTTGGCACTGTAGAAAGCACCTGAATCTGGTTAACTGAAATTTCCACAGGGCTATTTGCTTTCCAAAGCACCTGCACTACAACACATTGGCGCTATATAAAGCAGATAAACCATTTAAGTGAAACTGCCAAGGATCCGTTAGCCAATGCTTGCAGCTCCAAACTGCTTGGGCAGAGATATATTCCAAGCGTTACATAAACAAAAGTATACCAAATAAACTCAAAATAAAGAGGAGCTTTGGAGAGGCCCGAGCCTGGACAGGAAGGGGGTAGGGGGGTTCCCAGACTCACGAGCTGTGCATGACGCCTGGCCTCTGCAGCATCCCACAGCAGCTCAGATAACAATAACGCAGAGCTGCACAGTGACAGCAATTCATCTGGTCTCCTGTGAACCATACACTCGCATGACCCAGGCACAGACCGTGAGGATGGCAGGCAGCATCACACGTAGCGTGGAGAGAAAGCCCAGTGGGTGTATTCACCCACTGTAGCGATCTGTGTGTAGCCTGTCCGCAACAGGGTCAAATCAGGACAGGGCTGATGCTGCGTTTCATCCTGCCCTAGTCGACAACAGCACCGTTCAGTTCGGTAATAACAGCTAATATTATTTTAAAAAGAAACGCAGCTGTCTGTGTGTACGTCGGATAGATCATGACACCCACAGCAGAGGGTGGGTGTAAAATGTGTTGTGTGTACCGGAAAGCACAGATTCGGGGGGTGTTTCTGGCAAAAGTTGAAACCGCAGCTCTACCATTTGTGGTCTGATTCCGGGGTAACAAGGGCAATTAACAAGTGTTGGGGTGCGTTGTGTGTGGAGGCAAGGATGTTTATCACTTTTTATTACTCCCCACATCACGGAGGTTGACCTCTGTAATGCAGCCGAAAGCCCCTCCACACCCTAGAGGTCTGTAAAGCCTTTTTTAATTTTTAATTAGCAACAACAATCAACAGTCCGATGTCCAACGTCCGCTTTAAAGTTTTCTTTTCCTTCACGCTGTTCTCCACATTTAAAGATCATTTGCAGGCAATTTTAACCCATGTAGATGTTTTCTTGCCAATTTCCTTTTTTTGTTTTAAATTGTGAACTGCCAAAAGCCGAGAATAAAGAACATGGAACTGGAAAGATTTTTGGTAATGAGGTCGTTCTTTCCTGCCACGCTCCCCTCATGCACCTACTGGGAAGTTGCTCCTATCCATGTTAAACACCTTAATGATTTTAAACGGTTGCATTCTGTAAACCGTTCGCAAATACCCCTTCCAGGTCCTTTATTCAAAGTTGTTCTTTTTAATTCGGGGTAGAATAAGAATTTCCACAGCTCCCGATTTCATGACCATGTTAAATTAAAATGGGGGTACCTTTTAAAAGACCCTATGTTGCAGGCTATTCGCACTGGTTATCCAGGTGTTTTTTACCAAGAAGCTATGCATTCTTGCTGGTGGAGTTGTCTGTCCATTAACAGTCGACATTGGAGTTTTTATGTAATGCTCAAGTCTGGTGTGCACTTTTCAATGTTTAATAAAAACCGCGTTCTGCTACTTTGCTTAAACAAGCTGTCGCCGTGGCGCCCCACATAGCATTGGAGGAAGGGGAAGGAACAGCAGAGAGAGTGGGGTGGGGGGGTAGAGTAGCGAGGGGAGGGAGGAAACCGAAGACGCGTGTGATGGTCTGTTGCAGGGATTCGGCTCATGCACAGAACTATGCGCAGGAAACCAGAATCTCAGTGAATTGCGGTGTACCAAAAGCTCACCTCAGTACCCAGAACCCCTATCCGACTAGCATCAGTGTCCCATTCATTCTCCGTATCATCTCAAAGCTACCAATGTGTAGACAACCCAGAACAAGCGACTTAGAGTACTCTCAGGAATGGTGGGAATCCGAAATACCGGTTAGTTATTCTCATATCAGTCCACAGCAAGAGTAATTAAAAACACAGTAAAGTTTAAAACGTTTATTTTATAAACTACGTGTCCTAAGATGCAGTTCTTTGGCTAACATAAGCAGACAAATGATTAAAATCAAAACCGTCAGCATTGTTACAATACCATAGAAAATGAAGGGAGAAATCATATTACAAATGATAGTGGAATACAACCACCCTCCCTTTGATAGTAAGCAAGTATTATTAGACTAAGAGAAGGTCTCTAGGCTTGAATGGGGAACCCCATACCGTAAAGATCATCTTAGGTGAATCACATCACAGAATCAGCTTTGCTCTGCGCCTGGAAAAGTTCTTCTCCAGAATATGTGTCTAATGCATGCAAACTGCAATATTATAAGCGCTCGACTTTCAGATATTTGCAGCTGTGTGCGTGTTATGGCTAGAGCGTGGGCAGATCATCCTGAACTCAAAAGCATACATTGTTTGTTGGCCCAGACTGTTTCTGCACACAATGTTCAGACCAAGGTCGCAGGGCACGTCTAGGGATGTGAACAGACCGTTCTCATGTGAAGAAAAAGGCAGGCAAGCAGATTTCATATAAAAACAACTATCTGCAGTGTTGTGTGCAAAAGTGGCAAGATGGCCTTTCTACTTCTAAAACGCTTATGCCAACATAGCAATGTATGTATCTAAAACTTCGTCTCCACTACAGGCGCATCAGATAATAGAAAAGGGAAGTGCTCGGAACAGGCGCCCTTGGAATGCCTGTGAGCTGCGGCTCGTCTGCTTCGTGAACACTTTTCTTATCTGCTTGCAGAGAGGAGACGCCATGCGCGTGCACATCGCCTGTCTGTGCGCGCACATGGTTTGTCTCCCATCGCTAGCAAAAGCCACAACAATAGTCTCGCCAAGCGAAGCAGCTGCGCTGCGTTCGCTAGGCGAGACCTAAAAAGAGGGGAGGGAAAGGGCATTTCCTCTTTAAACCCAATGTTCCAAACTAACAACATTGGCACCTCTATGGCCCCCCCCCCACCCCCACCCCCCCCCCAAAAAAATGGTAAGATGATCAAGTGGGCAGTTAAACTTATGTTTAGTTCGGCACCAGATTCAGACTCTTTTCTCTGGTTTTCCAGATAATTTCTTGCAGCTTGAAGTCAGGTAAGGCATAATCATTTCTGTTTCACAGCCCTCCAAGCTTTACCGGTTACCAGCCTGAAGCCTTGCGGCCCCCAGCTACCACAGAGTATGATTGTCTTCAGCTTCTTGCATAGTCCTACCCGACAGGGTTAAAAATGTTTTTCCTTCTTGATTGTCTAGAAGGCTCTTGAGGATTAATATGAGAATCCTTCCTGCCTCTCCAAGTCAAGAGGTAGCACTAAAGCTGTTCTTTGTTTTGCCATCTGTTAGATAGCTAATCCCTGCTAAGTAGTCAGCGGTTAACATCTTTTGGCCTCCCCTGGGCCAAGAGGCCACCCATTGCCCTCTAGAAGCAGCCAGCGAAGTGATGAGTGCAGATGTGATTTTGAGCCAATCCTGCTTACTTTTATCAAACATCTGCTTGCATTG
This sequence comes from Triturus cristatus, assembly GCF_964204655.1. Taxonomy (NCBI): domain Eukaryota; kingdom Metazoa; phylum Chordata; class Amphibia; order Caudata; family Salamandridae; genus Triturus; species Triturus cristatus. Next base: position 925,787,627 of record NC_140584.1, read on the forward strand.
TTAATTCAGATTTGAAAACTAAGCATGTAATAAGTTCTAGCCCTTTTGTAAGCGGAGGTGGAAAATAAAGATTATATTCCCACTTAGTCCTACAAAGTCTAGCCTGGTCTACATAGGGAAATATCTTTGGGTTTTATTTCACAGTGAGTGCACACTAAGTCCAAGGTGTAGTGTGCCCTTTTAAAAAAAAAAAAAAAAAAAAAAAGCCTTTTTCCACATGGCAGTTTAAATTGCAGCTGCCCTCGTTTCACCTCAGTGCGTTTAAACTAACTGCAGCCTAGACAGAGTACAGTGGTTCTTCTGACGGTATGATATTTTTGTTATGCCTGATGGTGATGTAAATGTACACCTTAGCCCACCCCCCCCCCCCCATATGACAAGGTTTGATGCCAGAAGTGCACTAAAGGCATCAATGGACTTATAGGGAGTTAAATAGAACAGACCGGGACGTCCCTTGTCCACTTTTCAGAAGGTAAGCACGGGTACTTGACACCTGTTCAGTTGTAAAACCAGAACCTCCAGACAGGCAAACATTGGAGGACCGCAGCAAAAATGGGGACATATATTTTACATCGAGCATTAGCTCTTTAATGTCTATTGACTTGGATAATGAGCAGACACCAATAACTATGAAGTGTGCAGAGAGTGCCGCATTGTGCATAAATTCTACCTCACATTCCAGACATTTGAAAGTGTAGTTGCACAATCCATGAGGCTGTCTTGATGCTCCATGATCGCTCACCTGGTCTAACACTTTCAGCAGTCATTGTTCTAGCCCATGGGTACTCACAAACTTTTTCTCGGGGGCCAAAAGTACAGTCTGGTTAGTGACCGAGGGCCGCATCGATGAGCCTGCGGATGGGGACGGTCACGGGACTGGAGGGGCGCGGCGGGGGCGTGGCTACTAAAGTAAAAACAAATCTTCAGTGTACAGGGCAGGAATGCAAGGGCCCTGACTGTACGGTGTATGAGGCGGGTATGGTCGCAGAGCTGCGGTGTATGGGGCAGGGATGTCAATGCCCTGTGCTGTAAGGTTCATGAGGCACCGATCGTCGCTGAGATGTAGTGTATGGGGTAGGGGTGCAGGAGCAGTGTGCTATATGAGGCACTGATGCATCACAGAGCTGTAGTGTACGAGAAGGGGTGCGAGGGCACTATACCGTGCATGAGATATGGCACAGATGAGTCCAGGGGCTGCACATTTGACTAGTTATAGATCGAAAGCAGCACTGCATGTGGCAGGGATATTAAAGTCTTGGATCTGCACCTTTGAGAAAAACAATGAAAACTTGTTTTTTCAAGCAAGATTAATCTAGGTCGATTAATCTTACATGTAAGAGTCCACTCTTGCTAGTTCTGGGATGCCCTTTGAGTTGCTGGTCGAGTTGTATAAATATAGGTCCATTCATTTCATTAATTAATTCATGGTTGCCCCCAATCTACAGCTGGGACGGCAATCAATTATTAAACTTTGCCCTCACTAGAGCACAAGTCACTGGGTCACACTTGAACACATTCGTACTCATTGTGTAAAGTGGGAACTCAGTGACGCTACAGACACATTGCATATAATCACACTGAATGTCACTGAGCATCTGGGATCCCTCCGTGAACACCATGCTCCGCACCACATCTCTGAGAGACCTGTTTGCAGAACAAGGCAGAATCACAGCGTGCTTCATACAGTAACTAGGAATGTTTACAAAAGCCCGTCGGCTCTAAGGAGGGGAACCGTTTTGGAACCAGGGAGGCTCGTAGCTTAAACTACAGGTGTCCTATTCAGAAGGCACTATAATTACATGTCCTCATTGGGAGGTGAGGGAGGGTGAACTATTGGACAGGCATAGCGTGGTAACATGGATAAAAAGCACGCCTTTACCTTGGGAGTCTTCAAAACTTACACAGATTGGTGCTGCTGAAAGGGCACTTATATGACTGACTGATGTTGCTGACGGACCGCCTTCGTGGCTGTGGCTACAGCTGTTTGGTTACTGAGGTTGAAGATCTGCACCACAAGAGTAGTCTTCCCCCCCCCCCCCCCCACCCCGCGCAGTGGCTGGTGCTGATGTCTATGCTGCATTGTAAAGAACAGCCAGCAACCTGCATGCCAGGCGCGCAACGCCCAATTGGCTCAAAGGGCCTCAGCCTGCCCCCTCCCCCTGTTGTGTGTGTCAGCCCGGGCTGAGGCAGCTTCCTGGGCAAACACACAGACAGTTTTTGAGCTGCCAGCCGCACCCGAGTACTTCACAGGTCGTTAAAAGACCATTCACTTTTTAACGAGTCTTTATTGTATTTACACCCGTTCTTAGTGCCCCTGCATCTCACGTCACTAAGCAAGAAGGGGAGGGGGCACATGTGAGGAGGCGAATCACTAATTTCTTGATCATGCTCCTTTGATTGCTTTTTTTTTTTACTATGAATGCGGTCCCGTGGAATGAACAAAAGTGAGTACAATGGCTGCTGACTGCGTCTGCTGCTGTTTTCCACACGGGGGCCGCATCTAAAGGTCTGTCGGGCCGCAAGTGGCCCGCGGGCCATACTTTGAGTACCTAGGTCTAGCCCTTCCAGATGCCCAGCTTGCTGGCCAACCCTTACTTTTAGATCTTCCTCACCTTTATTGACTGAAAGGTTTCATCTGTTTTTAGCATGATTTGAAGACGTTAAGTGAGTCACGGAGCAGCCACTCTTCCAGGGGCAGGTTGGCTACTTGGAGCCCTCCAGGTTCACTCCATCTAGATGCTGCTGGTGAGACACCAGCCTATTCAGGGAGAAAACCTTGTCGCTGGTGTTCTTAGATTTAGCTTCCTTAAACATGTAGTGCAAAAGTGAGTCCCCAGTATTAATCCCTCAGCCAGCAATCGGTATTCAGACCGAGAATGGGCTAACTTAAATATGCAGGTTGAGCTGCTTGGGCAATTCTATACCTGCTCTTCAACATCCTGGGTGCCCACCAGAAGAAACGCTATGGGTCTTGTGCTACTCACAAAGCATGTTTTCCAGTCATGATATGCTAGATTTCGGTCACCTCATTTCTGTTCCTTGTTCCAAAAATGTTTTGTGTGGTGGGGGGTGCACACTATTATCTCCTGAGTACGCCATTCTCTCTCTGGCACCATGGTGCTGTCTTGAATCCAGGTCTGCTGCTGGTGAAAGGGTGAAGTCTACAGCCCGAAATTCCGGGCCTCATTGATCTTTAGTGGGTTACAAGGACTTAACTGTCCTGTGTCAAGTCCTTAGGACAGAGCTCTTGAGGCGGAAAGCCGAGAGCTAGGAACCCCTTCACTAAACTTAATTTTAAAACAGTATATTGTGTGAATACTTGTGCTTTTAAAACTTGCACTACTTGCTCACCTGGTGATTGCCTCGCCGCTCAGCTGAGCGAGGCGCTGAAGCAGGCAGCAGGCAACCGCCGCGACTTCTTGGGCTCCGCCCACCGAAATAGGCCACGCCCCCTTTTGCATATTTAGGCGCGCTCTGTTGACCAGCGCTGCTTAGGACAGAGCTCTTGAGGCGGAAAGCCGAGAGCTAGGAACCCCTTCACTAAACTTAATTTTAAAACTGTATATTGTGTGAATACTTGTGTGCTTTTAAAACTTGCACTACTTGCTCACCTGGTGATTGCCTCGCCGCTCAGCTGAGCGAGGCGCTGAAGCAGGCAGCAGGCAACTGCCGCGACCTCCCGGGCTCCGCCCACCGAAATAGGCCACGCCCCTTCCCATTGATATTTCAGAATGTGCTGTTTCCGGAGGCGCAGCGGACGGGCGCAGCGGGCGCGCCGGCGGTGCGCCAAAGGCAAGCCCGTCTGCGCCCGTCCGCGACCAGACGGGACCAGGGGCCACTAACCCTGGTTCTCCCACCCCCCAGGGCAGGACATATAGCTCGACAGCCTTACACAGCATAGGAAGAACTGTCGCTGTCCAGTGCACGCATATGTATGCTCCTACAGAGCTCCCTCCCCGCTGCCCGGACTGCAAACACCCCCTCCGCAACACCTCCCCGTTGGCCACAGCCCAGAAATACTGCATATACGCGTTAAACTGTCGATCACTGCCAAAGCATTGTACACAAATCGCCATGCTGCTAGAGGAACACAAGCCAGACGCGATCTTCTTAACAGAAACCTGGCTCTCGGCTCAATCAGAGCCTGATTTAGTCTCAGCCTTATCTGCTGGCTACCATATCTTCAGAGTAGACAGACCGGAAGGGAGAGGAGGAGGTCTGGCCATTATATTAAAGGACCAGTATCATTGCCGCACCACAGCAGAAACCATCCCTGGTTGCGAGAGTGTAGAATTCTGTATAGAGTTCCACGCGAATAGTTCATTCTCTGGCACTTTGATCTATCGCCCCCCCGAGCCTGCAAAATTATTCCATACATCTCTCCCAGAGATTATAGCGAAAAGAATTTTATCCTCTGCCAATCATACGGTTTTAGGGGACCTTAATCTCCATTTTAACTCCCTTTCAGACCACACTGCTAAGGAGCTAATAGATGACCTTGGAGCTCTTCAACTGGCCCAACTGGTCACAGCCCCGACCCACGAAAAGGGCAATCTACTAGACCCTATTTTCAGTAACTGCATTGACTTAACTGTTGACCAACCCATTCCCCTCCCATGGTCGGACCACTTCTTAGTCCCGTTTACCTGGGTCTCCCATAAAGCCCCCCAATTACCCCCTCAATCCACAACTAGGAGAAACTGGTCAAAACTCCCCGTGGAATCCTGGACGCATGATCTGGACTCCACCCGTCCGCCACCCTGCCCAGACCCCAACGTGGCTAACGGAAACTATGTAGGTTGGTTTACGAACTCATTAGATATGATCCTCCCTCTTCGCAGATCGTCCTCAAAAAGAATGCAGAAATCAGCCCCTTGGTTCTCTGATTCGTTAAGAGAGCAAAAACGCCTCTGTAGGCAACGAGAGAGAACCTGGCGATTAGACTTTCTCCCGGAAAAAAAGGCATCCTACAAAGAGGCGATCAAAGCCTACAGAGAAGGGGTCAGGACGGCCCAGGCTACTTATTACTCTGACAAAATCCTGGAAGCTAAATCAAAGCCCAAGGAAATCTTCCACATAATAAAACAATGCACCAGCGTCACCACTGCCCCCCATCCGATCAAGACTCAAGATCAATGCAATGAGTTGGCGGAATTTTTCCATAACAAGGTGTTGAAAATTTACTCCACCTTCCCAACAATAGCCTCGACTTCGGATGCGACTGACCTACTCCTCCCGAGAACCCCCCCTCCCCCCAGACCAGCCTGTTCTTGATCATTTTCCCCTTCTGGATCTTGACACCCTAGATAAAGTGGCACGCCAAGTTAAGTCGGGCTCTCCACGTGACCCAGCGCCCCCAGAAGTCCTGATGCAGGCAGGTGAAGCCACCTTGCCTGTGATCCTGGAACTGCTAAACTCCTCTATATCCGCATGCTTAGTTCCCACAGCCTGGAAGCAAGCAATGGTGCGGGCGCTGTTGAAAAAACCTAACCTGGACCCTGATGATCACTCCAGCTACCACCCCATCTCACTCCTCCCTTGGGCTAGCAAGGTGTTGGAGAAATATATAAATGCCCAGTTGGTCCAGTTTCTAGAGAACCACTCCCTATTACATACGTCCCAGACAGGTTTCAGACCAAAGCATGGGACTGAAACCGCCTTATTAGCAGTCACCGAAGAATCTCGAAGGATACTGGATCAGGGAGGATCAGTGGCAGTGATCCTCCTTGATCTAAGTGCCGCCTTCGATACGGTCAGCTATGCCACCTTGCTGAACCGTCTCTATAACATCGGAGTCTCGGGTGATGCACTAAGGTGGCTCGACTCTTTCCTGTCTGACAGATCTGTTCAGATCTTCGGCGATACAATTTCACCCAGTAAGCCTCTCAGCTGCGGAGTACCGCAGGGCTCTTCATTGAGCCCTGTGCTATTTAATGTATACATGAAACCACTGGCTGGGGTAGTCGAACCGTACGGCATTAAAATCGTGTCGTACGCCGACGACACTCAGCTAGTGGTTTCATTGGCGCAAGAGAGCAGCAGGCAATCCCCGGTAGGTCTGTTGAAATGTTTAGAGGACGTGAAGGAGTGGATGACCAACTCCTCCCTCAAGTTGAACGGAGAAAAAACAGAGCTCATGCTCCTAGGCCCAGCATCGCCAGTACCTTTCACCTCCTTGTGGCCCTGCGGTCTGGGTGCTCCCCCCACCCCCAAGGAAAGTGTCAAGAGCCTGGGAGTATGGTTAGACAAAAGGCTCTCCTTCTCCACCCAGGCCACCAAGCTGTCCGCCACCTGTTTTGGCCTACTTAGAGTCCTGAGGAAGGTCCTTCCACTTCTGCCTCTAGAGGCCAAAAAGGTGGCAGTACAAGGCCTCATCCAGTCCCGCCTGGACTCAAACAATGCTCTATACGTAGGGGCCCCTCAGATGACCCTTAGGAAGCTGCAAGTGGTACAAAACTGCGCCGCACGTACCCTACTTCAGATTCCGCGAACCCAGTCAGCTAGACCTGGACTGAAAAGCCTGCACTGGTTGCCAGTGAGGCTAAGAGTGACATTTAAGGCGCTGTGTATTGCGCATCGGGCTTTTTGGAAGACGGGATCAGCAATAAATAACAATCTTGTCATCCCCTACCACCCAAATAGGAACCTTCGATCCACGGATGCTTTCCTGGCAGTTGTTCCTAGAGTGAAAAGAGCCAGGACCGGGGGTAGGCTGTTCTCGCTGAACACCGCCAAGCTCTGGAATGCTCTCCCCCTCTTTCTTCGCTCCAACCCCGACTTGCTCGCATTCCGGAAAAAGCTGAAAACATTACTGTTCGCCAAATCTCTCTAATCCTAATCTCCCTGTTCCGTCACATCTCTGCTTCTACTCAGCGCTTGGACGCCCGTGGGCAGCAACCGCGCTTAACAAATCCATTTCCATTCCATTTCCATTCCTGTGCCCAAGGAATGCTTGGGCCTCTAGGCTTCGGTTCTACCATCCACTCGTGCCCCCTCCTAACTGTGCAGAGTCTGTGCTGTAGCTCTGATTATACACACGTCCACCCGGGTGCCCGCATACTACACCCATCATCTATCACTTCATTATTCAAATAGGGTTAACTGCAGTGGTAGCTGTTGAGTAAATGTTAGTAGCACTGGTATCCTGTACCATGAATAGGAAACCAAAACTTTAACCATTTCGCTGGCGTTGTTTGCACTTTTTCACACATGAATCCAGTCGTGTGCACTTACCACCAACACATGTTAACGCATCTTTTTGGATTACCTTGCTTTGGCATGCAAACTGGACACACTCTTGTAAGTGTGTCTTACGTGCCTGAGGTATCTTCTTACCACAGTAAATAACAGATATATGAGCAAATAGTCGTTTGGTGTTTGGTGTGTAGTGTGTATTTCTCACAAACTCTGACCTAACAAATTCCATTCTGTGATTGTGGGGCTGTGTTTGTGAAATTGCTCAGTGGAGTCATTTATCACTATGTTCGGTGCAGTTAAGGAGTGTAAACCATGTCCGGGTTAGCCCTGAGTGGCTTTCTGCTTAGTAGACCTTTACTGAGAAGTAAAGTATTGGACGGAAATGGTGGCTGGAAACTTTAATTCAGACCTGTCTGGTGTACACCGGGCATGTCAGAATTTCAGTATAGCTTCGGAATACGATTGATTTCCGTTTAGTTTAATTGTATGTGTATGTAGGTAGAAATCCTGAAAGTCTGACACTATCTGGCTCCCTTGGGTCCGCACTGGACTTCATTGAACTTTTTTCTTAATTACCACTGTAGCCACACCGCCCAATTCACTTTAGTTGTACAATATTAATTTGGAAAAACTTAGTCTCTACCAACCCTACATATGACTATTGGTTGTATGTAGGACTTCGATTTCGATTAGAAGAAATCCAGCTGCTCTGTTTCCAGGCTCTGATAAAAGAAAGTAAAAAATCTGGGAACACTTCTGACAAGTATAAAAGTACATTATTTTCTGGATAGGATGGTCTCTTTCTTGATCATTTTCGCTGTGTGTAGAACATTAAGTGAACGCTGGAATGTGTGCTGTTCTTCAAAGATTTTAAATTGAGATTCTAAAAGCTTTTAGACCAATCGTTGTATATTGTCTGTGGTGCTGTGCTTTTATGTACTCATGATATTTTTTTTGTTCCTTTTATGCATGTGTGGGTAGTCTTTAATGCAGCTGTAAGCGTGCCACTGATTCCAGTATCGGTCACCCTGTGCTTCTACTAGCCCCCCCGAGTCTAGCTTTTAGAATGTAACTCGTTATCATTCTTTTAATTTGTTATTCCAATATTTGATTTTTTTATTGCCTTGTAGATTTAGAAATGATGTTTTTAATGTTTTGATACTGTTTTGTTGTCTGTCACATTTTTTTAATGCTTTCTTGTGTTTATGCAGATGGTGAGTTACCTCAATATAGGTTGTATTGGTTTTTGTCCTGTTTTATGAAAAGAGAAAGCAATAAGAGTGCCATACTGCGGGTGGTGAACACTACAGAGTAATGTAGTGGCAGTCAAAGATCTGTACCCTATTGGACACTGTCTTTAAGTAGCAGTGCTGTCTGTAAGGGCAACAGTTGAGTCTTCCTTGCACCTCTTAATATTCGTTGGGGAACTTTATCTTTTTTTTTTCACAGTTAGTTTTGTGGAAGAAGTGGACATTTTCAAACAGCCCCTATTAAAAATGGCTTTTGCGTCATTATTGTATTGCTGTATTCATACCTGGATACAGTAGACAAATGTGGTTGTTTCCCACTGTGCATAAGCAGTCTTTGTCTCTGAAAGATCTGGCAATATCAGGACCCGCACTAACGTTTTCTTTTGTTACAATCCTTGTCCATGTGACCAGATTAACACAAAATAAAAATGAAAATGGTGGGACGCTATTTAAATGTTTTTTTTAAAAATTCTAACTACTTTAAGCAGTGAACGCAGTTAAACGTGCATGTTGCACCAACGCATGCAAAGTGCTATTCGCGTGCTTTAAAGGTATTGGTTAAAATGCACTTCATGCTTTTTATAAACAGGACTTCAACTTGTACAATTTTCTTTTCAGTCTGGTGGATTCCCCTAGTGTAAATTACATATTGTTTGGGATGGAAATAAATTTGGCCTGTGGTTCCACCCCCCCCCCCCCCTCCCCACCTCCCCCTCCCACCCCCCCCAATAGTTTCTTTACAGCCCAAGGAATACAAGTATGGATTCTTCTGTTTTGTAATGTCTTAAGTGCAATACAAGAACTGCATGACCTGCACCCATATTAAGGCATACGATGTATCCATGTTGTCAGTTTGAAGTTTTCGTTTTGTGATTTTTTTTTTTTGGGGGGGGGGGGGCGGGTATTAAAAATGCCCGTTTCACATAGTCTTGAGCAATTTAATCCCTGCATTCAGCAGTTTCTGCAAATCATCTCATGAACATCGCTAGATTTTGTTCTAGTAGTTGCTGAAGTTGTGAATGTTAATCATTCCGAGTTGAACAGATGCTGTTAGAGGCTTAGGGGAGGGGTGGCATGTAGTCGGATATTACTAGTATTATAACCAGAATCTGACACGTCGAGAGGAGAAATGGAAGTTAAACATGTAATTTTGTGGAATCTTGAGCTTATTTTTTTCTTCCACTCAAATTTGCCACTGCATCTTCTATTGATGCTTGGGATTGGTCAAGTTTGTAGCCCGGGGTGTGGGGTTGTCACTTAGAAGTGAAAAAAACTGGAGTAGCAGCCTATGTGCTAACGAGAAACCTGGGCCTTTGCATAAGCAGGAGCCTTTGTCCTGTTTTCACAGGTGACTTTGCGTCGCCTATAACGTCTTTCCAATCTTCATCTCTGAGCTGTTTCATTGTTTGTATGTTTTGATCATTGGTGGAAAGTAGAGTAAACGGAAAACACTAAAGCACATATGTGTTATACTTGTGCCTTCCATTTTTGCATAGGTTTTGTTAAGACATTATTTCAGCCTCTAAAATATCATAGTCTGGCATCTAGTCATTCCATTTTTCTAGCCCCAGATAAGTTTGCTAGCTCCTTTCTACTTTAAAAATCTTAGTTTGGGGGTGGTTTCAATGCTGATAGTTTACTAATTGTTAAAAGTAAGAGTCTCCAACTTTTAAAGTAGAACACCATTGGTCTATCAGATGTAGTTGGACTGCTGTTTAGTAATTGCTTCTATAAATTGGTTCTGCGTTTGTAGAAACCAATTTGCTTTCGTCTTCTCTAGCACCTCATATAGAGTACATGCAAGCCTCTTAGCAGCTAGTTTGTTCGTGCTTGGAAAATGGATCTAGTTGATCACTTTTCTTAACTGCTATGTGTTCATGTAAAAGATGCATGACTGAAGGTGGATCTTAACTTCTACTTTTACGTGACGGCTTCCATGTACGTTTGTGTGTGAAATGTAGTAAAATGGTGTCCCCATGCTCAAGTCATCAATCATGAAACTAGATGATGGTGATGGAGCTTATGAAAGGGGGTGGGGCACCTGTAACATTTCAAATATTTTTCTGATTTTCATTTGCTATTTAATTTCCAGCCGGGAAAACGCTTCAAATTTTTAACATTGAAATGAAAAGCAAAATGAAGGCCCACACCATGACTGATGACGTAACGTTTTGGAAGTGGATCTCACTCAACACCGTGGCCCTAGTCACTGACAATGCAGTGTATCATTGGAGCATGGAGGGAGAGTCTCAGCCCATCAAAACCTTCGACCGACATTCCAGCCTGGCCGGGTGCCAGATCATTAACTACCGTACCGATGCCAAGCAGAAATGGTTACTTCTAACTGGCATATCTGCCCAGGTAATGCATTGGCAACAAGGTTGTGCAGTCTTCCAAAGTGTTGCATTGTCCATTCAGTTTATATCATATGTTGCTATATCCAAGGCAGACTGGTTGTATTATACTGCAGTTTTTTCATCTGTTCCAATGAACATCGAGAAATAGTTGGCTTAAAAAGTTATTGAAGGAATTTCATAAAAATAAACCTGGTCAGTGACCTGCCCAAAGCACTCTAGTAAATCTTATTTACAAAGGCAATTTAATTTGAAGCAACATGTCACTAGTCACCCACGCACAGGAGGGTCGTTGGGCAAGAGGAGCTTGACCACTTAAGACACTAAAGCGAGGGTCATCTTCCATAGTACCTCAGAATGGGAGGAAATTCCATAAGTGGTGTGGGTACTTGACATCCTAATGCCAGGACTTACTATGAGATGCCTAAAAAAAACTGTCACCGTAATCCTGTCTTCTTTCTTCTACGCCTTGGACCCTAATTTCCTTGCCAATATGTAGAATTAAGGGATCTTCTTTTACCAGTCCATCTGCATACCCTTTACGTCACTCTTAAATCCTTAACCATTGCTGGTTTACCATCCACTTATTTATATTTTTTCTTACTTTTTGGCTTTTACACGGACGCCCTTTTCTCTTTTCTTTTTCTGAAACTTGATGTAGGTTGGGCAGTAAGTAACTTAACACTCAACAAATATAATATCAATATTGTAATCTTTTTTACTGCCACACTGCCTTGAAAAGTCACCTTATTGACGAAACACGTGTAAGCTGTTTATCATCGAACATTGCTGTATTAATTGAACTTGAAAACGCCATTATCAAAGTGTTTAGTCCTTGTATAAAGAATTTTTTCTTTCTGCGAAAACTGAAATGGAATTCACATGCATTCAGTGGGACTATTTAAACCACTGAAAGAATGACTTTATTCTGTATTTTTGTAACCCGTGAAAAAGAAACTGTTCTTCTAGTAAACCGTATAAATGTATGTTACTAAACATAAAATGATTGGAGTGCTGGGGTATACCCAATTATATTGAAACCCAAGGGCATTGTTCGTTGTATACTCACACGTAAGGTAGTAGGGTGTGTTATTACCCTTAGTGGCACCACTACCCATTACAGTTGGTTTACTTGACCTAGTAGTAATACTTGCCCACCAATTTTATTTGTTTTACGAGGTGCGACGACTTTTCCCACTACTACCCCCTTTGTTTGCTGCATCTACCAACCAGTGTTTGCGAACATAATGAATACTAGCGTGGGTTGGGAGCCAACTGTAGTCACCCTGTTCTGCTCCCAGTAGGCCAGTCTGCGGGTCGTTAATATGCCAGTTGCTATTTATAATCCACAGAATGGGATATTTAGTGCTTATGGTGTACATGTGTAGGTATTTTAGAGCCATTTTCCAGTATTTTATGGCATTCCATAATAACAATGAACCTGTTTGTGATATAGAGGACTCTGGGCATAATAAGGAATGCAGCTTCCCTTGCTGCAGTTGTAAAACTGTATATCCAATCTCAAGTTATGGTCTGCAAATCAATATGATGACCATTGCAGTTGCCCTGCTATACAATAGGCTTTAAAATCTGGGGCACCCATTCCCCCACTAGATGTTGGCAGCTGTAGTTAGACAGGCTTATCCTGCAACATCCCCTCCCGTCCCAGGCTAAATCTATCAATATAGAGTTCATAAGTTTAAATACCGAAGCGGGGACTACCAACTGGAGAGTCACAAAATGGTATAACAATCTTGGTAGCATCACCATTTTATCCAATGCCTGTCGACCTGCAGTAGATAAGCGTAACTTGACCCAAAAAGCTACCTGTGACTTCAAGGAATAAACCGTTCACACCAGGTTCGAGGCATGTGGGCTGCTGAATTCATATCTGTGCATAGATCGCCGCCTAGTGTTGGGTCCGGATGTTTGCACGTTGTTGTCCTGGAAGAGTCTTCGAAGTATCCTTGGATAGGTGACTCCTCCCCTGGACTACAGTGCGCATGGGCATCCTCTCCATCCTCAGATTGTTTTTTTCCGCCATTGGGTTCGGATGTGCTTATCTTGACTCAAGTTAGGAAAACCTTTTTACAGACCAAAAGGCCTTTAGTTCGCGTCGGTACTGTTCCCGATCGGTATCGATAGTATATTGTTAGTTTACTAACTTCCAGAACCAACTTTTTCGCATTTTCCCCGACCATCGACCCTTCATCGACGATGGAATCGAGGACACCTTTCAAGCGGTGTCCGGTATGCAATGCGAAATATCCCTATATCGACGTCCATCCGGTGTGCAACAAATGCCTTTCACCGGATCACGACGAATCTACATGTATGGCCTGTGCCCGATTCCGATCCAAGAAGACTCTTCGGAATCGACGAGCAGCAAGACTCGAAGCGCAGCAAGCGGCACCGGCCCCAGCCAACATCTTCAGCGCCGAAGACGAAGATGTCGAAGACGTGGAGAATCTACCCTCCAGCCCCGCTTCCGAACACGACTCCGTATCGGAAGACGTCGAGGAACAGCTCTTTTCCAGAGATGAAGCCGACACCGAGGTAGGAGACTACAATGAGGCCTTAGGGGCCGAAGAGTAGCTCCGGTGACGAGCCAGGCCTACCCGTACAGACTGAGGATATCCCAGTGAGCCAGTCTATGGACCCGGTCGAGGGATCGCCTTCGGGCCTTACCCAAGACCTATCCCGCAGTTCTTCGGCCCCGCCTTCTGGCCCGGCCTCGGACATTCAGCGGCATCCATTACTACCCAAAAAGGCTGGTTTCCCTTCTTCGAAACCGAAAGCCGCATTGGTTCTCCCGAAACCGAAAGTAACGCTGGTCGGATCGAGGCCCACCACACCTTCGACGCCAGCAAAACCCGTCGGCGCCGACCGCACCAAACGAGATTTCGGTGCCGAGCTTGCAGCAGCCGACGTGGGCGCCGACACACGGAAAAAGAGCTTCGGTGCCACCAAACCTCCTCGGCTACCGGCACCGACACAATCGGCTCCGACCCCAAAGGTCAAACTGCCTGCTGCGTCGCACCCCGCTTCGACAGCACCACCAAAGGCACACATCAAAGACGTCGACGGCCGTTGCCGCCCCTCGACTCGATGACTCGCCGGCACCGAAGAAGTCCACGCCCGCCTCTACGGAAACGGCCGGCACGAAGGACTCGATGGCACTCCAGGTGCGGACCGTTGCTGCGCAACGCACCAAACACAAAGCAGTCCTCCAGGACACGTTAGGCTCCGAGCCGATAAAAGCTCCATCGACCTCTTCGGCACCGACCAATATCACTTTTGGCCTGCCGCCATCCACGGCCCCAAAACTGTTCCAGATCAGAACACGGGTCACCCACACCACGTTTACGCCTGCCGAACGCTCTCCTGCGGAGTCGTCTCCGTCACATGTCATCGACACCGGCAGGATGGTGCTCCACAAAAGGAGAATAACTTCAGAGTCAGCTATGGACTCCTACCGGATCCCGCTTAAGAAAAAGCTGCCGGTGACTTCGGAACCAGTTCTTTCCGAACCTCTCCACTCCTTTTACCAGGATCCACAGTCCTTCTCTCCCACACACTCCGACACTGATGTTTTGGAGGACTACATGGGTGACCACGTCCCCTACCCCTGAGAGATGGACCCTGAAGGCCAACAGGACCCCGACCAAGCTTGGGATGACCCTGTAGACTCGGGTGCACCTATGGATACACAGGACCCGCAACTCTATGGAGCAAAAACATCTCCCACAGAGGACACTGCCGCATTCAACGCCCTAATTGAACGTGCTGCGGCCAATCATGGGGTGCAACTCTTCTCTGACACCGTGGAGGACGACTTTCTCATTGACACTTTCGCATCCTCAAAGGAATATAAAAACTCTACCCATGTTAAAGGGTGTCCTCAAACCAGCAAAGGACATCTTCAAAGAACCCACCAGGGCAAGAGTAATAAACCCCAGAATCGACAAAAAATACAGGTCGGCGCCTGGGGACCCTACCTACATTAGAGGCCAGTTACCTCTAGATTCCATTGTAGTTGCGAATACTCGCAAACGGGCACACTCGCAAACAACAGGTGATGCTCCTCCCCCGGACAAAGAGTGTAAGGTGCTAGAGACCTCCGGCAAACGGGTTGCGGCCCTGGCAGCTAATATATGGCGCATTGCCAATACTCAGGCGCTCCTCGCCCGCTACGATCGAGCACACTACGACACACTAGAACAATTACTCCAACATCTCCCTGACCAATTCAAAGAAGGTGCAGAGATCCTCATCAGGGAGGGACAACTCCTCACAAACGCATCCATCAAGTGTGCACTGGATGCCGCAGATACAGCTGCCAGAGCCATAAACACTAGCGTCATGTTGCGATGACACGCCTGGTTGCGAATCTCCGGATTCAAACCTGAGGTGCAAAATAACATCCTCAACCAGCCGGTCAACCCCGACTAGTTATTCGGGCCGGAGGTTGACACCACCCTAGAGAAAATAAAAAAGGACACGGACACTGCAAAGTCCATGGGGGCTCTTCAAACGCAGTCCTTTCGGAGCGGCTCCTTTCGTCGCCCCGGAAATAGAGGAGCAGGTAGAGGACAGGGGTCACAGCAAACCTACAACAAAGGCAACACACAAAGCACCTACGATAAAAACACCCGGGGTGGTTATCGTGGCTCAAGCACAAAGGGCAGAGGACGCGGTTACGGCAACACCAGGTCCTCCCCCAAGAACAAACGGTGACGCCCTCTCCCTTCCTCCCGACCACCTAACACCTGTCGGGGGAAGGCTACAAAGGTTCCTGTCCACGTGGACCTCCATCACCACGGACAGGTGGGTCAAAGACATTATCAAATACGGTTACTGCCTAGAATTAACCTCAACTCCACCCACAATACCTCCAAAACACCGTCCTATGTCCTCCGAGCACTTAACGCTCTTACAGCAGGAGGTGCTAAGCATGCTACTAAAAGGCGCAATAGAGGTCGTACCCGTCCACGAGCAGGGTACGGGGGTGTACTCCCTGTACTTTTTAATACCAAAAAAGGACGGGTCACTCAGACCTATATTAGACCTGAGACCCCTCAACCGCTACATTCTCTCCGAGCATTTTCACATGCTCACTTTACAGCAAGTCCTCCCGCTGCTCAAACAGGGAGACTTCCTGGCCACACTGGACCTCAAGGATGCGTATTTCCACATACCCATTCACCCCTCACACAAAAAATACCTCAGGTTCACTGTTCAGGGGCAGCACTACCAATTCAAAGTCCTTCCCTTCGGCGTGACAACAGCACCCAGAGTTTTCACAAAGTGCCTAGCTACTGTGGCGGCACATCTACGGAGGCAGCACATACACGTCTACCCTTACCTGGACGACTGGCTCGTTCAAGCAAAGTCGGCCCAGCAATGTGCCAGCCACATGTCCCGCACCATTCACCTCCTTCACAGTCTGGGATTCTCACTAAATTACCCAAAATCCCATCTCCAGCCCGCACACGTACAACAGTACCTAGGTGCGACTATAGACACTCTGGCGGCCACAGCTCAGCCAAATTTAGTGAGGATCAACAGCATGCAAATGCTGATTTCCAAGTTCAAACCCCAACACTCCCTTCCTGCGCGAGTGTTCATGCAGTTGATAGGCATGATGGCCTCCTGCATTTTCATAGTCCCGCACGCGAGACTACATATGCGCCCGCTTCAGGAGTGCTTGGCACGTCAATGGAATCGGGCTCACGGGCAATTAAAAGACCTAGTGTTGGTGAGCGGTCGGGCATACAACTCTCTGCATTGGTGGAATCCACAAAACCTTTGCAAGGGCCGACCGTTCCAAGAGCCTGTTCCACAAATAATACTGACAGCGGACGCGTCTCTCCAGGGATGGGGAGCTCATGTACTCCATTACACAGTGCAGGGACTATGGACAACACAACAAAAGAAGATGCACATCAACCTTCTAGAACTGATGGCAATCTTCCTGGCTATGAAAGCATTCAAAGTACACTTGTGCAACAAAGTCGTGTTGATCCGGACGGACAACATGACCGCCATGTACTACATACAGAAGCAGGGAGGAACACACTCTCCACAGTTCTCATCTGGCTCAGAGCATGTGGAAGTGGGCCATTCAGAGGAACATGTTCCTCATGGCAGAACACCTCCCCGGCAAGGACAACCAGATAGCGGATCTGCTCAGCAGACACAGCCACCAGATGCACGAGTGGGAGTTACACCCATCAGTACTCCAACCGTACTTCCAGCAGTGGGGTCATCCAGAGATAGACCTATTCGCCACAAGCGAAAACGCAAAATGCCAAAGCTTTGCCGCCAGGTTCCCACATCCGCAGTCGCAGGGCAATGCGATATGGATGAACTGGTCCGGCAGATTTGCGTACGCTTTTCCCCCAGCACCACTGATACCGCTGGTGACACGCAAACTCAGACAACACTCACTGACACTCGTCCTGGTTGCTCCAACGTGGGCACGCCAGCCGTGGTACACCACCTTTCTCGAACTTTCCGTGGTGCCGCATCAAAGGCTGCGGATCAAACCCGCGCATTTGACGCAGAACCATGGAGAGATTCAGCACCCAGATCCGCAACAGCTGAACCTGGCGATCTGGCTCCTGAAGTCCTAGAGTTTGGCTACTTAAACCTGCCACCTGACTGTATGGACATCATTAAGGAGGCCAGGAGACCCACTACCAGAGCTTGCTATGCAGCCAAATGGAAAAGGTTCGTCATTTATTGTACTAATAATGACATTAACCCGCTAGACGCATCCATACAAAACATAATTTGTTACCTCTTACACCTATACCGATGCAATCTGGCGTACACCTCTATACGTGTCCATTTGACCGCAATATCAGCCTATCTGCAGACTAGGCAGCACCTCTCTCTATTCAGAGTGCCTGCCATCAAAGCATTCTTGGAGGGACTCAAATGAGTCATTCCACCAAGCCACCCACCGGCTCCAATGTGGAACCTCAACTTGGTCCTCACACGCCTGATGGGTCCACCCTTTGAACCTCTACACTCATGCGAGCTTCAATTTCTTACCTGGAAAGTAGCTTTCCTAGTAGCGATCACTTCTTTAAGAAGAGTTAGTGAACTCCAGGCACTAACCGTTCAAGAGCCATTTATACAGGTTCACGCCAACAGGGTCGTACTACGTACCAACCCCAAATTCATGCCCAAGGTGGTATCGCAGTTCCACATGAATCAGACTATTGAACTGCCTGTTTTCTTTCAAAACCCACAAACTGTCGCAGAAAGAGCACTCCATACAATAGACGTGAAGAGAGCCCTCATGTATTATATCGACAGGACTAAGATCTTTAGGAAGACAAAACAACTTTTCGTTGCCTTTGCGCCACACCACAAAGGTAACGCTATCTCCAAAGCAGGTATAGCCAGATGGATTGTTAAATGTATTCAAATTTGCTATCAAAAGGCTAAACGCACATTAACGATTCCCCCACGAGCCCACTCAACACGTAAGTTAGGGGCCTCCATGGCTTTCCTAGGAAACATTCCCCTGCATGATATATGTAGAGCAGCCACCTGGTCCACTACACATACATTTACCAAACACTATTGTGTAGATGTGCAATCAAAACAGCAGGCAGCTGTAGGACAGGCTGTTCTCAAAACTCTTTTTCAAACCGCTGCAGCTGGCACTGGTAGCCGCCGCTAATAGAGGGTACTGCTATATATTCTATGCACAGATAAGAATTCAGCAGCCCACATGCCTCGAACTGAATATGCTACTTACCAGTATGCATCTGTTCTTGGCATGTAGGGCTGCTGACATTCATATTGCCCTCCCTCCTCCCCGGCGCCTGTAGCAGCTGCAGCTCTCAGAATTACTGTAAGCATGGTCATCACTTTCTGTATCTACTCCATCACTGCCACAATGGCGAAAAACAATCTGAGGATGGAGAGGATGCCCATGCGCACTGTAGTCCAGGGGAGGAGTCACCTATCCAAGGATACTTCGAAGACTCTTCCAGGACAACAACGTGCAAACATCCGGACCCAACACTAGGCGGCGATCTATGCACAGATATGAATGTCAGCAGCCCTACATGCCAAGAACAGATGCATACTGGTAAGTAGCATATTCAATTTCCTTCTAGGATATTTCCTTACATATTTGGATACCTAATAACAGAAAGAATTGGGTTCCGTTTTCAGTTGTAGTTCACCCAACTGGAGGGTAGGCTCTTTATAAGTGCCACAGAAGGATTACCTGCATGACTTAGTGGCATTTATTTGGAGGCCTGACAAAGAACCAAACCTTGTGAGCAACTCGGCCAGTTTAACCACATTAATTTGTGTATCCCTAAGGTAAAATAGCATATCAGCATACAAGGACTCCAAGTGAACAACCCATCCCACTGGGATCCCAACAGACTGCATAGTATGGCGAAGGCGCTGGGCAAGTGACTCCATTGTTAATACAACAAGCATTTGCAATGCAATAGGTTTCGCATTTACGGGAGTTTGAGCTATTGGCATTGTAAATGACAATGCCTTTTATTTATGTTTTGGTTTTTAAAACATAAAATAAAAGGCATTGTCATTTACAATGCCAATAGCTTCCTCGCGTAAATGCGAGACCTGTTGTATTTTCAATGCTTGTTAGATGAGCTTCAAAGACTTTTGAATGGAAGCATTAAAAGAAAACCTCTCATAACTGTACCAACAAATGGGTCCTTTTTCTCACCAGGCACATGGCATGCATGATTAGAAGCTGTGTAGAAATAGCGCTTCGCGGTACTGTGGTAAACACTAATGTACTGGAATCTTTATTTGAATCCCTTTCGGAGCAGTCAGTAAAAGTGGCAAATATAATTGAAAAATTGAGCAGTTAGCATGCTCCTTTTTGGTTTGACTTTTCCAAAATTATCCTACATAAAATCCTACTGAGCAATGTGCTGGGGGTTACTCACTTGGTGCACATGGGGTCTAAGTTTATACTTTTTGACAGGGCTGTTTTAAATTACCAGTCCGGCCCTGGACGTGTTCCAGAGTCGAGTCAATGACAAAGAAGTGGTCCAAATGCTACGTTCAGAAGGGGGAGGGTGTGGCTTAACGACCAGTGCAGCCGACTTGGGCGCTGAGAGATCCAGGTTTAAGTCTTGTCGTGTGCTCAACATCCTGTGATTCTGGGCAAATCACTTCCCCCTGCCTACGGACAGCGCCTACAGACCCTCACCAAGTATTATATTATAGTATAATTATTAAGAAGAGAAAGAGGCAGCCAAAAGAGGAGGATCAAATGTCCAAGCAAAATGGAAAAAGTGGCCTAGAAGGAGACTAGATAGGGGGAGAGGGGGTGGGGGTGATGAATGCTGATGAAACACAACTAGTAGAAATGGACAAAGTATGGGGGAACTATATGCAGCCGTTCCAGGCGTTCTGAATTTCCGGTACCGACGGGAATCTCTGTACGCAATTAAGAGTTTGCAGACCAAGAATTACTTGGCATAATTCTGCATGGAAAGCTGCATGTTTAAAGCTACAGATCACATTTTTAATGAAACTGCACTACAGCAACAGCACTGGCCCTGATATAATATTAATGGCCGCCGAGCAGCACTGTAGCAGCAGAAAGCCTTTTAGGCTCTAATGCAACACGCAGCAAAATTAATTATTTGCAGGGAAAGGATCCCATACCGCCGGCAGCCTCCAAGGGATCAGTGAGAGCCGGACTGCGGAGGCGCTCATTAGCGACCCTCAAATGTCAGACACTGGGAGGCCTGACAGGGAAGGAGACATAGCGACACAGAGATCTGGAAGGGAGGGGGCGCGAGGAAGACCGGGACAGCGAGGTACAATGATGGAAGAGGTGGCGACGGAGCGGGCACAAAGAAGGGAGAGGGCGCAAGGTAGACGGGGACCACAGGTTAGAGATAGGAAATGATGGAAGGCTCGTGAGAGAGAGCAGGATAGAATGGGGAGAGCGGGAGAGACAAAGAGCAGAAAATTCAGACATAAGCGAAGAGAGAGAGAGAGCAGTAAATACAGACATAAGCGAAGAGAGAGAGAGCAGTAAATACAGACATAAGCGAAAGGGAATGGGGTCGTAAGAGAGACCGAGGCCTAGGAAAAGGAGGGGAGCCAGGTAGAGAACAAATGCGTATTATGAAGAAAACAAGACAAGCCCGGCTTCTAAAGTGCTCCGGACGCGAGCGAGCGCCTGCCGCGTGAAAGTGAAAGCAAATTTGTCACGGCGAGACGCGGCAGAGCGTGGCGCGCGCGCTTGGCGGGGGCGCGCATTCCAGGCGGGGGAGCGGACCCTTTGAAGTATGATGCCGAGGGCGCCAGTGGGCTGAAGCGCTTCCCCAAACGGATTGCATGGCGGCACGATGCACGTGATTGTGCGCGTGCTCGCCATGCAATCCACTTTTGGGAGCACTTTGAAATGCCCCTCTTACTAGAGTCTCGCATAGAGATTGCGTAAACGCAATAGGTAGGCGAGACCTAAAAAGGAGCGGGGATAGGGGACATCCCTGACTGGCTCCACAAGATATTTGATAAGGTTAGGAGATATATTGACCTGTTTTGGCTCTGGCCGTGGGAAAAGTGTATAATAGTTTCACCCATTTAACAATATTCTGGAGGAATCCCTTAGTGCTGCAATCATGTAGTCCCACCCCAGAGTATCAAAGGCTTGCCAGATGTCTAACAAGAGGCAGCCAGCAGAGTGGTATAAATCACGGGCCACATCCATTAACCCAAATAGTCGACGTATATTGAACAAAGTATTACGGTGAGGTATAAAACCACATTGATCTGTATGGATCATCCTGGAAGGAGGCATCGGGCTGGGACTTTGCTGACTATCTTGTACTCGGTATTGAGAATCGATAATGAGTTATACAAGGATAATTCAATGAGTGGCTTATCTGGCTAAAGTGATGAAGTCACCAACGCTTACCTACCGGTGTGGGGGCAATGAGCCCTCTTTGAGGGACGCACCATGGAGCGGTTCCAACTGTGGTGCCAAATGTGTTACAAAGGTAGAGTAAATTTCTATGGGGAGACATCCGATCCCGGCATTTTGTTGTGTGCCAGTTCTTTAATGACTCCCTGTATCTCCTGTCTTATTGGGGCCGCAAGGTCTTTCACTTCAGAGTCTGGGTCAGTTGGTCAGGATACTGCAGCCAGGAAGTCAGTCAGCGCCTCCGGGGTAGTGGGCACTGGTGCCAAGTAGAGCTCTGCATATTAATTACAGATTGTCGTGTTAATCTCTGCCTGTGTAGTCCTCAATCCATGATTGGGAGTAGCAAGGGATAAAATAGGTGTGGGAGAAGATGAACCAATTAATTGAGCTAGTATGGTGCCTAACCTGCCCGCTTCAAGGTTGTGTCCGTTGTATATAAGATCTCAGATCAATTAGTCGCAATCGTTCCATGAGTTCTGTATATTGAATTCTGGCCTCACGCAGCTCTGCTGCTTTCGTTGCAATATCTTGGGCTGCTACCTCTGGAGGGCGCAGTTTATCTCCCTGCACGTGCAGCCCCGGTATGGGCGACAAACCAGTGGCCGATTAGGTCCTCACACTGGGTATCACTGACCTTTAATTGTGAGCCACAGCACTCCGGGTGCCTACGCAACCATAGAGTGGATAATTCTTTGAAATAATTTCAGTAGTATTATCCAGGGGCTTATCCACCTCAGCGTGTAGCAACTATGATCAAGGGGGGGCAATCTGGGTAGACTGTATCAGTAGACCGGTGGTGACCCCGGCAGAGTCAGGCAGGTGATTGCTCTCAAGTATGCCACGGTAGTGTGTAATTGCAGTTGCGGGACCGTAGATTGCCCAGCCCTGCGCAGTCTGTGATTGTTGTGCTACCCAGTTGTGGGCCCCAGAAACACAAGGAGTAGCCCCTTATCGTCTCTAGTGCTCAACAGTGTGCCAGGTTAGTGGAGCGGTAGAAGGAACCTCCCTCTAGTCCGTGCCCCTGTTCACAAGCCCACCGCAAACGCGACTCTTGTGGTTGGGCCCCTCAGCTGCAAGCTACAACAGTTTGGTGCATCGCTGTAAGGCCGGGCCGCAGAAAGACCATTCTGGACATAGGCACACGGCCAACCCTACTGTGGTCTCCGCTGGGGGTGGCCAGTGATTTCACGAGATTCGGCAGCCAAGCACCGTTCACAATCTCATGCAGCAGCCCGCTTCGCCGCAGGGGGTAACGGCGCCTAGGCTGCTCATCACCAGGTAATTGGCTGGCGTCGCACCCCGGGGGCCAGAGTCCAAAGAGCAATGTGCGCTGTTACCTTTCAAAGGGACAGGATAGCGGAGGGGCAAGAGGATCCTCTCCCGGGTCCGTGCTAATGCCTGTAGGCCCCCAGCTGTCTTCCGGCTATGCGGCTGGGACCGTCGATTCCAACTGTCCAGCGCTGCGACTTGAGCCCGGGCCGCAATCTGAGTACTCCGGCTAGAGACACTCGATCGGGTAGCTTTCGGTCTACACCTTGGGTCCCAGCACCGACCGTGACTCCACCAGCCAAATGCCAGCCACCGCTCATTGCAGCAGCCTTTCTCTCTGATGCGGGAGTCCCAACACCCAGGCTCTCCATCAGCGGGTGCAGTCTGGCTCAGTACTGAGTCCTCGCCATATACTGTCTTTATCCCGGGTAGGCACCCCGGGGCGCCACGGCGTCCCTTACTCACAGGATTACAGGGATGTTAATCAGGATTTTATTCCTGGTAGAATGCCGCTTATGCGACAGCCATCTTGGGCTGTTCGCCACGTCCCCCCTTTTAAAATTATAGTTAACCTGTTTTCTAATGTTTATTTAGCTCCTCGATTTGAATAAACACATTTGATTGTGTTGAGATTTAATCATACAGTGTTACAGACCTCCTCAGAATAAACATCACAAAGAGCTATTAAAAAAACAAATAGTGGTTATCTGTACAACTCTGAATCTAGGGTTACCAAAGACTATTGTGTAATTCAGAGAGCATTTTGCGAAAAAGGGTTCTTTCTTGGCTTATATTTGGAAGCAGAAATAGAGAGAAATTCAGCTGATAGTAGCAAATGTCCTGATATTCTGAATTTCCATGATGCAACAGATCTCAAAACGCAGCGTGAAGATATCAAGTGTTTGCCATGAATATTTACCTAGTTTGGAAATGTGGGTAGCTGACTATTTGGTCTTGAGCTTTGCTGCCATCAAATAAAATCTTACAAACCCTGACATATTTCATAAGTTGACACTGGAGTCCAGGGTTGTGTTATTTGCATGGCTCACACTGTGTTTTCTTGCCTAGAACGCTGTGCAAACCACAAACATAGGCTAAAATACTACATTTTCCTCACATTTCTGTGAGGGGAAAATATCAATCTGTGTGGATCCACAAAATTCCTACCATTCAGAATTCCCTCACTTGTAATAATAAAAATGGTAATACTGGAAGAAAAAGAAGGCTAAGTTTTAATTTAGGATGAAAAATATTGTATTTTACTACTTTCTTTGAGACCTGCCCCGAGGATTTTTCCAAATTCGATGGAACAATTTGAAAGGCAGCAGAGCAAGTCAAGTAATGGGTCCTGGAAGGGTTATGCTAACTATGAATGTCTGCTCCACTTCAGTCAGTTTTCCAGAACTTCACTTTTCCGTGGTACATAGTGAAGCAAGTTGGAAAACACAGGCCTGGAAGAGATGGGCTCTGGGGATAGTAATAACTCTTCTGTAACTCTCCTTGACGAGTGCAAACTCTTTATCCTCTATAAAACAAAAAATGGTTCCCTAGAATGAAGCCATAAGCCCTATGCTCCCTTGGTCTCAGAAATTGTCTTGACTTACTAAAATATACATATGGTTCTAATTGTGTGTTGTACATTGTTTGTCCTTGCATTGACATTCGGTATGTAGGTGCTTAAAAAGGCGGCACAGTGATCGTGAATAGTGACAAGGTGAATAAAGTTACACTAATGTGATTTACAAGCGAAATAGGACCACACAGTGGAGTTTACAATTTATAAAAGGACTCGAAATGACAGTACAAAGAGTGGACTCAGGCGTTGCAGGGAACAAGGGAGATAGCAATTAGGGTTAGATTCAGGCTGATTCAATTAAGGATCCTCCATTGCTCCTATTCTTCCCAAACTCTACTTTTTAGAATCTGGGAAAACATCAACACCACTATGCCTATGGAACTGTGGCCAAGAAGCCACTTCCTTTCATATACTATGGGACGACCCATTCATCCAAACCTTCTGGTGCCAAATCACTGCAAAACTAACCAGAGTCCTATCCTGAACAGTTCAAGTGAACCCAAAATTACTGAATATTTCAGGAGACGAACTCCGACCAAAGTAACACCAGATATGGGTTACTCTAGCCCTGGGGGTAGCCAAAAGAAATATAGCTGGGACATGGGGCACGTCAGATCCCCCCCAAATATAAGACTTTGAAAGACGGAACTAGATTGGTGGCAGAACAAGTGATATACAAAGGGCGAGGAAAAGTGTGGGGACCGTGAAAGTCCTACAGGGGTAGTTGAAGCCCTTGTACGGGGTACAAACACTTACGGTGACCAAGGCAACATTGTATTAGGAACTGGTGAAGAGATATTCGAAATGCAAACTGCTTACAGACTGCCACAAACGATATTCCGTTCAGGGCTTTGTGTTATTGAGACTGAGAACTACGTATCTATGCTTTTACTATCTAAATCAAATGATGCAAATGCTAAATAAAAGTTCTAAAAAATAAAATAAAGAACAATTTTTAAGCACTTCAATGAATGCCAGTCAACAGATAAATGAGTCTAAGTTTCAGCCCCTAGAATTTATTTTACTGGGTCTTCATCAGGACCAAGTTTGTAGCAACCGTATAATGGGTTAACCGGAAAGGAACACTAGTCATTGGGCCCCCAAAGGCAGGACACTGGTATTGATCTGCCGAATGGATAGACAACAAAACCTCACTCAACATTAGAGCACCGTAAGTAGATTGGTGTTTACCAACAGCCCATATTCGGGCAGAAACACAGGGCTCTGATTGTATAGAGACCCTACATCAGTGATATTGATTACTTTTTTCTCTGTGGAAGGAATGTGGTCAGCTAAGCGCCTCTCCTGCAGCCTTACAAAGTTAAATAAAGGAAACACTATTGCTTCTACAGCAGTAAGACTATCAATAAAGCCAACTGAAAGTCCAGGAATAAAATCAGTCTTCCTAAGGAAGTCTGACGATAGACAACATGTGTACATGTTGTAATCCTGCATACAGTTAGGCGTGTGCTTTTCTGTGAGCTGACCTCTCTGCTCTCATCCTGAGTACACACCCTTATTGCCTATCTGAGAATTTGATAGCTAGCAGTCCGTTGCAATGCAGTGCACTTCTCTGGCCTTTTGGAACCTTTTTACAAACAGGCTCTTGGTGGAATCCTTTGCTGTAACTTCTAATTGTATTGCAGTCACAGTGCCCGCATTGTACAGTTTGCTGAATATCTGGGCCCCTACACAGCAGTTGTCCACTTGAATGTTATAACTTTTATGAAGAAGTGATTATGCATACCCTGTACAATATTTTCATTAATACGTGCTGTGAAAAAGCATTCTGCAGGATTCATACTGAAGTCCTTCCAATACATAACTCTCAAGCTGTATATAGAACCACAGGTACTCTCGCACATCATATGCAGCTTGTTGCTGTAGCATGCTGTTTTGCTTCGTACATACTACTTGAAAAGCAGCCACCCTTTGTACATGATCAG
Organism: Triturus cristatus; assembly: GCF_964204655.1. Classification (NCBI taxonomy): domain Eukaryota; kingdom Metazoa; phylum Chordata; class Amphibia; order Caudata; family Salamandridae; genus Triturus; species Triturus cristatus. Next base: position 925,814,170 of record NC_140584.1, read on the forward strand.
TGACTTGTGGACTGCTGTGTTCTTCACAGGATAATAAATCTCTGGAAACTTGGCAGATAAGTGTTCCACGACACTACGGATTTTTATCAAATTGTTTGGTCTTGTAAAGTCCTGGGCAGTGCAGCATAGTTGTGATTTGAAATTTATAAATAGAAGAATCAAAAACCGATTTCTGCTCATGGTTTATTTGAAGCTGGGTGTTGCCCAAACTCTGCAAGTAGAGCAGCAAGTATGCACAGTTGATTTGTGCAGTTTTCCCATGGGAAGTTTCATCTCCTCAAGTGAAGTGGGAGTCATGCCCCCTCAAACTGTTTGCCACACAGCAATATCAAGGAATTAAAATTTCACACAAAAACATTGTCCATGATCACCACATTTGCAGTTTTGACTTTATATCTCCTGTAATAGTGGACATTTGCATCTGGATATGCATATGGCGCCTCTCCCTGTGTATCATGAGGTGCTTGCCTGCACTCCCAATTGGGTTACATGGCCACTGTCTTTCAGCAGCATGGATTGTGCTTGTAAAGAGTCATCTCAACTGCCATGGCCATATTCTTTGGATTCAATGGAATGCAAGTCATCTGATGGAAGTCAACCAACTGAAATATCACTTACAGATTCTGTTCCATTAACCTCTGCCTCTGATGCAAACTCAGTAGCACAACCTGTCTCAAAACTCTACTCCATTATTTTGTCATGGCCTCGGTTACAGTCATCTACAATGATGCTATCTCTGTTAACCATCTAAAACAGTCTTCCTCAATTACTGAACCCCCAGCTAGAATGCAATGCAGAGGTACTGCACTGAGAATGTTGTGCATGATAACAGCTGAAAGTGAACGTGTAATGCAATGCTGTGCAAATGCTAGTGCAGCACAAAAGCAACAGATGGGCAAGAACAGTTTAATCAATAAAGGAACCGGACTTCCGTGTACCCCCACTGATATACTAGTAGAAGCCAGTGACCCCTGCCTAAACAATTTCTAGGATCGAGCCTAAAAAAATACACAAATCTACATACGTCAAACAAATGCACATTATTTTAAACAAATGTTCATGAAAATCTAAATTAGAATTTTAATGAAGCTTTTCAGAATTTAGCTTCATTTATGAATGACAAAGCTATATGCTATGCTCCACCGTATCGCTTTGTATTTTTTGCCTTTAATGCATTCTCTCAAAGCACACTAGTACTTCCACTTATCATTCATATAACTGTTTGACATATTTGTGCTGTTCCCGCAAATCAAGCGAAGGATATCAACTTAATTTTTAGCCTTCCGTTTCAAATTACTTCCCAGTTACTGAATATTTAAAAAATTTAAATTTGGTTTTATGTAAATGGACTATTTTCAATCCAAGGCTTGCTTTGGCGCTGATGGTGCCATGTGCAGCAGTCTTTGTTAACCTCACAAGGGCCTTCTTTTACATGAATTTCCTCACTACCACCCTCCAACAATGCCCATCATCTCTTCCTAACCCCTCTTATATATTTAAGGATTTTCTTTTTTTTATTAGCGCTACTCATCGTCATATAGAGTGTTGGAGCGCTTCACATCAATCACACATTATACAAAGACTATGATTCATACAAGTGTGTAAAATCAATGTATGGTGAACTAGTGCTACAGGGTGAATGAGTTGCATACCATGCATACTGTTAGGGATTGAATTGTTGTAGTTTCTTGTTTTAATAAATTATTACTACACAAAGGCACCCTTTTTAGCAACCTATGAATTAGAAAAAAGACTGGGGGGGGGACCAAGTTTATAAAGGATCCCTTGATGTTTTGTGTGAAGCTGTTCCATGCTGCTTACTGTGGTATCCTGGAGATTGTATTTTATGCAAGTAATAAAGGGATCTCTATGACAAAATCATTAACTGACTGTGATCTACATGAAATACAAATCTGTGATCTGCATGTTAAACATTGTGCTTTGAAGCGCACACATTTATCCTCTTTTGTGATTAATCTAAACTTCCTCTAGACTAGACAAAACTCTTACCTCTCAAGCAAGTAGATTAATCGCCACATTCACATGACATTTTTATCATCACCTGGTAATTGCAAATCGCAGGAAGAACAACTGTGGAGCATATGCCTTCAACCCAGTGCCCCTGGGCTTAGGGTCAAGTGTGGCTGCTAAGGGCACACAACTATGAAGTTGGCACTAATATTTAATGTTCTGGACAGTTGCTGACCCGCAGAGGAGGAGCCATGGTCCATACACCACAGGTTAAGGATCACTACTTATCAAGTATTAGGGGTGTCTTTCATAGATTCACATGCCTGAATCATTCCCCGTCGTCGAGACGGGAGCCTCCGGTACATAAAAAAGTAATGTCCTATAGACATACATAGAGAAAAATAGGCCTAAGGGCCTCCCCTTAGTAGCCTATCCTAGTCCTTATGTAAAAAGGACCAAACTCTTAGAGCCAGCCAATCAGCTGTTGCCTCCCTCTAGAACCTTCCTGACAGGAGCCTCAGTCCCTCAGATTTTCTACCGCACGTTGTGCTAGGGAGTCTCCAGCCTGAGTTCTCCTCAGGATTTCTTTCAAACCAGATTGTTCACTTTTTAAGTGACTTACTTCTTCAAGGACTTGAACGCAGACCACTTCAGGCCACTTATTACTGCAGTGAGTGTTTATTTCTTCTAAAACTCCTGGCATGTCTGAGTCCCAGAAGAAAGCCCTTTTCAGGGCCTGCTCTTCATGTGGGAAGAAGAGGCTACATGTGGACGACAAGCATGACCTCTGCCTATATTGCCTTTATCCTGACCACGTGCCTAAGGACTGTAAAATATGTAGGTCTTTCCCTCACAAGACCTTGAGAGACAGAGAGGGTCGTCTGCTTATCTGGCTGGACAGGCTTAAGGACAGGGAGAGTGTGGTATCCTCAGAGGGAAGCTTTTCCAGAACCTCTGAAGTCTCCCTGAAGAGGCCGAGAGTGACGTCTCCTGGCCCCTCAGACGCTCCTCCTATGAAGACACACAAGAAGTCTTCAGAGGCAAGATCTTCAAAATCTTCAGTGTCTGACAAGGACTCTCTGACTTTTAAGAAGCCTACCCTGTCGGCCAGCAAAATTGCGACACCTTCCTCAGCGCAAAAAAGGGTTGGGGCACCAGGTCATGTCTCCACAGCAACGACAACTGTGTCAACAACGACAGCGTCGTCAGTCTTCTCGTCGACGACGGCCACCCCTTCATCGTCGTCAGCAGGTACACCTATTTCGTCTGTTATACTGCTAAAACCATCGTCGACGTCTAAGACATCGACGACGAAGATTGTCCCGTCGACGACATCGTCGATGAGGAGCCCCCCGTCGACGGAAGACGTCGACGTCGAGGGCGTCGACGACTAGGGCGTCGACGACGAGGGCGTCGACGACTAGGAAAACCATCGTCGACGGGGACACCGTCGACGACGAGGGCGTCGACGACGAGGAAAACATCGTCGACGGGGACCCCGTCGACGAAGGCCATGCCGTCGACGACTGTATCGTCGACGGGAACGTCGTCGTCGTCCATGGGTATTTCTGAGCCATGGAAGAAATCCGAACTAGTAGGAATGTCGTCTATGGCCCTACCACCGTTAACAGCACGGAAGACTGCAGGGGATCCTGTACAGGGTTCTGGATCTGGCAAACTGACCAGAACAGATTACACCGGAAATAACGTCTCCAAGTAAGGTGCAAACCAATTTGCCTATGGAGATTCTTCAGAGTGAGGAGTCGGAAGAAGAACTCTTTGATCAGGCTACTTCCCCTTCTGAGCTGCACGTCAAATGTCAGAGCACGGACGAAGAACAGGAGGAGATGAGCGGCCAGGAACGCCCCGTCCGGGAATAGGTTCGCACGGAGGTCACCCCGATGGTATGCCTTCCCCTGTCGATTGTTAATGACCTCAAATACCTTATCCGGGACTACAAGCAGCGTTTCCCGGAATCGCCAGCACTGGACACAGGGGGCCCGGTGCCTACTACAAATCCACAAACGACAGCCCCAAAGCAAACACGACCAGCTACTCAGGTCTGCCACGAGAAACTGCCACCTCAGGTGATAGTCATCGGATGAGGAGGCTGAGGAGATGGAAGAGGGGGAGGTCCAGGAAGACCAGACGGACCAGGATGAGGAGGAGGAGTATGTGGCATCCTCCCCAGCTTCCCCACAGCCGCGCCAAGCTGATTCACCGCCAGTGGATATTGGCGGTTTTCATAAGATAGTTGAACGAGCAGCGACGCGGTTTCATATGGTCATGGAATCGACGGAGACTGAGTGCTTCTTGCTTGACTTCAAGGAGCAGACGAAGAAGACGACGAAGTCAATCCCAATTATTGACTTTCTCTGGGACCAGGGAAAGAAACTTATGCTGACACCGGCCTCCGTACCTGCGGTTGTTCCACGCCTGGATAAAAAGTACAAGGCTCCATCCACGGCGCCAGCTTGCCTTAATGGACACCCGAAACCGGATTCGGTCGTGACCCAGGCGGCCCAGAAGAATTCTCGTAACCCTTCCTCTCCTCTGTCAGCCCCACCAGACAAGGAGGGCAGAAAGTTGGACACAATTGGCCAAAGGTTTTCGACCACTTCGGCAATGACCATCAAGGTGGCCAACTCCATAGCCCTGTTAGGGCGTTATAACCGCCAACTTTGGGAGGATATAGCCCCATATTTAGCGGAGCTGCCAAGCGCAGTTCAGGAGGAGGTCAAGGCACTACTTTCTGAGGGCCAAACCTCGGCGGCCGAGATCATTGATTGTGCCATAGATGTGGCCATGACAGGCTTTCGTCAACTGGCTGGGGCTGCAGTCCTGCGCCATCAGGGATGGCTGAAGGCAACATCGTTCAGGCAGGAAGTGCAGACGAAGGTGCTGGACATGCCCTTCGACGGACAACATCTTTTCGGAGATAAAATTGACGAGGCGCTCCAAGCTATCAAGAAGGACACTGATACGGCTAGAGCGCTTGGAACCTTGCAGGCAAGGAATCAGTCCTTTCGGGGCAACAAATCTAGAGGCCAGTCCTCCTACAGAGGATCCTACCAGAATTGGTCCTCGTATTCCTTCCAGAATAAGACCCAGTACCAGCAGAAGCAGCAACAAGGTCGGCAGTCTTCTTATGGAAGATCTAACTTCAGGGGTAAAAACCAGAAGAGGGGCACCGGCGGACGCCAGTGACCAGTTACTCCAGCCAGTCCAGCTACTATCTCCCTCATCAAGGATTGGAGGAAAATTGACCCATTTCCTGGAAAATTGGCGCCTCATCACCACGGATCGATGGGTACTCCAACTACCAAGATTCGGCCATTCCCCAGAATTTACCACCATCCCACCTGCAACCCCTCCCCGCAGGTTCCCACACAAACATCTGCGACTGCTACTCCGAGAAATATCGGAGATGTTGAAGAAAGGAGCGATCGAGCGGGTTCCATCGGCTCAGAGGGAGAAAGGATTCTATTCCCGCTTCTTTCTTATACGCAAGAAGGAAAAGAAGTGGAGGCCCATTCTAGATCTCAGGGCACTCAACTCTTTCCTGAAGAGTCAGTCGTTCAGGATGGTGACGCTCCAAGAAATACTAGGCATTCTAGAAAAAGGAGATTTCATGACATCCTTGGATCTTCAGGATGCCTACTATCACATCCCGATACTCAGGGGGCACAGAAAGTTTCTACGTTTCGAGGTGGCAGGACAGCACTACCAATTCAAGGTCCTGCCGTTTGGCCTCAAATCCGCTCCGCGGATTTTCACCAAGTGCCTTTCACCTGTGGCAGCTTTCCTGCGTCAAATGGGTCACCAAGTCTTCCCCTACCTCGACGACTGGCTGGTAAAGGCACCTTCAGCTGCAGGCGCAACCAAATCCTCCAACGCCTGTACCAATCTTTTCCAACATCTAGGATTGACTCTCAATCTTCAGAAATCCTATATGTCCCCAACAAGAAGCATCACCTTCCTCGGGGCGACCTTGAATACGGAATGCGCGAGGGCATTTCCTTCAGAAGAAAGAAAAAACAAGATAATATCTCTGGCCACGGCGGTGGCATCAAGGAAGTCCCTAAGAGTTCGCACCTTCAAATCACTCCTAGGAATGATGTCTTCTTGTATACTCCTCATCCCTCACTGCAGACTTCGGATGCGTCCATTGCAAGAAGCCCTCACGAACCAATGAACTCAGAGTACGGGTTCGTTCGAAGACATTGTGAGGATAACACCGCGAATATCCAAGAGCCTCGAATGGTGGAAGGATTACAGGAATCTGTCTATGGGACTGCCATTCCTGCTTCCAGCAGCGCCGCTGGTGATCACCACCAATGCATCTCTGGCGGGCTGGGGAGCTGTCCTTCAGGACCTCCGAGTATGCGGCAAATGGTCAGATCAGGAGCAGCATCTCCATATCAATCTTCTGGAGTTGAGGGCTGTGTATCTAGCGCTACAAGCCTTTTTACCACGCATCCAGAACTCCCAGGTGCTCGTCAGAACGGACAACACCACGACGATGCACTATCTCGTTCGCTCACTCTATCACGCGAATCGCAAAAGATCTGGAACTGGCTTGTTCTCCATGGGATCACTCTCAGAGCGGACTATGTCCCGGGCAAGGACAACACCATTGCAGACGCCCTAAGCAGACAGAAATCCCTCTCCCACGAATGGGAGCTCGACGAGAATACGCTAACGCACATATTCTCAGAATGGGGAGTCCCAGGAATCGACCTGTTTGCCACCAAGGAGAACGCCAAATGCCCAAACTACGCAAGCTGGCATCCCCAACCAAGGTCACTCGGAAATGCCTTTTCCATAGGCTGGTTCAGCGTATTTGCGTACGCTTTTCCGCCGTTCCCGATGATTTCCAGGGTCATCAGGAAGATGAAGGCAGAGCCTTGTACCCTGATCCTAATTGCCCCGTTCTGGCCGAGGCAGCACTGGTTCTCGGACCTTCATCGCCTCTCCATCAGGACACCGATTCGTCTGAAACAGCACCCGAACCTGCTGACAATGTCCAACGGGCAGGTGCAATTCCCGAACCTGCAATCGCTCAGGTTATCGGCCTGGCTCCTGAGCACAGAGAGTTCTGTCATTTAAACATCCCGCAGGACTGCAGGGACGTGCTGGCAAAAGCGAGGGCGGACAGTACCAACAAAACCTACTCTCTCAAATGGAAACGCTTCTGCGTATGGTGTTTAGAGAAAGGCCTGAGACCACTCCATATCGCACCTGAACAGATATTGCCATATCTACTACACTTGGCACAGTCGGGATTGGCGCATGCATCCATAAAGGTGCATCTGGCTGCCATTTCACGTTTCACCAGGAATTACAAAGGCCCGTCTCTCTGGTCCAGTAGGCTTATCAAACAGTTCCTCAAGGGACTATATAGGTCCTTCCCAAGACCTAGACGGGTCCCACCGAAGTGGCACCTCAACTTGGTCCTTAACCAACTCATGAAGCACCCTTTTGAGCCCATTCATCGAGCTTCCATCAAGTACATCTCATGGAAAACGGCTCTGCTGCTCGCTCTAACATCTGCCAGGAGAGTCAGCGAGCTACAAGCTCTCTCCATTCAGGAACCCTTCATGCAGTTCAAACAGGACAGGGTGGTGCTGAGGACAAATCCCAAGTTCATACCGAAAGTGCCTTCAGACTTTCACCTCAACGAGCCGGTGGTTCTACGTTCCTTCTTTGCAAACCCTACCACGGCAGCAGAAAGGACGCTCCACTCTCTGGACCTCAAAAGGTGTCTTAAGTTTTACATAGACCAAACAAAGAGCTTCAGGAAGTCATCGCAGCTATTTGTGGCCTACAGTAGGCCAAGGTTGGGTATGCCTCTAACAAAACAGAGCATCTCACGGTGGATCTCCTCAGCGATAGCATTCTGCCATGACGGGGCCGGACGGCCTTTAAGAGACAGGGTGGAAGCGCACTCCACCAGAGCGATGTCCACATCAGCAGCGCTGTTCGCTGGAGTGCCGATTTTGGACATCTGTAGAGCGGCGACGTGGAAGTCACCGCATACCTTCTCCAGACACTACTGCCTGGTTGCCGAACTTATGAAGGATGCGGCAGTGGGCCAGGCGGTGCTTCGCCATCTATTCCAGTGAGGTGAGCCTTCCAACACTCTGAACAATCTGGTTTGAAAGAAATCCTGAGGAGAACTCGGGCTGGAGACTCCCTAGCACAACGTGCGGTAGAAAATCTGAGGGACTGAGGCTCCTGTCAGGAAGGTTCTAAAGGGAGGCGACAGCTGATTGGCTGGCTCTAAGAGTTTGGTCCTTTTTACATAAGGACTAGGATAGGCTACTAAGGGGAGGCCCTTAGGCCTATTTTTCTCTATGTATGTCTATAGGACATTACTTTTTTATGTACCGGAGGCTCCCGTCTCGACGACGGGGAATGATTCAGGCATGTGAATCTATGAAAGACACCAATACTGGATAACTGCTGTTCCAGGTAAGTAAGGCGTTTCTTAAGCTTTCTGAAGTATTTCTCCCTGTTGATCGCCTTCCCCACCGATCCCCTACGCCGCTGGTGCACCCAAAACAAGCCAGTCTGAGCTCATCCGCGACCCGACCGCGACCAGCACTAGGTACCCTGGGCCTCCGCCCCGCCCACCGTTACTCTCGCCGCCGAGCAACACCTAAGACACGATCTCCTGCTGACACTGCCGCCGCACCTTCACCCGCCTCCGGACCGCAGCAGTAGCCCACTGGACGCCAGAGCACACAAACCACTGAACTTCATCCTCCTCAATGTACACTCCCTGCACAGGCACACCGTATAAATATGGGACCTCCTTAACACTCATTGCCCGACACCCCATTCCTCACAGAGACCTGGACCAACGTCCGCTCTGCACCCGACATTGCAACAGCCATCCACAACAGATACAAAATCCTGAGAAAAGACAGCCCCACCTGTCCAGGAGGCCTTACCATCATCCACGAAAGCTCCCTCCGCACGACAACCACCGACTCGGACGACGTTTCACCCCCCCACGGAACACATCAACTTCCAGATCCAGACCAACCCAACAACGACGCTCCATGTAACCCTCGTCTACAGATCGCCTGGCCACCGTGCCCCGTTCACAAACGCCATCACCAGCCTCATTGCCTCCACAGACTAAATACTACTTGGAGGCCTAAACTTCCACCTCGGACAACCACGTCGACCCAAACACCACCGCCTTCCTAGAGAACCTCACCAACAGAGACTGAAGCAATGTGTCTCAACCCTACTCAGACAGTCTGACACGCACTCAACCCTGTCTTCGCTGGAGGAAACGGCATCTTCAGCCACACCACAGAACTGCACTGGACTGACCACCACTGCATCCACTTCTCTTTTATAAAACCCACCACTCACAAACCTGCGCTCCGCCTCCCACGCAGAATTTGGAACAGTCTCACAAGAACACCTCACCGCTGCCAACACCCACACTCCACCCCCAACTATGACCGACACCAACACCGCAGCAAGCATCCTCCACCAATGGATCGAAACAGCGCCAGCACACTTGCCCCCCTCCAGAAGACAAAATGACAAAGCAAACTGCTTTACCACAGTATTCCAAGAATTCGAGCGCTCCTGCGACAACTGGAAAAGGCGTAAAGAAACAGCAAAACCCTGGAAACACGCACGGCCTACAAAACAGCCACCAGGGCACACCACCAATTCAACAAATACACAAAGGAAAACTTCCTCCAAGACAAAATCTTCTCCAACGCCCACAACTCCAAGGAACTCTTCATCATACAGGAATTTGCCAAACCCAACTGTGAAACAGATGTCCCTCCCTCCCAAAATCTTTGCGATAGACTCCGCTTCTTCTTTTACCTCAAGATCAAGATGCTCTACGACAACTTCAACCAAGATCTCTGCACTGCCTCAATCCCCACCCCCAGCGACGCCACCCAAGAGACTCTACTTACTTGGACCCCGCTCACAACAGAAGACACCCTAAAGACTATGAGGAGCATCCACTCCAGAGCACCTTCAGAACCCTGCCCGCCACACATCTTCCACAAGGCCACCACAACCATCGTACCCGAGCTACACCAAACCATCAACTGCTCCCTCGAGACTGCCACATTCCCCGACAACTGAAAGCCCGCTGAAATCAACCCCCTCCTAAAGAAACCCTCTGCAGACCCGACGGACCTCCAGAGCTTCAGGCCCATCTTGCGGTTTCCTTTCGCAGCCAATGTCATTGAAACAACAACATCCTGCACACATCCCAATATGGATTCCACAGAAACCACAGCACTGAGGCCGCCCTCCTCGCCGCCACAGAAAACATTTGCACTCTCTTCGACTAAAGTCAAACGGCAGCCCTCATCCTCTTGGACCTATCAGAAGCCTTCGACTCCGTCTCCCACTGCACACTAGCCACCAGACTCCACACCGCCAGCATCCAAGGAAAGGCCCTCATCTGAAAGAGACACGTTTGTGATAGATTGCTGACCTTAGAATATCCCCAGGCGTCAGACTGGATCCGGAACGTTTTGTTAGCAGTACCCCTGCACGTCAGTAGGTGGCGTCCTGCGGCTCCGCGTCCGTCGCTGGCATCGTAAGCGCCGAGATGACGTCACGGAGACTCCTTGGACGCCACCCATGCGTGCTGACGTCCGTTCTGTACACTACTTTCTGCGCCAGGAACGCAGAGCCATGCAAGAAACTGACCACTGGTGCCATGAAACTAGGGCCCTGAAAGGGGGATGACCTTAACACTAGAATAGGTTCGCAGAATGGGGAAGATGGGTGGGGTGGTAAGGAATCTATCACTAACTAATGTCTCTTACAGATATATAGTTACACAAGTAGTAACTTGTGCATCTGAAAGAGACACGTTAGTGTTAGATTCCTTACCTAAGAATAGATACCCCAGCAATACCAACCCTGGTGGAGGGTCTGCGAACAGATTAAACCAGAAAGTCACGGAGAACAGAACGGCCAAAGAAACCGTCTCTCGGGACTTAACTGTCACGGCAGTAATGCTTAGTAAAAGTGTGCAGCGAGGCCCACGTGGCTGCCTGACCAATGTCCTGCAAGGGAACGCCGCGTCCCAAGGCAGTAGTGGCTGCAGTTGCCCTGGTTGAATGGGCACGCTGCCCCACAGGAGTCTCCTGCTTAGCCAAGGAGTAACCTGCTTTGATGCACAGAACGACCCACCGCGAGATGGTCCGTTTGTGCACAGCCTGACCTTTTTTGGCGCCCACTTAGCCAACAAAGAGCTGGTCATCCATCCGGAACTGCTATGTACGCTTCAAATAGAATGCGAGCGCACGTTTTGGGTCCTGACGGTGGAGCCTCTCCTCCTCCCTTGAAGGATTCAGAGGCGGAAAGAAGGTGGGCAAAGTGATGGTCTGCCCGATGTGGATGGGCGTGACAACCTTTGGCAAGAAAGGACGGGTCCTTAAAACCACCTTGTCCGGATGAACAGAAAGGAAAGGAGGCTTGGAAGAAAAAGTTTGGAGCTCACTCACTCGTCTGGCCGAGGTGATAGCTACCAGGAAAGCCGTCTTGAGAGTGAGAAGACGCAAAGGACAGGTATGAAGGGGTTTGAAGGGAGTGCACATCAGATATGTCAAGACAAGGTTTAAGTCCCACTGAGGCATTATGAACGGCACGGGAGGAAACGTGTGCGTAATGCCTTTCAGGAAACGGATAACAACCAGGGACTTAAAGAGAGGAGGCTGATCTGGAAGCCTCAGAAAGGCGGAGATGGCCAGAAGATAACCTTTGATGGTGCCCAGAGCGGAGCCCTGCTGGGCCAAAGAAAGAAAGAAGGAAGAGACGGACTTCAGAAAGAGGGGCAGAAAGGGGATCCACAGCCTTAGCTGTGCACCATGCCACAAACTTGTTCCACCTGCAGGCGTATACCGGTTTAGTGGAGGGACGCCTGGCTGCCAGAATGACATCACAGACTTCGGGAGGAAGATCGAAAGCTGTCCACTGTCGCCGCTCAATCTCCACGCATGGAGGTGGAGGCTTGACAGGTTCAGGTGGAGGACCGTTCCCTGCTGCTGCGACAGAAGATCCTCCTGAAGAGACAGTCTGATCGGGGGATAGATCGCCATGCTGAGTAGCTCGGGATACCAGTATCTTCGTGCCCAATCTGGATCCACGAGGATGACTTGGGCCCGGTCGTGCCGAATCTTCAGCACTCTGGGCAGAAGTGGTATACAACAGACCGCAACTCCAACGAAAAACGTCACCGAGCGAGTGTCGCCTTTGAAATTCCAACGCGCAGAACTGATGACCTCGCGCGTTCTCTTCGGTGGTGAATAGATCTAACCAAGGCTCTCCCCACTGCTGAAAGAGACCTCATGCCACATCAGAGTTCAGATGCCACTCGTGATCCATCAAGCACCGGCGGCTGACTTCGTCCGCCCTGGCGTTCAGAGAACCTGCCAGGTGTTGAACCACTAAGGTAATGCCTTGATGTTCCAGCCATGCCCAGAGGCGCAGAGCCTCCTGACATAGGGTCCAGGACCCCACCCCGCCCTGTTTGTTGCAATACCACATGGTGGTGGTGTTGGCCGTAAACACCTGCACCACACTTCCCCGAACAGAGGGAAGGAATGCTTTCAGTGCCAGTCAGATTGCCCAAAGCTCCAAAAGGTTGATATGGAGCCGAACAACCGCTTACCGAACTGTTCCAGCTTCTTAGAGTCCTTATCCGGTGGAGTCGTGGGAAAGGCACTCGTCGAGGCTTGGATGACCAGACTCTCAGGCGTGGCATGAGTGGTCAAACGCGGGGTTGCCAGGCGGTGACGCCTGGCGACATTCTTATCCACTTGGGGCACCTGTGGCCGGCCTCGACCAACTGCCCAACAGGACGTCGGTGAGGGCGTCGTTGAAGGGAAGCAGGGGCTGCAACAAAGTAAACACCATCTGGAGCACCTCAGTGAGGAGATTAGTTTTGAGGGCCACTGTAGGAAGATCGAGTTTGAGGACCTCAGCAGCTCGACAGTGCACCATCGTGTAGGAAGCGCCCTCCTCCATAGTAGGCGGGGGAGAGGCAAACCCCGGATCAGAAGAGACATCTAGGTCGCCAGCGTCCCAGTGGTCCACCCAGTCCTGCTCAGTCACACTGACGGGTAAGAGGGTCCTCGGACCCCTCCCAGTCATCCTCCACCTCCGTTGCTGGAGGAACAGGCCGCGGCGGCAGAGCCGGAGTCGGAGAAGGAACATACGGCGTCTGAAACAGCGCAGAGAACAGCGCCGGCCGGGACCGTCTCACAATGCGGATTCCAGGCAGGAACAAAATGGTCCTGGAACCATGTCAAGGGTGGAACAAGTGGCACCCACTGAGGCGCCGGAGTCGGAGCCGAGGGTGGTGCTGGGGCTGGAGCCAGCAGCGCTGGACCTCGTGGCGCCGGCGCAGGATCCTTTGGCGCCGAAGCTGGATATGCCAGTGGCCCAACAGGATCTGGACACTGGACCGCGGGGCCCAAAGGCACGCCGGCGGGAGCCCGAGGCCTAAAAAGGCAGTCCATGGTGGCAATAAACTCTTGCACCTGTTCGGGAGTCGCTGACGGACCCGGGTAAGTTGGGTAGGCCGCGGGACTCCCAGGCTCCGAAGGAGCCGCAGGGGCAGAACCCCTGTCCCCCTCGTCCGCATCCGAGGACAGACTGGGGGACGTCTGAGAGCGAACACACATCATTGACTTCTTTTTATGTCGTTGCTTACCGGAATCCGAGGGCGAAGACTTGGAGCCCGAGGAGCGATGACTGCGGCCCTGCGAGCGATCCTGGAACCGGTCCCTGGATCTGGAATGGCACAGGGACGAATACCGGACCTCCAGCAGCTTCCGGCACCGCTCCCTCAAGGCCTTCGGGGCCATGGCCTGACAGTCCCGGTAGGACTGGGAGTCGTGGTCAGTCTCCAGGCAGTAGAGGCAAACATTGTGGGGGTCCGCCACCGACATATTGCGACGACAGGCCCCACAAGACTTAAATCCAGGCATCCCTAGGTGCACCATGAGAAGAGGGGAAACAAAAGTCTCAAAAGTGTGATCAAAAAGTGACTATGGTACATGCTCTAACCGGATCTGCGCTTGCTGGTGCAGAAAAAGAAAGAACTGACGTTGGCACGCATGGGTGGTGCCTAAGTAGTCTCCGTGACGTCATCTCGGCGCTTACAACGCCTGCGACGTACGCAGAGCCGCAGGACGCCACCTACTGACGCGCAGGGGTACTGCTAGAAAAACTTTCCGGATCCAGTCTGAAGCCTGGAGATATTCTAATGTAAGGAATCGATCACTAACTAATGTCTCTTACAGCTATATCGTTACACAAGTAGTAACTTGTGCGACTGGATGCGCTCATTCCTCACGGGCAGAACACTGAGAATAAGACTCCCGCCCTTCCTCTCAGGATCAACAGAGAACAGATGTGGAGTACTCAAAGGATCCTCCCTCAGCCCCACCCTCTTTAACATCTAACCTCGCAACCATCGTCAAACCATGAGGTCAACATAGTCTCCTACGCCGATGACGCCCAACTCATCCTCTACCTCACCAAGGAACCCATCATCACCAGGGCACCTTTTCCAAGAACAGATGGAGCTGTTGTAACCTGGATGAACAGCTGCCTGAAACTCAACTCAGAGAAAACTGAAGACCTCCACCTCGGCTCCACCCCCTCCTCATGAGACGACACCTGATGGCCCCCAGCCCTAGGAAACCCACCCACCCCAACAGACCATGCACGTAATCTCAACGACACATCAATCAATCAAGGCTTTTTTTTAAGCGCAGCTGCTCACCCGGAAGGGTCTCAAGGCGCTGGGGGAGGGGCAGCCGACATCATACTGAACTAATCGCTCAGTATGAATCACCAGATCAACGCGGTCTCCTCCGCATGCTTCAACACCCTCTGCATACTACGTAAAACATTCAAATGGATACCCTCTGACTCCAGGAAAACGGTCACTCATGCCCTCATCACCAGCAGACTCGTCTACGGGCAAATCCTGCTATGCTTAAATTAACAAAAAAATCTTCTGAAAACTCCAGACCATTCAAAATGCCCCAGCCAGACTAATCATCGATATCCCATGGCACAACCACATTACCCAACACCTCCGCTACCTCCACTGGTTCCCTGTTGAAAGAAGAATAACTTTCAAGCTGCTCGCACACGCCTACAAGGCCCTCCACAATATTTTCAAGCTGCTCGCACACGCCTACAAGGCCCTCCACAATATCGGACCACACCTCCAAGAGACCTCCGCTCAGTGGACCTCTCCCTAGCCACTGTCCCACACTTTTACAGGAACAGAGTGGGTGAAGGTCCTTCTCCTACCTCGCAGTTAACACCTGGAACGATCTCCCCCTTCACCTCCGGTGAAGCCCAACACGAACCAATTCAGAAGAACTTCAAGACCTGTCTCTTCTAATTACCCCATCCTGGCTGCGCACCAACCACCCCCTTCCCCCCCCCCCCCCAACCACCCAAGCACCTTAAGACCCTAATGGGTGAGTTGTGCGCTCTATTGACCCCTGTGATTGAGTATTCAATCACCAGCAATGAGACAACATACCTGCAAGAGGGGGAAAAAAAGATTCCACTTGCAACACATACAATAAGGAAAACTAAATGACAATTACAATTTTACATTTACTCTTTCCTGGGAGTTGGGTGGTTGGGGGGGGGGGGCAACATTGGCCAATTGTTCCTTCCACAATTTAAGAGGAAACCTTTGAAAATTAGTTATGCCTCCCTGTTGACTGACACTCACACCCGCAGAGTCATGGTTTGGACAAACCTCTGTTTTCCGTGCTTCTCCCCCCCCCCCACCCCATCCCATATAAAAAACAACAAACAACATCACTAATGTCTATTGTGGATTCTTGTTCGGAGGTTGTGGTCTCAGCCTTGATCCCAGAGCATGACTCATTGACAGAGGGGCTCCATTGGAAAGGGAAGAATCTTCTCTTTCCACTGCACCCCACATGTCTGAGTTCCTTCTCAAGGGGCAGCAGGAAGCTCCTGGGCCTTTCCCGGGGGGGATGCGGAAGAGGGGGGTGTTTCATGCCTTAATAGGGGGCCCAATGGTTAACCCCCCGTCGAAATGAAAACACTAAAAGATTTGTGTCACGGGCGCTCAACCAGTCACTATGGGTGTATGGCATGCTGACGTCATTGATTAGGGGTGAGAGGGATCTTGGGCTTATGTGGAAGCAGTTCTGTGTGGCCCCAGTCCATATTCAAATTGGAGGGAGCCTCCAGTGCCATCACCTCATTAGCTCTAGCTGTGTGGAGCATCCTGGAAAACATTTTTGTTATGGATTGAAAAATTTAGTTTAGGACTTGATCTCTGCGTCCTAATAACTGGCGGCATTAATAGATTCCGTTTTCTTTTTTAAGTTGCCGCTACGCAAAAGGTAACATACAGAA
This sequence comes from Triturus cristatus, assembly GCF_964204655.1. Taxonomy (NCBI): domain Eukaryota; kingdom Metazoa; phylum Chordata; class Amphibia; order Caudata; family Salamandridae; genus Triturus; species Triturus cristatus. Next base: position 925,830,571 of record NC_140584.1, read on the forward strand.
TCTGAAAGAAACACGTTAGTTATAGATTCTGTTAGAAATGGGATTTCTGGTTGGCTAGGGCTTGCGCCAAAGCCAGGCAGAAACCACCACTCTTGTCAGGGCTGGGGAGTTACACGCCAAAGATAACCCCTGCTCACCCCCTTGGTAGCTTGGCACGAGCAGTCAGGGTTATAAATAAAAATAACCTTTGTATTATAATAAACACATTAGATAATATTCACACAATTTACACTGTGCCACTGGCACTGGGCGGAATTTACAGGGGACTATTTACACAAGACAGGGCCACATGGACCACTGTCGGAATCATCACAAGTCACCAAATTGTAAATGTAGAAATGTAGAACAAATAATAAATGTAGCGCACAACCAGTAACCACTGGTAAAAGGTAAGTACCCCCTACGCAATCCTAAACACCTTTAGGCATATATCACGCAGGGAACCATGAACACACTAGCATAACCTATACTAGGAAAAAAAACCCTCTCCTACGCATAGGCACAGTTAGAAATACAAATAGCATCAAGGCCATACACATGGCGCAAAAGTACACATGTAACAATAAACATGCACCCTAGGTGAGGGCACAACACAGGAAAACTGTCCCCAGGCCAACTTGGCCTTTCAGGGCTCAACCGCCCTTTGTCCACAGAGTCAGGGCTGGACTGCGCACGCAGTCGAGGCAGAAGGCGCAAAGATCAGGGCTAAACGTTGCAGCTGCCCACTACTTGCTGGGCAGCTGGGAACCCGAGCCTGGCACCAGCGTGCCTCCTGGCTCTCCTCTGGGTTCTAATGAATAATAGGGCCCAAAACAACGTGGGAGCCTTGTAGGCTCTAAGAAGAAAACAACTGTATCCCCAGGAGCCTCGTGGGCTCTACCTCATCCAGCACTGCGGGAAAACGTGGGAGCGGCCCGCTGTCATCCGGGGCCGCTCTACCACAAAGGGAATGCCCCTGACGTTGGAGTCCCGCTCGGGGGACTCGTGAGCCCTTAAAATACTATGTGCCTGAAACGTTGAAGTCCCGCTCGGGGGCTCTAAAACAGGGAATAATGCCCCCCAACGATGGAGTCCCGCTCGGGGAACTCGTGAGCCTCAAAGTACCCTGGGCCCCAACCGTTGGAGTCCCGCTCAGGGGCTCTGAAGCAGGGGAAGCGCTGTGCGGAGCCGAGGAGTGACCCGCGGGGACGCCCACACTCACCGGCTCTCTGCGGCGTCGTCTCCACTCTCTCCGCGGCCGGCAGCACTTCGGCCGGGCAGCTGCCTCGCTCTCTTCTTTCCCCGACACAGGACCACGGGGTAGGCTCCCGTCCGCTCCTTCTCTGTTCCCGTGACTCCCTCGACACTACGGGAGAGCATGTCCACCAGCAATATCTCCGCCTCTTTCCGGCGCTGACTGTGTCCCACACAGGGCGCCTGACTTCCGGTTTCGCGGGAGTGCTGTCTCTCGGTGCCGCGGCGGTGATTTCTATGGCGGTGATGCGGGGTGGGCACCCGCGAGAATAGTAAATCAGATAAGCGGGGTGGGCACCCGCGATGGCACAAGTATAAGGGGTGGGCTCCCGCTCGTTTCTCCTCAGAGCCGAGATGCAGGGTGGGCACCTGCTTGATAAATAGCCACTGGGGGGGAATCCCACACAGTGCAGCTTTGTGTAGCAGCTAAAATTGGAAGCGCTGCTCCTCAGGGCGGACAGGCGCTCCTCAGGCAATAAAGATAAAGCCCTCCTTGGTAAGGGAAGACAAGGCGCCCCTCCCCATAAGGCAAGGTCCAGGGAAAGTCTTGGGATGCAGGGGGGCAAAGACTGGGCTCAGGGGCCAGCTCACAGGGCCCTCCAGCAGGGAGGCAGTCCCTCCTGGCGCCCAGCAGCAGCAGGCCCCCCTCAAGTTAGGATCAGAAGAGAACATTTTACATGGGGGTCACAGCCCCTTTTTATACACAGGTTACCTTTGTTTCAAGGTTCAGGGGAGGGGCGAACCAGATGCAACTGGTTCTTGAGCACTTTGTTTTGCTCAGCCCCTCTCCCTATTCACAGGACAGGCCAGGGTCATCAGTCGCACCACAGGGGGCGGAGCCAGCATTGTGTGGGGAAAGTCCAGCATTGTGTGGGGAAAGTCCAGCCCTATTCAGGTCCCAGGTGTACTCCTCCCACTCATCAACATGCAGATCTCTCCACTCACCACTGGGGCAGACCCATCCTGACTCCTGGAGTCAGGCACACCAGCCAATCACACACCAGACAGTCACTTCACATTTATGCCAGCGTCTAGAAGTGGCACTTCTATACTAGACACAGTAACGCTGCACACATTGCGCAGCATTCACTCTCACGAGTTCGCACATACCAAACTCGACCATGCTCTCCCCACGCATCAGGAACTATCATGGAAAAACACCTTCCCCATGCGTTCCTATGGGAGGGCAGGTCAGTCTCATTCAATGCAACCCAGAGCGCACGCACTTTACACTGGGACACAGTGTTAAAGTGCCTAGAGGCCTAAAACCACTTACACGACATAGGGAAAAAGCTAAGATAATCGCAAAAAGTTTAGGGGTGAACCTGCCAGAAGGGCCAAGTCCAACAGATTCCTTACCTTAGAATTACCCCCAGGTGTCAGACTGGATCCGGAAAGTTTTTTCGTCTGCAGTACCTCTGCACTTCGGAGGTGGCGTCGGTTGGCTCTGCGTCGTGGTCACCGGGATGATGTTGCAGCAGCTATTTAGACGCCGCCCTCGCGCGCTGAAGAGCGGTAACTCAGTCAATTTTTGACTAACTTTTTCTCGACTTCTGTCGGCTTCTTGTTTCGGGTCTCCAACTCCGAACAAGTGCACGAGGGATGCCCTGTTTCAAGGCCTGCGGTTCCTGTAACCGACTAATGTCGGTGACGAATCCGCATCGCGTGTGCCTCTTTTGCCTGGAGCGTGACCACAACCCCAAGTCGTGCTCTGACTGTCGGTAGATGGCGCCGAAGGCTTTGCGGGAGCAGTCCTGAAAGTCTCCTCTGCACCGTTCGAGGTCCCGATCGCGAGGGAGGTCGAGGAGCCACCACCATTCCGTTTCAAAATCATTGAAGTCTTCGCACTCTGGGTCGGATAAGTCGAAGTATAAGAAGAAGTTGAAGTATCGTCGCTCTTCGATTTCTCCTCGTCGGTCGGCCGATCCAATGAGGCATGCGGGTGGTGCCACTCCCGCGGCTCCGCACGCGGAGTCTGAAGGGTCAACTCAGTGTCCCTTCCTTTCCGGGACCCGAAGTGACCCGCGCCCAGATTTGTAAGTTCTATGAGACGATGCATGCCATCTTTGGGCGGGCCGACCCCACCGGCGCGCCCTCGAGCCCCGCGGACTCGGTTGGGGGGGGCCTAGGTATTCGCTGCCGGCGGCTCCCGCCCTGACGCTGCAGGGCCCCCTAAGGATCCAGGCCTGGATCCGGTTCGGCGCCAGTTGACCTTGTTTCACCTCCACCGGTGTCGCTCCCCACTGCACCACTACTGCGTTTGGCGCCGGTCGGCTCCCCGGCCAGACTCTACCTCCATCCCGACGTGGATACTGAGCCGGACCGGCGTTGTCAGACGCCGGACCCGGCGCCTGGTGGGGGTTTGTGTGCCCCTGTTCACTCCTGGGGTCCCTTTTCAACACCAATGGCACCCAGAGGATGATGAGGACTGGGAGGGTCAGGTGACCCTTTAACTGACCAGTTGGACACTGAGCAGGACTGGAGAGAGTAACTGGGGGATGTCTGTGGTCTTGACACCTCTCCTGACCTTGGCATGTTGTCTCCTCCTACCGTGGCTACGGAGGAGGGAGCGTCATATGCAGTAGTGTTGCATAGGGCGGCCGAGGCTCTCAACCTCTAGCTTCCTATGGTGGCGGTCAGGACTGACCTCCTGACAGACGTGCTTCAACCGCCTGTGAGCTCTTCGGAGCTCTTGCTGTTTAATGAGGCCCTCACAGACGTCCTTTTGGGCACGTGGTCCAGGCCCAACACGGGGACTCCCGTGGACAAGATGGTTGCCTGACACCACCGGGCGCCCCACTTTCCTCTCCCAGCACTCCACCCCTGAGAGCTGGTAGTTCAAGCTTCCACCTCCAAAAGCGCCTTCTCTACCACTCCACCGGAAAGGGAATCCAAGAAGCTGAACCACCGTGGCAAGAAAATGTTCTCTATTCCGCCAGCTTAGGACTGCGGTCCGTAAGCACCGCATGTCTCTTGGGCCATTATTCGCACTCAGTGTGGGATAAGGTGGCGCAAGTGCTCCCTCAGTGTCCGGAGGAGGCCCGGGGAGTGCTCTCCCAGGCTGTTGCCGCTGGGAGAGATGCAGCAAAGTTTACAATCCGTTGTGGGCTGGACACCGCCGACTCTCCGGGCAGGACCATTTCAATGTCGGTAGTGCTTCGACGCTACGCCTAAGTGAGGTCCACTGGCTTGTCAGGGGATGTCCAGAACAACTTGATTGACATGCCATTTGTTGGCCGTAGCCTTTTTGTCGACAAAGCGGACAACACCCTAGAGCGCTTCAAGGTCTCACTGGCTACGGCCAAGTCCTTGGGCCTCTCCAGCCGTCCGTCGCAGTCTGCTTTTCACCCCTTTCGTGGCTATGGAAGGGGTTGTCCTGCTATGTCCCACCCAGGGCCACAGGCTGCAGCAAGTTACCCAACCTTCAGGCAGCCGTGGAAACAACTGGCGTGGTTCTGGGAGCCAGCGGGCGGGCCAGTCCACCAACCCCCCTCTGCAGCAGCCTCCAAACCCTCCTACTCTGACCTTTCAGGCCCATCAAACGCCAGTGTGGCTGCAGGATTCACCATCACCTCCCCCTCTGGCGCACCATCACGTCGGAGGGGTGGGTTTTGCAAATAGTCCAAAGGGGCTACTCCCTCCCCTTCGAGACTACCCCTCCAGCCATGCCACCACGATAACACCGCATGTCCGAGGATCATCTGGCCCTTCTCCAGCAGGAAGTTACGGCTCTCTTGGCCAAGGGAGCCATCGAGTGCGTTCCTGTTCCAGAAGTAGGTCGTGGTTGTTCCCACTACTTTCTGGTTCCCAAGAAGGACAAGGGCCTGCGTCCTATCTTGGACCTCAGGGACGTCAATCGCTTCCTCCACAAGGAGAAGTTCAAGATGTTGTCGCTTGCTCAGGTCTTGTCTGCCCTCGACCCGCAAGACTGGATGGTAGTGTTGGACTTGCAGGACGCTTATTTTCACATCCCCGTCCTGCCAGCCCACCTGCGTTACCTACGGTTCACGGTAGGCCATGAGCACTTTCAGTTTACCGTGCTTCCATTTGGCCTTACCAGCGCCCCTCGGGTGTTACACAAAAGGGATGGCGGTGGTCGCAGCTCATCTGCGCAGATCTGCAGGGTGACCTGAAGTTCCAGTGGGCGCAGCATCAGGGGAATCTGCCCAATTGCATCCAGATCTCAGGGGGCACTGCTCGACAGGGGCATGGGTGGCTCACAAACCAGGATTGGGTCACCGGCAGATCCCTCTCCCTTCCCCAACAAGACCACACAATGGTGACAGAAGCGTCCCTTCTGTGATGGGGTGGCCACATGGGCCAGACTGAGATCAGAGGCCTCTGGTCTGCGGCGGAGTCTGGGCTCCACATCAACCTTCTGGAGCTCCGGGCAATTCGTCTTGCACTGTCCGGGGAAGAGCAGTGCAGGTGTTCACCGACTATACCACTGCCATGTGGTACTGCAACAAACAGGGCAGGGTGGGGTCGTGGACCCTATGTCAAGAGGCCCTCTGTCTCTGGGCATGGCTGGAATATTAGGGCATTTCCCTGGTGGTTCAACACCTGGCAGGTTCTCTGAACGCCAGGGCAGACAAACTCAGCCGAAGGTGCATGATGGATCACAAATGGCGTCTTCACTCTGAGGTGGTGCAAGGTCTCTTTCGACAGTGGGTAGAGCCTTGGTTAGATCTATTCGCCACTGAGGAGAACGCGCAATGTCAGCAATTCTGCTCGTTGGAATTTCCAAGGCGGCACTCGCTCGGTGACGCTTATCATCGCGAGTGGAGTTGCGGTCTGTTGTACTCCTTTCCGCCTATACCACTTCTGCCCAGAGTGCTGAAGATCAGGCGTGACCGGGCCCAGTCATTCTTGTGGCTCTGGATTGGGCACAAAGAGTCTGGTATCCCGAGCTGCTCAACATGGCCATCGATCCTCCAATCAGACTGCCTCTTCGGGAGGATCGTCTGTCGCAGAAGCAGGTCCGCCACCCGAACCTGTCCAGTCTCCACCTCCTTGCGTGGAGATTGAGCAGCGGCAGTTGACGTCTTTTGACCTGCCTTCGGAAGTCTGTGATGTAATCTTGGCAGCTAGATGTCCCTCTACAAAGACGGTATACGCCTGTAGGTGGAACAAATTTGTGGCATGGTGCACATTAAAGGCTGTGGATCCCCGTTCTGCTCCTCTTTCTGAAGTACTCTCGTTTCTTCTCTCTTTAGCCCAGCAGGGCTCTGCTCTGGGCACTATCAAGGGCTATCTTTCGGCTATCTCTGGCATCCTTCGGTTGCCAGATCAGCGTTCTCTTTTCATGTCCCCAGTAGTTAACCGTTTCCTAAAAGGCTTAACGCATCTTTTTCCTCAAATCCCCTTCGTTATGCCTCAGTGGGACTTGAAACTTGTGCTAACCTATCTCATGTGTGCTCTCTTTGATCCGCTGCATAAGTGTCCTTCACGCCTTCCGCCTATTAAAACTGCTTTCCTGGTAGCAATCACTTCTGCTAGAAGGGTGAGTGAGCCCAAGGCTCTTTCTTCTAAACCTCCTTTTCTATCTGTTCATCCGGACAAGGTGGTTCTCTGGACCCGTCCATCCTGTCTTCCTAAGGTGGTCACTGCCTTTCACATCGGGCAGACCATTACTTAGCCCACCTTCTTTCCGCCTCTGCATCCTTCAAAGGAAGAAGAGAGGCTCCACCGTCTGGACCCAAAACGTGCACCTTCCTTCTATCTGCATTGCACAAAAAAGTTCTGGGTGGATGATCAACTTTTTGTTGGTTACGTGGGTGCAAAGAAGGGTCGTGCCGTACACAAACGCACCATTTCTCGATGGGTCGTGTTGTGTATTAAGGCTTGTTACTCTCTAGCTAAAAAGGAGCCTCCAGTTGGGCTACGCTCTCACTCCACCAGGGTGATGGCAGCCGCTACTGCCTTGGGAAGGGGAGTGCCTCTGAATGATATCTATCAGGCAGCCACATGGGCACTACTGCACACGTTCACCAAACACTACTGACTGGACAGCCAAGTCTGGAGAGACCGCTTCTTTGGCCGTTCTGTTCTCCAGGATTTTCTGGTGTGACCTTGGTTTGCAGACCCTCCACCGGGGTTGGTATTGCTGGGGTATCTATTCTAAGGTAAGGAATCTATAACTAATGTGTTTCTTTCAGATGCACAAGTTACTTACCTTCGGTAACGATATATCTGTAAGAAACATTAATTATAGATTCCTTACCGCCCCACCCATCCTCACCGTTCTGCAAACTGATTTCTAGCGTTAAGGACATCCTTTCAGGGCCCTAGTTTTGTGCACCAATGGTCAGTGTCTTGCATGGCTCTGTGTTTCTGGCACGGAAAGTAGTGTACAGAATTGACGTCCGCTCGCGAGGGCGGAGTCTAAGTAGCTGCCGTGACGTCATCCCGGCGACCATGCTGCCGGTGACGGGCGTGGAGCCGACCAACGCCACCCTCCGATTCGCGGAAGTACTGCTGACGAAAAAACTTTCCGAATCCAGTCTGATGCCTGGGGGTAATTCTAAGGTAAGGTATCTATAACTAATGTGTTCGAGGCATATGAGCTGCAGATTGTACACTGTGCATAGATCGCCATCTGGTGTTGGGCCCGGATGTTTGCAGTTTGTTTTTGTTCTTTGGACAGTCTTTGGAAGTCACGAGTTTGGTGACTCCTCCTTCGGTCCGTACTGCGCATGGGCTTCGGCTCCATCCTCAGATTGTTTTTTTCCGCCATTGGGCTCGGATGTGATACTTCGTGCTCCGGCTTCGAACTTCTACGGTTCCAGCCTCGACGGAAAATCGTCGTTCATCGAGTTTCTTCATCTATCTTCATCTCTCGAAGAGGCACTTTTCTCGATTCCACACATCGGCGTCGGCCTTCGGGCCCTTCTCGACTCCGGTCCCGGCCGATGGAAAGGACTCCGTTCAAAAAGTGCCCAAATGTGGGTCTAAATTACCCCACACCGACCTCCACCAGGTGTGTAACCTTTGCCTCTCTCCAGAACACGAGGCTAGAGACTGCCCCGCCTGTAAGTCTTTTCGATCAAAAAAGACCATCCGGGATCGAAGAGCTCGACGCACCATGGCGCACTCATCGACCGCGGCTCCACCGGACATCTTCGGAGATGACACCGGAGCTTCGGGGCAACACCACACCGAGCAGGAGGAAGACATCGTCAGCGCTTCCGAGGCCGACTACTCCGACCTGGAGGACATCACACCGGCGCAGAGGGTCGTGAGTACTCTACCCCCTCCCACCCCCGCGCCCAAAGAGACTCCGGTTACACCCTCGCCTTCGGGCCTGGGGAAAACCAAACACGCAGCTTCTATCACCCCACCTTCGGGCCCGGTGTCGAAGCCTCACAAGTCTCACGGCAGCTCGGGCTCGAGCCAGCCGACTCCTGGTGCCGATAAACACCGTTCGGCACCGAAGAAAGTGACGCCCAGCTCGACTCCGAAGCCACCGGTGCCGAAGCCTGGACTCTCGGTGCCGACAAAACACGAACATAAATCCCTCGGCACCGACGCTCCGGCGCCGAAGCCTACCTCGACGCCGAAAAAACAGGAGGTTCCAAAAAAGCATGGCGCAGAGAAACCACCCAAATCCTCAGCTCCGAAAACATCGGCGCCAGCTGACGACTCGGCGCCAGCTGACGACTCGGCGCCAGCTGACCTTTTTACACCCGATCCTTATCAAAAGACCTTATCAAAGGATCCAAAGACTGGGCTCTTGATTCTGACTGTCAAGAAAAGACGTCTTGACACACCAGCTACTCCTCCACCGCCCAAGCGGAAGGACTTTGCCACATCTCCTCTCAGAGTGCCCTCCCCACCACCTCCTACACCTCCTCCTCCTCCTCCTCCTCCTCCTCCACCACCTCTTCCACCTCCTCTCGCCACCCTTGCCTCATCACTCCCCAACCCCGTCCCCAGATCCGGATTACGGGGATCCAGATTATGATCCGGCGGACGCTCCAATGGACCCCACACCACCGGGGACCCCAGACCCATGGGAAGATTACCACAACCCTGACATACCAGATGTGCCTCAAGATGACCTCTACCCATCCAGGCCATCTCCCCCAGAGGACTCACTAGGTTTTTACCACTTAGTGCAGAGAGCAGCACACTACCATGGGGTGGAACTACATAGCGAACCAGTGGAAGACGACTTCTTACTGGATACATTTGATATCCAGGATAAGTCCACAGCCATCTTGCCTATGCTTAAGGGTGTCACCAAACATGCTGCCGAGGTGTTCAAAGACCCTGTCAGGGCCAGGGTCTTAAACCCTAGAATTGAAAAGAAGTACAAAGCAGCACCCACAGACCCTACTTACATTAAGGGCCCTGCTCCCTTAGATTCCCTAGTTGTGTCCACGGCTAGAAAGCGGTCTAACTCACAGTCCTCAGGTGAGGCCCCACCGCCAGATAAAGAATCAAAACTCCTAGATGCGTCTGGTAAACGCACTGCCTCGCAAGCCGCGAACATCTGGCGCATTGCAAATACACAAGCGCTGCTCTCGCGTTATGACAGAGCACACTACGATGAGCTTGAGGCTCTTATGCAGCACCTCCCTGAGAAACACAAATGTAAAGCTCACGACTTCATACAGGAGGGAAAGCTTATTACAAACACCTCCATTAAATGTGCCCTTGATGCAGCGGACACTGCTTCTAGAGCCATAAACACTAGTGTCCTGCTTCGCCATCATGCCTGGCTCCGAATTTCAGGGTTCAAGCCAGAAGTCCAGGCATCCATTCTAAATCACCCCTTTGACCAACAACACCTATTTGGGCCAAAGGTGGACGAAGCATTGGAAAAAATGAAAAAGGACACAGACACAGCAAAGTCTATGGGGGCATTGCAATCCCAGACCCCTAAACGCTCCTTTCGGCGTTCGTCCTTTCGTAGTACAGGCAGAGGCTACTCCACCGATAGCGCCTCTACCTCCTACAAGTCCCCTCCTCAAAATACCTTCTCAAAGGGCTACCAAAGAGGTGGATACAGGGGCAACAACAATAAGGGCAGGGGCAAAACCAACACCACCCGTTCTGCCACACCGCCCACACAATGACTTCCCCTCGCTCCCCCCAGACATCCCACTCCGGTCGGGGGCAGACTACAACACTTTATTCACGCGTGGGAGTCCATAACATCGGACAAATGGGTGACCCAAATTATTCGGTCAGGGTACTGTCTCGAGCTAACATCCACCCCACCCAATATCCCACCAAGGCACCGTCCAATGTCACAGGAACATTCCACATTGCTCAAACAAGAGGTAATCTCCCTCCTCCAAAAACACGCTATATAGCAAGTCCCCTTCAATCAACAAAATTTAGGGGTCTACTCTCTGTATTTTCTAATCCCAAAAAAAGACGGGACCCTGAGGCCCATTCTGGACCTCCAGCCTCTAAATGCATACATACATTCGGACCATTTCCACATGGTCACCCTACAACAAGTCCTCCCACTACTTTGTCAGGGAGACTTTCTCACTACCTTGGATCTAAAAGACGCATACTTCCATATTCCAATACACCCTTCTCACAGGAAGTACCTCAGGTTTGTGGTGGACGGTCGGCATTACCAATTCACGGTTCTCCCCTTCGGGGTCACCACCGCACCACGGGTGTTTACCAAATGCCTAGCCGTAGTTGCAGCACACCTCAGACGTCAACATATTCACGTCTTCCCTTACTTAGACGACTGGCTGATAAAAGCCGCGTCCTACAACCAATGTGTGCAACAAACAGCACCATCCAACTGCTCCACCGGCTAGGCTTCACGGTGAACTACCTAAAGTCCCACCTCGTACCATCTCACACAAAGCAATATCTCGGGGCCACTATAGACACCTCCAGAGGTATAGCCTACCCCAACTCAGCCAGAATCGCAAGCATACAAGCCTTGCGCCAAACGTTCATTCCTCAGCACTCTCTCCCAGCCAAAGTGTTCATGAAGCTAATAGGGATGATGGCATCTTGCATTTTCATAGTGCCCCATGCAAGACTCCACATGCGTCCACTTCAAGAGTGCCTAGCACGACAGTGGAACCAGGCCCAGGGGCAGCTGACGGATCTGGTGTTGGTGGACGGCCGCACTCATCACTCTCTGCAGTGGTGGAACACCACAAACCTTTCCAAAGGGCGGCCGTTCCTGGACCCGGTTCCCCAGGTGATATTAACAGCGGACGCATCGCTCTCCGGCTGGGGAGCGCACCTCCTACACCTCACAATGCAAGGTCTATGGACGCCACAGCAAAAATTGCTCCACATCAACCATCTGGAGCTCTTGGCGATCTTTCTAGCCCTAAAATCCTTTCAAAAACAGATTTCAGCCAAAGCAGTCCTCATTCGCACAGACAATATGACTGCAATGTATTATATTCAAAAAAGGGGGGGACACACTCTCCCCAGCCCTCCCGCTTAGCCCAGAGCATATGGAGATGGGCAATTCCACAAAACATCTATCTCCCGGCACAGCACGTTCCAGGCATACAAAACACCATGGCAGATCTGCTCAGCAGACAAACGCAACAAACACACGAATGGGAACTGCATCCACAAGTTCTTTGCCCATTCTTCCACAAGTGGGGGCATCCTCAAATAGACCTCTTCGCCACCCACGAAAACAAAAAATGCCCAAGCTTCGCCGCCAGATACCCACACCCATTGTCCAAAGGCAATGCGATATGGATGAACTGGTCAGGCAGATTTGCATACGCCTTTCCACCTCTCCCACTAATTCCATTAGTGGTCAGGAAACTGCAACAGCCCTCCCTCACGCTCATTCTTGTAGCCCCAACATGGGCCAGGCAGCCGTGGTACACCACACTACTACAACTCTCAGTGGTACCACACCAAAAACTGTACCTATCCCCATGTCTCCTAACTCAGAACCATGGAGAAATCAGACACCCGGACCCAGCGCAGCTCAACCTTGCGATCTGGCTCCTGAAATCTTAGAATTTGGATACCTTAACCTTCCCCCTGACTGCATGAATATCATCAAGGAAGCCAGACGTCCTACCACTCGAGCATGCTATGCCGCAAAGTGGAAGAGATTTGTCATTTACTGCCGTAACTATACAATCAACCCTTTAGATGCATCCATACAACACATTATATGCTATCTACTCCATCTTCAAAGGTGTAACCTGGCATATTCTTCCATACGCCTACACCTAGCAGCTATCGCTGCCTACCTACAAAACCGACAACATCTGTCACTTTTCCGGGTGCCCGCTATTAAAGCCTTTATGGAAGGCCTTAAACGCATAATTCCACCCAGAGCACCGCCTTCACCTGTATGGAATTTATATGTAGTTCTCACAAGGCTCATGGGTCCGCCCTTCGAACCACTGCTCAAATGCGAGCTACAGTTCCTCACCTGGAAAACAGCTTTTCTAGTAGCTATCACTTCCCTTAGAAGGGTTAGCGAAATACAAGCGTTCACTATACAGGAACCCTTCTTACAAATACATCACTGCAAAGTGATTCTTCGTACCAACCCAAAATTTCTGCCCAAGGTCATTTCCCCCTTCCATCTCAATCAATCGGTGGAATTACCTGTTTTTCTGTTGCGCAAAGGGCTCTACATACACTTGATGTTAAGAGGGCTTTACTGTACTACATACAAAGAACGCAACCTTTCAGAAAGACTCAACAATTGTTTGTCTCCTTCTCTCCACCACATAAAGGCAACCCCATCTCTAAATCGGGGATAGCTAGGTGGATTGTAAAGTGTGTATACAAATTTGCTATCAAAAGGCAAAAAGAACATTATCTGTTCCACCTAAAGCCCACTCTACAAGAAAGTTGGGGGCTTCTATGGCTTTTCTAGGGAACATACCCTTAGATGACATCTGCAAAGCAGCCACATGGTCAACACCGCACACCTTCACAAAACATTACTGTGTAGACGTGCACTCCAAGCAACAAGCTAGTGTGGGCCAGTCTGTCCTAAAGACATTATTTCAAACCGCTGCAACGGATACCGGTGGTCGCCACTAAGGTTGGGTACTGCTATATAATCTATGCACAGTGTACAATCTGCAGCTCATATGCCTCGAACGGAATATGCTACTTACCAGTATGCATCTGTTCTTGGCATGTAGAGCTGCAGAGTTGTACACGCCCACCCGCCTCCCCGGCTACCTGTATCCGTTCCAGTCTATCTTATTTAGATACTACACACATGGGTTTCTCACTGTTATTACTACGCTCCATTTTCCTGCTGGCGAAAAACAATCTGAGGATGGAGCCGAAGCCCATGCGCAGTACGGACCGAAGGAGGAGTCCCCAAACTCGTGACTTCCAAAGACTGTCCAAAGAACAAAAACAAACTGCAAACATCCGGGCCCAACACCAGATGGTGATCTATGCACAGTGTACAACTCTGCAGCTCTACATGCCAAGAACAGATGCATACTGGTAAGTAGCATATTCCTTCTTATAGATATATCTTTAACGAAGGTAAGTAACTTGTGTGTTTAAACTATAACCACGTCTGTGGCTTAAAATTACTCCCATAAATCAGCGAGTGGAGGATATGGGCGTTAATTCTTCCAAGAATTACCTTTCTGCTTTTAGGATGGTAAACTTCATTGTCCAAAATAAACAGTATAGTCCGTAAGGGAGTAGTATTTTTCTTTGTAATGCAACCCTGATCACAGTTCTACTTGCTTTTTTTCACTCTCGTATTATGTCGAAGGATCATTGGTGCATTTGCAGGCTTTTTAGTTTACCTTTTTTCCCCCCTAGAAGAGCCCTCTATTACCTTTTCCGTCACAAGACTGGACTGCTTTGGTACATGCCCTTTTTGAGATGGCATGTTATCTTCGCGATTTTCTCCTTCCATTGATGAGTATAGCAGACTGAAAAAACGTGAGAGCTTACCTGAAAGCTTTGCTGGGTTTTCTAGTTGAAACAAAAAAACAAGCATTTGCAATTCAATAGGTCTCGCAGTTGCGAGATTTTGACCTATTGGCTTTGTAAATGGAAAGGCATTGTCATTTACAATATCGTTAAGTCAAAGTTTCTAAAATGCGAGACTTATTGCATTGCAAATGCTTGTTTACAACTGGCATTCTGAACTGAAATATCTGAAAGTGCTTTCATACGTATTAATGAAGAAAAAAGTTTTAGTGAAATAAGATCCTACAATGTAAGCTGCAACGCCGAAATTTATTCTGGTTTTTTACTTTAACGTTGTGCAAATCACCCTGGAAATGGCCATTTATTCTTCCGTCTGTCTTCCTTATGTTAAGGCTTTGTTTTAATCTGTTTATGGATTTTTCAGCAGTTTTTATATAGAATGAACTGAAGCCAAATGTATTTGAGCGCTTTACATGACTGTTAGCTACATTACATAAGATGATATTCATTGTTCATAGGCGTGGAGGGGGGGTCGGGGGGGGGGGGGTGATTAAGTGATTTGCCAAAAAACACAGGATGTTGAGCCGATTCCGAGACTAGAAGCTGGTTGGACGTTTGGACAGTAACGCCACATCCTGGGTAGAGGCAGGCAGGCAAACAGATGGAAGCCACATGAAAACTCAGCTCATTATAGGCTCTAAGTTCCAACAGGACCTTGAGCTGAGACAGAGCCATGCTTCGGGCTCAAGCCAGGTTCGAACTTTCAGTGGCTCACCCACCTCTATTCTTAATGTAACCAATGCTGGAGCAGTCATGCACTTCATCGCTCCAAAATACAACATATGCGTGGTACTCTTGCCCACAAGGTGGTATGTGGTTAGTTTTAAACCCAGTACTTCCTGCAGGTATTATACCTGACATTGGGCCACCTGCTAGCTGCTAATCAGGATATTATGCTGGTTCCATAGCTACCTGGCACTCCACTATGCACTGCATAAGTATAAGACATTTGCATGAGCTCCACTATGGTAACTGACATGTAAGCGAGGATTCCTGCCAGCAATTTTGCATGTGACATAATAAAAACCTTGCCAACAGATCAAATTTGATTTTAAATCATGCCGGTGCTGTTTTGAGAGTTGGGTTCGGTGGGGCGCCTGCTTAGCATGAATTAGGACTTTGCTGGCAGTGCGCAGTACCAGGGTGCCTGGAAAGCACCACACTGAATCCTCAAACACAATTTTATCAGAAAGCAGCTGGAGCTAAAGGTTGTAGCTCTGCAGAGAGGAGTGGAGAAGCTGCCAGGCACTTTCTAGGAAACCTGGCTCACTTTAGTCCTATCTCTCCTACTTCTGAGCCACAGCTCAGTGGGGTGATGCATGAATCAGAGTATGCCCCTGATACCAACTGCGGAGTTCCCCGAGGATCATGGCTCAGTCCCACGCCCTTCAACATCTACATGTCCCTCCTCGCCGCCATCGTTGGACAGCATGGGCTCAGTAGTGTATCCTACGCTGAAGACACGCAGCCCATCCTCTCACTCACGAAGAAGCCCAAAGACACCAGACTCTGTTTCCAGGAAGTAATGAAGAATGTGGCAGCCTGGATGAAAGACAGCTGTTTGAAGCTCAGCTCTGAGAAGACCGAGATCCTCATCCTCTGATCCTGCACCTCCGCCTGGGCCAATACCTGGTGGCCTGCCGCCCTCGGGAGCCCTCCCACCCCCACAGACCACGCACGAAACCTCGGCATCATCCTAGACTTCTCCCTCTCCATGAACCGCCAGATCAACGCTGTCGCCTCCACCAGTTTCAACTGCCTACGCATCCTCCAAGATTTTCAAATGTATCCCCCCCCCCCCCCCCAACTGCAGGAGAACCGTCACCCACGCACTCATAACCAGCAGACTGGACTGCGGCAACGCCCTTTGCGCCGGTATGCACAGAACCCTTCTACACAAACTCCAAACCATCCAGAACGCCGCAGCCAGACTCCTCCTCGGGACACCACGTCACGAACACATGACCCAACACCTACGAGACCTCCACTTGCTCCCTGTCGAGAAGAGGATCACCTTCAAACTCCTCACCCACACCTACAAATCACTCAACAACATTGGACCCAAATACCTCAACTAAAGATTATCCTTCCACGCACCCAAGAGGAACTTCCGATCTGCTGACCTCGCCCTGGCAGAGATCCCCCGCATCCGCAGAAACCGAACAGGCGGGAGAGCCTTCTCCCACATTGCGGCCAAGACCTGGAATGAGCTCCCTGTGAACATCAGATGCTCCCCCGACCCTGCGCACGGTCAGGAGGACCTAAAGACCAGGCTCTTAGACTGATCTGGAGCTGACCCCACCCCCGCGCCTTGAGACCCTCACTGGTGAGTAGTGCGCTGTACAAAACCCTGATTGATTGATGCCTTGATCGCAGCATCTCCTCTTTCCTATGTGGATAAAAGGAGTACTCTTTCCTATGTGGATAAAAGGAGTACTACTAGAGAAGGAAATCGCCTTTTATCAATGCCCTCTGTTTAGAGTGCGCATTATGAGGTTGTTGCACACCCCTGACACAGAACAGCTTTACGGTCTATAAAAAGAATGAAGTGAGCCTACCAAAGCACCAAACAAAAGTTTGCCGCATAGGCTGCACTCATTCAGTTAGAGGTCTTGATGGGATGCATTAAGAAACTTAAACCCTGGTTGCCGGTCCTTACACACCGGATAGTGTGGTTATCCGGCGAGAAAGCTGCACTGACTGGGAAATGTACTATTTCTGCAGTACGTTAACATCCCCAGAGGTGTTTTAGTTCTAATTAAAAATGTTAATCCTCAACATAACTAAACCGGTATTGGGCACAATCTAAATTATGTGAACTAAAAATAGTTAAAGCATTGAAGAACGAGGGAGCCACAACGAGTAAAAAAAACAAAAAAAACTTTAACATAAATAAACGGTCCCATGTCCTCGGGCAGCTCTCAAAAAGGCTGTTTCATGACCCTGACAGATGTACTTTAAAGTTGCTATTGTCTTCTGAGCGAGCTGTTTATAAACTATGGACAGTGAATCACGACTTGTGAGGTTGAAATCAGCCCCTGCACTACATGGGGTAGCGTCCCACACATTCATGGTTCTCAAAGTGCGGAAGTACGGGTCCTGGCTTAGTTTCATAGAGCAGGAGTGGGCCGCTCAACTGGGGGACACGGACATCGGGACACTTAACTAATTGAATCACAGTAGCCACTACTGCCGCTTCGATGATTGGCAACCTACCACCTGTCCCATTACATCTGTATTTGACGACTTCACAGGAGGCGGACGCTTATGACGCTGCGTGAAGGCAGGCTGAGTGGCTTCAATAGGCGTAACTTCACTGTGCCCACACTGATCTGGTGGGCACCCCAGGACACTGCAGGAGCTGGTCCTGGGGGGTGGCGGTCCCCAGGGCCCCTAGAGTGCTCCAGGAGGGGGGCCACACAACCCCCCTCCCTCAATACATAAAGCCCCGGGGGTGGTGGTCCCTGGGGCTTGGTGGGGCAGTTGAGCCCCCATCCCCCACAAATTAAACTGGGAGGAGCTTTCGAGCCCCCCAATTTATTTTGTGGCCCCAGTGGGGTGGCGGTCCCCGGGGCTGGGGTACCTCTCTTGGCCCCCTTTAAATGTAATCATTTTGCCCCCCCCCCCCTCGGGGGCTAATTATTAAAAAAGCTCGGTTTTATTTTTTTACGGCAGCATCCGTGCACCCTGCACGCACTTTGCGGTTTAAAAAAAAATAATAATTTGGGGGGCCCTGGGAGTCCTTCTGGGACCCCCTAAGCAGGTCTAGAGGGTCAGGGTTTTTCTACCCTGCCCCCTTTATACGTTTTGCACACTTATTCCACAGACTTCTTCAGCCTCACTTCTACCGAGGCACAAAATGGCTGCCAACAGTTCCTGGTTTCGAATGTTGACAACCACTTGACAGCTAATTAGCATTCAGCACGTGATCAGGAGGGTGCGCTCAGGGTGCACGGATCCAGCGCGGCCATAGATATATATTTACTTTTAACTGTAATTTTCTCAGGAACTACTGAACAGATTGACACCATCTAAGCAAAAGGTACGAGTCTGGACTGAGGAATACCTCTTTGCCAAATTTGGTGTAATTCCATTCAGCAGTTCGGGCTGTAGCTGCGGCTAAAGGTCCTATGGGAAATTGCATGGAGAAAACAGGTTTTGGGATCCCCCTTTTTTCCTCGGCCCCCGCTACACGAATCATCCCGAGACTTTCAGGATAGGAGCGGACCGGAGCTGGCGAAAAGGTTTGAAATTTTTGCAATGATTCGTCAATCTGCACCAAAGTTATTGGGAATAGAATGTTGCGGATTTCCTATGGAAAGTAGGTCCTGACTAGAACTTCCTACTGGCGACCGCCAGTAGGTAAAATATATATAAATAAATGTGTATATATATATATATATATATATATATATATATATATATATATATATATATATATATATATATATATATATATATATATATATATATATTCCACATGAGAGTGCCACCGATAGCGTGAAATTGTCCATTTTATTGCAGGACTACAAGGCAAACAGCTTCGTGGTTACAGCTAAAATATCGCCAATTATGCCATACACGTTTCGGGCTTTCACCAGCCCTTGGTCTCTGGCTTGGCTTGCAGAAAAGAGGCAGCAGAAGTGACATCACACTCGCGGTGGGTTTTTAAGTCCCGCCCCGGTGGGCGTATTCACTGTGTGCATTGGGAACGTATACTTTTGGATTTGTAAGTGGTCGGCTCTGACCGCGGGGTGCCCTGCTGCAGACAAGCGGATTGTCAGCGCAAATGAAACGAGGTGCTGAATGAACGTGTCCAGTTGGATTGGCACCAAAAATGGAGTGCAGCCGTCTTCATAATTTAACCCACTGTGGAGAGAGAAACCACAAAGGGGTAATAGCGACATCTATTTGGAGAATAAGTGAGTAGAACTGTATCTACCATAATGCCTAGCGGCGTACGCCCTCTGTGGCAGGACAATAAATTGCGCAGGTGTGCTTAAATTAAAGTTGCTGTTCCCAGATGCCGATGCTATTGATTAAAGAGGATGCAAATGCGCGAAACACGTCCAACGATGGAAGTTTTGTTAAAAGGCATGCTGTGAAACAAATGAATTATGGACTCTGTTGCTTCCTTGATGCCAGCCAATAAATGGAAAAGCAAAACACAATTGTGTGAGGCGCCTCATTTGGGAGCGTATACTTTTGGGGATATATATGTGTGTGTATATATGTATGTATGTGTATATATATATGTGTATATATATGTGTATATATATGTGTATATATATATATGTGTATATATATGTATATATATGTATATATATATATTCACTGAAAAAACCATAGGTTTCACACATGTTATAGTTAGCGGAAATTTTACTGATAAAAAACCTGTGAAATTGCCCCGTTATAGTTAGTGCTGGCAACTATAACTCACGCGACCGCAATCCTCTGCTGATGCTAATACTGTATTTAGACACTTATTTGCCCATGTCTTCTTCCATACATTTTTAGCTATACATATATTACAAATATTTTTTTTTCATAAAGACACATATGTCATCAGCAGAAGATTGCGGTCGCGTGAGTTATAGTTGCCAGCACTAACTATAACGGGGCAATTTCACAGGTTTTTTATCAGTAAAATTTCCGCTAACTATAACGTGTGTGAAACCTATGGTTTTTTCAGTGAATTTGTACGGTTTTTTAAATGCTAAGTTACTTTACGCCATTCGAGGCGTGCGCGCCCACTTAAGGCAGTTCGTTCCGTGCACGGTTTTTATCAACTTTAATAAGCCCTGTACATTTGGTGGCCTTCGGCCACCAAAAGCACAGGGGGTGGGGTCAATGTGGATAGTGTTTTTTTTATTTCGATTTTATAATTTCCTGTTGCCAAAATTAAGTTTTTTTCCACTATTCATAAGCCCTGCACATTTGGTGGACTGCGGCCACCAAAAGCACAGGGGGTGGGGTAAGTGTGGATAGTCTTTTTTTTATTTTCATTTTTTTACCGTACGCTTACGGTAAGCGTACGGTAAGCGTACTCGGCGAAATTGCCGAAAAAAAAATAAAACCGTTTTTGCTCTTGGGGGAGGTTTGGGGACTCCCTCAACATGACTATGTGGGAGGGAGTTGTCAAAACAGCCCCGTAACATGTTTTTGGCCATCATGTTTGATAAATAACACTCAGTGCGAGAGACAAAATGGCGGCCGCCGCTTCCTGGTTTCGGCCGATTCGAATGTTTACTAAGATCTAAGAGCCAATCAGAATCGCGCTCGCGCACGCCACCGTACGCTTACCGTAAGCGTACGGTAAGCGTACCGTAAGCGGGCTCAGATATATATATTGATTTAAAGGCTATTTTCTCAGAATCTACTGAACAGATTTACACCAAACCTACAAAAGGCACTTCCTTGACCTAGGGACTACCTCTCTGCCAAATTTCTAGTAATTCTGTTCAGCCGTTCGGGCTGTAGCTCGTTCTAAAGGTCCTATGGAAAAATGCATGGGAAAAACGCGTTTTGGGACCCCCCTTTTATCTCAGCCCCCGCTTGACGAATCCCCCCGAGACTTTCAGGGTAGGAGCGGAGCGTAGCGCCCCACCTATTTTGAGAAATTCGCGAGGATTCATCGACCGGCGCCAAAGTTATTCAAAATAGAATGTTGCGGATTTCCTATGGAAAAGGGGTCCTAACTATAACTACCTACTGGCGACCGCCAGTAGGTAATATATATATACATATATATATATATCCAAATGCACCTTGACGAAGCAGGCACCCTTCCAAGCGGGTCGGGGCTTCTTGGCGTCGTCACCGCCTCCATATTCCATACGCAAACCATACCGCAATTGCAGCAAGTAGAAGCCCACCATTCGGAGAAGTAAGTCAAATGTAGCTTTAATTTTCAAGGACAGCAGTCACAGAATGCAGCATTACGCGTTTCGAGCGTACAACGCTCTTAATCATATGCAGTCCAGAGGCTCAGCTGTTCCCACCTTAAGTATGCTGTGGTAGTGAACAGCGAGGGGGGACCACACACACCTTCGGTTTTAAAGTAACCTTCATCAATGTTAATGTTTTGTTTGAGTACACGCACTTTGGCAATCAGAGTACATATAGTAGCTGAACTCCCATATTTATTGCATCGTGCAATTATTTCAACACAGAGTTCAAACTTTGCATCACCATTGTCAGTGCTATCCGTAATCGGACTCCATTACCCATGATGCTTCATCTTGGTGTTCAAGTCACGGTGTGGCCTTCCCCTAAATTGCAGGGTGACCTCCGCACTTAGGAGAAACAAAAGGCAAAAAGAAAGGACACCAGCGAAGCAAGACACTGACTGAATGGTACCTGCTATGAGGCTGAGCGTTCGTGGAATGAACGGAGGAAGGATTGTTACCATCAAGGGAACTATTCCCTACAAGTAAGAAGGATATGGAAACTTTTTCCTTTCAAATAGATTAACAACTGTTCCTCAGTTATCCAAGACTTTAACATCTTAAATGTCGCAATTTAGGGGAAGGCCACACCGTGACTTGAACACCAAGATGAAGCATCATGGGTAATGGAGTCCGATTACGGATAGCACTGACAATGGAGATGCAAAGTTTGAACTCTGTGTTGAAATAATTGCACGATGCAATAAATATGGGAGTTCAGCTACTATATGTACTCTGATTGCCAAAGTGCGTGTACTCAAACAAAACATTAACATTGATGAAGGTTACTTTAAAACCGAAGGTGTGTGTGGTCCCCCCTCGCTGTTCACTACCACAGCATACTTAAGGTGGGAACAGCTGAGCCTCTGGACTGCATATGATTAAGAGCGTTGTACGCTCGAAACGCGTAATGCTGCATTCTGTGACTGCTGTCCTTGAAAATTAAAGCTACATTTGACTTACTTCTCCGAATGGTGGGCTTCTACTTGCTGCAATTGCGGTATGGTTTGCGTATGGAATATATATATATATATATATATACTTTTTTTAAATTTTCTTTTAATGTAACAAGTTGTAGGTCGACAGAAAAGTCCTCCAGTAGGTTACGGCTTTTAATGCAAGGGTACTTTAGGCTGTGTGTTACTTTTTGATGCAGTGGTTACAAAAAAGCACTACTGTCTACTTGTTTAGTAGTAAAATATAGCAATAATCGGTGTTCAGCGGGTTTATTAGAGCTTTTGGCCCATGTCACTGCACCTGATGTACCATTCAAATATTGGCCTTGGTGTCTGAAAGGCAACTACGCTTGTGAATGCTAGTTTAGTACTTGCATATAGCAATGGTCGGTTTTCAGTCTGTTTCCTAGACCTTTTGGCCCCAGTGCCACCGCACGTGCTGCACCATTCAAATTGTGGCCCTAGTGCTTGCAAGGTAAATGAACTGATGACTGCTTTTTTTTTTTAGTAGTAATGTATTGAATCGGTGTTCAGTGGGTTTCGCAGAGCCTTTGGCCTTTTTCCACTGCACCTGTTGTACAATTTAAATCAGCCTAGTGCCTGCAAGGTAACTGTGCTTGTGACTGGCTTTTTAGTAGTAACACATAGCAATAATATGTGTTCAGTGGGTTTCCTAGAGCTTTTGACCACTGCACCACCGCACCTGCTGCACCATTCAAATCATGGCTCTAGTGCCTGCAAGGTAACTCTGCTGTTACTGCTTGTTTAATAGTAACATATAGCAATAATTGGTGTTCGGTGAATGGGTTTCCTAGAGCTTTTGGCCCCTATGCATCATTCAAATCATGACCCTAGTGCCTGCAAGGAAAAATGAGGAAAATGTTTATATCCAATAATATGTGTTCTGATACACAGTAGCAGACGGAATACATAATTATTGTGTAGCTAAACATAAACACCAAAGCTCTCATAAAGTTTCTTTAAACTTATCCAACTCTCCAAACGAGTTGCACAGATGTTTTAAATAAGGCATATGCTTTACACATCAAAATGAAAACTAAGCATTGTTATATTGTGTAACAATGTGGCTGGCTCTTTCCTGTGAAACTATCTTATCTTGTGCTTGATGGTGAGAGGGCCATAAACAATGTAAATTGCCCAAGATAACCATTCTTTAGGCTGACGCTGAAACTGAAACTGAAATATATTTTTTGTAGTTTGTTCTTAATAAGGCAGTTTTACAAATTAAATAAACTCTCAAAAAAATAATTTTGCAAATCATGCGCAAATGTTTTATGCAGCTAAAGAAAAAGATACATTTCGAGATGGCTATGTCTAAAATACATTTGTAAAAGGGCACAAGCAGGCTTCATGGAGAAAGTTTGCTGTATTCCTCCTTCCTATGAATGCTCTCACTTTGAAGTCCGCTAAAAGCAAAATAAACACCAGGCTCCCACGAAAACACAGCATGACATTTGACCTCTGCCTTTGAATGCTCAGCAAATGTGACGAGATAAGATTTAAAAGCCTGTTTATTACAGAAAACGACTTTGTGGAAAAATATGGTAAACACATCTTTAGCATGGGGATGTTATCTAAAGAAAATAAACCCAGCAAACAGTAAGCCAGAAAATGAGTGTGACAAACGACAAAGCTAATAGCAGGCCAGGGTGGAATGTATTCCTAAGTCAACTTTGTGAAAGTCCCCAAGATGGTTTTTGCATAACTGTCTGGTAAGCGGCGACCTAAAAAAGACCATTGTTCCCTCAGCATTTGGGCTTAAAAAGCCAGCCTCATTCACTCTGTCTAAAATCGACCAGCCTTCGCAAGTACACTCCTATATCTTCATAAATTACTGTGAACAGATGAGGCCATCGGTGGCAAATGTCTGCCCCCAAGAGGCGAAGTATTCTATTGGGAAAATGAATGTAGTAGTCTCTGGTTTCTGATATTATACTACTTATACCCCTTTGTGTTAAATCAATGAAGTCCCATTAAATATTCCTTTCAGTAAACTGACTTTCAATTATTAGTCTAAATAAAATTCTGATTGTGTTCAAATGTTGTCTACTCGGAACAAAAAAAATGTTCATGCATAGGCTTCCAATGCTTTTTTTTAACTCACTTGTCGTATTTGAAACCATGAAATGACTCAGTACTCAAACAATTTACATTTCGTTTCTATTTTTATACAGCAAAACCGTGTTGTGGGCGCCATGCAGCTCTATTCTGTAGATCGGAAGGTGTCTCAGCCCATCGAGGGGCATGCTGCCAGCTTTGCGCAGTTTAAGATGGAAGGCAATGCAGAAGAATCCACGCTGTTCTGTTTTGCTGTGCGAGGACAGGCAGGAGGCAAGGTATGGAGAAGCGAGGCAAATTACTGACACTTTGAAATGTGTAGATCAGAATTTACTCTTAAAGAAGCGTCCTGTGCCATTATTACTTTGTTCTGTTAAAGTTTTGATCGTGGATAACGTGCTGTGGCAACGTTGAATGAAAAAAAGCCCTAGTTACACAAGAAAAGAATGCATCTCACTGAAGTTTTACTGATGGGAAGAAGAAGCTGAGGGCGTATAAAGCTCTGGGAATGGAGCAAGCAGGTGACCTGTACCGTCCCTCTATGCTATGTATTTTACCATCTCACCTGTGATTGGTTTATCGTAATACAATGGGGCTGTTCGTCTCCTTTTCGGATAAGCAGTGTCGATATCTCAAAGATGTGTGAAACTTCTACATGCTTTCTTTCATGCATCTTTAATCCTTTTTTTTATTCAATAGTTGCATATAATTGAAGTTGGCACGCCACCTACAGGAAACCAACCATTCCCAAAGAAAGCTGTTGATGTATTTTTTCCTCCAGAGGCACAGAATGATTTCCCCGTTGCTATGCAGGTATAGTAAACATATTTTACTAAAAGGGTGGCTGCTCTTTTATAAAATAAGTTGGGATTTTATTGTGTGAGGTTTGACGTAAGAGTTTGAGGGCTATGGTTGGCAGTAAATCCGAGGCATATTTAGCGTAGCCCTCTGTTGAGGATTATGGCGGCACCGAGCATTAGTCTAAAGTTAAAGTAGTCATTTGCTGAGCGACTTCAGGCATCATTCAGTTACGGACACGTCGAGGCGGCAGTGGACATGCCAGCTATCCTCAGGGGCTTGCCCAGCAGTCACCTGGAAGATTCCTTCAGCGCTGATTGAAAGTGACAGTTGCATGTGACATAGCGGCAGATCAGTGCACTCTGCTGACAGCACGTCCTTCACAAGCCGAACAGTCTCTAACCTGCAGTGAAAACCGCAGTATTGTTTGGATAGTCGCCCCTGACTGCCGAAAGCGCTTCAATTCCATACCAAGTGCAGGTTGTGAACGATTACAAGTGTCAGTAACATAAATGTGTGATTTGCCTTACAAACACTGCACGATTAATTAACATACTGTACTGGGAAGTACACATTACCCATGGAATGCAGTTATGTTAAAGAACTTAATGCCAACAATTAATGTTCAGGTTTAAGCTGTGGTATCCACATTTTAATGGGTAATCGCCCACTTTAGTAGTAGTAATTTGATGGAAAAAAGACTGCTTTAATTTTCTCTTGATGTAATCGGCTCAATACAACTATCTCAGATTGATAGCTTTCCCTTCATAAGTGCAATGTGGTTTATCACTTTAAGTGGAAATAAAGTATGAGAAAGCATAATGTAAATCTCGATTGCATTGCAAGTGGGAAAAGCGTTACACTACAACCTGCTGTTATGTTTCATATAGGTACCCCAATATAGGCTCGGGGAACCACCTAACCTTTCACCTATATTCTTCCCTACCATTACACTACATAACGGATCTTGGGACTGACGTTTTACCTAGTTACAGTACTGCTTACGGGATGTGGGGTTTTCCCTGAAAACTAGCTTCATCCATTATGTATGAGGATTCTTGGAAACTCCGCAGGACTACCATCTCCTTCATAATAACTATGTATAAAGGTCATTCCTTCTATCATCCCAAGTCTGACATGACACAGCAAGGTAGAACCCCTGAGGGTACCACTTTTGGGTATATATACACCATATTTTTGCTGAGGCAAGGAGAGGAGTAAAAGGACTTCCATATTGACACACTGACGCGAGATGCTGAAGTTCCTGCACGCAGACACTCCAGCTCGCGTTGGTGTCCATCTTGAGACCAAGACTGGGTCCCACAGTCTCTCACTTCAGGTAATGGGATTGACTTTATCCTAGATGGATTCTTTGCTTTACACCTACATGCATGCTAGGTACAGTTGGGTACATCTAGTTAGGGTCGCATCGTAGGAGTATGTCATGTATTTTATATACTTGCTTGTTTTCATTGTTTTAGCACAATGGTAGAAATCTGCCATCCTTTTACTCTGTTAGTGCTTATAATCATTTATATCTGTTACTGTCTAATGGTTGTTTCAGCACACCTATTTTACACTAGAATGACGCTGGTTCAATAAATGCTTATTGTACAACGTCCCCACCATTTATTCTGTGTATCTCTGAGACAAAGTGAGCAGAAGTGACTGAGTGAAAAGTATTGCACTGTTTCCACTATCCTGAGGGATCAGGGTTGTCATGTTCGATAGTTGCCTAAAACTATTCTCTCCTTGGTAAGAGGGGTTTCTAGTGGCACTGTGAGCTAGCTGGTATACAGGCGAACTTACTTGGTGGGGGTGTCTGGAATCAGTCTGGACACCAATCCCACAGTCCAGGTTTTCCAAACGTGCAGATCCTATATAGGTTTAAAGGAACTACACGACACCGCAGAATAAAATATCCAATCTCTAAGATGATGCTCCTACTGCAGAGTCCCTGCAGGTGTTTATAAATTAATTGCAGCCTAAATGAAAGCGCAGTCGGAAGCTGCATGCATGCTAGTAGTGTGCGAGCACTCAAAAGCAGGACCACTAAAATTATGCGGCATGGGAGGCCCAAATTATGCGGCAAGAAAAGCAATTATGCGCCATAATGCAGCATATTTTGTGATATTACTTATTTTTACCCTTGTTAACTGTATGAGCATTGGTTGCACCTCATTAGTACCAGTTTAGCACCCGAACACAGCAATAAACAGAAACTTGACCGACCACTCAAACTTTGCAAATGACGTTCCGCAGAGTGCGTCAACACGTGTCTGTGTTAGTAACTTTTGAACTGCTTGAGCTAGAAACAGTTTATGCAGGTGATGATGATTTATGTGGTAAATCGACAATTATGCGAAAAACGCTGCGGCCGCACAATCTAATAATTCCAGTGGCCCTGCTTTAAAAGCTCGAACCTGCTTGAGCCAGATGCCCAGGTCTACTTTGGCTCGGGGTCCTCATAGACTTTAGAGCCCAACACCATCCGAGCCCTGTCCCCGGCCTGAATCGAGAAAAACAAACTCCCATTGACAGCACGCCCGTGATGGTGCTTTTTAAAAGTTCTAACAGCTTGTCGGTTTTCACAAGCAGTGAAAAGCAGCGTTATGTTGCAACTCTAAAAGCACCAAAACAAATGTTCTGCCTTTTAGCAGCTCTGGCTAAAAGACGGCGCTCCTGTGTTTTTTATTTTTAAGATGTAACAGAATGTGGTGGGAGGATGTGACTATCATGACCAGAACTGCCGACTTTGGACCTGGAGCGTCGCTCAACATCTGATTCTAGGGAAATCACGTAATCTCCCCATGCCTAAAAAAACAATGAAAGGGACCTTGTGTAATGTTACTGTTGCTCATAATGCGCTCCAATGCCTTCAGGTCTAGTTTGCTCTAAATTGAACTGCAGAAAAGAAAATACAACATTGGTCTAAGACTCTAAAGATAAATACGAACACTCTCCCTATTAGCATGTCTATTTAAAAGCCAGTTCTCCTGTGTTGGTGTGTTATAAAGTTGTAACAGAATGTTGGTTATCACGGGCTGCAAAAAACAGCATTGTGCTAAAACTGTGAAAACAGCCACCACGAGAAGCGGACCCCTGCCCAATACTCCTGGGGAGGGCTGTGTTGATCACTTTATAATCAGATTGCCCTGCGGGCTGATTATAGGTTGGAGGCAGGGATTTATTTTTTTCTGGGCTCTGCTCGTACGTGGGCTCTTGGAGCCAAGCCGGACCCCTGGATCGGCTCGTAAATTCTTGGACTCGCCCCTCCCCCTTCTAGTGCATGCCTAGGCTCACCCTGAAGCACCCACTCTTCACTGCCTCTCTGTGATTACACGTAGGAGCTGAGAATAACCTTGCACTCTTTGGGTATATTCTAGTGTTCTAGCTAATCTTGCTTGCTACTTATATTGACGTGGCTTATGGTAAGGTAATCCTTGGATGGCTCTTAAGTGCTTAAGAAATTAAGAATCCTCTCCGCAAAACAACTCTGGTCAGTCACAGACATAAATGGGGGAGTCCTGCTCGGTTTGTGAGCGTTACCTGATGCTTATGGATGCCTCCGAGTGAAAAGTGGGCACCGGATGCACGATAACCTGATTGTTCGGCTGCAGTACTGTGTGCGATGTGGAGACAATTGTGAAGCGAACCTTGCTTCAGGTCTCCGATGCTGTCCAAAATCATGCTTCCATTTAGGGTCCCTTGATTCAACTATTCAGAGCAGCAAAGGATGTTTCAATCAAAAGGCAGCCCTCCTAATATCAGAATTATTGATAAAAATGTAGATGATTGTTAACGCCATTTCCATGTCTCTGACAGATTCTTTCCTGCAAGAGATAATAGTTCCCTAATGTCTCAATTTGGTAAATAGTTCTGTTTAACATAATAAATTACTTGAATTGTTGAAGGGGTTGTAGAATTATTTCTGGAATGTGCTGTGGTGTTTTATTGGAAGTGTTTGTCTGCCGATCCAATTGTATTTGACTAGGTAGAGAGTTTGTATATTGAAACCAATTTCGAAATGTTTTCTTGCTGTGCAGATAAGTGAAAAGCACGATGTGGTATTCCTGATTACCAAGTATGGCTACATCCACCTTTACGACTTGGAAACAGGAACCTGCATCTACATGAATCGAATAAGTGGAGAAACCATCTTTGTCACTGCACCCCATGAAGCCACCGCGGGAATCATTGGTGTGAACAGGAAAGGACAGGTAAGGAAGGCATCGCCGACTGCTGCTCAACCGATATCGAGCTGCGTTTATTTTACCTTTAGGGCTTGTACACCACATTTCATTATTGCTTCCGCACGGCATGTTTAATCTCAGAATAAAGCACTTCTTGAAAGAAATTCAGAATTAATTCAGTCACTGACAATGCTGGCAATTTTACTGATAACAATTGGGTTTTCCTTTGTCAAGTTTTTGTCACCCTGAAAAACTATAATATTGAATATATCTGTCTTTGAAGGCGATTTTTCTGTTTGTTTACATTTAACATTTTAAATCAGACATTATGACTGACATGCTGTTGAAATGACCTTCCGGAATGCAGCATTTGCTTCCAGAGGCATGTGTTATAATCATATGGTGCTGGAACTATTAGGATGTAATATTGTTTTGTTCCTTTTCATTTCACTTCTACCTAAAGTTGAAAAAATAATAAAATAAATAAAAAGGGAAAATGCAGAGTTGGGTACTTTTGTTCGAACTAGGTTTACACCGCTTTGATGCCGCCGCATACATTTGTGCAGCTTAAAGAAAAAATGCTTGGAGCTGATCTGCTTTACTACTTGCACAACTGTTAGATTTGTAAAGAATACATGGAAATATAACCGGTGAGAAGATGAATTAGTACTTCATAAATCAATAAAGCCTAATGTGACATTCGATAATGCCTTCCCAAAAAGTTTTGTTTGTGTTAACATAACTTTTTCTTTAAAGTTTTATTTCACAGAGATATTCTACGAAGCACGTGTTGCCTTTTTTTCACGTTGAGGGTTTTTCTCCATCTTGTTAGCTTTGGTGTTTAACTGTTGGTAGATGGATGTTTTTTGCAGTACATTGCCAATAAGCATAGCAACAGTGAGCCGCTTCACAACTATGAACTATAATCGTCTTTTGGAGTAGGTTTCCTCCCCGTATGCTTGCTCCTTTTTTAGGTCTCGCTTGGCGTTGCAGCGCAAAGCGGAACTCGATTGGCGAGAGATTTTGTTAGAGAAGGGAGCTTGAAGCCCCAGCCCTCATTTTTATTGGCTTGCATCACTGTTTATGCTAAACGGTGGCCTGCCATTGGAAATGGGGTTTTGTAGCCTCTGCCCTTTCGCCTTTTGGGACCGCCCATCCGGACTGGATAGTTTGCATCACGGCTGTCGTGAAGCACTTTCTTATCTAAGTAGGCGTGTTATCTAAACAAGCCGTGATCCAGTCCGGATGGGCTGTCCTAAAAGGAGGCAGGGCTGGTGGCAGGCACAACGTGCCCCACCAGTCAATTTACTCCCTCCCTCCCTCTACCGTCCCGAGCGCACAGAGTTTTCTTTGTTTACAAAAAATAAACGAGAACTTTCGCGGGCTCTTCCCCCTCCTCCCGTTTGCACCCCAATTCCCTTTCTGATATCCCCACCCGTCACTTTACTCTCTCCCTCTACCGTCCCGAGCACGGTGGGGTGATCTTTTCCCGGGGAGGGCTGGA
Source organism: Triturus cristatus (assembly GCF_964204655.1). Taxonomy (NCBI): domain Eukaryota; kingdom Metazoa; phylum Chordata; class Amphibia; order Caudata; family Salamandridae; genus Triturus; species Triturus cristatus. Next base: position 925,861,226 of record NC_140584.1, read on the forward strand.
AAGATAGTGTGCACACTTTTCAATGACTTTGTTATATTTAGCATGGGGATCATTTTACAGGGCCTCTCCCAGCCTTGCGAGACGCTGGCAGCCTTTTCAACAGGAGATGAAAGAGAAGCCGCATGTCACTTATGTCGATTTTACGCTGGCTGTGTTATATTTTTGCATCACTTCTGTATGTTTGCCGTGAGTTGTCATTGTACTTTATGCATCTATAACATGCTGTCTTACGTTATATGCTATGGCTTGCTATTGTTTCGAGAGTCGCGTAAGGCTCTGGGCCTTTCAATACTTGGACAGTTTTTTGTGCAGTGCTTTTTTTATGCTATGCTGTCACGGCGTGCTCCTACATTTCAACGCCTTGTCGGGGTAGTAAGCGCTATATAAATACAGTTACAATTATTTTATATCAGATTATGTTGTGTTTCTGGGCTGTGGCGTAATGTTTGTGTGAGCTCTTCCAGTGCCTTTCCCTGTATCCCAGTATGCGTGTCTTCTAGTGTTTCCCAGTGGCCGCGTCTCCCCAGCCTTGCAGTCTCACCTAGTGTACATGGCACCCCCATCTGTCTCCTCTGTAATCCAGAATACCTACATGTTCAGTATACGAGAGTTTAAGCTATTGGCATTAGAAATGACAATGCCTTTTATTTATGTTTTAAAAACGGAAACGAAAACAAAAATAAAAGGCATTGTCATTTACAATGTCAATAGCTCAAACTGGTGTAAATGCGAGACCTTGTGCATTGCAAATGCTTGTTTTCTTTAGGGAGCAGCAGGCTGAAAACCGAATCTAGTTCATGGAACTGTTCTTGCAGACATGCATTAAATATTTAGAAGCTGGTAAAAGGATACTTGGTGTCGTAGTACAAAGCTTAAAGACATATGCATACGGTCTTGAGTCAGTTTTGCAATATGTAATGGACCATAAGATGTTTGGTTCAACGCTTCCTTCTTGTTGCATCTTGCTATACATTTCCTTTTCAATTGTACTAATTGAAGAAGTACCTAACGGCAAAATACCTAAATACAATTGATAGTGAATTGCTGGCTTTATTTTCTTAGACTTCTGTTGCGTTCCAAAAGACTCACAACCATTTTAGTTTTTAAAAAAAGTCATTCAAGCGAAGCATACATAATCATTGCATATCTGATGCATAAATCGTAAATGCTTGATGCTTGCTGTTAAAATCCGTTTTTCAGCACTGGAGTGGATCTGAATTTACAGTGTAAACTGTTTTCTACATGATTTCTTCAGCTGTGCACTTTTTGTTAGGCTTGCAGATAAAAACTTAAACGAATGGAGAAAATGCAAACTTCTTCAATAACATGAAGTATAGTGTTGCTGTAATGCATCTAGAGCTGATGCCTTTTTTTTGTTGCATATTAGATCCCTAGGCACAAAATTTGCAAAAATAGCTATCTTTGCGGCTCAAATACCAAGAAAGAGATAACGAGTTGACCTATATCTGACAAAGGGCCAAAAAAATTCCATGCATTAATAGTATAGCTTTACAAGATCCAGCTAAAGGTAATATACACTATACATCGATGTTATTTATTGGGGCAAAGAATACGCTTGAGGTAAACTTTTATAAATTTTAATTTTGATGATAGAGCTCATGATACGTATGTTTTACAATTCAGTGTGATACTTGTTCAATTGTCAGTTCATTTTTAATCATGGTGCACTGTTGTTAACCTGAAGAACAAGGGTGTCGCAAAGTGTCAAGCTCTTGATTTTGAATCTCTAATTAGTTAATCACAAAAGACCTGCTTGAATTGAATAATATATAATGTCCTTTCACAGGGAAGTTACAGAACCTGCTGCTCAACAGGCACTTTATAATTGGTATCCTGGGTTCTTTAGACCTAAATAGCCAATGCTTTGGTAGGGTTAATTTTGTTGAGCTACTGCTGGTTCAGATGTTTACGTTTGGCTGTAGGCAAGGTGTCATTTGCATCGTGAAGCACTTGGCTTGCTCTTCAATGATCATATTTATTTCCCGGTCATAGACTTTGGCTCAGGGAGTGGTGCGTTTTTCTACCATTACAATTTTTGAGTTTGATCCAGAGAAATCCAGCCTTTGCTCATTTATTAAATTACTGTAATTTCTAACTCTAAGCTTTCCTTACTAAAGAGAATTAAAATAAAATCCCAGATTCCTCTTTCATAGGGTTTTCATTGTTGATGGTGTCTTAGGCTGGTGTTAAGACGTGCCAGTGCTCTTTATCTAGCTTCCAAAGTGGCTGACAAGTGAGCAGGCAGCACTCTGCTTCTCACCAGACACTGCAAGCTGCATTCTGCTTCTCACCAGACACTGGCTCAGGGCTTTTTCCCCCCCTCACCTATTTGCTTGTCTATTTTATTTAACATATTCCTTTGCCTATTATATGTACAAATCAGATGCTTATAAGCACAGTATAGTTCCACCCAAACACAGGATCCCGGAGCATGTGGGTCTGTGTGTGTGGGTCTGTGTGTGTGGGTCTGTGTGTGTGGGTCTGTGTGTGTGGGTCTGTGTGTGTGGGTCTGTGTGGGTGGGTCTGTGTGTGTGGGTCTGTGTGGGTGGGTCTGTGTGGGTGGGTCTGTGTGGGTGGGTCTGTGTGGGTGGGTCTGTGTGGGTGGGTCTGTGTGGGTGGGTCTGTGTGGGTGGGTCTGTGTGGGTGGGTCTGTGTGGGTGGGTCTGTGTGGGTGGGTCTGTGTGGGTGGGTCTGTGTGGGTGGGTCTGTGTGGGTGGGTCTGTGTGGGTGGGTCTGTGTGGGTGGGTCTGTGTGGGTGGGTCTGTGTGGGTGGGTCTGTGGGTCTGTGTGGGTGGGTCGGTCGGTCGGTCTGTGTGTGGGTCGGTCGGTCGGTCGGTCTGTGTGTGGGTCGGTCGGTCGGTCGGTCTGTGTGTCGGTCGGTCGGTCGGTCGGTCGGTCTGTGTGTGGGTCGGTCGGTCGGTCGGTCTGTGTGTGGGTCGGTCGGTCGGTCGGTCGGTCTGTGTGTGGGTCGGTCGGTCGGTCGGTCTGTGTGTGGGTCGGTCGGTCGGTCGGTCTGTGTGTGGGTCGGTCGGTCGGTCGGTCGGTCTGTGTGTGGGTCGGTCGGTCGGTCGGTCTGTGTGTGGGTCGGTCGGTCGGTCGGTCTGTGTGTGGGTCGGTCGGTCGGTCGGTCTGTGTGTGGGTCGGTCGGTCGGTCGGTCTGTGTGTGGGTCGGTCGGTCTGTGTGGGTGGGTCTGTGTGGGTCCGGTCGGTCGGTCTGTGTGGGTCGGTCGGTCGGTGTGTGGGTCGGTCGGTCGGTGTGTGGGTCGGTCGGTCGGTCGGTTGGTCGGTTGGTCGGTTGGTCGGTTGGTCGGTTGGTCGGTTGGTCGGTTGGTCGGTTGGTCGGTCGGTCGGTCGGTCGGTCGGTCGGTCGGTCTGTGTGGGTTGGTTGGTTGGTCGGTCGGTCGGTCGGTCGGTCTGTGTGGGTTGGTCGGTCGGTCTGTGTGTGTGGGTCGGGTCTGTGTGTGTGGGTCGGGTCTGTGTGTGTGGGTCGGGTCTGTGTGTGGGGGTGTGGGTCTGTGCGGGTCTGTGTGGGTCTGTGCGGGTCTGTGTGTGGGGGTCTGTGTGTGGGTCTGTGTGTGTGGGTCTGTGTGTGTGTGGGTCTGTGTGTGTGTGGGTCTGTGTGTGTGGGTCTGTGTGTGTGGGTCTGTGTGTGTGGGTCTGTGTGTGTGGGTCTGTGTGTGTGGGTCTGTGTGTGTGGGTCTGTGTGTGTGGGTCTGTGTGTGTGGGTCTGTGTGTGTGGGTCTGTGTGTGTGGGGCGGGGGGTCTGTGTGTGTGTGGGGGGGGGGGTCTGTGTGTGTGTGGGGGGGGTCTGTGTGTGTGTGTGTGGGGGGGGTCTGTGTGTGTGTGTGTGGGGGGGGTCTGTCTGTGTGTGTGTGTGTGTGGGGGGGTCTGTGTCTGTGTGTGGGGGTCTGTGTCTGTGTGTGGGGGGGGGGGTCTGTGTGTGGGGGGGGGTCTGTGTGTGGGGGGGGGGGGTCTGTGTGTGGGGGGGGGGTCTGTGTGTGGGGGGGGGGGTCTGTGTGTGGGGGGGGGGGTCTGTGTGTGGGGGGGGGGGTCTGTGTGTGGGGGGGGGTCTGTGTGTGTGTGGGTGGGGGGGGTCTGTGTGTGTGTGGGTGGGGGGTCTGTGTGTGTGTGTCTGTGTGCGGGTCTGTCTGTCTGTGTCTGTGTGCGGGTCTGTCTGTCTGTGTGTGCGCGCGGGTCTGTCTGTCTGTGTGTGCGCGCGGGTCTGTCTGTCTGTGTGCGCGCGCGGGTCTGTCTGTCTGTGTGCGCGCGCGGGTCTGTCTGTCTGTGTGTGCGCGCGGGTCTGTCTGTCTGTGTGTGCGCGCGGGTCTGTCTGTCTGTGTGTGCGCGCGGGTCTGTCTGTCTGAGTGTGCGCGCGGGTCTGTCTGTCTGAGTGTGCGCGCGGGTCTGTCTGTCTGTGTGTGTGCGCGCGGGTCTGTCTGTCTGTGTGTGTGCGCGCGGGTCTGTCTGTCTGTGTGTGTGCGCGCGGGTCTGTCTGTCTGTGTGTGTGCGCGCGGGTCTGTCTGTCTGTCTGTGTGTGTGCGCGCGGGTCTGTCTGTCTGTGTGTGTGCGCGCGGGTCTGTCTGTCTGTGTGTGTGCGCGGGTCTGTCTGTCTGTGTGTGTGCGCGGGTCTGTCTGTCTGTGTGTGTGCGCGGGTCTGTCTGTCTGTGTGTGGGTCTGTCTGTGTGAGTCTTCTCCCTACACAATTTCTTAAACAAGCTCCAAGCACTCAATAGTAGACTGACAAATGTAATTTCATTAATGTCCAATGTCTTTTATTCAGACATAAGTTCTTTTTCCTTTATGATTTTCATCTGAACAAAAAAATCTTGGTCGACAGCAATTTCAAGCCATGCCAACACATGTTTCGTCCGTTTTGTTACAATTGGACTTCATCAGGGCTGAAATGAACAGAATCGTAAAATGAGGGGTGAAGTAAGTCAACAAGTTGCAATACACCCTACACCAGGTGTTGCAACAGTGTTGGTGGAAGGTTCTGTCGTTCATCCTATGTTAGTCATTAAGTACGTAATCTGTGTAAAATAAAAGTGAACATTTTCAAAGATTGAAGTAGAAAACCGTGCGAGTGAGGGAGCAAGTATAATAAATCACTTTCACACCACACAAGTGTCCATGTGCCCCCATCCTTCTGAATAATCAAAGGGCCCATATCATGCTCGATATTACCCTACCTTTAACAAGTCACAATATTCAAAACTTGGCTCACCTCTTAGCAATTGTTATTCTGTCCTATATTCTATTAAGGCAAATCCAAAATCTAAAACTAAAAAAAAATAAACCGTATATGACAATCGTGTTTTATCAATCCATTTATATATACAATACATCCCAACTATTAATACACTCACCCGTCTATTAGTCCGTATTCGATCAAGGACTCTATGATTATCCGTGTAATCCCACTTCACAACCTGTGGGGTCAAATGAGTAGGGTCACTTACACGTGGTCTCATTAAAACTGCATATCAATATTGTATGTGTCCAGACGCCAAGCTAAGTTCCATCAATCCATTCCAACGTTCTTGTCAATGCGCATTTATTCGCATTACATACACATACTCTATCTCGCTGTACCAGTGTTGTTAAATATATACCACAAAATTATGCATTCACCCTATTACTCTGCACGACCGGCCTCCACAATTAGAAAAAAAACTCCAAGCCGTGGAGCAAGGACCATATTACCTATGGTGTGCTAGATTATAATTCTTAACAAACTAACATCATGTACCGAAAGGTAGAGTGCTCCCGTCTGTTGATAATCTCCTGGCGTTGTGCATCCGCGCCATCTTGCACTCGCATTTTCAAGTTATCCGGGACCGGAAGTAAAATCAATTGTAAATGGCAGCCATATTGTAGTGTGTTTAGGCCTGACGTATATAAAATTTGTATATCGCCATATCTATTGAGTTTGTTTATTCATATTGAGACACACGATATATGTGGGAAGTATCTCAAATCTATGCATTATGAGAAACGCGAAAGTCAGTCATCAAATAAATGCAGGATTAAAAAACAAAATTCATGACGGCCATTTTATAACATTCAAATGGTATAATTACCATATTTGATACTTCAGAACTCATTCTCGTCATAATATGCACAGAATATTATTACTGGAAGCAATAAAACACATGGTACGTATAACAAGTGTCTTAGTCGGAAATTTCGGATATAAGAGTATCAATTATCAAATTAGAAAAAGGACCCAAATCAAAATTATGAGCAGCAGTCTTCTAGTTTTCAGCGGGTATTAAATACAATATACTTTTCTTCAAATTCAATCCCGTAATTCAAATACGCAAAGTGTATTTACATTAAGAGCACTAAATGTGACTGCCATATCCACATATATAATTAGAACATCGCAGTGGGAAGTTTGGTCCATAACCGCGATTAGCTACTCGCTATCCGCATTTAACGTATAACATCGTTTCACTAATTACGATCCAACCCGCACACCGACGGTAATGAGCAAAGTGTATTAGTCGATATTACTCAAGAATCCCGAACCAAAATAAATTATAAGGAGTGCAGTAAAGATAAGGGGCAAATGTATCCGAGTTTTAGACCAGAGTCCCAAGAATCATGCAGCAGGAGAAAGATCAAGAACAATTTTTTTTCTCTTTTATTAGCACAATGTTCATCATTCAATGCGAGTATACATAAAAAATAAAAACACGACAGCTTTGTAATTCTTAAAAGTTGCACAGTCTTGCCGATTGACCAAAATTATATCATATACACTATTTTCAACATCATCTTCAATAGGTTGGGCATACCTATTGCCACTTCAGTCATCTATATGTTTACAAGTCAGTAGAGGTGACAGAGGCAAATTACTATCATACGCAATACCAATGCATTATTCATATTAAAGTATTTTCTTTTTGAGATCAGCCAATACAATAAAACAAACTAATACAGACAGATATCACAAATTAATTTGATATACATAAATTGTGAGGTTAGTCTCCCAGGCAGTAGTGTAACTCCTGATGGATTGATGGAACTTAGCTTGGCGTCTTGACACATACGATATTGATATGCAGTTTTAGTGAGACCACGTGTAAGTGACACACTACTCATTTGACCCCACAGGTTGTGAAGTGGGATTACACTGATGACTATAGAGTCCTTGATCGAATAGGGACTAATAGACGGGTGAGTGTATTAACAGTTGGGATGTATTGTGTATATATAAATGGATTGATAAAACACGATTGTCATATTCTGTTTTTTTTTTTAATTTTTGATTTTGGATTTGCCTTAATAGAATATAGCACAGAATAACAATTGCTAAGAGGTGAGCCAAGTTTTGAATATTGTGACTTGTTAAAGGTAGAGTAATATCTAGCACGATATTTGCCCTTTGATTATTCTGAAGGATGGGGGCACATTGACACTTGTGTGGTCTGAGAGGGATTTATTACACATGCTCCCTCACTCGCACGGTTTTGTACTTCAATCTTTGAAAATGTTCACTTTTATTTTACACGGATTACGTACTTAATGACTAACATGGATAAGCGACAGAAACTTCCACCACCACTGTTGCAATACCCGGTGACCTGGTGTAGGGTGTATTGCAACTTATTGACTTTCTTCACTCTTATTTTACGATTCTGTTAATTTCAGCCCTGATGAAGTCCAGTTGTAACAAAACGGGCGAAACCCGTGTTGGCATGGCTTGTAGTTGCTGTCGATCAAGATTTTTTGTACAGATGAAAATCATGAAGGAAAAAGAACTTGTGTCTGAATAAGACATTGGACATCAGTGTACTATTGAGTGCTTGGAGCTTGTTTAAGATATATATTCCTAGTTAAATACAGTGTTGGAAATTTAACAAGCACATATTGCCTTCTTACATGGCTACTTGTCAGTGAGACATTACGCCATTTAACTCCTGTATATATTTCAGTGTAACAGTGTCACACACCCGCACTATTCAATTAGTATCTTCGATTTCCGAGCGAACAGTGCTCACTGACTAACATAGCTGAACACGCACTCCCACGGGACTTGCTGGAGCTTCGCGCTCGGCCGATGGTGACAAATCCCCATCAGAAAATTGGATTGCTCTATTTGAAAATGTGTGCCTTGTGGTCTCCTGCATACTTAACTGTCCAAATAAATATACATTTTGATAATTATTGAAAAGGTTTTCACTAAATCACAAAAAGCACACCTTCTGGGTAAAGATGTAGCTTTCTGCCAAATTTGATGTAATTCTGTTCAGCCATTTTGACTGTAGCTTTATTCAGAATTCCCTATGCAGCTTGCATGAGGAAATTGTGTTTTGGGACCACTTTTAGGCCGGCCCATGCTTGATGAATCACCACAAAACATTCCAGGAAGGAGATGAGTTCGATAGACTTTTGGAAAAGATTTGTGATCATTCGTCAAACAATTATTAGCAAAACAAAAAAACCTTTTTCTATGGTAACCAGGTGACCACTGTGAAACATATGTATATTTGCAGCATGTAGATACTCCTGCTCTGCATACTCAGACATCTAGTGTTGGGCTTGGATGTTTTCAGGTTGTTTTTCTTCAAAGAAGTCTTGAGTCACAAAAGTGTGATTTGACCCCCCCCCCCCCCTTTGGTTGGCAATGCACATGGTCACTGGCTCCATGTTAGATTGGCTTTTTTATTCTATCATTGGGTGCTGAGGGGCTCATATTTTCAACATATTTCTTTAAGCTCTTGCTCAGTAAATTTGGTTTCTGACAGGCAAAGAAAAGCCTTTGTTGTCTGCATCTTGCTTGGTGACAACCTCCAGAGATCAACATATAGATTGACTCCCAACTGCCAGGTCCTTGGGCCATGTTCAGGCTATATGTCTCTTGTGTTAAACGATTCCTTTGTAGAGAATGCTCGCAAGGTAATGAAACTCTCTTCCAGTAAAGTCCCTAGTGCCATGCGAAGTTGTCGTGGATTGATAACCATGAGGTATGTAACCTCTGCCCTAACCACAACGATACCATGTGCAAGGCCTGCTTGGCCTTCCACTTAAAGAAAACACTCCAGTATCGACAGGAGAGGAGGCTGGTGCACCATAAGATGCCACAGCAAGCCTCTGACAACGCCCCCTATATCTTCGGAAAACACACCTCGCTCGAGATAGAGGAAGGTGAGATCAACGGCCCCTCTGGCATTCTACCCCATCAGCCATTCTCCGGAGGAGACTTTTTTCCCTCCAAGCAGGTGGAAGAACAGGAGGTTTACCATTCCTCCATAACTTCCAGGATGCAGACAAAAACCATGGGTAAAACCGTGAATATGGTCAGTATTGAAACAATCACTAAGCCTTTTAGAAGGTGTCTTGTTGCGGAAGAGCTCTGCCCTTATGGGAATCTGTTGAGCCCTACATCTAAGGTGTAGCCTTCTGGGCATCCACTGCCTTCTGACTCTGGTATTCAAGGGCTGAAGTCTTCGGAGCATCTACGCTCCTGCACACTGTCATTGACGCTTGTTGGCTTTGAAGTCCAAGACCCTTTTAAATGTCAAAAACGTCCTTCTCTCCAAAGCCAGCTTTGTCGCCCAAGATTCTTTTGGCCTCTAAGATTCCATTAATGGATGGCTCTGAGTATTCAGAGCAACCCACGAGGAGTTGGATGTGAGGCAAAAATCATTCTATTCACCCCAAGGCAGGGAAGACTTCAACAAAGTTGCTCCCATCGAAGCCTACAGGGACTTAAACTTATAAGAGGAAACTCAGGTTTGTGGAAGAGTTTACTTCAAAGTCTCCTTGAGCTCTCAAGCATAAAAGACTCCCTATTAGGGGCACCTGTTCACTCTTCTACATTCCCCATCTTTCACCACCACCATCATCTCTGCGTATATACTCACCAAAGGGATCCCACACTTCTTATTGAGAAGGCAGCCAGTTCCACCTCACTCAACCTTATGAGGCACTATTGGCTTGGAATGAAGAACCCTACCAAGGGCAAAACTGGTCTATGGTTGCTTGTATTATGGTTTAGGGAGGACCTGGCTTGGCAGTTTGGGCTTGACTGGTCCTATTGGAGCAGGGTCAAGACTCATTTGCAAATAGTTGGGTCCACACTGAAGTGGCATAGAGGGGAGATTAGCGATGGAGTGGGGTGCGACCCAGAGTTATTACCAGTGGCTGCCCAAGACACTTTTTGTATACTGCAGTCCACAACTGGCACTTAATTTTCAAGCCCTGGGTGTACTTTCAACACCAATTGTAGGGACTTGCAGACAAGTCAAATGTGTCAATAAGGAATAAGCCAATTTAACCATGTTTAAATGCAAGCACAGGCACTTTATGCACCTTACCCCCTGGAAAGTAGTAGTAGTTATGAAGCCAGCAAAAGTATATGACCCAGCAAAAGGCGAAAAATCCTGGGTGACCACGAAGCAAAGGCAGATTTTCTACACCTATCATATTGCTGTGGAGAAGTGTGGCTCAATGATTTGAGCGGCAGACCCTGTTGCAGAGGTCTAGCCCGGGACCAGGGTTCAGTTCCCCGCCTCGGCGGGTCTTGGGCTCAAAATTCCACGGACCTGATAATTCTCGCCTCGGTGCCTATTCCAATCATGGAGTCCCACTCTGCAACTCTGGGCAATAGCTTGCTTAATCTCCACAACGGCCCCCACAACGCTAAGGATGCCTGACCTCCACCTTGGGGGTGCCCAGGAGTGGACGCCTCACAGGGAAAGCCAGGATGGGTTCCACAGCGGTATTCGTACAAGCGCCTTGAGACCCTTGCGGGTGAGTAGTGCGCTATAAAAGTATCAAATTTACATTTATTTTACATTTACATTAGCTAAACATGTGTAACAACATGGTACTTCCTGTTACAGTTGGCAGATAATTATCTCCCGTTTCCATTAGAAGACTCACTACTAAATATATTAGTTTTAGTTCAATCCGTTTACCCTTTTTCCAGCATTCAAAAAAGAATTATCTTATGAAGTGAGGATGCGGTCTTGAAAGTAAATGGCACTTCTTTTAAATGTAGACTGGGTCTGAAAGAGAAGTAGGGATGAGTAATTTTCCAGCAGCATTCCTGAGAACTACATAGTACCTGCTGAGCTTGTCGTCCGCAGAACCTCTTCTATTAGACAGAGGGTAAAATCCAGACTATAACACCTGCTCTGTTCCTAATCATTTGCTCACAGTTTTTAATAAATGTGAAATTTATTTGGTGCCTCTATCAGAAATAATTGTACGAGGCAGCCCATGCAGTAGTAGGTAACTTAAACAATGGATTAAACTGAGCCGTCTTCGTGTGTCTACAGCAACCGTAATTACTGTACAACCTTCTGAGAACAACGGCTCCATAACCAAAAAAAAGGCTTCCTAAACATCTGAGCAAGTTCTGCGCTTCTTAGATGTGAATAATAGCACCCCAATATCCTCTTCGACCAGTTAATTATCTTAGAGGTTTTAGATTGCTTTATGTTGCTTGCCTTCAGTACAGTTGATATTGAGGTTTTGTTCTGACTAATTTCTCACTGCTACAACGGGAGATAATTATATGCCCACTGTAACAGGAAGTACCATGTTGTTACACGTTTGATTTATCAAAAAGAAACCAAGCTCTTCCACAGTGCCAAAAATCCTCTTCAGTGTGAGCATAGGCACCTTTTTTGCATAAGGTTCCTATAGTGGATGTCTGCAAGGTTGTAATAATACGGTTTGTATGTACTTTTGTTCTAGTTTTTACTTCTTTGATTCTGAATGTAGGCCTGACAAGCGGATGAATCTGACATCTCATCTGTTTTGGTAGTATCCTTAAATTACCCAGTCTGACCTGTGTGTTTCTGTGACATTTCTATAATTTAATGTGTCAAGGGTAAAAATGTAACTAAAAACTTCCCATCTTGTTCCTCTGAGTATACTATCCTGCTGCCATGGATATCAGTCTGACAATCCTGGCACCATATTTTTTAGGGCACTTTTTTCAGCTACTTTTTTTTCCCTTTTTTTAGTTTGAACATATAATAACTATTTGAAATCTTGTTTTGTTTTTTCATGTTTTTTTGTTTAAAAGGGGGTTTCCAAGGTCTGGCTTGGAGGTCAAGAATTTTAAAAATAAGAATCCGAAAAAAATTCTTTGCTGGAGAAACTATTTTGAATAATTAACTTAATGTCCGCGGCATGGAAGCTGTAGATCCCATGCTTTGCGTACTCCTGCCATCTAGTGTTGGGTCTGGAGGTTTGCAAGTTTTTCTTCGAATAATTCTTTCCAGTAACAAAGTAGGTGACTCCTCCTTTAGGTGATGGTGCACATGAGCATCGACTCCATTGTTAGACGTGAATTGCTGCGCTCCGGTTCGAAAGTTTCTCTGGTTCCCCTTGGAGCACTTACCCTCAACAGTATTGTTTTCAATCGCGTATTTCCCTTCTCCACTTACCGTATTTAATACAAAAAACTATTTTTGATCAGGAAACTTGTGGAAGGCCATCTGGCCTATCCGCGTCAGTCCGCCTCGCACTCGATGGAACGGACTCTGAGAAAGTGGCTCTGTATATACTGTTCCCAAATAGGTACAGGGTGTACAGACTCCACAGTCCCCAGAGGTTTGGCAGAGGCTAAAGTTAGATATAACCTTACTCTCTAAAGTGGTAGCTTGGTCGAGCAGTAAGGCAGTATCAGAGGACAGTGTAAAGCATTTGTTGTACACACTCAGTCAGCAAATGGTCTCACACACCCAAGAACTGAACTCTAGGCCAATGGTTTATATAAAAAATATATGGTTGTTTTATTTTAGAACCAACAATAGGTATCAAAATATACTTTCTCAGAATGAGAGGCTTCAGTTAAATACTTTTGCAATATGCAATTGGCTTTTGTAGGTAATAATTACAGGTTGTTGCAATAGGCAACACAATCTCAAACACAATCATACATTGAGCTCAATGTGAGTTTTAAGTTATTTGAATAGATTACTTTCAGGATTACTTTTCTAACTCCAGGACTGAATCCTAGATTCAGTCCTGGGACAGTTCTTGGAAACAAGTGAGTAAATTCGTCGTTACTGTTGTGATTTTTAGGCAATATTTTGCTATTTTAAAAGTTGACACTTTCATAGAGAAACAGTCAATGATTCCCTATGGGAGAAAATTCAAGTTGCGTGTAAAGTATGTTCTCGTTACTTTTGTAATCCAGGGCTGGGCTCCTAGGCTCAGTACTGGGACTTCTTTCTAAAACAGGCAAGTAATTACGTTTTCACAGTTGGTACAATTTTCAAAGAATATTTGTAGTTTGCAAAAAATCGACACTTAGAAGAAATTTCACAGAAAAACAGTCAATGATTTCCTATGGAAGAAAATTGGGTTAGTGGCAAGTACGCTTGTGAGTACTTTTCAGGGTCAGTGCTGGGCACCAAGATCCAGCACTGGGATCTCTCCTAATAGCAGGCGAGTATTGCCGTTTTCGTTACTCGGTTGATTTTAGGTGAATATTTTAAGTTTTAGAAACTTCACACTAAGAAGAAATTTCAGAAGAAACCAGTCAATGTGACCCTATGGAAGAAAATTGGGTTATCGGCTTTTGGGTAAGTACTCGACTGGCAGAGTTAAGGTTCTGGGCACAGACTCACGGGTTCCCCAGGGTCAGGTTGGTACAGTTGTTACATCCTCAGCGGCACTGGGGCGGCCGAGTGCAGAGTGAGTTAGGCCCAATGTTATCCTATGGGAGGCAGGGGGGGCCTTGGTTGGTGGCTGCTGACTAGCAGGCCACGCGGCTGTGGGAGCTGGGCTCCTGGTCACTTGCTCAGGGCAAATCGGGAAGTAGGTAGGAGTAGAAGTTACACTGCCAGGGCCACTCGGACGCCTGGGTGCAGGGTGCTTTTGAGTTTTCGGGCGCTCAATGGATTTCAATGGGAAAGCTCCAGGACGAACAAAGGCTGCAAGCTCGGGGATGAAGATTCTTCAGGTGCCACCACCACTTCGAGAGGTAAGTTGGGGGATAGGTAGGTACCCAGGAGTCTGGCACAGGGGGCCGCAGGGCGCCTGGTGCAGGGGTGCCTTTTGATGTTGGGAAATCTTACCCTCTGTTAATCGCGGTCGGGGGTGTCCCTGGTTTTGAGGCTGCAGGCGTCGTCAGGAGCGTCTAGGTGGGTCCTTGGGTGCCGGATTCGGGGTCACAGTCACTGAGGGTGACGTCCTCTGGGTCTTTGTCCACTCCGGCACAGGCCAGGCTTGGCAGGTGCAGAGTGTGCAGGGTTCGCGGTTCCGGGCTGATGCCAGGGGTTAGAAACTTGCTTTGAGCAGAGCCACTGCTCATGGGAGTACCAGATGCTCAGTCACAAGGTAGCCAGATCCTCTGGGGTTTGTGAGGTTGCTGGCCACAGGAGGTGCTGGGATTTAGCAGGAGAAGGTTCAAGGGTCGACAGGCCGGTAGGGCTGGGGCCAAAGCAGTTGGTGTCTTCCTCTTCTTAGCAGCTGCACGGCGGGTCTTGTTCTTCTTTGCTTTTTCGGAATCTGAGGAAGAAAGGTTCAGGGTGCCCCGATGTAGGGGCGTTACAGGTAGGTAAAGGGCAGGGACCACTGGGTCCCTGCCCTGGGGTGGGTACACACCCTATCCTGCCACTCTACTGTGGGTGGGGGGCAGTAGCCTAGTCCTGATTGGGTAGGGCTTCCCATCTTCAAGATGGCGAGAGCCCGGAGATGTGCTTCACCTCGCCTCTGCCACCAGAGGGGTGGGGTTGGCAGAGGCTGGCACATCCCCCGTCCTTATTTGGGGTTTCAGGTCAGTCTTCCCGCCAGAGTGGGGGTCAGAACCGGTTGGGGCCAGTTTGCTGGGTACAGCAAGTGGCCTGGAGAAGCTCACAAAGGCGGCATGCCTTTGAAGCTTTCCCCTGCTCATCCTGGGGGAGGAGACCTAGCAACTCGCCCAGGATATGCATTGTTGCAGGCCCAGGAGAGCGGGGGCTCTCCACCCAGGGGTCCAGCAACATGTCTGCTGTGTAGCAGCCTAAGCAGCCTCCCAGACAAGATGTGGATTGTAGGTTAGGTTTCAGGGGGCATCTCTAAGATGCCCTCTGTGGTGCTTGGTACATTAAATCCCACACTGGCATCAGTGTGAGTTTAATGTGCTGAGCAGTTTGATACCAAACTTCTCAGTCTTCAGTGCTGCCATTACAGTGCTGTGGCCGTTCGTGTTTGACGAGCTCTCAGCACCATCTACTCTTAAATGGCAGCACTGCACTTACAGTGCCCAGGAATGGACCTGGGTACTGTAGGGGCACAGGGCTCATGCTCCTGTGCCCACACCACTGGCATAGGGCACCCAGCTAGAGGGGTGGCTGATGTATGCCAGGGCAGTGTAGGTTGTGGGCATGGCACACAGGGATGTGTGCCATGTGGACTCTTTGTTTTGTCTTGTACCCAGACACTCAGCCTGCAAGGGCAGTGTGTTTGTGTTGGGGTACAGGGCCTCTTAGGGTGGCACAATAAGTGCTGCAGCCCTTAGAGGCCTTGCCTGGTCACAAGGCCCTGGGTACCTAGGGTACCATTTACCAGGGGCTGACATGTGGCCAGGGTTTGCCAATTTGGGGTTTTAGGTTTTAGGGAAGGAACATAGGCCCTGGGCACCTGATTGGCAGGAGTCCAGGGCACACTCAGTCAAAGTACATTCTGGAATTCAGCAAAAAGTGGGGGCATACCATGCAAGAAAGATGGCACTTTCTCACAGACGCCATTCAAATTCTGGCCTTGGTGCCACACCAAGTTCTTGTGCACTGACTTGCACGAAGTGTGCAACTTGTCCTTATCTCTGGAGCACAACGAACAAGAATGAGACGCGTGTAAATCTTTCAGCTTGAAGAAAACGCCCCGCGACCGTCTGGCTCGATGTTGCAACATGCAGAGTACTTTCCGGACCTCTACGGAGAAGATTCCAAACAATGAACCGGCTACGCCATAGGGGCCAAGGAAGAACCAGAGGACCCTGTCTCCATCTGAGTCCTGCTCTGATGTGGATGAAGTTATTCCGCAAGGTCCGCGCACGTGAGTACCGATTCTCCCTTGCCCCAAAGTCCAACTTAGCCGAAGAAAAAGGCTCAGGCTTCACATCTGCCTTCGGGCCATGGTCGGCACCGAGAACATGTTTCCAACGCCCTGCCTTCAGGCTCGGCACCGACGCGTACATCAAAGCCTTCTGGCTTGGGGTCGAGTCGGCCACACTCTGGCACCAAGCCAAAACCTTTGGGGTGGAAGCCAAAACCTGTCTCGGGCCAACATCCTTCGATGCCGAAATCGTCTTCAGGACTAAAATCCTCTGCCCCAAGACACCGGCACCAAAAACTTTGTGCCAAAGCAAAAAGATGCTCCGATACCATCGAAGGAGCCACATTTCAATGCTCCGCCTCCAAAACTGGACCCGGAACGAACTGTACATTAATCCAAAAACTAGACATATTGCGACCAAATTGCTACTCAAACGCAAATCTGACTCAGAGGAAGCCTATCACATTCCTTTAAAGAAGGATGTGGGTACTAACCCTTCTCCTCCTCCTCCTCCTCCTCCTCCTCCTCCTCCTCCTCCTCCTCCTCCATCGCCTCCTTCCCCGGAAACACAACACTGGTTAATTACCCCTACTAATTCACCACCACCATACACACCTGATGATCAGGGTGATGGGGACAATGATCCTACACCTACAGACCCCTAGAAGGATTACAACACAGATTCACCCACAGGTAACGATCCTGATCTCTGCCCTACTAAACCTTCTCCACCAGATGACAACGTAAGCTATATAGTACTATTAAGCAAAGCTGCTGATTATGACTGGGTTCAATTACACAAAGAATCTCTAGAAAAGGATTTCCTTTTTGAAACCCTTAGCAGTTGCCAAAGATCCACTCACACACTCCCTATGCTCCAAGGTATGCTAAGACATGTGGATGACCTATTTAAGGATCCTGTTCGGGCACGTATTCTCACCCCCAGGATAGACAAAGTATAACTCTGCACCATCAGATCCAGTTTAGATCAAGGGCCAGTTACCCTTGGATTCCTTAGTAGATTCTAATACCCGTAAACGGGCCAATTCTCAAACTTCAGGAGATGCTCCACCTCCGGACAAAGAGTCTAAGTTGATAGACGCCTCTGGTAAAAGAGTAGCCTCCCAAGCTGAAAATGTCTGGCGCATTTCTAACACCCAAGCCCTTTTAGCCAGGTCCTAAAGGGCGCTTTGGGACAAAAAGGAGCAATTGTTCCAATTCCTGCCTGATGAGCACTAGTCCAAAGCTCAAGACTTAGTGCAAGAAGGAAAGCTCATCTCTAACAATTCCATTAGGTGCGGGTTAGATGTGGCTAGAGCCGTCAACACCAGTGTGCTACTAAGAAGGCATGCATGGTATTTCTGGGTTTAAACCAGCAGTTCAAGCTTCTATTCTTAACACGTAAACAACACCTCTTTGGTCCTGTTGTAGACACAGCCTTGGAAAATATGAAAAAAGACAGATGTGGCGAAATCTATGGGAGCCCTACAGTCCCCTTCTGGCCATGGTTCCTTTCGGCGCTCTTATCGTGGGGAGTCCAGGAATACCTCCTCAGACACTGCCTCTACACCGTAGAAGGGCAACAATCAGCCTTCTACTTTTATGGATTTCTTCAGAGGGGGCTAAAGAGGCAACAATGGCAGAGGTAAAGGTTCCGACACATGCACCTCCCCCTCCAATACCAAACAGTGACTTGACTACACTGCCTCCCCCACCAATCATTTAACACCTGTCGGGGGCGTCTTTCACAATTCCTACCTATCTGGCAATCAATAACCACAGACAAATGGGTGCTAGGAATTATCCGTTCTGGTTATTGCCTGGAGCTTACCAACAATCCCCCCAAACATTCCTCCACGTTCACACAAAATGTCACCAGACCATTTACACCTCCTCAAACGAGGTTCAATCTCTCCTTTTGAAGGGCGCCATTGAGCCCGTACCACTACAATATTGGGGGTCGGGTGTATACTCCCTGTACTTTCTCATACCCCAACGGCTGGTTATCTCCGACCTATTTTAGACCTCCATGAATTAAACCTTTACATACAATCAGACCACTTTCACATGGTGACGCTTCAACAAGTGCTTCCACTGTTACAACGGGGCGGCTTTTTGTCTACTCTGGACTTTAAGGACTCGTATTTCCACATTCCAATACATCCTGCTCATTGCAAATTTTTTGCATTTTTAGGTATAGGTGGCAGCATTACCAGTTCAAGGTACTCCCATTTGCAGTCACCACTGCTCGCAGAGTCTTTACGAAATGTCTGGTGGTAGTCTCTGCTCACCTACGAAGACAACACATTAATGTCTTCCCGTACTTGGACGACTGGCTCATCAATGCCAGTACGTACCCAAAGTGTCTCCAGCACACACTCATAACACTGCAGTTACTGCACCAACTGGGGCTCACAGTCCATGTGTTGAAATCGCATCTTCAACCTTCCAACTCTGAAAACTATCTAGGAGCCACTTTAGATACTCAAAAAGCTCTGGCTTTCTCCAATTCAGCCAGAATTTGCAATATTCAGGCTTCAATTCTTCAGTTTCAGCCCACTCGCTCACTACCAGATCGAGTGTATATGCAGCTGCTGGGAATGATGCATCATGATTGTTCCCATGCCAGGCTTCACATGCGTCCCCTTCAGGAATGCTTAGCAAGTCAGTGGAACCAGTCTCAGGGTCTCTTAACCAATCTAGTGTTGGTAAACGGCCATACACCTCGCTCTCTGCAGTGGTGGAACCCACACAATTTGTCAGAAGGACAGACCTTTATAGACCCTGTTCCACAGACAATACTAACAGCAGACTCGTTGCTCACTGGTTGGGGAGCTCATCTCCAGAAACACACAATTCAAGGCTTGTGGAGTGAAAAACAAATAGCTCTCCAGATAAATCATCTAGAGCTGCTAGCAGTGTTGCAAGCTTTCAAAGCCTTTCAAATTCACCTTGTAGGCAAAGCTGTTCTAGTTTGCACTGACAACATAGCAGCTATGTATCATATACAAAAACAGGTTGGGGGACCACACACTCTCCAGCTGCCACACTAGCTCAAGACATTTGCAAAGTGGCCATACACCACACAATCTATCTCCTAGCAGAACACCTCCCATGAGTTAACAATCAGATTCCTGACCTTTCTCAGCAGATGGAGGCAGCAAATCCACGAGTGAGAACTTAACCCTCAAGTTCTCCTCTCATATTTTCAAAGTTGGGGGTTTCCTCAAATAGATCCTTTCGCCACACACAAATGTAAAATGCCCAAACTTCTCCTCTAGTTATCCACACCGGCTCTCCCAAGGCAATACACTATGGATGAACTGGTCCGAGATATTTGCCTGTGCTTTTCTGCCTCGTCCGCTCATTCCATCAGTGGTTCGGAAACTCAGGCAAACATCCCTCACACTGATTTTAGTAGTTCCCACATGGGCCCGTCAACCTTGGTTCACGACCCTGCTGGAGCTATCAGTAGTTCCACACCAAAAGCTGCATCTCACATCCAATCTCCTCACACAGAGCCATGGAGAAATCAAACACCCAGATCCCAAAGAACGAATCCTAGCCATCTGGCTCCTGAAGCCAGAGTTTGGTTATCTGAATCTTCCACCAGACTTTACGAACATTATCAGAGGCCATAAAACCTACTACAAGAGCTTGTTACGCAGCTAGATGGAAGTGTTTTGTTAATTATTGTAATAATATCAATCCTCTTGATGCTTCCATACAAAATAATTTATTTGTTACACCTGCAGCGGTCAGGATTAGCTTACACTTCTATCCGTTTACATCTCGCAGCGATAGCCACTTATCTGCAAAACAGGCAATATTTATCTCTCTTTAGAGTACCAGTTATCAAAGCTTTTATGGAAGGACTAAAGAGTTATACCATCAAGACTTCCACCTGCCCCAGTGTGGAATCTTAACATAGTCCTCACACGATTAATGGGCCCACCTTTTGAACCCATGCATAAATGTGAACTTTAATTTCTCTCGTGGGAAATCGCTTTCCTCATTGCAATCACTTCACTGAAGAGAGTGAGTGAGCTACAGGCACTAACCGTTTTCCAGCTTCACGAAGACAAAGTGGTTTAGCAGTTATGTTATCTGCATTTATAACGCGCGCGGCTACTCCGAAGAGTGTCCCGGCGCGGCCCAAGAGGAGACAACATCATAACCAGACCTTATGCGAAGAGATGTGTTTTTAAAAGTTTCTTAAACTCCAAGGTCATCAGAACAGCGAGGCGAAAGAGGAAGCGCATTCCAGGCGCGCCCAGCGAACACAACCAAAGAGGAGCCACCATGCTTATGACGTTGAAATCTAGGTATCTTCATCAGCCTTAATGAAGCGGAGCGTAAGGCTCTCCCCGGCACATAGAATTAAAAACGTCTCTGCAGGTAACCGGGGCCTTGACCATGTAGAGCACGATGGGCCATAGTGAGGGCTTTAAATACTACACGAGCCCCGACCGGTAGCCAATGAAGGGAACGGCGGTACTCATTCACGCTGTGCCTGGGCGCCAAACCCCCCAACAGGCGGACCGCCACATTCTGGGTCACCTGAAGCTTGTTAAGGGAGTAGGCAGGGATCCCAGCATAAAGAGCGTTGGCATAGTCAAGTCTGGATAAGATCAGAGCCCGAACCACCGCTTCCCTGGCAGCCTGCGGAAGCAGCGGAAGGAATCTTCTCAGGATTCTGAGAAGGCCGAAACAACAGCCGGTCAGACGCTTAACCTGGCTAGCAAAGGAGAGGTTACAATCAAAATAAACCGTTAAGTTCTTAACCGTCTGACTCGTAGAGGCGGGCAGAGGGAACCCAGGAGGCCAGAGCGACTCTCTAAATCCGAGGGGGAAGTCCCCAAACAATAAAACCTCTGATTTGTCCTCATTGCACTTTAACTGGGCAACTGCCAGCCACTTGAAAACCGAGGAAAGACACCTCTGCACGAAGTCTACCGAGGCCCCCTGCTTCTCCCACGTGAACAGAAGTTGGGTGTCATCAGCGTAAGCAATAACCTTAGCCCCCAACCTCTCCGCTAAAGCCACCAGGGGAGTGAGGTAGATGTTAAACAAAAGGGGGCTAAGGGAGGAGCCCTGAGGGACCCCCGTGCTCACTTGTAGAGGTGACGAAGCACAAGGAGGTAACCAGACTTGTTGGAGTCTGCCCTCCAAGAAAGACTGAATCCAGTCCCAAGCAAGGTTGGACACCCCGATCTCAGACAGTCTTCGCAGGAGCAATATGTGGGGGACAGTGTCAAAGGCCGCCGACAGGTCAAGCAGCACAAGGGCTGCCTTCCCACCGGCGTCCAGACACTCCCGAATGGCCTCTGAGACTTCCACCAGAGCACCTTCCGTGCTAAACGAGGAACGGAAGCCAGATTGGGCTGGGTGAAAAAGACCCGCTCCCTCAACAAAATCCGATAACTGTCTGCTCACAATCTTCTCACATACCTTTGAAAGGCTAGGGAGAAGAGAGATAGGCCTGTAGTTCCCGGGCGATAAGGGTTCAAGACTAGGCTTCTTTAGTAAGGGGAGAACTTTAGCCTGCTTCCACCCGGACGGGACCCTGGCTAGCTGTAGGGATAGGTTAATGATGTAATTAACCTCCCCATTCACCGTCTCAGCAACAGATGCCAAGAGTCTTGCTGGGCACGGGTCGTCCGGCGAGCCGGACTTAAGGCCCTGCAAAATTCTTAAAGTGCAGGACAAGTCCACCGGTGTGAAATTCGAAAGGGAGTGCTCAAGAGGCAGGGCGCCGGGAGCAATGGGCGGTGAATCCAGAGGAGCAGTGGGTCCATCTAAAACAGCAGGGATAGAGAAGCTACTCTGTATCTTTAAAATCTTATCCCGGAAAAAAGTGGAGAGTGATTCGCACCAGTCAACTGTCACCGGAAGAACACTGCTCTGCGCCACAGGGGACATGAAGCTCTGGACGATAGAGAAAATCTCCTTGGAATTATTCTGAGCCTGAACAATCCGGCTGGAGAAGGCCTTTTTTGCCAAGACGATGGCTTTATAGTAGATTTTCTGACCCTGTCTGAGATTAGCCTTAGCCACCGGACAGTAGTTCCCGACACGCCAAGACCGTTCCAATTTCTTGCATCCCTGCTTCAGCAGGTAGAGGTCCTCCGTAAACCAAGGTTTAGAAGGTGAAACCCTAGTTTGTCTGGCCGAGGTTGGCGTGGCGATTAACGCCAGGGAGTCTTGGAGCCAGTTGGAGAAGGCAGCTAAAGACTTATCCAGATCATGAGGCAGTGATGGCCTATGGGCCTCCAGCGTCTTAGCATAGAGAATAGGATCGACCTTTTTACATGCTGGTTTATGGCCAACGGCAGATCTAGTACTAGGAGAAGAAACGACCCACGAGAAACCAATTAGGTGATGGTCAGACCAGGAAACCGGGAGCGGGGTTTTGATGGAAAGGGGGAAATTAGAGAAGATAGGATCAAGAGTATGACCTCCCAGGTGGGTCGGCTGATTGACCCATTGTGAGAGGAGAGCCGACTGGCAGATGTCCATGATCTCACATGTGTCCCTTGCGTTTTTCAGGTCGAAATGAATGTTAAAATCACCTAAAAGCAGATAGTGAGAAAACTGCAAGGCTCTCGAAGAAATCGCCTCCGCACATGCCTGAAGAAATGTGTGTGCCGCCCCTGGAGGGCGATAGATCAGAGAGCCGCCCAGAAAGAAGTGGGCAGAGCAACGGATAGTAAAATCAAGTGCTTCACAGCCACCCCACGAACTGAGGGCACCCTTGTGCAGCTCCCACTTCTCTTTAAAGATGACAGCCAGCCCCCCACCACGCCCTGTTATCCGGTCTAACCTGGAGATTTTATAACCCGACGGGACAGCCAGGGATATAATCGGGTCGGAGGAATTGTCAAGCCAAGTCTCTGTTACAAAAAGAAAGTCCAGTGACTTGTCGTCCAAAAGATCAAATACATCCGTGTAATGCTTTTTCAAAGAGCGGACGTTGAGCAACGCCGCCGAGAAGACAAAATCATCATTAAATGTAGAAGTCACTACAGTAGGACCCAGCTGCAGCCGAAAGCCACAAGCAGAACATACAAAGTCACGTACCCCTTGGAGATCAGGAAAAATCCGATTATCACAGCGGAGACCACGCAACTGAAGAAGCTGCTCACTAGAGTATGGACTGCGACGCGAATCATAGGCACCAAAACGGGCAGCGTAACTGGCCCCGGCCCCCGACGTGCCGCTGACGGGCGCAGACGGGCTTGCCTTAGGCGCGCCTTTGGCGCGCCAGCGGCGCGCCCGCTGCGCTCGTCCGCTGCGCGAACGCGCAACGTCCATTGAAATAGTGCCGGTGGGCTAGAGACTAGAGCGCATACAACACAAAATGGCGCCTATCTCTATGCCACCGGAAGTGAGGAGTGTGAATCCTTTTCTTGATTCACATGCTGTGCATTATTCTGCCATCTAGTGGTTGGGTCCGGAATTCTTTTTGTGTTCTTGTTTTTTAGGTCTCGCCTGGCCCAGCGCATGCGCTGGTCTGGCGAGACTTTTTGAGAGGGCGCCAAAAAGTGGTACCGGGCCAGCCTAGAGCTACAGTGCCTGTGTGCGGGCGCACCGCTTGACCGCGATTACTTTCACTTTCGCGGCCCCACGGCTGCTTTGATGTTTGATCGCGATCACTTTCGCAGCCGCAGGGCCGCTTGGCATAGCCAATAGGTCTCGCTTTTGGGACCTTATAAGTATTTAGTTATGCAACTGTTGCATGGCTAAACACTTATAAAGTCCCAAAGGCGAGACCTATTGGCTATGCCAATGCTTGTTTTTGTTTTGGTCGATGCGAACCAACATTTGGTGCCAGGTACGTCCCTTGTGTGACGTCAGACGGTATCTTGGAGGTCGACGTGAGTGGTGGCCATCTTTAGATTCTTTTTTCCGCTGTTGGGTCTGGAACAAAGTCGGGAAGATCCGAATAATTTATTCAGATTTTTTTCCAAAATATCAAGAAAACCCCCCAAAAAGTTTACTGCGAATGCTCATCCCTCATCGACGTAACTAGAGAGAAGAACACTGTCCCTGAGAAGCTCAGAGGCAGATACTACAGAGGACCTCATTGGTCCACAAATGGCGAGGACATGGAAAACACCCCTTTCAAATTTTGTCCCAAATGCCACCACAAATTCGCTCAACGCGATCTGCACGTAGTTTGTAACCTCTGGCTACCCGAAGACCACCAGGACTAAGACTGCGAGGCCTGTGCGGAGTTTCTGCTGAAAACTCTAAAAGAAGATGCGGTAAGCAGAGAGGCTCACTGTGCCATAATGTCACAGACAACCAAGAAGACTCCCCTCAAAGATCTGGGTTTCTCCAGCGACAAGGACGAACACTGAGTGCCAGCAGAATTGACGCTCAAGTGGTCGGACGTCGAAATTCAAGGGGGACTCCGAAAAGGCATGCACCCAGAAAGATAAGCGAGCCAACGAATAAGACTAATAAGGTAAAACACCACACACATCCGTCCGAACCATAGGGCCATGAACACAAGGCGCAACCCAAGGCAGCCCCGATGCCGAGCAAAAAGGCAATCTAAGGTCAGCCGGGATCGAAAAAGCCCCAAGAAACCCATCCGAAGGCTACAGAGGAGGTAAAATCGCATAAGACGCCGAAACAGAGGGTCTAAGCCGAACCTACGAAGAAGAGCGCCACACCGTCAGTCAGTTGCTGGCGCCAGCAAAAAGAGAAAATCCCCGGCCTCCGATGTCAACAGGGCCCTTGAGGTCAAAAGGAAGAGTAAAAGGCTTGAAGAGGAAAATGACTATTCTTCAAAAGAATTCGATGAATCCCTAAAGGATTTTAAAGTTCGAGGCATGTGGGCTGCTGAATTCATATCTGTGCATAGATCGCCGCCTAGTGTTGGGTCCGGATGATTGCACATTGTTGTCCTGGAAGAGTCTTCGAAGTATCACGAGATAGGTGGCTCCTCCCCTGGACTACAGTGCGCAACGGCATTCCCTCCATCCTTAGATTGTTTTTTTCCACCATTGGGTTCGGATGTCCTAATCTTAGCTCTTAGAGTATTTAGGCCTACTACTCGTCGGTATTGTTTTCGTTTGGCGCCGAGTATCTTCATCGAAGTTAGCCATTTGCCCTTCGACGTCAGCGCCGCTCCCGATCGACGATGGAACCAAAGTCATCGAATAGCCCCTTCAAGCGTTGCCCTCTTTGCAACGCTAAATATGCTCGCTTCGACGTGCTCCTGGTGTGCAACAAGTGCCTCTCTCCAAACCACGACGAAGCCACCTGTATGGCGTGCTCCCGGTTTCGATCGAAGAAAACACTTCGCATTCGTCGAGCAGCTCGGCTCGAGGCGCAGAAAGTTGCGCCAAACCCGGACAACATCTTCGGGACCGAAGATGAGGAGGTCGTGGACCTTGAAGTTCAAGGGGAGATGTCGGATCCGGCGTCGGAGCGTGAGTCAGACTATGATGCCGAGGACTAACATATCCTAGATGAAGAGGAAGACTAAGTCGTCGAACAGGTAGGAGACGACGGAGAGGCCCTTGGGGCCGAGGAGGATAGCTCGGAAGAGGAGCTACGCCCACACGTCCACTCAGGACCCAAGGAGACACTTGATAAGGCTCAGGTCGCGGGATCGCCACAAAGCCTTACCCAAGATCATTCCTCTCGTTCTTCCGCCCCGCTTAAATGCCCGGCGTCGAACTATCCTAAAGAGCCGTCGGTATCGAAAGCGCCATCACTCGATCGACGAGAATCGAAACTGAAGGCAACGGCACTGAAAGCAAAACCGAAAGTGAAAGTCTCTCCACGGCAACAAGGCCTCGAAGCCCTCGGAGCCGAAGACGCAAAAGAAGGCTGTCGACGCCGAAAAGAGTCTTACGAACGTCGAGCCGAAGGCGGCACCTACAATCAAGGTCAAGGTTGCCGACCCGAAAATATCGACGCCGAGGAGCGTCGACATACATATGGCGAGCGGCCCTCGGGAGCCACCCCATTCCAGTCTTCGTGGCCCGAAAACGACCTCCGGTACGGGGCCTGAGGCCACAACCAAAGGGGCGTCGAAGGATTGTGTCCAATCCGCGGCACCGTCTCCCTTTGTAAAGCAGAAGGTGTCGGAGTCGTTATTACGCATTCAAACCAAGGCTTCCATGGTTGGCACAGACACGGCCCCGCAGCCCAAAGCGGTCAGCGCGGTTCACATCGCGTCGACGCACATCAAGGTTGGACTCCCACCAGCGGTGCGACCGAAAATGTTCGACGCCAAGAAGGGTCTCGACCCCCAAGAACCTATCGACCCGAAGAAAACTGTTGAGGCACCGACAGGAATTCCACCAGTAAGAAGAGCGGTTGCTATGCCTCGCGACGATGAGGATCCCAGGCAATTCATCGACGCCAATACTGGTAGACTTTCCATATACAAACGGAAAATAGTGACAGACACCAATGTAGCCCTACAAAATTCCATTGAAAAGAAAAAGACCCACATCACCAGTTCTAGTGGAACAACTTCAATATTGTGCCACAGAACCTCAGTCATTCTCACTCACACACTCCAATGTGGATGCTGGAGATGTTGATGATATAGAGGGCACTTATCCTATGGACACTGACCCTGAAGACCAGAACCAGCCTTGGGTGGACACTACTGATGCAGGGGACCCACATACTGCTCCAGACACACAAGCATATGTGGTAAAAACATCTCCTACTGAGGATACGGCTGCTTTCAATGCCTTACTTGAAAGAGCCGCCAACAATCATGACGTACAGCTCCACACTGATCCTATTGAGGACGACTTTCTAATGGATACCTTCTCTACCTCAGAAAGATCTGTTAAGACTCTGCCCATGCTGAAGGGGGTCCTCAAACAGGCTACTTACATTTTTAAGGAGACCACAAGGGCGAGAGTCCTTAACCCTCGAATTGAAAAAAAAGTATAGGCCAGCTCCTGGGGACCCTGCATACATAAGAGGACAGTTGCCTTTAGACTCATTGGTGGTTTCCAATGCTCGGAAGAGAGCCAACTCACAGACAACGGGTGATGCTCCTCCCCCAGACAAGGAGTCTAAGGTCTTGGATACATCAGGAAAGAGAGTTGCTGCACAGGCAGCTAACATCTGGAGAATAGCCAACACTCAGGCGCTTCTAGCTAGATACGACGGGGCACATTATGATACCCTAGAGAGACACTGCTCCAGCACCTCCCAGATCAGTATAAAGAAGGAGCAGAATCCCTGATTACGGAAGGGAAGCTTATCAGCAATGCTTCCATTAAGTGCGCTCTTGACGCAGCTGACACTGCAGCTAGGGCTATTAACACCAGCGTCATGTTAAGACGGCATGCTTGGTTAAGAATCTCTGGATTCAAACCAGAAATACAAACCACTATACTTAATCAACCTGTCAACCCTCCCTCCCTCTTTGGCCCCGAGGTTGACACCACCCTAGAAAAACTCAAAGGATACAGAGACTGCAAAGTCTATGGGGGCTCTGCAATCACAGCCATTTCGGAGTGGGTCCTTTCGTCGCTCCAGCAACAAAGGGCCATCAAGAAGCCAAAACTCCCAACAGTCGCAGTACACTAAAGGAGGTACACAGACCACCTATAATAAAAATAATAGAGGTGGATACCGTGGCAACAACGTCAAAGGCAGAGGCCGTGGAAACAACAGCTCCAGGTCCTCCGCCACCAACAAACAGTGACGCCTTGTCACTGCCACCCGACCACATAACACCTGTCGGGGGGAGACTCCAACAGTTCCTGCCAGTCTGGGAATCCATTACTACGGACAGGTGGGTGAGAGATATTATCCAGTACGGTTATTGTCTAGAGTTCACGTCCACTCCACCCAACATACCACCAAGACACCATCATATGTCCGCAGAGCACTGGCACTTATTTCAGCAGGAAGTTCTCAGTATGCTCCAAAAAGGAGCCATAGAACTCGTGCCTGCAAAGGAACGAGGATCAGGGCTGTACTCACTGTATGTTCTGATCCCCAAAAAGGATGGATCTCTCAGACCCATAGTAGATTTAAGACCTCTAAACCGTTACATTCTCTCAGAGCATTTTCACATGCTCACTCTGCAGCAAGTACTACCGTTGCTCAGTCAGGGAGACTTTCTCGCAACATTAGACCTCAAGGATGCGTATTTCCATACACCCATACACCCCTCACACAGAAAGTATCTCAGGTTCACTGTTCTCAATCAGCATTACCAGTTCAAAGTCCTCCCTTTCGGGGTAACTACGGCACCCAGAGTTTTCTCCAAGTGCCTGGCTACAGTGGCGGCACACTTAAGGAGACAACACATACATGTCTATCCTTACCTGGACGACTGGCTTATCCAGGGTAAGTCGGCACAGCACTGTGCCAGCCACATGTTCCACACCATTCACCTTCTTCACAGCCTGGGCTTCTCTCTGAATTATCCAAAGTCCCACCTTCAACCCAACCACGTACAGCAGTACCTAGGCGCAACCATAGACACTCTGGCAGCCACGGCACAACCAAATTCAGTCAGGATCAACAGCCTTCAGTTGCTCATAAAGAAATTCAAACCTCAACACTCACTCCCAGCAAGAGTGTTTATGCAGTTGATAGGCATGATGGCCTCCTGCATCTTCATAGTCCCGCACGCAAGATTACATATGCGCCCGCTTCAGGAGTGCTTGGCACGTCAGTGGAATCAGGCCCACAGACAATTAAAAGACCTAGTGTTGGTGAGCGGTCGGGCATACAACTCTCTGCATTGGTGGAATCCACAAAACCTTTGCAAGGGCCGACCGTTCCAGGAGCCTGTTCCACAAATCATACTGATGGCGGACGCGTCTCTCCAGGGCTGGGGAGCTCATGTACTCAATCACACAGTGCAGGGACTATGGACGACACAGCAAAAGAGGATGCACACCAACATTCTGGAACTGATGGCAATCTTCTTAGCCATGAAAGCATTCAAACTGCACCTGTGCAACAAAGTCATGTTGATCCGAACGGACAACATGACTGCCATGTACTACATACAGAAGCAGGGAGGAACACTCTCGCCACAGTTGTCTCATCTGGCTCAGAGCATGTGGAAGTGGGCCATTCAGAGGAACATCTGCCTCATGGCGGAACACCTCCCAGGCAAAGACAACCAGACAAATATAGCAGAGAACTTCAGGAAGGCAAATTGAGGAAATACAGAAGAGATACAATAGATTACAAACTCCATGAGGTATATACTTGGGCCGAAATCTATGCACGTAAGAAGTTTGATCAACGCAGACCCACTACAAATTCCTCAGAAGAAAGTCTAGTGTCAGACAAGGATATCTCCACAACTCGGAGACCAATACAACATGAGCCATCTAACCCGGATATTTCACCCTCCACATCAGGAGCAGTTGAACAAATAGATCCAAATCGGGCAGTGTCTTTTTTATCTCAGGCCCCAGATCAAGGACAACCACCAGCTACGCAGAAAGTCATATCAAGCACAAGAGACCGACCAGGCGAGGACAAGGGCGGCAAATCATTGCGCAGCGGGAAGAACATTCCTGAATAGTGAATATTTCCTCACTCAATCTCACACCACAGCAAAAAAGTTTTGAATAAAGGCCTCTCCTTTGTACCGACTAATACCACCAACAGTATTGAAATTGATATAACCATCTTTAAATTTATGCGTACATTACGGTTACGCCATTTTTTCACCAATGTGGTCAACCAGGATTCAACTCAGATTATCGACACTACCAAACAATTTAAACCCAAAACCACCTTTTTGGTACCAGTGTCACACAAAATGTTAGACACCTTTGAAATCATGGTCCAGAAGGACATACAGACCTTAACTCACTCAAAACAAACATCACAATTTAACTCAACAAGAACGGTATACAATCAGAACGGTAGCACAGAATCCAGACATCATCATTCAACCCGCAGATAAGGGAGGAGCAATAGTCATCATGGACACCTCATTTTACAACCAGCAAGTCAACCGACATGTACTGGATCCTGACATATACCTACCCCTAACAATTGATCCTACTACGGAATTACAAACCATACTAAATGACATACTACAAAAAGCCATTGATCATGGATGGATTGAAGAACCCACCAAAAAATTTCTTACAACCATCAATCCACGCAGGCCCCATTTGTACATGATCCCTAAGATTCATAAAGATCTTCATAACCCACCGTTCAGACCAATTGTCTCTGGCTGTGGTTCACTATTTGAGCCTATTGGCAGGTATTTAGACCATTACCTCCAAAAATGTGTACAAAACTGGCAATCATACGTGAAAGACACCACAGATTTTCTCCACAAGCTTGAAAACATTCAATCAGAAGTACAATCATCATGGTTATTATGCACCATTGACGTGGTGGCATTATATACATCCATACCTCATATGGCAGGAATTGAAGTGGTTGAGTGGGCTATACTACAATGCAATGACATTGATGTCGATAAAGTTTTTCTCTTACAACTACTGCACTTTTGTCTACATCACAGTTACTTCAACTGGAACGGGACGTATTATGCCCAACTCTCCGGAACCTCCATGGGTTTTTCGGGAGCACCTTCGTATGCAAACATCTTTATGGCACACTTTGAACAACAGCACATTTTCAACAACCCTACATGGTGGCCAAACATCAAACTATACTGTCGTTTCATTGATGACATATTTCTAATTTGGACAAATTCAAAAGACGACCTTGAATGCATGATTCAAACCATTAACACATATGATCCCAGAATTCAGGTAACTCACAAGATTCATGAACACACCATTGAATACCTTGATGTTACCATTCACAAGTCACAGGAGGGCAATACACTCGAAACATCCATCTTCTCAAAGCCAACTGACCGAAACAATGCATTGGATCACTCCAGTTTTCACCCTAGGAGTCTCATAAGGAACCTTCCATATTCACAATTCATCAGAATAAGACGCATTTGTTCCAATCCACAGACAGCCCAAGATAAAATAAATGAATACAAACACAAATATCACTTAAGAGGTTATCCGGAGAGAACACTACAAGAATGCGCACAAAGAGCATCAATGAAGAATCGAAGGGAACTTCTTCAAGTCACCCCTATGGTTAAAAAAGACAATATAGAGTTTGTATCTAAATATACCACAAGCTCACCAGCAATCAAGAGGATAATCAATAAACGGTGGGAACTTCTGTCTAACGAACCAGACTTCAACCATATTTTCCAGGAACCTCCGTTACATGCATACACCAGAGGTAGAAACTTACGAGAATTACTAACTCCTCCTCGAAAACAAATCATGACTACAGCCCCCAAAGGAACTTTGAAATGTTCAAATTGCTCACACTGCAATAATGTTATATTGGGACATGAACTAACACACCCAATCACTGGACAAAAAATAGCATTACGACACACCAGTGACTGCAACACAAGCAACGTAGTATACAGTATCAAATGTCCATGCGGCAGACTGTATATTGGCAAAACAGAGCGAAAAATCAAAACTCGCCTTACAGAAAATAAAAGTCGGATAAGAACAAGGAACTTAAATTCATCTCTTGCTGTTCACTGGTCAGAAGCTCATCACTCAATCTCCCAACTGAGATTTCAAATTGTAGAACATGTACAAACAACACCGGGAGTTAATACCCATCTCAGACTACTCCAAAGAGAAACATATTGGATAAAATTTCTGGACACAATGCTCCCAAAGGGGTTGAATGACAGACTGGACATGGCATGTTATCTTTAACTATCACAAAATATCCTCAAAATGCACAAGTAAGATAACTTATCAGTAGTGTGGGATTTATTGTCTCCGTTCATTGCAAACCAGGTCTTATCCCCACACGCAGCAGGATGTTTCATTCATATACACATTGGGTCATAACAGCAATAACGATGAGGGTCCTCATCACTTAACACTATACATCACCCTTTAATTCATTAATTCATTGGTTCAATTTTTCTTACTCATCATTATTTATTTATTTTTCAGGCGCGGTACCATGCTTTTAACACCAATCGAATATTCATTTATTCATGCCTCTGAATATCCTGAATGGCATGCAACAATTGATTTATCAATATATAGCGTACATAACTCGTTATTTTTCTATGTTCTCGGGTTCACTTTGTTCATTGGAAGTAGTGATCTAGAAACCTAGTCACCCTAGGTATTACCCTTCTATCACGTTTACCAAGCTATAATTATCATTGGGTACTGCTATTCATTATATAAAGTCAGTCCAGTTTGAGTAATCACAGTAAATTATTTTCCCATTTTCCACGGCATTTCGTATATATCACATTCTTCATTCTGTTTTTACCCGGCGACTGTAAACATTCCACATATTTTAGGATCTTCGTACAGCTCACTACTGTATTATTTCATCCATTTTACAACCACTCCATGGCGCACTATCACGATCGATGTCTTTACCGTCTAACTTTAGTCCCCTTTCAATACTGACACCCCATCGCATTCAGGCTTTTAAATTCTCATCCCGTTGAAGCGTGTCGTGTGAGCCACCCGCACCAGACTCGATTACGGAACCATTAACTTGGCAAAAGGTAAATTTTAGAGTATTAAATCTCTCGTACCATTCACGACACGTCTTAGTGCTGAAAACTCAACGCGCTACATTTCTTGATTTCTAGGCTGTCACGCTTGCTTCTTGGCAGTTACTTGATCACGGGACTACATAGTCCATCGGTAAGCATCTGAAAACTTTCTTTGCACCTTATTAAATGCGTTCACGGACTGCAAGCTCACGATGTGATATTCTTTGATTTACAGATTACAGTGACTTAATCTTGTCGAGGTAACATTCACCCATACTCATCTTACTTAATCTTCATGCTTATGTTTGAGCATTATAATCTTACTCAGTTTTCGTATTATTTAGGTGTTTTTAGTGCCACTTTCTACACAGGTAAGCCATTCTCCTCTACATTATCCATTCCACTTTCCAGACTTTATGACCCCACACACAATACTCATTATTTTTCTGGTTCATTTCAGCATTATCAAACACAGGCACTTTAAATACGGATCATACAGGTACGCATAGCAACATAAGCTTCAAACTTAGAGCCACACATGGTGTCATCTTTAGCATGAATACTCACGAATACATTTATTTTTTCCAGATTGGCCCCTGAAGAAGGAACCTCAGTGTTCCAAAATGCATAGGGCATGTGAATTTTAAATGCAATTATGTGAACTTTCAACATATTTGTAAAATGACATGGAACACATGTAAAATTGATGTGTATGTTTTTTTGAAATTGCTCATCTTGGGTAACTTTATTTGATGTTGAAAAAGTAACAAGACAGAAACACGTTAGATTCCTCACCTTAGAATATCCCCAGGCGTCAGACTGGATCCGGAAGATTTTTCGTCAGCAATACCCCTTGCGCGTCGCTAGGCGTCGTCTGCGGCTCCGCGTCCGTCGTCGGCGTCGTACGCCGGAATGACGTCGTCGGAGTACTTGGACGCCGCCCTCGCGCGCTGACGTCAGTTCTTCTTTTTCCGCGCCAGTAAGCGCAGATCCGGGAGAGCTACCCCTTTAGTCACTTTTTGACTAACTTTTTTTTCCGATCCTTTTTGATCTTGTCTCGACTCCGGTGCCGGTAGTATGCCTGGTTTTAAAGCCTGTGCTGACTGCAGCCGCTTGATGTCTGTTATGGACCATCACCGCCGGTGCCTTTACTGCTTGGGCCTCGACCACGACGCGGCGTCGTGTGCGGACTGCAAGGCCCTGACCTCGAAGGCTAGACGGGAGCGGTCCCGTAAGCTTCTCGAGCTTCGCCACACGGCTCCGCGCCCCTCTCGATCCCGGTCCAGGTGGAGGTCCAAGGATCGGTCGCGGAACCGCAGCCGACGTCATCATCGATAGTCTGGCTTCAAGTCTTCGGGTAAGTCGAAGCACTCCAAGAAGTCCAAGAGGCGACACCGCTCTTCGGACTCCCCTCGCCGGTCGCGCGACTCAGCCGAGGGTCAGGGTGGTTCCACCCCCGCGGCTCCAGCGGCGCCTCAGGCGCCGCGCAAGTCCCCATACCCATCAGTGCCTTCCTCTCGGCCATGAGGAACCTGGCTCCGCCGTCGATGCCCGTTGGTGCGCCTTCGGGCCCCGCGGACCCGACTGGGCAACCTTGCCTGCCGGCGGCTCCGGCCCCGGCGCCGCCGACGGCTCCGGCCTCGATGCCGCAAGCGCCCGAGGGACCCGTTCCCCGAGTCCCCGCCGACGCCGGTCGACCTCGTCACGCCTCCTCCGCCGGCGTCGACACCGGTTCCACCCCCGACACCGGTTCCACCCCCGACGCCGGCTCCGCTCGGCGTCGAGCCCCGTTTCAGCCCCGGTCCGGGCCCGGCGTCGATGGACGCCGCGTTCGGCGCCGCTGGAGACACATTTTGTCTATCGCCCGGCTCCGATCCTTCCTCCTGCATACCAGGAATCGGATGATGGGGGCGAATGGGAGGGATCAGAGGATCCTATGGCCGCTCAAGCTCAACTGTCACAGGACTAGGCAGATGAACTGGGGGAGGCCAGTGGTCTGGATACCTCTCCAGACACTGGATTCATCTCTCCTCCGACTGTGGCTTCGGAGGAGGGTGCTGCTTTCTCTGTGGTGCTGCGCAAGGCGGCCGCAGCCCTTGGGCTCGAGCTACCTGCCGTGGCTGTGAGGACTAACGTCCTCACTGAGGTGCTTCAGTCTGCAGCAAGCTCCACTGAGCCTCTGCTGCCATTCAATGAGGCCCTCACTGACGTTCTGCAGGGTACCTGGTCCAAGCCCTCTGTGGTAAATAAAATTCCTTTACCTGGACTTAATTTGATACAGAAACATAATAAAATAGCTCAGTAAAATGAGAGGCAGAATCCGTGGTATTAGAGGTTCGGAATGGGCTTTATTCCAGTGATCGATTATAATCGGTTGCTCCAAGTTCCATCACCACGGG
Source organism: Triturus cristatus (assembly GCF_964204655.1). Taxonomy (NCBI): domain Eukaryota; kingdom Metazoa; phylum Chordata; class Amphibia; order Caudata; family Salamandridae; genus Triturus; species Triturus cristatus. The sequence continues at coordinate 925,896,221 of NC_140584.1, forward strand.
GGTTCAGGAAGTGAAGTACATACATTATTGACATGAAATGACTTTTATAGTACATACATTACAATGAAGCGAATGCAGTAGGCGTAACAATTGATAAGGAAAATGACGATTTATCTGCGTAACCAAAAATGGGTGTAATAAGGAGTAAAAAGGAACATAATTGGTTATTGTAGGAGAGTAGGGTCTGCTTTCTATGTTCACCCCCACTTTTTGCTTTTGCTTTACTGGTTTTCGACTTAGATGTGGCTGTGGGCCTGCTAATCAGACCCACAGCCCTGCTGTTCTCTCTCTAAATTAATACTATGTACTTTAGGTGCATAACCCATTTGGATAGGATCACCTTATTGGCCCCTGTACAGTGTACCCTAGGTACCCAGGGCATAGGTGTACCCTAGGCCTACCAGGGGCTGCAGCATGTATTGTGCCACCCCTGGCCTGGCCTTCCATTTTTGACACAACTGGCTGATCACTCAGCTGGGGCAAGGTCGTGTAATCACCCCTTGCTTAGGTGTAGTATTCCTATACCTAACTTACATATAGACACATGTGTACCTATCAGTCACTCCTATGGCAGGCCTTGACAATCCTGGAGGCAGAGTGCTTGGTAACATGTGAGATGGTGCTCTAGCATGAGCTGAGCCTGTCTGCAGCTTTCGGAACCATGTCCTTATAGCTGTTCTATGATATAGCCTACCATATACTCTTAAAGTGCCTTATAACCTTAGACGGTTATGGTAACTATGGTTTGGCTGTATCAAAGCATGTCGTGTAAGGTGTCTAACACTTTGGAATAATACCCCCATGCCATTTCTGGACATGAGAATATTATTCCCCCCTTCTAGAGGGAAAGACATGTTAAAATCATACTTCAACTGTTAGCCTCTGACCAAAGCCTCAGCATCACATAATGGATGCTGCTGCCACGACACAAGTCTGACCTCCTGCTGCTGGGAGTGATCCTAGCCAGGGAGGCCTGGACAATAGGTTTCCTGCTTGGGGAGGTGCTAGCACCTCCCCAGACAGCCTTTAGTGTATTGGGGCAGGGTGGGCTGAAAGGAATGAGACATGCCTGGGGCACACAAGGTGTTCCTTGCATAGTCCAGTTCAAACCGGCGCTGGGGCACTCCAGCCCCAGCTCTGGCGCGAAACTGGACAAAGGGAAGTGGGTGTAACCACCCCCTCCCAGGTCCCACCCATAAGGCGTGACCTAGCAGGTATCCCAGCCCCCCAGATTAGTATAAGAGTGGGAGTTGGGCCTCAAGACTTTAGATTATCCTGAACCTGCAAAACTGAACAGAAACTCTGGACCTTCGACATTCGACGAAAGAAGAAGACTGAAGAATCTCCCTTGTAGCCAAGGAGTGGCTACCCTGTGCAAACAGGCACCATCAAGTGACTACCCTTTGCTTTGTGAAACGTTCGACGAGGAACCGACTGCAGAGCCCGACCAGAGCCTTGATTTCCAGACTTCTCCGACCCTCATCCACATCTGCAGCAGAGCTGAGATCCGTGGAGGCGACGAGCGACGTGGGACCGGCTACCTGGGAAAAGTGGCTAGTAACTTACAGCGCAGCTTCTGAGGTACCCTCGAAGTTGTGCACCGGGGATTGAGAAGCCCCAACCCCAAGCACCATCTGCACCGAAGACCAGCCCCCCACACTCCACGAGTCCTGCGTGGGGCCCTTCAGCATTTTCCTGCTTGCCGCGTCTGTCCGGTTGCTTGCCCGCTGGCTAGTGGCCTTTGGGACGACGCTCCCTGAAATCTTCTGCGCTGGTTTGGCTCCTCCAGACTGGCTCCCGCTTCTCTGCAAAGAAGAAGCACCCCAGACCTTCCTGGTCTGCACCAGAAGCAAGTCCCTTGTTCTTCGTGGGTTCCGCTTGCCAAGGCTTGGTGAGTCCTAGTCCAACTTCGACGCCGCCGACAGCAAGAGCCTTCGTGGGACAGCTCGCCTCCTGGTCCTGGTCGTCCTCGACGCTTCCTGGTCCTCCTGGCTGCAGCGACAAGCTTCACCTTCACCTGCAACTCTTCACGACATCGCCTGGTTCCTTCCTGGTTCCACGTGGTCACTGGCTAGTGACCTTGACTCTGTCCCCTCTGCTTGCAGGTTTCTTCTCTTCTTGATCCCAGCCTTGGGATCCACCGGACACTCTTCACTGACTGCCTGTCAGCATCTTTCTTCAGGCATCCATAGGAGTCGACGACGAAAACGACGCATCTTCACCCCTATGCACCCGCAGCCTGTGGGCTAGGTAACTTGGGTACTCCGGTGCTCATCAGGATAGTGACTATCCTAGTGTCTAGTTTTCAAGTCTCAACTTCCTAGCTACTCCGGAAGTGTCCTAAATCTATCTATTTCTAAACTGTAACATTGCTATTGACTTTTACGCATTACGCGTGAGTGTTTCCACTCTGCACACGAATCCCGTGGGCCTCCCACTTCCTAACTAACGCTAGTGTAGGGTAGCCCCAGCGATTCCCTAGGCCTAGGCCTATCCTATTTCCGTGACAGTGGTTCTTATACCACTTATTTAGTATATGGTTTGCGTGGCCCCTAGGGCCTAACTGTATTACTTACCTGTGTGACTTACTGTATGCATTAATAAGACTGTGTTGTACTTACCTCTAAACTCATAAAGAGTGCTGAGGGTTTGCTTAGAATAAATACACTTTATTTTATATATATATCTGTTGTGGTGTCCTTTCATTTGGTATTCAAGGGATTATATATGGTATCACAGCTGGCTTCACATGCCATTCAGAGTTTAGCCTAAGACTGCTCTTGTCCATGCTACCACTAGGATAGCTGGTCTATAAGGTTGACTTTACAACCAATCACCATAAGGGTATTTGGACTGATATAAGGTGTACACTATAACTAGTGACATCATACATCAGGCCAACTTCTCACATTGGTGAGCAGCGGTTGGGATCTGAGCTTGCTGTTGTAATACCATTGTAATCTTGAGATACTAAATTGAAAGATCACACAGATATTGTCTAGGTACATATAACATAGATTATTATACTTAAGTCCTACTGGACTTAGTAGTTGTAGGTTGAAGGGAATAACACACCCTGACTACAACTACTAGAAAGGTTTAGTAGATACAACTAGTGTAGGTAGGTGCACACACCACACCCTCACTAGATCATGCCTCTGGGAGGAGATCAAGTAGATGCTCTCTCAGGAGGGGCAGGTCTGCAGAAGACCCCCTCTAGGTATGATACCTTAACATTCCAGGAGATGAGACAATTGTGTACCTCCAGAGGAATAAAACAGGGTGCAAACCCTACCCTCCTTCAGTTAAGACAACTCCTAGAGGAGTATGATGCTCAGAGGGCATCACAGGAAGGTGCCCTAGGCACAGAGGAGGGTCTACCCACCACAGAGGAGTCAGATGGGCCTTCAGATGGGGAGGTAGACAGCCAGAGCCAAGTAAGGAGACTTAGCCAGGCTAACTTAAGTTTACATGGGAGTTTGCATGGGGTCCCCCCATACAGACCCACAAGTAGACATTCACAGAGAAGCAGGAGGGACAGATCCCCTTCAAGGGAATCCATCCACTCCCATGTCTCTAACACCTCTAATGCTTCCTCTCACAGGGGAATGACTTCACCTGAGAGAAAGGAGCATGCAGCCAGAATGAGGGAGGCTAATCTGAGGATTCAGAGGGAAGAACTTGCCCTTGCCAAAGAGAAGCTTGCTCTGGCTAGAGAACAAAAGTTAAGTGGGTTAGAACCCACTGGTGGCAGCAACATTCCTAGGGATAGAGACAGGCACTATGATAATAGAAACCTGAGCAAGATTGTCCCTCCCTACAAGTGTGGGGATGACATCCACAAATGGATAACTGCTTTGGAGAGAGCTTGCAAAGTACAGCAGGTACCCCAAAGTCAGTGGGCAGCTATCTTGTGGCTCTCCTTCTCTGAGAAAGGAAGAGACAAGCTCCTCACAGTTAGTGATGAGGATGCAGATAATTACACTGTCCTGAAGAGTGCTCTGATTGATGGGTTTGGCCTAACCACTGAACAATACAGGTTGTTGTTCAGGGATACCCAGAAGACACAGACTCAGGACTGGACTGACTTTGTAGATTGTGCCACTAAGGCTCTGGAAGGCTGGCTATTGGGAAGTAAGGTTAAGGACTATACAGGATTGTATAATTTGATCATGAGAGAACAAATACTTAACAACTGTCAAAACCAGCTATTGCATCAACACCTGATTGATTCTGATCTGACTTCTCCCCAAGAATTGGGAAAGAAGGCAGATAGATGGGTCAGGACTAGAGTCAAGCAGAAAAACCAGAACCAGGGCGGTGATCAGAAAAAGGCAGACCAGAAGGGTAATGAGCAGAAACAAAAAGACCAGAAGTCTTCACCAGGCCCCCAAAAGGCTCAGGGGGAGGGTGGTTCCAAAAAGGATAAGAAGAAAGAAGGCCAAAAGAAACCATGGTGCAACTATTGTAAGTCTACCTCACATTGGTTTAGTGAGTGCACCAAAAAGGATAAGCCCCCAGCCACCATTGCCCCTAAGGCAACTGTACCCCCTAGTTCAGCTGTAAGTGGTGGTTCCCAGCAAAAGGGTGTAGTAGGGTTAACCCTGGGAACTGAGGAGGATTCTGGCCTAGTCAGAGTGCCTACTCAGGCTGTCCTGATCTGTGATGGGGACTTAGCTTTGTCCTCTACTGTAGGCCCCAGTAACCTGGGCAAGTACAGACAGACACCTTTTATCAACCAAAGAATGGCTCAGGCCTACAGGGACACTGGGGCTAGTGTCACAATGGTGACACCTGCTTTTGTGGACCCTGGACAGATCATACTAGGTGAGAATTACCTAGTGACCAACGCTAGCAATGCCACTACCTCCCATAGTGTGGCTATTGTTAACTTCTCCTGGGGAGGGGTAACTGGCCTCAAGAAAGTTGTTGTTAGTTCAGACCTTCCTGTAGAGTGTTTACTGGGCAATGATCTTGAAACTTCAGTTTGGTCTGAAGTGGAGTATAGGACCCATGCAGAAATGCTGGGGATATATGCACATGTCCTTGCTGTGACCAGGTCACAGGCCAAAAAGTGCAACACTGAACAAGTGCTGGATCCTGAAACTATGGACCAGTCACACTCCAAGAGAAAGAGCAGTAGGGTTAAGGCTGTGCCTTCCCCCCTGCCTCAGGTGGTGGATCAGCCCTCCCAGGAGGATGATTCTGAGAGCCCTGAAGGAACTGTCCTAGAAGAACTTGAACCTGATCAGGTTGAGTTTCTTGGGACAGGGGGACCTTCCAGGGCAGACCTGAGGCAGGCTCAATTAGACTGCCCCTCTCTTGAACCCCTCAGACAGCTGGCTGCTGCTGAGGCTGCAGGGAATGCTCAAGGTACCCATAGAGTGTATTGGGATGAAGGGCTACTGTACTCAGAGGCTAGAGACCCCAAGCCTGGTGCATCCAGGAGGTTGGTCATACCACTGAAGTTCAGAGGCTTCCTTCTAACCTTGGCCCATGATATTCCCCTTGCAGGACATTTAGGCCAGAACAAGACTTGGGACAGGCTTGTCCCTCACTTTCACTGGCCCCATATGTCAGAAGATACTAAGGAGTTTTGTCGCTCCTGTGTCACCTGCCAAGCCAGTGGCAAATCAGGTGGCACCACAAAGGCCCCCCTCATACCACTACCTGTGGTGGGGGTCCCCTTTGAAAGAGTGGGCATAGATATTGTAGGACCAATGGACCCACAAACAGCATCTGGGCACAGATTCATACTGGTGATAGTGGACCATGCCACCAGGTACCCAGAAGCAATTCCCCTGAGGACCACAACAGCTCCTGTTGTGGCAAGGGCCCTGCTTGGAGTATTCTCCAGAGTGGGCTTTCCAAAGGAGGTCATTTCTGACAGAGGTGCCAACTTTATGTCAGGATACTTGACTGCAATGTGGAAGGAGTGTGGTGTTAACTATAAGTTCACCACACCCTATCACCCACAGTGCAATGGGCTTGTTGAGAGATTCAACAAGACCCTAAAGGGAATGATAAAAGGATTACCAGACCAGCTTAGGCGAAGATGGGACATCCTTTTACCCTGCCTTCTGTTTGCTTACAGAGAGGTCCCACAAAAGGGGGTTGGCTACAGCCCTTTTGAGCTTTTGTTTGGGCATCCTGTAAGAGGACCCCTGTGTTTGGTGAAGGAAGGATGGGAGAGACCTCTCAGACAACCCAAACTAGACATAGTGGATTATGTACTTGGTCTCCGCTCCAGGATGGCAGAGTATATGAAGAAGGCTTCTAAAAACCTTGAGGCAAGCCAAGAACTCCAAAAAGCTTGGCATGACCAAAAGGCTGTACTGACTGTTTACCAGCCAGGACAGAAAGTGTGGGTGTTGGAGCCAGTGGCCCCAGCAGCACTCCAAGACAAATGGTCTGGACCCCACACTATTGTTGAGAAAAAGGGAGAAGTCACCTACTTGGTGGACCTTGGGACTCCCAGAAGCCCCCACAGGGTGCTTCATGTCAACAGATTGAAGGCATATGTTGACAGGGCAGACATGGGGCTACTCATGGCTACAGATGAGGGGCAGGAGGAAGAGAGTGACCCTCTCCCAGACCTGTTGACTCAGAACCCTGATGATGGCTCAGTTGATGGTGTGGTCTTTTCTGACTGCCTCACTGTCCATCAGCAACAGGACTGCAGACAAGTTCTGCAGGCCTACAGACATATGTTCTCTCTGACCCCAAGTCAGACAAACTGGTGCACCCATGAGGTGGACACTGGTGACAGTCTGCCTGTGAAGAGTAAAATCTACAGGCAACCTGACCATGTCAGGGACTGCATAAAAGTTGAGGTACAAAAGATGTTGGAGCTGGGAGTCATTGAACCTTCAGAGAGCCCTTGGGCTAGTCCTGTAGTCCTTGTGCCAAAACCTCACACCCAAGATGGTAAGAGAGAGATGAGGTTTTGCGTGGATTACAGAGGTCTCAATGCTGTCACTAGGACAGATGCCCACCCAATACCTAGGGCAGATGAGCTCATTGACAGACTGGCAGCTGCTAAGTTTTTGAGCACATTTGACCTAACAGCAGGCTACTGGCAAATCAGACTAGCTGAGAGTGCAAAGGCCAAAACTGCTTTCTCGACCCCAGGAGGACATTATCAATTTGTGGTAATGCCCTTTGGGTTGAAGAATGCACCTGCCACTTTCCAAAGGCTGGTGAATCAAGTCCTTACTGGGTTGGATGATTATTGTGCAGCTTATCTTGATGATATTGCTGTCTTTAGCTCCACCTGGGAGGATCACCTGGTCCACCTGAGGAATGTTTTAGAGGCCCTGCAAAAGGCAGGCCTCACTATCAAGGCCACTAAGTGCCAGATAGGGCAGAGCAAGGTTGTATACCTGGGCCACCTAGTTGGTGGGGGTCAGGTTCAACCACTGGAGAGCAAGATCCAGACCATAAAGGACTGGGCTCCTCCAACTACCCAGACTCAGGTCAGAGCTTTCTTGGGCCTGTCTGGGTACTACAGAAAGTTTGTTAAGAACTATGGGTCCATAGTGACACCACTTAATGACTTGACCTCCAAGAAGATGCCAAAGAAAGTTCAGTGGACAGCAAGCTGTCAAAAAGCATTTGATGACCTGAAGCAGACCAGCCCATTGCTTTTATAAGTAGAAGGCTGACCCCTAGAGAGAAACGTTGGTCAGCTATTGAGAGGGAGGCCTTTGCTGTGGTTTGGGCCCTGAAGAAGCTGAGGCCATACTTGTTTGGCACTCACTTCAAGATTCAGACAGACCATAAGCCCCTCTTGTGGCTAAATCAGATGAAGGGTGAAAATCCCAAACTTCTTAGGTGGTCCATTTCCCTACAGGGGATGGACTTCACAGTGGAACATAGACCTGGGACTGACCATGCCAATGCAGATGGACTCTCCAGATATTTCCACTTAGAACATGAAGACTCAACTGGTCAAGGTTAGTTTAATGTCCCTAAGTTTGGGGGGGGGTTGTGTAGGAGAGTAGGGTCTGCTTTCTATGTTCACCCCCACTTTTTGCTTTTGCTTTACTGGTTTTCGACTTAGATGTGGCTGTGGGCCTGCTAATCAGACCCACAGCCCTGCTGTTCTCTCTCTAAATTAATACTATGTACTTTAGGTGCATAACCCATTTGGATAGGATCACCTTATTGGCCCCTGTACAGTGTACCCTAGGTACCCAGGGCATAGGTGTACCCTAGGCCTACCAGGGGCTGCAGCATGTATTGTGCCACCCCTGGCCTGGCCTTCCATTTTTGACACAACTGGCTGATCACTCAGCTGGGGCAAGGTCGTGTAATCACCCCTTGCTTAGGTGTAGTATTCCTATACCTAACTTACATATAGACACATGTGTACCTATCAGTCACTCCTATGGCAGGCCTTGACAATCCTGGAGGCAGAGTGCTTGGTAACATGTGAGATGGTGCTCTAGCATGAGCTGAGCCTGTCTGCAGCTTTCGGAACCATGTCCTTATAGCTGTTCTATGATATAGCCTACCATATACTCTTAAAGTGCCTTATAACCTTAGACGGTTATGGTAACTATGGTTTGGCTGTATCAAAGCATGTCGTGTAAGGTGTCTAACACTCGGGAATAATACCCCCATGCCATTTCTGGACATGAGAATATTATTCCCCCCTTCTAGATGTTAAAATCATACTTCAACTGTTAGCCTCTGACCAAAGCCTCAGCATCACAAAATGGATGCTGCTGCCACGACACAAGTCTGACCTCCTGCTGCTGGGAGTGATCCTAGCCAGGGAGGCCTGGACAATAGGTTTCCTGCTTGGGGAGGTGCTAGCACCTCCCCAGACAGCCTTTAGTGTATTGGGGCAGGGTGGGCTGAAAGGAATGAGACCTGCCTGGGGCACACAAGGTGTTCCTTGCATAGTCCAGTTCAAACCGGCGCTGGGGCACTCCAGCCCCAGCTCTGGCGCGAAACTGGACAAAGGGAAGTGGGTGTAACCACCCCCTCCCAGGTCCCACCCATAAGGCGTGACCTAGCAGGTATCCCAGCCCCCCAGATTAGTATAAGAGTGGGAGTTGGGCCTCAAGACTTTAGATTATCCTGAACCTGCAAAACTGAACAGAAACTCTGGACCTTCGACATTCGACGAAAGAAGAAGACTGAAGAATCTCCCTTGTAGCCAAGGAGTGGCTACCCTGTGCAAACAGGCACCATCAAGTGACTACCCTTTGCTTTGTGAAACGTTCGACGAGGAACCGACTGCAGAGCCCGACCAGAGCCTTGATTTCCAGACTTCTCCGACCCTCATCCACATCTGCAGCAGAGCTGAGATCCGTGGAGGCGACGAGCGACGTGGGACCGGCTACCTGGGAAAAGTGGCTAGTAACTTACAGCGCAGCTTCTGAGGTACCCTCGAAGTTGTGCACCGGGGATTGAGAAGCCCCAACCCCAAGCACCATCTGCACCGAAGACCAGCCCCCCACACTCCACGAGTCCTGCGTGGGGCCCTTCAGCATTTTCCTGCTTGCCGCGTCTGTCCGGTTGCCTGCCCGCTGGCTAGTGGCCTTTGGGACGACGCTCCCTGAAATCTTCTGCGCTGGTTTGGCTCCTCCAGACTGGCTCCCGCTTCTCTGCAAAGAAGAAGCACCCCAGACCTTCCTGGTCTGCACCAGAAGCAAGTCCCTTGTTCTTCGTGGGTTCCGCTTGCCAAGGCTTGGTGAGTCCTAGTCCAACTTCGACGCCGCCGACAGCAAGAGCCTTCGTGGGACAGCTCGCCTCCTGGTCCTGGTCGTCCTCGACGCTTCCTGGTCCTCCTGGCTGCAGCGACAAGCTTCACCTTCACCTGCAACTCTTCACGACATCGCCTGGTTCCTTCCTGGTTCCACGTGGTCACTGGCTAGTGACCTTGACTCTGTCCCCTCTGCTTGCAGGTTTCTTCTCTTCTTGATCCCAGCCTTGGGATCCACCGGACACTCTTCACTGACTGCCTGTCAGCATCTTTCTTCAGGCATCCATAGGAGTCGACGACGAAAACGACGCATCTTCACCCCTATGCACCCGCAGCCTGTGGGCTAGGTAACTTGGGTACTCCGGTGCTCATCAGGATAGTGACTATCCTAGTGTCTAGTTTTCAAGTCTCAACTTCCTAGCTACTCCGGAAGTGTCCTAAATCTATCTATTTCTAAACTGTAACATTGCTATTGACTTTTACGCATTACGCGTGAGTGTTTCCACTCTGCACACGAATCCCGTGGGCCTCCCACTTCCTAACTAACGCTAGTGTAGGGTAGCCCCAGCGATTCCCTAGGCCTAGGCCTATCCTATTTCCGTGACAGTGGTTCTTATACCACTTATTTAGTATATGGTTTGCGTGGCCCCTAGGGCCTAACTGTATTACTTACCTGTGTGACTTACTGTATGCATTAATAAGACTGTGTTGTACTTACCTCTAAACTCATAAAGAGTGCTGAGGGTTTGCTTAGAATAAATACACTTTATTTTATATATATATCTGTTGTGGTGTCCTTTCATTTGGTATTCAAGGGATTATATATGGTATCACAGCTGGCTTCACATGCCATTCAGAGTTTAGCCTAAGACTGCTCTTGTCCATGCTACCACTAGGATAGCTGGTCTATAAGGTTGACTTTACAACCAATCACCATAAGGGTATTTGGACTGATATAAGGTGTACACTACAACTAGTGACATCATACATCAGGCCAACTTCTCACAGTTATGATGTCACATATAGGTGGATCTATATGATAATACTTGGCATAGATGCGCGCGCAGCAGTATGACGTGTAATTGACGTGTAACTAGGGGGTGAAGGGGACTTGACATTTAGCTCTACATGTGGAGACAAGAAGTCTGGGGGGTCAAGTCAACCTAATCCCAAATCATATCTAACATCCTATGTTTAAAGAACTATGTTATCCACGAAAGAAGGACTCTCGGACAGAATCTATTCTATACTGACTGTGCGTGCGTGTACAAGCGTCTAAGTGTCTACACTAAATGCGAGGGGGTAGAAATATTCCATGGTAACAGGGCTATGAATTACTTGCATGAGGACAGAGAAGCCGGGCCTTTTGCTTGGTAACTGGAAGAATGTTTACTTAAACTACTAGGCAGGAATGCATCGGCTGAGGGGGAAGCAGATAATTCGAAGGTGGAATACAGTTCTTGGCAGAGAATAGGCTGATGTCAGGCTTCGTGAGCCGCGCAGAGAATGAGACAAAGTTTATGGTCACAGATGCAGGCTCAGACTGGAGCTTTCAGAGGCAGAAAGCAAGAAGAGTTTGATGACAGAATCAGGGCCTACTTGCCTAGACTGTAAAATGGAGTAACTGAGCCATATAAAGCCGGTGGCCTTTCATATTTAGGAATGGAATATCCGGCCTATTCATGGCGGATCTGACAGAGGACATGTTGACGGTGGACGCACATGTATTTGCGTCTTCATAACTGGAACTGGAGGAAACATACATGTACTTGTAACATGCACATAGAACCGTTGGGGTCCAAGATAGGGGACATAACTGACCAGAAAAATCCATATTTCCACATTCCCTCCTTGTCCCCTACTTGCCCGTCAAGAGATATCAATCTTCATTAATCCATTGATCTGTTCATATAGCATCATTTGTTCTTCTTTCTTCTTCCGTGACGAATGAAATCTTGGTGGTGGAATATACGATGTGGCACACAGACCACAGATCGCTGGTCCACATTGTAGACATAGACAGCAACTGAATAGTATGAGAAGGCCAATACCTAGGAAGGATAGAACTCTCCATCCCCAGGCTGATATCACACTCCAAAACCAACTGGACCAAGTCCAAGTGCCTGGGTTCTGGTGTATCTGGTTTACAATCTTATGAAGGCGAGTTATGGCTTTATATACTGATGGCGAATTTTCTGGTATGAATACGCAGCAGCTTGATCCGATGACCCTACAAGCTCCGCCCCTATCAGCCAGGATGACGTCAAGGACAAGACGATTTTGAAGCACAACAATCCGCATAGCAGACTGCTCTTCTGTTAAATTGCCTAGGGCGGAAATAGTTTCATTCACTACTGCTTCAAGGGTTCTAGTTAACCTACGTATCAGCTTACTATTAGTAACAGTACCTATATAAGGAAAGATGCCTTTATTGAAATCTGTGTATTTTTCCCATGCTGTTTCAGTGTAATCGACAATTGGGAGATCTCTCCGCTCTCTGTTGTGTACTAAATGAATATTTCTGTAATAATCAGGAGGAGCTAGGAAAACAGGTGGCAAAAGGAATGCAATGTAGCAGGTACCATCCCAATCTGGAGGTAGACGCATATATGCAGTCTGACCACATATAAAGTAGGAGTGGCGAGAAGCTCTAAATGAAGATTTGCCTTGATCACTGAATTCTACTGTAGTAGTGCATTTACTATGGCCCATATGTATGGAACCAACCTTTCTTACACACAATTCACCCTTCGCTGGGAATACTGACATGGTGGGTAAGACTAGTTCAACTTCGGATACGACATTTAGAATCATGAGATTAGGTGTAAAATTACCTAATCCATATACTTCATTTTCTAGATCAGTTCCTGTTCTTTTGGGGCGACCCTCCTTGTCAGGGTAGCAGACCTTGAGTAAAACTAGGTTCAGGTTTCCCCATACCCACTGATCTTGGTAAACTGCTGTGTCTGAGTCTATGGAATTGATTAAACTAAACCATGCTCCACAGGAGCCATTATGTGTAAAGGGGTGTGGAAAGAATGGCAGGACTCCTTCATAATTCTGATAGGGAGGGAGCCGACCACACACCCAACAATTGGTTGCATTACTAGTCTGATGGGAATGATGTAACATACTAATGAAAGTGTTATTGCGCAGCGCAAGTCTATAAGACAATTCATGCGGAGGTAAGTCACTAAAAGAATGTTCAGCAGTAACATTATAAACATGTCTAGAAATAGGGTAGTATATGTGCAACAATATACTTGCAGTAATTATTAAAAGACTCAAGAAAAACAAGATTAATAATGTCACTATGCAGTGGCTACGCAGTGATTTACAATACGCCTGTCGTTTCAACATTTTTCGCGACTGTCCATGATTCAGGTCTAGAGGATACATGTCAGAGACAAATTCAACCGCTTCACCTTGGAGAGGACTTAAACAATCAAATTGTCTGACGTTCTAGGCCTCAATTTTACTTTATAGAGTTCGGTTTCAGTCTTTTCAACCAAAGGAAGTTTTGAATCAGTCTGTGAGGGAGTGCAGGGCACAATGTCTATATCCGAGGATAGTCCATGAAATTTCTTGATATGACTTGAATGAATCCAGCCCTTGCGGCCCTCGATCTTCACGGCTGTCCTTGTGGTCAGCAGAACCAACTTGGGTGTCTTCCACCTGGGCTCCAGCTGAGTCTTTCGGTCGAAATTTCTCACAAATACGAGATCACCCGGAACTACGTCATGGGGTTTCACCTCAGTGTTGTCGGGAAAGGCTGCAGCTACCTGTGAACGACAAGATTGTAGTGCAGACATCAAGGAAGCCAAGTAATCTGTCAGCATATTACAGTCAACATCAGTTATTTTGCGTGGTATAGGCGTCCCCCACATATTTGGTGGTCTACCAAAGATCACCTCATACGGGGATAGCCCTGTTCGAGAGTGTGCTACCATTCTCATGTAAAAGAGTGCAACTGGTAATGCTACTATCCAGTCGACACCTTTCTCTCAGCATATTTTGGACAATCTGATTTTCAGTATCTGGTTGTCTTTCTACGAGACCTGCTGCCTCGGGGTGTCGGACACAGTGGAATTTCCACTGATATCCTAACAGAAGTGAAACATGTTTCATTAATTCGGATGAGAACGGCTGGCCGTTATCTGAGTAGACAACACGTGGTAAACCGTATCGTGGGAAGAATTCTCGAACCAACTGTTTGGCAGTAGTCGGGGCAGTGTAATCTGAAACCGGGTATGCCTCCGTCCAACGGGACAGAGCGCAGACAACTACGAGAACATATTTGAATCCTCGACATCGTTCCATCTGGATATAATCCATCTGGAGGGCTTCAAAAGGGTGATCAGGAGGATGAAATCCACCCTGTTCTACGGGAACGCTTTTTCCTGGGTTAAACTGACAACAGATCATACAGGTACGGACCTTTTGTTTGGCTGCTGCTCGCAAATGTTTATTGAACCAAATGTATTGAATGCTGTCTAGCATAGCTTTTTCTCCTAGATGTGCTGGACTATGTATAGTGTTAATTATAACTTGGACCATTGAATCAGGAAGGAACCATACAGACTTTTCCTTCATCATCCATCCTTGGTCCGTTTGGATCCCTCCTAATTCAGTCCATTTCTTTATTTCGTCTGGTGTAGCATGTGTCTGTATGTCAATTACGTCAAGAGTAGGATCTTTAACTGTCATACACTGTGTCGGTGTCGGGACTATTGTCTTTGTCATGTCGGATGTTTGAGTTTGAGCAGTCTGTTTAGCTGTTCTGTCGGCTAGATCATTGCCTTGGGAAATGATATCAGTAACCTTCGTATGAGCCTTACATTTCATAATTGATATTGCAGTGGGTCGATGTATTGCATCTAATAAGGCATGAATGAGGGGTCCGTGCTGAATGTGGGCACCGTGGGAAGTTAAATAACCTCTCTCTCGCCACAGCACGCCGAAGTCATGTACAACTCCGAATGCATAACGTGAATCAGTGTATATGTTGACTTTTTTATTCGTGGCTTGAATACAGGCTTGTGTCAGAGCGATGAGCTCTGCGGCTTGAGCTGACAAAGTATTTATACGATTAGTTTCAATGACTTCAGTATCTGTTGTGACTGCATAAGCAGCCACTAACTCTCCTGTACTTGTTCTCATACATGAACCATCTAAATACAATGTCAGGTCTGGGTCTGACAATGGGACATCGGTTAAGTCTTGTCTGGGTTTTGTCGTTATAGTAATAACTTCAATACAGTCATGAGCTAGTGGGTCTGTTCCGGTTACTGGCAAAAGTGTGGCAGGATTCAATGTGTTACAGCGTCTGATTTCTATATGCGGCTGAAACAATGTAAGTTCGTACCCTGTAAGTCGTGCTATAGTCAAGTGTTGTGTTTGCGTTCTATTTACGAGAACCTCTACTGCGTGTGGTACTTGAGCTGTCAATGGATGTCCTAACACTATGGCATCGCTTTGTCTGATTGCTAAAGCTGTCGCTGCCACTGATTTTAGGCATGCAGGCAAAGCCTGAGCTACGGGATCTAATGTACTAGAAAAATAAGCACATGGTTTGTGTGCTCCTGCTTGTTCCTGTGTGAGTACTGACAAAGCAGTACCTTCGCGTTCTGTAACAAAGAGTGTAAACTGTTTTCTGTAACATGGTGTTGCTAAGACAGGTGCTTGACATAAAGCTTTCTTTAGGCTTTCAAAAGCTTGTGTATGTTCCTGAGTCCAAGGGAGAACAGTCGATGTGGCTGCCTCCTGTGTTGTCAACTGAATGAGTGGTTTTGCTAGAAATGCGTACTGAGGGATCCACTGCCTGCAATATGAAGTGAGACCTATGAAAGCCCGCACCTCCTTTTGTGTCTTGGGTATTGGCATGTTAGCTATTAACTGAATGCGGTCCGGTGTAAGCTGCCTTCCCTCCTTGGACAGCGAGTGTCCAAGATAAACAACTCGCTGGACACAGAATTGCAGCTTAGAAGGGGACACCTTGTGCCCCTTTTCGGCTAGAAATTTTAAAACTGTCAGTGATGCTTTTTCACATTCTGGTTCGCTTCTTGCGGTGATCAGCAGATCATCGACGTATTGGAGCAGAGCAGTGTTAACTGGCATGTGGATACTATCTAGTTCTCGTTTCAGTGCTTGGCTATAGATGCTGGGGCTTTCTGTAAATCCTTGAGGTGCGCGTGAGAATTTAAAGCTACGTCCATTTAAACTAAATCCGAACAAATATTGGCTCTCCGGATCTATTGGGACGCCGGAAAAAGCATTCTTGAGATCAATTACAGAAAAGAATGTTGCTTCGGAATCAATGGCTGTCAGTAATGACGAGATATCTGGGACCACAGGGAATTGTGGCACAATGCACTTGTTTAATTCGCGCAGATCAATAACCAATCGATATACTGGCGGGGCCTTTGGATCTGTTCGTTTAAGAATCGGAATTATCGGTGAATTACATACATTGGAGTCTGTTTCCACAACTACTCCTTGGGCAATGAGCTCGTCAATGATTTGTAGTAAAGCCACTACAGCATCTGGTGGTAACTTGTATTGTCGCATTCGTGGTAGCACCACTCCTGCCTTTAATGTGACTCGATATGGTGTAATATTCATGCAACCAACATCAGTAGGGCCTTGTGCCCATAGATGTGTAGGTACAGTCTGCAGTCGGGGATCCATGTCTCTGGACACATAGTGACCTTTAAAATCACGTAAAAACAACCTTACTCCTTCCGGAGAACAACATATTATGGCTCCTAGAGCTTTCAATGTTTTTATTCCTAGCAAATTTTCTGGACATGATTTAGTAAGCAATAAATCTGTAGTTCGGGTCAGAGGTCCTATCGTAAGTGGAAGTGGCTGTGATACTTCATTAACAATAGGTTTTCCTGAAAAACCAAGGGAAATATTCTGTGAGCCTGAGAGGGGTACCCCTGGAACTTGACTACGTTTTATAGTTGTTCGACTTGCCCCTGTATCGAGTAAAAATTTTCTATCTTGGCCTAATAATTCACTATGTACATAAGGTCCTTCTTGATCTACAGGTATTTCAATAAGGGGTAAGTCAACTTCCCTCTCTAGGCTAGTTCATGCGTAACGCTGATACTCAGGATATTCATACTGTGCGGTCTGATACATTTGTCGTGTTGTTGTCTGTGTGGCAGACACAGGCAACGGTGGTGCAGCTGGCACAAACTGTATTGGCTGTTGTGCGGCTGGCATGGCCTGGGCATGCTGCAGAGCTCCTTGTTCATTCTGATCTTGTCTTAGTGGCCGTGATCTTTCTTGTGTTTTACCTATGCTGATATTATGTTTCAAAACTGGACAGTCGTGTACGTAATGACCTGGCTTTTTACAATAATTGCATGTCCCTTTTACAGGTCCTGCTGAATCGGAATGTGTCATACCCTTTTTATGTCCTTCAGCTGGAACTGTCTGAGAAACTAGCATTTTCATTTTCGTGTCTTTCATGCGTCTGTGTTCATGTTCTTGTTCCTCTCTAATTCTATTGTGATGGTACTGTAACATTTGTAACATTTGTGATGGAGTGTTACCTTGCCAGGTACTCTCGAATTTTAATACTCTATTCTTTACTTGGGGCAGAGCATTTTCTACTAATTTTGTTACAAACAGATGTGGGTATGATTCGCTACTTGCTTTTATGCCACTATTTATACCAAAACATTTTTCAAATCGGGCATAGTAATCACTAGTGTCTTCATCTTGCTACTGCTTACAGGCTGAAATTGTACCCCAATCTTCCTTTTTCGTAGTTAATAAACGTGGCAGTACCTGTACTAATAAACCTGGTAGTGCTTTAGTTTTATCCCCAAGTCCTGCTCCTGCAGTTCGGGCCTTTTCTTCCGCTTCTAACACTGACCATTCTATCTTTTGGTCTCCTACCTCCCACTCTTTTTCCTTGAGTTTCTCATAAATACCAGCAGGCATCAATACCTTTAATATTGTCATAATGTCGGGATAGGTATACTCTCCCATGAGTAACATGTCTTTAATTTCTCGGTGAAAACCCGCTGGATCTTTGTCATGACTGGGTACCACTTTCTTCATTTGTAACAATTCTATTTTTGATATGGGCGTATATACAAATACGCGCTTAAACTCGTTGTCCTCGCCTTTTATTGGGTGCACTTCTCGTAAGGGATTCTGTCTATCCATGTAATACGTGGTTCTTTACTTGACGGGTAATGAGACACGGTCTGAACATACAAAAAGAATATACTGCTTTCTTGATTCTAGAATTTCTTTAATTAATTTAGCACTTGCACCTCTCCATTTATTCATAAGCAATTCAGTCAATATGTCAGGTAAGGGACCAGGGTCCGAATGCTGACTCCGATATAGTATAATGAGTTGTTGAATCATATAAATCCCAACTAACCTCTGTTCGTCGGGGGTGAGATTCAAAAATGTGCGTACTACTGTATCATCACTATATTTTCCGGGACTGTCCACCCAATGGACAGCTGCCCTGGCTAAATCTTGTTCATCCATAGAATCGAGAAAATGATAACCCCTTCGTTCTCGGAGTAGTTTGTCGGCGGTTTGGAACGAATGCTCGTTAGACCTTATATTAATTATAGGTATTTGGAAATTCCTGTTATTATCTGGACATATCGGACGTATCGAGTCAGTAAGACATCTATTACTATTACAAGATCTTCCTCTACCTACATAGGCTATGGTGTCTGACTGTCCTGTGGGCAGTCCTGACCCTTCTTCCTCGCTTTGTTCGAACTCGTCTACCTCTAATCTCTCTTCGTGTAGACGTTCTATTTCTTTACGGATCTTTCGGCACATGGCTATTATACAATTTTGTTTATCATGTCTCCCTTCTGATATATTCTGGCTCCATCTTGTAAGAATTTGCATTGCTTCCGGGTCTGCCCCCGGTCGGTCTTGATTTCTGATCACACAATTTATGAGGAAACGTAACAGTTCCCCCTGTATCTCTACTTTCTGGTATTCCATAGCTCTGTTAATACATTCTGGATCTCGCCCTGTTTGGACAAAATGATATATTTTATCTAGATGTGCAGTCATTCCTGGTAACTTCCCTAAATACACTGCGGCTCGTCTGATACGCAATGATGCCAGGGTCATTTCGTCCTCTTTACCGGGCACAGGGTCATATCTGCAATCTATAAGAAGTTCCTTCAGCGTACGGGCACTTATGAGTTTGGGTGTACGTGAATGTGCTGACTCTTGAAAAGTAAGTTTATTTATTCTGGGTGGCGTAGAAAAGATGTTGCTAGCACCTCCCGTAGCCCCATCTGGGGTGTCGGGCGTGAAAGGATTCGTCGAACGTGACACAGCAACTACAGGTGTGGACACAGCTATAGAAGTAGCTGTAGGAGCGGATGCAGAAACAGATGTGCTTGCCGGAACTTGTGACTCGATTTGTTGCTGTAGGGATACAGGTACTGGATCTTGGCGTTGGATCTCCCTGATAGGCGGTCTATGTGGGGCAGAATTAGCATACTCGGGAGCTGCGTCATCTAAATATGAGGAAAGAAAAACATCTTCTGCGGTTCTAGGATGCCCCTTAGGATGTACCTTTATTGGGAACAATGGGGGTGGCAAGTCTTTCGGTTTTTCTGGAGTAGCCTTAGGTAATCCTTCGGCCAGGAGGGGATACATACCATTCATAAGGGCATTTCTTTGCCTATCTACTTGTTCTGATTTCACTCGGATACCTTCCTCAATTAATAGATTTTCTCGAACTTTATTTGAACTCGCTTTATTCTTTTCTTCCTGTCTACGTGCTTTTTCTGTGCGTCTATGAGATTCTTTACGCCATAACTCAACGGCATCTTTCTGTGACTGTCTGACTTTCCTTTTCCATAACTCTTCCTCGACTTTCATGATGCACTCTGCATCCCAGGTTCCCGCTGCGGGCCACCTCTGACTTTCTGGTAATCCCTTGGTGTAGTCTACCCATAAATCAAGAAATAATATAGCGTCTAAGCCATGTTTGTGATACATGAAGTGCCCTGGAGTGTCCCTAGGAGGAATAGGAACGGCTTCTTCGAGTACCCCTTTTCTTGTAGTGATCTGTCTTAGTTTTGAAAAGAACGGCATATTGGCAACTGATCCGATACTTAATCTTGAACACATTTAATACAAAAGCACAATAATGAACAACCATTCATACCACAATATGCAGGACGTTTTTAAACACATTAAACATTAAACATTAAACCTTTAACTGAAACAACAATGATGATCGTCTGCATAACTAATCACCAAGCTTAATTCTTGACAATAACTAGATACTTCGGAATACTTGATATACTGCTAAACAGTACAGATACACTGCTAAAACAGTGCAGACCGGATTTGTGTACCCAAACCCGTCTTGACCGGCACAACCTATGTGCACGTCAGAAATGCCTCCCCAGCAATGGTACTCACCGGGTAGCTTCGGAAACGGAAGGCCTCGGTAACTTGAACTTGAACCGGACTGGACTCGACTCGATTCGTCGGAAACTGGACTCGACTTGGGACTTCGGAAACTGGTGGGCCTCTGTATACCTCGGATCTTGCTCTCTCAGCTAGGCTCTGGTCGGGATACTTCGCACTTCTCACCGCCTCGTCTGGGTGTTGATCGCAGCCTCAGTCGCCCCCGCTTGACCGGAGGGAGATACAGGAAATCCTGCTGGTACGCGTTATTGTCCGTCCAGCTGTGGCAGGAGACCGGGCCTGCAACTCACCGCCGGCGCGTGAGATGAGAAAGTGTCCCTGTTCGGGCGCCATTCATGTGGTAAATAAAATTCCTTTACCTGGACTTAATTTGATACAGAAACATAATAAAATAGCTCAGTAAAATGAGAGGCAGAATCCGTGGTATTAGAGGTTCGGAATGGGCTTTATTCCAGTGATCGATTATAATCGGTTGCTCCAAGTTCCATCACCACGGGGGTTCAGGAAGTGAAGTACATACATTATTGACATGAAATGACTTTTATAGTACATACATTACAATGAAGCGAATGCAGTAGGCGTAACAATTGATAAGGAAAATGACGATTTATCTGCGTAACCAAAAATGGGTGTAATAAGGAGTAAAAAGGAACATAATTGGTTATGATGTCACATATAGGTGGATCTATAAGATAATACTTGGCATAGATGCGCGCGCAGCAGTATGACGTGTAATTGACGTGTAACTAGGGGGTGAAGGGGACTTGACATTTAGCTCTACATGTGGAGACAAGAAGTCTGGGGGGTCAAGTCAACCTAATCCCAAATCATATCTAACATCCTATGTTTAAAGAACTATGTTATCCACGAAAGAAGGACTCTCGGACAGAATCTATTCTATACTGACTGTGCGTGCGTGTACAAGCGTCTAAGTGTCTACACTAAATGCGAGGGGGTAGAAATATTCCATGGTAACAGGGCTATGAATTACTTGCATGAGGACAGAGAAGCCGGGCCTTTTGCTTGGTAACTGGAAGAATGTTTACTTAAACTACTAGGCAGGAATGCATCGGCTGAGGGGGAAGCAGATAATTCGAAGGTGGAATACAGTTCTTGGCAGAGAATAGGCTGATGTCAGGCTTCGTGAGCCGCGCAGAGAATGAGACAAAGTTCATGGTCACAGATGCAGGCTCAGACTGGAGCTTTCAGACGCAGAAAGCAAGAAGAGTTTGATGACAGAATCAGGGCCTACTTGCCTAGACTGTAAAATGGAGTAACTGAGCCATATAAAGCCGGTGGCCTTTCATATTTAGGAATGGAATATCCGGCCTATTCATGGCGGATCTGACAGAGGACATGTTGACGGTGGACGCACATGTATTTGCGTCTTCATAACTGGAACTGGAGGAAACATACATGTACTTGTAACATGCACATAGAACCGTTGGGGTCCAAGATAGGGGACATAACTGACCAGAAAAATCCATATTTCCACACCTCCACAGTCCCTCCTGTGGACAGGAACGTCGCCAGGCGCCACCGTCCTGCTCCAGGCGACCCCAGTTTTCTGTCCCAACACCCTACCCCCGAGAGCCTGGTTATCCAGGCCTCTACCTCCCAATCCTCCTTCCCGACCGCTCCGCCGGACCGGGATTCCAAGAGACTGGAACAGTTCGGCAAAAAGCTGTTCTCCTCCCTTAGTTTGGGCCTGCGGTCTTTGAACACCGCCTGTCTCTTGGACCGTTATTCCCACTCTCTGTGGGATACGGTGGAGGACGTGCTGCCCCTGTGTCCGGAGGAGGTCCAGACACGACTTACCCAGGCTCTGGCCGATGGGAGGGATGCAGCACGACATGCTATCAGATGTGGGCTTGACACTACGGACTCGCTGGGTAGGGCGATTTCTACCTTGGTGGCGCTTAGACGTCATGCCTGGCTGCGGTCCACGTCTTTTTCGGGCGATGTCCAGAGCACCCTCATGGACATGCCCTTTGATGGCACTCGCCTATTCGGCGAGAAAGCGGACAGTGCGCTGAATCGCTTTAAGGACTCCCAGGCTACGGCCAAGTCCTTGGGCCTCTCGGCCCCGCGGTCGCAAACTTCCGCCTTTCGCCCCTTTCGTGGCCAAGGAAGGGGTGCCTCCTCACGTACGCCTAGCCACCAGCCGCAGAACCAACCTGCGCGCGGACGTGGTTTCTGCCGAGGCAGTTCTGGAGGACGACTCGGTCAGCCCACATCCACCCCGGCAGCATCCGCCTCAAAGCCTTCCTAGTCCGAGCTTTCAGGCCCATTCCACGCCAGTGGGCGGCAGAGTTCGCCATCACCTGCTCCACTGGCGGTCCATCACATCGAATAGGTGGGTGCTGCAAATCGTCCGAAGGGGCTACTCCCTCCCCTTCGAGACGACCCCTCCAGCCATGCCACCGCAGCACCACCGTATCTCGAGGGATCATTTGAATCTTCTCCACGAGGAAGTTTCGGCCCTCTTGGCCAAGGGGGCCGTTGAGCGCATTCCGAGCCCAGAAGTAGGTCGTGGTTGTTATTCCCACTACTTTCTGGTTCCCAAGAAGGGCAAAGGGGGCCTGCGCCCTATCTTGGACCTCCGGAACGTCAATGCCTTCCTCCGGAAGGAAAGGTTCAAGATGTTAACTTTGGCTCAGGTTCTAGCTGCCCTAGACCCTGGAGACTGGATGGTAGCGTTGGACTTGCAGGACGCATATTTCCACATCCCCGTCCTGCCGGCCCACCGGCGTTACCTGCGGTTCACGGTGGGCCAAGAGCACTTTCAGTTTACCGTGCTCCCCTTCGGCCTCACCAGTGCCCCTCGGGTGTTCACGAAAGTGATGGCGGTGGTCGCAGCTCATCTGCGCAGAGCAGGGGTTCCAGTCTTCCCCTATCTCGACGACTGGTTGTTGAAGGCGGGCTCGCCCCAGACAGTCGTCTCCCACCTCCAGACTACGGCGGATCTCCTGCATTTGCTGAGATTTTCCATCAACGTGCCGAAGTCACACCTGAGTCCCTCTCAGAAGCTCCTCTTCATCGGAGCGATTCCGATTCGGCGTAGTTCCGGGTCTATCCGCTGGAACAGCGGGTCCGGGATATTCAGGCCCTGATTCCCATCTTTCGGCCTCTATCCTGGGTTTCGGTCAGGCTAGTGTAGCGGCTTCTGGGGCTGATGGCCTCCTGCATCCTACTAGTGCATCACGCCAGGCGGCGCATGCGGGCTCTGCAGTGGGACCTGAAGTTTCAGTGGGCCCAGCATCACGGCAACCTGTCCGACCATGTCTTGATCTCGGAGGGCACTGCACAGCAGTTGCAGTGGTGGCTCACGGACCGCGATTGGATCAAGGGCAAGAGCCTCTCCCTTCCCCAACCGGAGCATGTCGTAGTGACGGATGCGTCCCTCCTGGGATGGGGTGGCCATATGGGAGAGGCGGAGATCAGAGGCCTCTGGTCTCCAGCGGAGTCTCGTCTCCACATCAACCTGTTGGAGTTGAGAGTGATCCGGCTTGCACTGAAAGCCTTCCTTCCCTCTGTCAGGGGAAGTGTCATGCAGGTGTTCACGGACAACACCACCGCCATGTGGTATTGCAACAAACAGGGCGGGGTGGGGTCGTGGACCCTTTGTCAGGAGGCTCTGCGCCTCTGGACATGGCTGGAACACCAGGGAGTCACCCTAGTGGTTCAACATCTGGCGGGCTCTCTGAACGCCAGAGCAGACGAACTCAGCCGCCGGTGCATGATGGATCACGAATGGCGTCT
This sequence comes from Triturus cristatus, assembly GCF_964204655.1. Lineage (NCBI taxonomy): Eukaryota > Metazoa > Chordata > Amphibia > Caudata > Salamandridae > Triturus > Triturus cristatus. The sequence goes on from NC_140584.1 coordinate 925,920,147, forward strand.
GAACTCCGAAGTGGCGCAAGGTCTCTTTCAGCAGTGGGGAGAGCCTTGGTTAGATCTATTCGCCACCGAAGAGAAGGCGCAATGTCAGCAGTTCTGCGCGTTGGAATTTCCAAGGCGGCACTCGCTCGGCGACGCTTTTCGTCACGAGTGGAGTGGCGGTCTGTTGTACGCCTTACCGCCTATACCACTTCTGCCCAGAGTGCTGAAGAAGATCAGGCGCGACCGGGCCCAAGTCATCTTGGTGGCTCCGGATTGGGCACGAAGTTACTGGTATCCCGAGCTACTCAGTATGTTGACCGATCCTCCGATACGTCTGCCCCTTTGGGAGGATCTTCTGTCGCAGCAGCAGGGGACGGTCCTCCACCCGAACCTGTCCAGCCTCCACCTCCATGCGTGGAGATTGAGCGGCGGCAGTTGATGCCATTTGACTTGCCTCCTGAAGTCTGTGATATCATTCTGGCAGCCAGGCGTCCCTCCACAAAGACGGTATACGCCTGCCGGTGGAACAAATTTGTGGCATGGTGCACAGCTAAGGCTGTGGATCCCCTTTCCGCCCCTCTTTCGGAGGTTCTCCTCTTTCTTCTTTCTTTGGTCCGGCAGGGCTCTGTCCTGGGCACCTTGAAAGGTTATCTTGCTGCCATCTCTGCCTTCTTGCGGCTTCCTGATCAGCCTTCTCTTTGCAAGTCCCCTGTAGTTACACGCTTTCTAAAAGGCATTACTCACACGTTCCCTCCTGTCCCTTTTGTAATGCCTCAGTGGGACTTGAATCATGTTCTCACATTTCTAATGTGCGCTCCCTTTGAGCCTCTTCATAATTGTCCTCTTCGTCTGCTGACGCTTAAGACTGCTTTTCTGGTAGCCATCACCTCGGCTAGACGGGTGAGTGAGCTCCAGGCTTTATCTTCAAAGCCTCCTTTTCTCTCTTCATCCGGACAAGGTTGTCCTTCGGCCTCGTCCCTCCTTTCTTCCGAAAGTGGTGACCCCCTTTCATCTTGGGCAGTCTGTCACCTTGCCCACCCTCTTTCCGCCTCCGCATCCTTCCAAAGAGGAAGAGAGGCTCCACCGTCTGGACCCAAAACGTGCGCTCTCCTTTTTATCTGGACCGCACAAAGCAGTTCCGGGTGGACGACCAACTTTTCGTTGGATACGTGGGTGCTAAGAAGGGGAAAGCTGTGCACAAACGGACCATCTCTCGGTGGGTCGTTTTGTGCATCAAAATTTGTTATTCCTTGGCAAAAAAGGACCCTCCTGTTGGGCTGCGTGCCCATTCTACTCGGGCCACGGCGGCTACTTCTGCTTTGGGACGAGGTGTCCCTTTGCAGGACATCTGTCAGGCGGCAACGTGGGCTTCGCTACACACGTTTGCCAGGCATTATTGCCTTGACAGCCAAGTCCGGAGGGATGGCTTCTTTGGCCGTTCTGTCCTCCAGGACTTTCTGATGTGATCTTGGTTCGCAGACCCACCACCGGGGATGGTATTGCTTGGGTATCTATTCTAAGGTGAGGAATCTAACTAACGTGTTTCTTTCAGTTACTTACCTTCGGTAACGATGTATCTGTAAGAAACATTAGTTAGTTAGATTCCTCACCGACCCACCCATCCTCCCCGTTCTGCGAACTGACATCTAGGGTTAAGGTTATCCTTTTCAGGCCCCTAGATTTTATTTTTGGCACCAGTGTCGGTCTTTGCATGGCTCTGCGTTCCTGGCGTGGAAAGCTATGTGCAAGAACTGACGTCAGCACGCGAGGGCGGCGTCTAAGTACTCCGACGTCATTCCGGCCGACGACTGACGCGGAGCCGCAGACGACGCCTAGCGACGCGCAAGGGGTATTGCTGACGAAAAATCTTCCGGATCCAGTCTGACGCCTGGGGATATTCTAAGGTGAGGAATCTAACTAACTAATGTTTCTTACAGATACATCGTTACCGAAGGTAAGTAACTTGTTCAACATGACTGTCAAGTAAATGCCATACAATTTACTTTAAAAATTGTTTGAATAGTTTGATTTAGATAAAATTGTGGTGTTAACACTAACACTAACACCAGTGCACAGTGCGCAGTTCAAACAGGTTCCTACCTGCTAATAACTTCACATTCACAGCATAAGAGGACGACTTATGCATAACTGCAGCACCATTGTCAGTAGCTTGACAAATAATTCTCTCACAAAATCATTCATTAGGAGTGCTTCCTTAACCTCATAACAAGACCTGCTCAGCAGACACAGCCACCAGATGCACAAGCGGGAAATACATCCATCAGTACTCCAACCGTACTTCCAGCAGTGGGGTCATCCGGAGATAGACCTATTCTCCACAAAGGAAAACGCAAAATGCCAAAACTTTGCTGCCAGGTTCCCACATTCACAGTCGCAGGGCAATGCAATATGGATGAACTGGTCCGCCAGATTTGCGTACGCTTTTCCCCCAGCGCCGCTAATACCGCTGGTGGCACGCAAACTCAAGCAACACTCAATGACGCTCATCCTGGTTGCTCCGACGTGGGCACATCAGCCTTGGTACACCATGTTTCTGGAACTCTCCGTGGTACCGCATCAACGGCTACGGCTCACACCCACACTTTTAACGCAGAGCCATGGCGAGATTCAGCACCCAGATCCGCAACAGCTGAACCTGGCGATATGGCTCCTGAGATCTTAGAATTTGGCTACCTAAACTTGCCTCCAAAATGTATGAATATCATCAAGGAGGCACGGAGACCCACTACCAGAGCCTGCTACGCGGCTAAGTGGAAAAGATTTGTCATTTATTGTAAAAATAATGACATCAATCCGCTGGATGCATCAACGCAAAACATTATCTGTTATCTATTACACTTATACCGATGCAATCTGGCATACAATTCCATCCGTATACATTTAACCGCACTGGCAGCATACCTACAGAATAAGCAGCACCTCTCTCTGTTCAAGGTGCCGGCCATCAGAGCTTTCTTGGAAGGACTCAGACGTGTGATTCCCCCACGACACCCTCCTTCACCAGTCTGGAACCTAAATGTGGTCCTCACCAGACTGATGGGACCACCTTTTGAACCTCTACACTCCTGTGAGATTCAATTTCTAACATGGAAAGTAGTTGCCATTACTTCCCTAAGACGAGTTAGTGAACTTCAAGCACTAACCATTCAAGAGCCATTTCTACAAGTTCATGCAAACAGGGTAGTACTACGCACCAACCCTACATTCATGCCCAAGGTGATTTCGCAGTTCCATATGAACCAATCCATAGAACTGCCCGTGTTTTATCCTAATCCTGAAAATGTAGCGGAGAGAGAATGCTCCACACACTTGATATCAGAAGAGCTCTCCTATACTATATTGACAGAACACAAACAACTGTTTGTTGCCTTTTCTCCACAGCACAAAGGCAACCCCATTCCCAAAGCAGGAATAGCTAGGTGGATAGTTAAGTGTATACAGATTTGCTATGAAAAAGCGAAGCGCACACTAACAATTCCTCCAAGGGCCCACTCTACACGAAAGTTAGGGGCCTCCATGGCTTTCCTGGGAAATATTTCTTTAGAGGAGATATGTAGAGCAGCCACATGGTCCACTATACATACATTTACCAAGCACTACTGTGTAGATGTACACTCAAGACAGCAGGCAGCTGTAGGACAGGCTGTTCTCAAAACTCTTTTTCAGACTGCTGCAGCTGGCACGGGCAGCCGCCGCTAATGGAGGGACTGCTATATAATCTATGCACAGATATGAATTCAGCAGCCCACATGCCTCGAACTGAATATGCTACTTACCAGTATGCATCTGTTCTTGGCATGTAGGGCTGCTGACATTCATATCGCCCACCCTCCTCCCCGGCGCCTGTAGCAGCTGTAGCATTCAGTAATTACTGGTTAGCATGGTCCTCATTCACTGTCACTCCATCTATGCCACAATGGCGAAAAACAATCTAAGGATGGAGGGGATGCCCATGCGCACTGTTGTCCAGGGGAGGAGCCACCTATCTCGTGATACTTCGAAGACTCTTCCAGGACAACAATGTGCAATCATCCGGACCCAACACTAGGCGGCGATCTATGCAGAGATATGAATGTCAGCAGCCCTACATGCCAAGAACAGATGCATACTGGGAAGTAGCATATTCAATACCCAAAACACCGGTCTTCGAACAAAAGAACGCTCCAGTCGCCGAACCAGAGATTATCGATGCCGAAGAGGTGGAGGATGCAGAAGGAGGAGAAGACCATATCTTTGAATCGCCTCCCACACCAGAGCCTCGAGACGAAGACACGGAGTAATACGGAAACCTTCTTGACGAGGATGAGATCTCTGAAAATTTCGAGGATACGTGGAACTAACTCGACGCTGAAAGCCCCGAAGAAGAGCTATGCAGTTATCCTTCGAGGACTTCGCCTCCAGCCGACATAGCCTTTTATAATGGCATGTCAAGATGGCAGCAGACCAGTTCGGAGTCACCCTCGAGGAAGAGAAAGGAGACACATGTTTCCTATTAGAAACCCTGGCCCCTGCCACTGAGGGAGTTCAGTACCTACCTATGCTTCCCAGTATCCTGGCTCAAGGCAAAGAAGCCTTCAAGGAACCAGCCACAACAAGGGAATAACATCCAAAGTGGATAAAAAAATACAAAGCCTCCTCAAAGGACCCTAAGTACATCCAGGGGAACACGGTGCCAGACTCTATCATTGTCACCACAGCCAGAAGGAGAGCCAATGCCTCCGCCAGAAAAGGAGAGTAAAAGAATGGACATGGTGGGGAGGATAATGGGAAAGGAAGTGGCTACGAAATGGCGTATTGCTAATTCTAATGCCTTGCTGAATAGATATGGCCACCAAGAGTGGGAAGACATAGAAGAACTTCTTAACAAGCTCCCAGAAGAAGACAAAAGGAGAGCAAAATCCATCATGCAGGAGGGCAAGAACGTCGCATATACTTGCCTTAAATCAGCTCTAGACGCAGCAGACACTGCCAGCAGGCAAATGTGCACAGGTACCGTCCTGAGAAGACATGCTGGCTCAGGATATCCGGTTTCATGCAGGAAGTTCAAACTTCCATCATCAACAGGCCATTCACGGGAGACTCACTCTTCGGAAAGGAGGTCACTGCAACAGATTAAAAAGATAATGGCGATGGGAGCCCTACAGCAGAGAGGTTTGTTTAAAAGAGGTGGTTTTAATAGCAAGAAATCCACAGGAAGGGGCACATTTGCCCAGGGGCAACAAATGGCACAACAGTGTCAAAGTCGAGGCTTGACACAACAAACAGGGCAACAATCAAGCTGCCAAGGTTGGCAGCAACAGCAGAAGCAGCCCTTTCGAGCAAGAGGCAGGGGCCAAACCTCAAGAGGAAGAGGAAACCGGTTCAACTGACTCGTTTGCAAAAGAGGATCCACACAAAACACCAGTGGGGGTATAAATATCCTATCAGTGGAAAAACATCACAACGGACAATTGGATATTCCAATTGGTAAAATGCGGGTATTGCATAGAGCAGACAAAGACACCACCTGCAAATCCACGAAAAGCAAGACAATTCAAAAAATCAGAACAAACATTGCTAAATTCAGAGATCAAAGAACTATCGCAAAAACACGCAATAGAATTTGTGCCAAGGCAGGAGTGGTTCACATGAAACTACTCCCCATATTTCCAGGTACCCATGTAGGATCTGTCTCTAAGACCAATTCTGGACCTAAGGTTCATAAACCAGTTCATATTAACACACTGCTTCAAACAAAAGGGGCATTACATGGCAACCATGTAGGAAGGTGGATATCTGACTATGGTTACCCCCAACTTTTTGCCTCGTGTCTAGCTGGTTTTTCGACTTAGTTGGCCTGAGATCCTGCCATTCAGGGTCTCAGGCTGTCTGCTCTCTCTTTAAAATGGACTCCATGTACCCTATGTACATAACCAATTGGTAAGGATCACCTTATTGGACCCTGTACAGTGTACCCTAGGTACCCAGGGCATAGGTGTACCCTAGGCCTCCCAGGGGCTGCAGCATGTATTATGCCACCCCTGGTCTGGCCTTCCAATCAGACACAACTGGCTGATCACTCAGCTGGGGCAAGGTCGTGTAATCACCCCTTGCTTAGATATAGTATGCCTATATCTACCCTTATATATAGACACATGTGTACCTATCAGTCACTCCTATGGCAGGCCTTAACAATCCTGGAGGCAGAGTGCTTGGTAACATGTGAGATGGTGCTCTAGCATGAGCTGAGCCTGTCTGCAGCTTTCGGAACCAAGTCCTTATAGCTGTTCTATGATATAGCCTACCATATACTCTTAAAGTGCCTTATAATCTTAAACGGTTATGATAACTATGGTTTGGCTTTATCAAAACATGTCGTGTAAGGTGTCTAACACTTTGGAATAATACCCCCATACCATTTCTGGTGATGAGGATATTATTCCTCCCTTCTAGAGGGAGAGACATGTTAAAATCCTACTTTGCTGTTTAACTCTAACCAAAGCCTCAGCATCACAAAATGGATGCTGCTGCCACAGACACAAGTCTGACCTCCTGCTGCTGGGAGTGATCCCAGCCAGGGAGGCCTGGACAATAGGTTTCCTGCTTGGGGAGGTGCTAGCACCTCCCCAGACAGCCTTTAGTGTATTGGGGCAGGGTGGGCTGAAAGGAATGAGACATGCCTGGGGCACACAAGGTGTCCCATGCATAGTCCAGTTCAAACCGGTGCTGGGGCACACCAGCCCCAGCTCTGGCGCGAAACTGGACAAAGGGAAGTGGGTGTAACCACCCCCTCCCAGGTCCCACCCATAAGGCGTGACCTAGCAGGTATCCCAGCCCCCCAGATTAGTATAAGAGTGGGAGTTGGGCCTCAAGACTTTAGATTATCCTGAACCTGCAAACTTGAACAGAAACTCTGGACCTTCGACATTCGACGAAAGAAGAAGACTGAAGAATCTCCCTTGTAGCCAAGGAGTGGCTACCCTGTGCAAACAGGCACCATCAAGAGACTACCCTTTGCTTTGCCCACGTTCTACGAGGAACCGACTGCAGAGCCCGACCAGAGCCTTGACTTCCAGACTTCTCCGACCCTGATCCACATCCACAGCAAAGCTGAGATCCGTGGAGGCGACGAGCGACGTGGGACCGGCTACCTGGGAAAAGTGGCTAGTAACTTAAAGCGCAGCTTCTGAGGCACCCTCGAAGTTGTGCACCGGGGATTGAGAAGCCCCAACCCCAAGCACCATCTGCACCGAAGATCAGCCCCCCACACTCCACGAGTCCTGCGTGGGGCCCTTCTGCATTTTCCTGCTTGCCGCGTCTGTCCGGTTGCTTGCCCGCTGGCTAGTGGCCTTTGTGACGACGCACCCTGAAATCTTCTGCGCTGGTTTGGCTCCTCCAGACTGGCTCCTGCTTCTCTGCAAAGAAGAAGCACCCCAGACCTTCCTGGTCTGCACCAAAAGCAAGTCCTCCGTTCTTCGTGGGTTCCGCTTGCCAAGGCTTGGTGAGTCCTAGTCCAACTTCGCCGCCGACAGCAAGAGCCTTCGTGGGACAGCTCGCCTCCTGGTCCTGGTCGTCCTCGACGCTTCCTGGTCCTCCTGGCTGCAGCGACAAGCTTCACCTTCACCTGCAATCTTCACGACATCGCCTGGTTCCTTCCTGGTTCCACGTGGTCACTGGCTAGTGACCTTGACTCTGTCCCTTCTGCTTGCAGGTCTCCTCTCTTCTTGATCCCAGCCTTGGGATCCACCGGACACTCTTCACTGACTGCCTGTCAGCATCTTTCTTCAGGCATCCATAGGAGTCGACGACGAAAACCGACGCATCTTCACCCCTATGCACCCGCAGCCTGTGGGCTAGGTAACTTGGGTACTCCGGCGCTCATCAGGATAGTGACTATCCTAGTGTCTAGTTTTCAAGTCTCAACTTCCTAGCTACTCCGGAAGTGTCCTAAATCTACCGTTTTCTAAACTGTACTATTGCTATTGACTTTTACGCATTACGCGTGAGTGTTTCCACTCTGCACACGAATCCCGTGGGCCTCCCACTTCCTAACTAACGCTAGTGTAGTGTAGCCCCAGCGATTCCCTAGGCCTATTCTATTTCCGTGACAGTGGTCCTTATACCACTTACTTAGTATATGGTTTGCGTGGCCCCTAGGGCCTAACTGTATTACTTACCTGTGTGACTTAATGTATGCTTAAATAAGACTGTGTTGTACTTACCTCTAATCTCATAAAGAGTGCTGAGGGTTTGACTAGAATAAATACACTTTATTTTATATATATATCTGTTGTGGTGTCCTTTCATTTAGTATTCAAGGGATTATATGTGGTATCACAGCTGGCTTCACATGCCATTCAGAGTTTAGCCTAAGACTGCTCTTGTCCATGCTACCACTAGGATAGCTGGTCTATAAGGTTGACTTTACAACCAATCACCATAAGGGTATTTGGACTGATGTAAGGTGTACACTAGAACTAGTGACATCATACATCAGGCCAACTTCTCACAAACCATAGACCTCAAAGACGCATGCTTGCATATCGTTATGAACAAAAGGCACAAAGTACCCACGATTCCTACACAACGGAACACATCAATTCAAGGTTCTTCCTTTCAGAATAAAACCAGCTACACATGTCTTCACAAAGTGTCTGGCAGCAGTTGCAGCACATCTGAGACGAAAAGGAATTCATGTTAATCCCTATCTAGACGACTGGCTCATAAGGGCACACTCAGAACACAAATGCCACAATCATGTTCAAACAGCTGTACAAACGCTTCAAAAGCTGGGTTTCTCAATCAACCACCAGAAACCATCTACAAATCCAGAAAGGGGAAAAAATTTTTTTAGGAGCAATATTAAACTCTAAGTGCGAAAGCATATCCAACGCTAAGGAGAATACAAGCTATTCACCACGAGGCGACCCTTTACCAGAAGGGACCATCTCTGATAGTGAGGAAGGTCATGAAACTGATGGCATCATGCATCCCACTGATTCCTCACGCTCGCCTACACATGCGTCCATTCCAGGAATGGCTCACCAACAGCTGGTCTCGGGCCACAGTAAGTTGTGAAGATCTAGTCGTTGTTGGACAAAGGGTGCCGGCACAGATACAATGGTGGGCATCCAAAAACATAGCACAAGGGAGACCTTTCAAGAACCCAACTCCATCTGTGACGATCACCACAGACGTATCCCTCAACAGCTGGGGAGCACACTTCAGCAAGCTCAAAGTACATGGTCAATGGAACCAACAGGATTTCATGAAGCACATCAACTATCTGGAGATGAAGACTGTCTTTCTGGCGCTGAAAGCATTCCAGAAACACATTCAGGGGAAAACTGTGCTGATACAGACTGAGCAAACTAGCACAGGACATCTGTCAGTAGGCACCGACACAAAAGAGCAACCTACAAACAGTGCATTTGCCGGTAGTAGTCATTACAGCGGATCAGCTGAGCAGACAGAACTGCTCTCACGAATGAGAGTTGAAACAGTCAGTTCAATACCTATTCAATCGCTGGGGAACTCCAGTTATAGATCTGTTTGCAACAATACACAACAAGAAATGCCATTCCTTTGCCTCGAGGTTCCCACATCACCTGTCAAAGGGGAATGCACTTTCACTCAACTGGTCACAGACATTTGCCTATGCTTTCCACCGATACCCCGAATACAAAGAGTAATAGAAAAAGCAAAGCCCTCGGGAATAAACATGATTCTCATTGCCCCTCAATGGCCGAGGCAGACATGGTACTCAACCCTACTGGAACTATCCAAAGGGAAGATAAGGATCAAAGCAGATAAGGATCTATTAACAATGCAACAGGGCCACATTTTTCACCCCGAACCATCAACACTGCACCTAGAAGCTTGGTGCCTGAATACATAGAATTTGGTCACCTCAAACTGCCTCTAAGAACAATGGAAATGCTAAAGGAGGCAAGGAAACAATCAACAATAAAATGCTACGCAGCAAAATGGAAGCGATACACCACATGGTGCACTGCTAACAATCACATGGGTTCAATCAACACACAGGAGACAGTAATCACTTATCTAACTTCTCTCCTGGACAGCAACATCAACTACTCAAGCATAAAGGTGCACTTAGCTGCCATCGTAGCATATACAAGAGGGAGAGCATGCAAAAGTTTCTTCATAAGGCCTCTAAGAGATTCTTAGAGGGAGCTAAAAGGATTGCCCCACTTGGAGTTTAAATACGGTGCTTTTACAACTAATGACAAAACCTTTTGAACCCATGCACAAAGCAGATCTGAAACACTTCACTTTTAAAACAGCTTTTCTCATTGCCATTACTTCCCTGCGGAGAGTAAGTGAGTTACAAGCTCTAACAATGCAAGTGCAATACCTACAAATTTGTAAGGACAAGGTGATTTTTAAACAAAACCCACACTTCATAGCTAAGGTAGTATCAAAATACCACTTGAATCAAAATATAATCCTGCCGATTTTCTTCAAAAACCCAAGAAAAAAGTCTCCATACCCTGGATGTAAGGAGAGTGTTGCTGTACTATTTACAAAGAACAGAACAAATACGGAAAACAAAACAATTTTGTCGCATACGCTCACACCAACACAGGATGACCAGTCACAAATGCAGCAATTGCATGATGGGTAGTACAAACCATCCAAACATGTTAAGCCTATGCCGAAAAGGAACTGACTATACGACCTACAGCTCACTCCACGAGAAAGAAAGGAGTGACCGTAGCTTTCATGGCAAATATACCCATTAACACTATTTCTGCAGCAGCAACATGGGCATCACCTCACACCTTTACAAAGCATTACTGTGTGGACATACACATGAGTAAGGTAGCTCAAATTGGACAGAAGGTGCTTCAACACCTGTTTGTAAAGTCTTCCTCTCACCATAGCCTCCCAACCTTGGGATGAACCGCTACATAATCTAATGCACAGCATGTGAATCCAGAAAAGGCTTCACGCTGCAAAACTAAATGGGTACTTACCAGTAGAAGTAGTTTTGCAGCTTGAATAATTTTCTGGATTCACATACAACCCACGCGACCTCCCCTACAAGGAATACAAACAGGTGGGAAAGCAGATGACTCCATCACTTATTTAATTACCATCTCAAAAAATACCAATGGAGAAACAGAAAAAAAGAATCCGAAGATGGCTACCATGCAAATTGGCCTCCAGGATACCGTTTTACGTCACACAAGGGAAGTAGCTGGCACCAAATGGTCGACAGCGACCAAAAAAATAAAAACCAAGAATTCCGGACCCAACCACTAGATGACGGAATAATGCACAGCATGTGGATCCAGAAAATTCTTCTAGCTACAAAACTACTCCTACTGATAAGTAACCGTGTAGTTCTTCGTACCAACCCTAGTAGTTTCCGCCTTTCACATCAATCAAGCGATTGAGTTACTTGTGTTCTTTCCTAAACCAGATTCAGTGGCAGGACGAGTTCTACACACTTAAGATGTCAGTAGAGCCCTCTTATACTACAGAGAAAGAAAAAGTCATTCCGTAAGACTAAACAACTTTTTGTTGCTTTTGCGCCACCTCACAAGGGCAATGCTATTTCCAAATAGGGTATTGCCAGGTGGATTGTTAAATGTATTCAAACTTGTTATGCAAAAGCAAAAAGAACTTTAACAATACCACCTAGAGCGCATTACACTTGCAAAACAGGGGCTACTATGGCTTTCTTAGGAACAATTCCCATAGTTGACATTTGTAGGGCTGCAACATGGTCTACTCCACACACATTCACCAAGCACTATTGTGTAGATGTGTTAGCAAGACAACAAGCTAATGTAGGCCAGGCAGTACTTAGGACACTTTCAAACAACTGCAACAGCTACAGGTTAGCCACCACTTGGGAAGAATACTGCTGTGTAGTCTATGCAATGCATGTGATCTACAGCTCACATGCCTCGAACACAATAATGTTACTTACCCAGTAAGCATCTGTTCTTGGCATGTAGAGCTGTAGATTCACATGTGCCCGCCCGCCTCCACTGGTACCTATACCTGGTGCAGTTCTCTCTTACTTTATATACATACGCATGGACATCTCTATTCTACTCTTACTCTCTCCCTCTGCGGAAAAACAGTCTAACAATGGAGTCGATGCCCATGCGCACTATTACCGAAAGGAGGAGTCACCTGCCTTGTGACTGGAAAGACTTCTTGGAAGAAAAACAACTTGCAAACATTAGATGGCAGGAGTATGCAACGCATGCAAATCTAGATCTCTACATGCCAAAGAATAGATGCTTACAGGGTAAGTAACATTATCCATAGTCTGCCCTTGTGGGGAAACAAGGGACATTTTTTAAATGTTTATTTAAAAAAAATACTTTTTAGGCATTAAGTGTCAAGAGATTGCTATAACACCAGCCTCATTCTGTGTTTCGTTCAATTTTTCAATTATTTATTTTTCATTGAAGTACTACCGATTTACCCACTGGAGTTTGTGGTATTGTTTAAATCCTGGCAATCTTAGTTGTTCTTAGCACTGCATCAAAAAAGTAACCAGAGGGACATTTAAGCACAGCCTGCCAAGATTAACCAGGATGGTAACCCTTCTGCAGAGGTGCTATGAATAGTAAGACGTGTACTGATCTGTGTTTTGCATTTCAGGTGCTGTCTGTCTGTGTTGAAGAAGAGAATATCATACCGTACATCACAAATGTTCTACAAAATCCCGACCTGGCTTTGCGCATGGCTGTACGCAACAACCTTGCAGGGGCAGAGGAGCTTTTTGCCAGAAAATTCAATGCTCTGTTTGCCCAGGGAAACTATTCTGAAGCAGCTAAAGTGGCTGCAAATGCACCAAAGGTAATTGTTTTTTAATTAAGTGATGTGCTGTTAGTGTAGATGTGCTATCATTGTGTATCGAAGTGTCCAGAAAGATTGTGGGAGAGATAGGCTATTGGTATGCTTGGGTGTATTTGTATCATTGTAGGGAACTTCTTGAGTCACCTCTTTGTGGATTTTCTGACCTTGATCTGAAGAGATGTATACCTTGGGAGTAAGACACGTGATCCCAAAAGGTTTGGATGTGTAAATATTTTCTTTAGTCTTAATTTAAGTTTACTCCAATTCAAAATTAGGTAGACTTGCAACAATGTGAATGTCCTAATTATATAAAAAAAAAAAAGTAAAGGATATAATTTGTGAATCAGAGTAATCCTATGAATATGCTCAATAGCTTGTGAGTGTTAACGCCTGATGTATTTTCTCAGCATTTTACATAGCGTTTAGAAAGTACATTTGGCTTCTGCAGTGTTAGCGTTTAAAAATCGTAACAAAACTGGGGCAGAAGACAAATCGGCAATCAGTTAGCCTTCTATGTGGCTATTGGCAACTAGCTGTCAGGGAAAACTTAACATTTTATGTTTACAGATTTAGCATAAAGTCTGTAGTCTTTCCCATTTGTCTTGTCTTCCTCTGGCATAGTGGAAGGTGAGGGAATCCTTGGACTGTCTACAGCAGGATCACCGCCCATGGTTGCACACTTATATAAACGTTTCTGAAAAGGTCGGAAACATTAAAACTGCAAATAGCACTACAATTTACATCTGAGTGGTATAATCCTGATGAATTGGTTTTAACCGATGGCGCTTGTAGCGCAAGTGTGAAATATGTACCCCTCATCCCGTCTACCTGTAGTTACCAAACTAAGTCAATATTTTCCTTTTTATTATTTCACATACCTATAAGGGGTATTAAAAGGTGCGTTAAGTTAAGGCTGGATTTCCTCTGTTCAGCAAAGCTTTTAATAAATGTTATGGTATTAGTCCTCCTGGGAAATTCTAAATATTCTTGTGTCCTCCCTCTTACCCATTTTGAACGTGTGCCTCTTGACAGCTAGTGCTGGGACAGGAAACTGCCTGTAGATTTTCATATAGAGCTCTGTTCACTGGAACTTAATACGCTGCACTGAATCCTGCTGCTTTATTGTGCCCTCCCAGTCCTAATTACCTGCAGGGCAATTAAAAGGTGAGTGAAGAAGTTACTTAAATGATTTCTTCCGTTCAGAAGAGCTGTTAATTCATTTTATATTTACTTTGGCCTCCTGGGAAAACATACTACAGTTACTTCTGATTGATACTTCTAAGCACAGATTCCTTGCCTTGTGAATAATCCCAAGGCATCAGACTTGATCCAGAAAAGTGTAGAGCAGTTCTGCATACTGCTAGGTGGTTTCATTTGGCTCTGCACCGATGTCACTTCCTAAAACCACATGGCTTGGGCTGTGCATGGACTGTCGCAAAGAGAGGTCTGTGACAGACAATCAAAGTCCAATTGTTGTGCCTGGAGTCAGATTTTGCCTGCAAGGTCTGTGGTGACTGCACCCAGATGAACCTGAAAGCCATACCGGAATGCAAAGCCAAACTCTACATCACCAAACGCAAGAAAACTTTGTGCCACGACATAGAAAGAACGGTATCTTTCCCCAAGTAATTCTTGCGCCAGTTCGTCATTTTGGTCAAAGACTTAAGGTAAGTTGAATAAAAGCACAAATCTAAGTGGGAAAACTCTCAGACTCCTAACAGGCCGCCAGCGTGCCTCCCAGTCTAGCTGCTAATATCCATCAGAGCCAATTCAGAGTATGGTCCCAATACACCCTGAATTTCCAAGTCCGTCAGCGATGCAGCAGGGAGACTATGCTGTGTATTGTCGCCACTTTACTGGCTCCCTTTGTCATGCCTTCGTGCTTCAAGGATCCACATGGGGGGGGTCTCAATTTGGACTTCAGCCAGCGAGTCTGCATTTGGTAGAGTCTGTTCCCTTTGGACTTGTTTCAGGTTCCGCTCCAACAGAGGTGCCTGCTTGTGTACCATGTCCTGCACCAGTCGTACTCATGCCAATTCAGATGCCATTGATGTTTAATGATAGACAGCATATTGTGCTATCTCGCGCCAAAATAAAATCCCCTCCACCAAAGTCACGGCTGGCGCTGACCGACATGCTACCTCTTGGCAACACATTTGATTCCAATACGTTGCCCTTACCACATGGTAGGCCCAGACTCTATATGATTAATTTGGTGCGGATTCAGAAAATTACAACTATGATGACTGGGACAGTTATGTTCACCAATACGATGACGGTAACTAGTATGTTGAGTTCAGCATGCCAGTGTGCTTGACACATTGCCTGATACTGACCTGGTCTCCCCCAGGATCCTTTTACTGAGGAAAGCACCACTTTTGCTGTTGTGATGCAAAAAAGGCTCCTTGTACATAAGGTTAGGGGTCCCGAATGGAAACCCTAGAAGGGTTGAGAGGTCCTCAAATGAAGAGGATGGAAGGGATATGTCCTCCCCGTCGTAGACTCAAAAAAACAAAATAGCATCCCCTCATGAACAGGGATAGTTCCTGCAGAAGAGAAAAAGAAAAAGGAAAGGGACTAGGGGATGGTTGGTACGCTAGATAGCAAACCACCCACTATTATGGGTGGGAAGGAAAACTGGCCCTTTTCTTTACATAACCCTCACTCACTCTAATAATAATGATATGCTGCATCATCTGCTTCACCCCAACTCCTAAAGGTCTAGGTGGGCTCAAACACATTTCAGGTAGCACTTATGAAGAGCGGTTGGTTGGGGGCGAAACCTTAAAGATAAATTTCCTCTCCTTCTCAAAAAGTGTCCTTTATTTGTAGGGTGGGAGAAATTTAAAAAGTATTTAGGGGTAAGAGGATGTGATGGTCCTATGACCCTAAAGCACCAACATGTGTCAGTTCAGCCCTTACCTAACGGCCTATCTGAGGTCCTGGGTTTTCGTCAGGGTGGGTAGCGAAGAAGTCACTTACTCCGATGACGTGTGCATGCAATTTGCATGTAAGAGAACTTGAAGGAAGACATATATTTGCTGCAGCATTTTCAGGGAATTACCTGTAGAATAAATGGTACAAAAGTACGTGCTCTAATTACTGCTGTAAAGCCAAAGTTTGGCGTACCGTTATTGACATTTCACTGTGCAGTCCCTAAAATACAAGTGCCTGTTATGATAATCAAGATGTTCTCACTAGAAGAGCACAGCGTGCAGTGATCCCTGTGAAACATGAGCTAAATGCACTCTAAACATGTTTTTCTATTCTAGATCACCGTATGTTAAATTCACGTGGACTTATCAGTTGTTTTTTTCCACTTTTTGCAGCGTGAATCTTTCTGGATTCACTATGCTGTGCATTATTCCGCGATCTTGTGGTTGGGTCCGGATTCGTAGTCTTTTCTTTGTTTTTTTTTTTTTTTTTTGTAGCCCAGGTGGGCGTCGACGTCCACCATTTGGTGCACCTCCCGTGACGTCGTCGTGCTTCCTGCGGAAGTCCCACCTTTGGGGCGCCATCTTCAGATTCTTTTTTCCGCCGTTGGGTCTGGATCGTCATCGGGAAGCTCCAGAAATTCACTCGGAGGAAGAAGGAAGAAAAGCGAGTTTCATCGATAGAATCAAGAGAAGACATCAGGAATAGAACAGATTTCATCAGGAGCGCGAAGAAAGAGGACCAGCGAGCCTTTTTCTTCGACAGCCTTGGAGAATGCACGCTCAGAGACCCTGAGCGAAATGGACAAGACGCCATTCAAGTTCTGCCCAAACTGCCACCACAAGTTCGCGCAGAAAGACCAGCATCCGGTCTGCAACCTCTGCCTACCGGTGGATCACCAGAGTATCGACTGCAACGCCTGCTCAGCCTTCGCGCCGAAGACACTCAGGGTGAGAGAGAGGCAGAGAAGAGCCAACGCCAACATGGATGGCAAAGGGAAACCCCCGACACTCTACGAGCTGGGCCTCGACACGAACGACGAGGACAACGTCGCCGAGACAGCCGAAAACTTCACGGTCGTAGAGACCGACAAGAAAAAAGAAGACGAGGTAAGAGAATCGTCGAGCGCAAATCAAAAAACACCTCAAACACGAGGGTGACTCGAGAAAAACTGAGTCAAGGTCCACGAAGGGAGCCCCGGTGCCGAAAACTTCGACGTCCAAAGGGGGAACTTCGGACAAAAGGCCCAGCGGATCCTTACAAAAGGACTCCCTGGTGCAGAAAGACGCCGAAAGGCAAGGGTCGTCGAAATCATCCCATGAAACGGGCCGATCGACGCAGAAAGAACGTTCGACGTCGACGCAAGTTTCATCGACAAGACCCGCGGTCGACGCCGAAAGCATCTCCGAAATGGAGAAAAAGAAGAGGCGGCTCGAGGCCGAAATGGAGAACATCCTTCAAAGGAAGAAGGAGTTCGACGCCAGGATGAAGGAATTCAAGATTCCAACGGTTTCATCGGCGGACGTCGTCGAGGTCGAAGACGAGTTCGACGCCGAAGGGCTGACAAGGGATCTCGAAGAAGAAGAGGAGCCCTATTATGAGGGAGAAGCCGAGGAAGAAGACCAACAGTCGTTCTACGAATCGGCGGCATCTACCAGCAACGACGTCGAATGGCACGATCTCGACACCGAAAACCCGGAGGAGCCCGTGGACACGTACCCCTCGAGGCCTTCGCCACCCGACGACATCGGGGTGTACAATATGGTGGTGAAGAGCGCAGCAATGGCCTTCGGCGTCAAACTCGACGAAGAGAGGCCAAAAGCCGATTTTCTCGTCGAAACACTGCTCCCCATCCAGACTAGGAGTCAGTTCCTCCCCATGCTACAAAGCGTGATGAACCAGGGGAGAGAAGCCTTCAAGGAGCCTGCCACCTGCCGGTCGATCACGCCCAGGACAGAGAAGAAATATAAGCACTCCTCCCTGGACCCACCTTACATCAAGGGTAGCGTCACCGCAGACTCCATCATAGCCTCCACGGCCAGGAGAAGGGCCAACGTTCCAGCAACTTCGGGCCCACCTCCGGATAAAGAGAGCAGGAGGATCGACCTCACAGGCAGAAAGGTCGAGAGGAACGCCGCAATGCACTGGCGCATGGCGAATTCGAATGCACTCCTCAATAGACACCAATACCAACACTGGGATGAGATGGGGGAGCTAGTAAAGCACCTCCCCGAAGAATACCGCCAGAGAGCCTCTCACCTGGTAGATGAAGGCAAGAACATCGCCAACTCCTGTATAAAGACGGCGTTGGATGGGGCAGAGACTTCAGCAAGACTCATGGCCATAGGGGTCACAGAGAGGAGGCATGCATGGCTAAGAATCTCGGGATTCAAACCGGAAGTGCAGAACAACATCCTTGGCACCCCCTTCAACGGAGAGACACTGTTCGGAGCAACGGTGGACGAAAAGCTCACCCAGCTCAAGAAGGAAAACGAGACAGCGAGGTCCATGGGGGCCCTACAGCTGAGGGGAATGAGACGAGGAAATCCCTCGAGGAGACCCTACGGTAGGGGTGGAAGCCAACAGGGGACGTCGCACCAGGCGTTCCAACAAGGTCAGCAGGGCGAAGGTCACGGACAAAGTCAGCAGAAGCAAAGCTGGCAATATCAACCTCTGGGCCAGTCCTTTCGCGGGAGAGGGAACGGACGTGGCCAAAGGAGGAGAGGGGGCGATCAGCCCTCCTCGAAGTGACTCAGCACGCAAGAAGACGCCTACCCTCGTCAGGTCCCCAAGGGTGAGGCGCAAAAAAGTGTCATCAGGGGGAAGAGAAGATTCAAGAGCCTACGAGCATACGACACCAGTAGGCGGAAGGCTGAGGTTCTACCTTCAGGAGTGGCGGCGTATAACCACAGACAAGTGGATACGGAACATCGTGCAGTACGGATACTGCGTAGACTTGGAGAAAAGACCTCCAAACAGGAAGCCGAAGGGAAGACAGAGATCGGCCCAAGAACTGGCAATACTCAGAGAAGAAACGCGGAAACTCCTACAAAAGGGAGCCATAGAGACAGTGCCGTTCAGGGAACGCAACAAAGGGGTCTACTCAAACTACTTCGTGGTTCCGAAGGTAGACGGGGACCTCAGACCCATACTGGACCTCCGTTACCTAAACAAGTTCGTCAGAACGCAAAGGTTCAAAATGACTTCACTGCAGGAGGTACTGCCACAGATAAGAGAAGGGGACTTCATGGTCACCGTGGACCTCAAGGATGCCTACCTTCACATCCCAATAAACAGAAGGCACAAGGGCCTTCTAAGATTCAACATCGAACAGGAACACTACCAGTTCACAACCCTGGCCTTCGGATTAAAATCAGCGCCAAGGGTCTTTACAAAATGCCTGTCGGCGGTAGCGGCACACCTACGAAAGCAGGGAATACACGTATACCCCTACTTGGACGACTGGCTGGTCAAGGCAAACTCACGCGAGAAGTGCGAGAGGCACGCAAAACGCGTAACAGACACCCTCACAAATCTGGGATTTTCCATCCACTGGGGAAAATCATCACTGGAACCGGAACAGGTAAAGATTTTCCTGGGGGCAAAGATCAACTCCCTCAACAGTACAGTAGTGCCCAGCGACAGGAGGACAGATGCTCTACTGAAGGAGACGCAGCTCTACCAGAAGGGGCGAGCTCTGACAGTGAGGGCGGTGAGCAAGATGATGGGGATGATGGCGTCCTGTATCCAGCTGGTGCCGAATGTACGCCTGCACATGAGACCATTCCAGGAATGGCTGCAACAGCAATGGTCACAAGCAAACGGAAGTTGGGAGGATCTAGTGGTTGTTACGCACGCAGTGCAGGAGGAGATAACTTGGTGGAACAGAGACAACATAACAACGGGGAGAAGCCTGACACCACCAAGCCCAACAGTGACCATTACCACGGACGCATCGCAGAAGGGATGGGGAGCGCACATGGACAACCTCAGAGTGAGGGGTCTATGGGCTCCAGCAGACGCGGTCCGCCACATCAACTACCTCGAGTTGAAAACGATACTGCTAGCCCTGAAGGCATTCCAGAGACACCTGTTCGGCCAGAGGGTGTTGGTACAGACAGACAACACCACGGCGATGTTCTACATCAACAAACAAGGGGGGACACAGTCGTTTCCACTCTCATCCCTAGCTCAGGAGATTTGGAGATGGGCCATACCTCTCAAGATAGATCTACTGGCAATTCACCTACCAGGGAAGGACAATGTGGAGGCAGACTGGCTGAGCAGGCAGACCTCAGCATCGCACGAGTGGGAGCTCAATGGCCAGGAAACGGAGAAAATCTTCCGGAGATGGGGGACTCCCACAATAGACCTATTTGCAACACGCCACAATGCAAAATGCCAAAGCTTCGCGTCCAGGCAACCAGATCAGCAATCCAAGGGAAATGCCCTATGGATAAGCTGGTGGAGGACATTTGCCTACGCCTTTCCACCGATACCCCTGTTGCACAGAGTGCTCGACAAGTGCAGAACCAGCAACATGACTCTGATCCTGGTGGCTCCACAGTGGGCGAGGCAGACATGGTTCTCACAGATTCAAGAAATGGCGCAAGGCAATCCGTACAGGTTCGAGAGGAGAAAAGACCTGCTCTCAATGCAAAACGGGGAGGTCCTGCACCCAGAGCCAGAGACCCTCAACCTAGCAGCATGGCTCCTGAAGACCTAGCGTTCGCACACCTAAGGTTACCTCAGAGCACTATGCGAGTGCTACGGGAGGCAAGGAAACCTACTACAAGAAAGTGCTACAGCGCAAAGTGGAAGAGATTCACGGTGTGGTGCAGGAAAAAGGGCCTGCAAAACAGAATGACAAGAGACTCAACTGTGCTGAGGTACCTCACACACCTTCTAAAGAGTAACCTCTGCTCGAGCTCCCTAAGGGTACACCTAGCAGCGATCGTTGCCTACACCAGAGGTGAGAAGGGTGGAAGTTTCTTCACCTCGCAGGTGGTGAAGAGATTCATGGAGGGAGCCAAAAGAATGGCACCCCCGAAAAGGTTGCCGCCGCCGGCATGGAATTTAAACGTGGTTCTGACGGAGCTCATGAAGGCGCCGTTTGAACCCATTCACAAGGCCACTCTACAAATGTTGACGATGAAAACTGCCTTTCTAGTGGCCATAACCTCACTACGCAGGGTGAGCGAGCTTCAAGCACTAACGCTACAGGAGCCCTACATTCAAATTCACAAAGACAGGGTAGTCCTGAGGACGGACCCACACTTCATGCCCAAGGTAGTGTCGGCGTTCCACATGAATCAGAGTATCCAGATACCGAGTTTCTTCCAAAACCCGACTACAAACGCAGAAAAGGCCCTGCACACCCTCGATGCCAGAAGAGCGGTGATGCACTACATTGAAAGAACCAAGGAACTCAGGAAGTCGAAGCAGCTGTTTGTGTCCTTTGCTACTAGCTTCATGGGTAGACCAGTGACCAAGGGCACCATCGCTAGGTGGATTGCCCTCACTATTCAATTCTGTCACAAACAGGCTGGACAGGAGCTAACGGAGGGGCCCCAAGCTCACTCCACAAGGAAGAAGGGGGCCACAGTTGCCTTCCTGGCAAACACGCCCATCCAAGACATTTGTCTCGCAGCAACTTGGGCATCTGTGCACACGTTCACAAAGCACTACTGCGTGGACATTCAAATGAATAAGGAAGCACAGGTCGGACAGAAGGTGCTACAACACATTTTCAACGACCAGCGATCATCTTCCACCCAGCCACCACAAAAATAGGAAAACCGCTACAAAGTCTATGCACAGCATAGTGAATCCAGAAAGATTCACGCTGCAAAACGAAAAGTTTCTTACCTGTCGGTGTAGTTTTGCAGCTTGAAGATCTTTCTGGATTCACTAGCGAACCCACCCACCTCCGCCAGGGAGATGAGGCTGGAGGAAGAGGGGGTGAAATGGATAGGATCAAAGAAGTGGAAACGTACAGAAATATGGACGAAAGGATTAATCAATCGCCTAGGGTTAAAAAAAAAACAAAAAAAAAAAAGAAAACAGGGAAAAAAGAACCCGAAGATGGCGCCCCAAAGGTGGGACTTCCGCAGGAAGCACGACGACGTCACGGGAGGTGCACCAAATGGTGGACGTCGACGCCCACCTGGGCTACAAAAAAAAAAAAAAAAAAAAAAAAAGAAAAGACTACGAATCCGGACCCAACCACAAGATCGCGGAATAATGCACAGCATAGTGAATCCAGAAAGATCTTCAAGCTGCAAAACTACACCGACAGGTAAGAAACTTTTCGTTGTCAGTACATAGTGTGTGACTACAGGGCGTCCCTCATGCCCCCATGGGAGCAGATGCCCCTTTTAATATTGGATGAGACTATCACCCTAAAATACAAAAAACTGTCATTTGTAACATACATTTCAGTGCACATGATAAAGGCTTGGATTATGGTACGAGTAGCCCTACACCAGTGCCTGGTGTGTGCAAATGAGTCCACTTGAGAAAATCCACATGAATTTCACATGCTGTGATATATAATAGAAAAAACATGTTTAGAGTGCATTTAGCTTGTTTATCACTGGAATCACTGCACGCTGTGCACTCCTAGTGAGAACATCTTGATTATCTTAACAGGTACTTGTATTTTGGGGACTGCACTGTGAAATGTCACAATAATGGTTCGCCAACCTTTGGCTTTACAGCAGTAACTATAGCATGTACTTTTGTACCATTTATTCTATAGGTAATTCTCTGAAAATGCTGCAACAAGTATATACCTTCCTTTAAATTCTCTTCCAGGCGATCCTCATCTCAAAGTCATAAGCACTGAATATTCCCGCCCATGTGCGGGGACCCCGGAAATAATAAAATTATATATGAAAAACACACACATTATATATATATATATATATATATATATATATATATATATATATATATATATATATATATATATATATATATATATATATATATTCACTGAAAAAACCATAGGTTTCACACATGTTATAGTTAGCTGGACATTTTACTGATAAAAAACCAATGAAATTCCCCCGTTATAGTTACTGCAGGCAACTATAACTCACGCGACCGCAATCCTCTGCTGATGCTAATACTGTATTTAGACACTTATTTGCCCATGTCTTCTTCCATTAAATTTTAGCTTTACATATATTACAAATATTTTTTTTTCATAAAGACACATATGTCATCAGCAGAAGATTGCGGTCGCGTGAGTTATAGTTGCCTGCAGTAACTATAACGGGGGAATTTCATTGGTTTTTTATCAGTAAAATGTCCAGCTAACTATAACATGTGTGAAACCTATGGTTTTTTCAGTGAATTTGCAAGGTTTTCTAAATGCTAAGTTACTTTACGCCATTCGTGGCGTGCGCGCCCAGTTAACGCAGTTCGTTCCGTGCGCGCACGGTGAGCACGCGGTGCGCTTTGCGCACCGCGCGCCCACTTTACGCAGTTAGTGCCGTGCACGCACAGTGGTCACGCGGTGCGCTGCGCGCACCGCGTGCCCACGTTAAGCGGGATGGGCCATGTACGCACGATGCGCTTTGCGCACCGTGCGCACATGGGGGACATATTTTGCGCATCTTTGTGAAATGTATTCTTCGGGCACCATTTGCACACGGGGTGGGGAGAATGTGGATAGTTTTTTTTTTTTTATAATTTTTTAACGTGCGCGTACGGTAAGCGTAATCGGCGATTTTTTTTTTTTTTTTTTGGGCTTGGGGGTGGTTTGGGGACCCCTGTATCAATGCTGGGTGGTTAGGATCTCATGAAACTGCCTCTTTACATATATTTGGGGTACGTTTTTGCTGCCCAACTCAGGAAGCGAGAGAGAAAATGGCGGCCGCCGCTTCCTGGTTTCGACCGACTCGAATGTTTACTAAGATCTAAGAGCCAATCAGAATCGCGCTCGCGCACGCCACCGTACGCGTACGGTAAGCTTACGGTAAGCGCACCGTAAGCGCACCGTAAGCTGCCACAGATATATATATTGATTTAAAGGCTATTTTCTCAGAATCTACTGAACAGATTTACACCAAACCTACAAAAGGCACTTCCTTGACCTGGGGACTACCTCTCTGCCAAATTTCATTAAATTCTGTTCAGCCGTTCGGGCTGTAGGTGTGTCTAAAGGTCCTATGGAAAAATGCATGGGAAAAACGCGTTTTGGGACCCCCCTTTTATCTCAGCCCCCGCTTGACGAATCCCCCCCGAGACTTTCAGGGTAGGAGCGGAGCGTAGCGCCCCACCTATTTTGAAAAATTCGCGAGGATTCGTCGACCGGCGCCAAAGTTGTTCAAAATAGAATGTTGCGGATTTCCTATGGAAACGTGGTCCTAACTATAACTACCTACTGGCGACTGCCAGTAGGTTATATATATATATATATATATCTAGATATATATATATAAATATCCAATAACACACTAAAGGTATAATAATACACCTACATTTTTTTTTTTTTAGGTAAAAAAAACTCATGAGAAAGAAAAGAAAACACTGTGCAAAACACAGATCCACAAAACATTGTTAGCCTGCAGACTGCATTGCAATACAATACCATAGAGACTGAAAAGCCTTGTACAGGTAAAAACTGGCACCGTGCCTTTAAGGCAGCCCTGATTCCAATATCCCATCATGCCTCAGGGGTGACAGTTGGGTCAGTTGTTCTTTCCGGCTCCTTCAGTTAGGACCCTGGAATTCAGCTCTCTTCAGTTTTGACTTTCTAGTCAAGATTTGCTACTTTTTCTAGTAAAATGTTTGCTTCATCTTTATTATTTCCTTTTGGTGAAGCATTTTTCCTGTTTTGCTGACAGATTTCAAAACTTTTTTCTGTCAGAAAATGCCTTTTGTTCATGCCCTGTCCATCCTGTGGCAAAAAGAAGGCTGCTTCAGATACTCATGATGTGTGTATCATCTGTCTACCGGACACTCATTCTCCTGCTTCCTGTCGACATTGTAAGGACCTTTCTAAGAGGACTTTGAAAGACAGGGAGAGAATTAGGCTTTATGGCCTTTCTGAAATGCGGTCGACGTCGAAGCAGTTGATCCCTGTGTGTTCTCCATCGGCGTCAGGCTCGGCGTCGAAGACTCCAGCGGCGGGATCGTCGTTGAGAGGTGAGGAGACCAGGGATGCTCATGCTTCCAAGAGAAAATCAACGCCTATGCAGGATCCGGCGGCGAAACGCATTCGTTCGTCGTTGAAGACTTCGCCGTCGAGGAGTTATCGTTCGACGGAGGTATCGTTCGGCGTCGAAGGAGAAACATCATCGTTCGACGTCGAAGTCAACATCTAGGAGGAAGTCGACTTCGAAGGAAAGAAGGTCGATGATGAAATCTACTTCGAGGCGAAGATCGTCGTCAAAAGACCATGGGCAGTCATCGACGTCGAGACTTGGTTCGCTGTCGACGGAGAAGCGATCGTCGTCCAAGACCTTGCCGACGTTGGGACGAAGATCGTCGTCGGGGCATGAATCGACGTCTAGGCGGTCGCCTCCGTCTGGATCGACGTCGAGGCAGAAGCCTCCGTCTGGATCAACATCGAGGCAGGCGCCTCCGTCGTTAGAGATGTCCATGATGTCGGCGATGAAACAGACGTCGAGGCGACGTTCCCCGTTGGGATCTAGGCCTCTGTCCAGGAAAACCCTCCGTCGACGACAAGGCTCTCGACGTCGAGGCATGACTCGTCGCCGGTTATCCACTCTGTGTCGAGGTCCAGATCTCCGGCGATAGGCCTATCACCGTCGAGACAGTCCTCCGCTGTGGGGTATCCGGAGCGCCAACTGACATCCAGGTCAGCGTCGAGACGCAAGTCTCCGCATAGAGTAAAGTATACTCCGGATGTGGCATCGGAGCATGATTCAGCTTCTGGCTCACTGCCGATTTCTATTTCGCCTTCAGCCTCAGCAGGATCAGGATCTCCTCCAAGATCTAGATCACCTGAAGTGATAATTTCATCTCCAGCTCCTATTTCACCTATAGAGCATCCTGGGCCGACAAGTCCTCGATTGACGGCGTCACCGACACCAAGAAGGCAGGAAGAGGATCATCCTCCGGGACAAAGCCCTACCGGAGTGCTGCCTCAGTCCATACCACCACGTATGCCTTCCATGGCGCATGCAGTAAGCATCTCCTTAACTAGATTGAGGAATCTTACCCAGCCTAGGAGACCAACCAGCCTTCGCTCTCGGGAAAGAGGGTATGATCGGCGCTCACGTTCGCCCAGGAGAAGATCGAGGTCCAAGAGAGTCGGGGCGATCTGAGAGAAGACGGCGTAGGTCTCCTATATCTTCTTCTTCAAGCCGTTCTTCCAAGAGAGAATACTCTCCCACGCTTTCAGATACTCCTCCATCTCGAGTTTCACCAGTGGATGACATCAGCACTTTCCAGGATGTTTTGTGCAGGGGAGCAGCAAAGTTGAACATCCCAATGCCTGTTCAGGAGACGACTTCTTCAGTCATCTTTGAGACCCTTCACAAAAGAACGGCATCTCGTCCACTGTTGCCCCTGGTCCCTGGGTTGCTTAAACCAGTGATGGACGTCTTCCTCACGCCGGCTACCATCAAGTCAGCTCCGGCGCGAATACTTAAGAAATATCGTCCTGCTCTGGAGGATCCTCTGTTCCTCAAGGCGGACCCTCCACCTGACTCTGTAAACACTGCGGCCACCAGGAAGACCCATTCGGTGGCTTTGTCATCCACAGTGCCGCCGGACAAAGAAAGCAAGACGCAAGACTCTTGGGGAAGAAGTGTGTGCGGATCGGCTGCCTCCAGTTTGAAAGTGGCCAGTGCCTCGGCGCTCTTGGGGCGCTACGACAGATCGCTGTGGGATTCTCTCCAAAGATTCGTAGAGAAACTTCCGCAGGAGGATAGGAAGGACTTTGAGGAGATCTTGCAGGAGGGCAGTCTGGTTTCTAATCAAGTCATTAGTGCGGCAGCAGATGGAGCAACGCTGGCAGCTCACTCCTACGCCCATGGTATTTCAGCCAGACGATCTTCCTGGCTACGATTAACGGCTTTGAAACCTGAGGCACAAGCCAGAATTGTCAATCTGCCTTTTTCTGGGAGTTCGCTTTTTGGTTCGCATACCGGCGACGAGATGGCTCGGATGAAGTCTGAACTCGAGACCATGAAAGCCGTGGGGCTAGAGAAAAGGAAAGAGTTCCGCCGTCGTAGGGGAACTGACATATGTGCCTTCCAGCAGAGAGTTCAAACCCCTCACTGGCAGAAGAATCAAGACCAACAAGGGCAGAAAAAACAACAATTTCAGTCCCGCAGATCAACTAGAGGACGAGGAAACAACCGCCAGTCCAACAGTGGCAACAAGGCTTAAGGCAAGCAATGAGCTATCGCTTCCTCCGAAACCGTCCACCGCTCCGGTGGGAGGAAGTTTTTCGCGACATCTTCCAGAGTGGCAAAACATCACTAGAGACAAGTGGGTTCTGACTATACTGCAACATGGATACTCTTTGTTTCCGGAGTCGTCCTCCATCTGTCCACCCGGTACATTCGTCTCATCAACTCAAGATGCTAAGAGAAGAGGTGGCAACCCTCCTACTCAAATCAGCCATAGAAAGGGTTCCGAGAGCGCAGAGAGGGAGAGGAGTCTACTCCAGATATTTTCTACTTCAGAAGAGAAGTACAAAAACAGTTCAGACACATCTTGGATTTACGAACACTCAACAAACATATCAAGAGGGAGAAGTTTCGTATGCTTGCACTTCACTAAATATATCCACATCTCCGTCGAGGCGATTGGATGTGCTCACTAGACCTGCAAGACGCGTATTTTCATTTACCCATTTGCCAGCGTCATGGGAAATTCCTAAGATTCGTTGTAGGAACCTCCCACTACCAGTTCAAGGTTCTACCATTTGGCCTGAAATCAGCAACTCGAGTGTTCACAAAGTGCATGGCGGTGGTAGCTGCTGCCCTGAGACGCACAGGAGTCTTCGTCTATCCCTATCTAGACGACTGGTTACTAAAAGGTCCATCGCCTCAGGCTGTATGTTCGCAACTGACACGCTGCCTGGATCTGTGTCACCGATTGGGGCTCCAGGTGAATCACAAAAAATCCACCTTCACATCAACGCAAAGGATACACTACCTGGGAGCGATTGTAGATTCCGAACTAGGAAAAGTGTTTCCTTCGGAGGAGAGAGTTATCCCTCGCTCAAAAAGGCAGGCATGCGATAACCACCAGGCTGTCTACAGCGCGACCGATATCATCCCTGCTAGGGGCCATGGCATCTTGCATATTCCTAGTGCCCATCGCCAGGTTGCGGATGCGTCCTCTCCAACAGGATCTAGAGGACAAATGGGACCAAAAGTCTTCTCTGTGGGAGGACAAAGTGTGCCTTTCGACAACGGCCAGGCAGTCGATCAAGTGGTGTTTGAAGTCGAGCAATCTGCAGGTGGGGATTCCTTACCATCAGGAACCTCCATCGCAAACGCTGATCACCGACGCATCGCTACAAGGTTGGGGCGCGCATCTGGGGTCTCTACAGACTCGGGGGGCTGTGGTCCAGCAGCGAGCAGCTATATCACATCAACATGCTGGAGCTCAGAGCAGTACATCTCGCCCTCAAGGCGTTCCTGCCCTCAATCAGCACCAGTTTTATTTTAGTACAAACGGACAACACCACCACAATGTACTACCTGAACAAGCAGGGGGGTTCTCGTTCCAGGACACTCTTGCTGGAGGCTCAATCCCTGTGGCACTGGATCCTGGCAAGGAACATTTCCATAACGGCGGTGCACCTGCCAGGCGAGCTCAACGTTCAAGCGGACTCACTCAGTCGACATTTTCAAGACCCAGAGGACTGGGTCCTCAACGACTAGGTGCTAGAGAACATTTTCGAGGAGTGGGGCCGTCTGCAAGTAGATCTCTTCGCGGACGAAAACACAAAATGCCGAGGCTTCGCCTCAAGGTACTATCGACCAGGGCTCTGGGGAATGCCCTTTTGATCGACTGGTCAATGACATTTGTGTACGCCTTTCCTCCTCTCCCGCTAATCCCGAAAGTGGTGACCAAGCTGCAACACTCGACCACGAAGATGATCCTAATAGCACCAGCCTGGCCGAGGCAGTGGTGGTACCCAGATCTCCTTCACCTATCGATCCGGCCGCACAAGCGTCTGCTGTGCAGGCCGGACTTGCTAACCAAGATGCAGTGGAGGATTTACCATCCCAACCTTCCCTCGCTGAGCTTAACAGCATGGCTCCTGAAGTCCTCCAGTATGGCCATTTAAACCTTCCCCAGGAATGTATGACCATATTGAAGGAAGCTAGGAGGCCTTCTACGAGACACTCATACTTCTGTAAGTGGAAGAGATTTTATTTATGGTGTATTCAAAATCAACATAATCCTACGAAATGTCAAGAGGAAGTGATATTACCCTATCTGCTTCACTTAGCCAGGGTGGGGTTAAAATTCTCCTCCATCAAAGTGCACCTGGCGGCCATTACGGCCTAAAGGCGCTCTCCATCTCAGCATTCATTCTTTAAGATTCAAGTGGTAAAAGATTTTTTGCAGGGACTTAAAGGTTTACCCCCCAGTGAGGCCTCCCTCGCCTCCTTGGGAGCTGAACCTGGTTCTTTCAAAGCTTATGAGTCCACCTTTCGAACCCATACATAAGGCTACATTACAGCACCTTACATGGAAAGCAGCCTTCTTGGTAGCTATCACCTCAGCACGTAGGGTGAGTGAAATACAGGCCCTCTGCTCAAAAGAACCCTACACGGTTTTTCACCTTAATAGGGTGGTGATGAGAACTCATTCTTCATTTTTACCTAAGGTGGTATCTGACTTTCATGTGAATCAGTCTATCTCACTGCCAACTTTCTTTCCCAACCCCTCCTCGCCAGCTGAGAAGGCGTTGCATTCTTTGGATGTTAAGCGAGTTCTCAAATTTTACCTAAGTAGAGCTAAGGCTGTCAGGAAGTCTGACCAATTGTTTGTAAACTATGGTGCTGTCCGTACAGGTTTTGCAGCATCTAAACGTTCTGTTGCCAGATGGATTGTGTCAAGCATTAAATTAGTTTCCCAGCTAGCTCAGAAACCGTTATGGCCTCTACCTAGGGCACATTCCACACGAGGATAAAGCGGCTACTGCTGCGTTTCTCAATAATGTCCCACTCTCCGAGATCTGTAAAGCAGCTACTTGGAGATCTGTCCATACATTCACGAGACATTATTGTCTGGACTCGGACACCAGAGCAGACACTCAAGTAGGGCAAGCCTCATTGAGGAATCTGTTCAACAACTGATTATTTTGGTTGTTATCTTCAATGTATAGTGCAGTTCTCATTTGCCTGCGGTGGAAGATGGGCTTGCTATTCTATTCAGTGCTTATGACTATTGATGAGGATCCCCTGGAAGAGAAGGATAAGTTACTTACCTGTAATCCTAGTTCTCTTCCAGGGGTATCCTCATCAAAGTCATAAGCAACCCACCCGCCTCCCCAGGCAAATGAGAGGACTGTATTATTAAATATGGAAGTAGTATATCTTTGTGTTTAGGACTACGGTCCCGCAAAGAACAACTGACCCAACTGTCACCCCTGAGGCATGATGGGATATTGGAATCAGGGCTGCCTTAAAGGCACGGTGCCAGTTTTTACCTGTACAAGGCTTTTCAGTCTCTATGGTATTATATTGCAATGCAGCCTGCAGGCTTACAATGTTTTGTGGATCTGTGTTTTGCACTGTGTTTTCTTTTTTCTCATGAGTTTTTTTTACCTAAAAAAAAAGAGATTTAGGTGTATTATTATCTTTAGTGTGTTATTGGATATTTATATCTACATTGTCTAGCCTACTATGGGGGCTGCATTTGCTTGGAAAAAATAATATATGTTTATACATATACAGAGCTGTATATATATGTGTTTTTCATATATAATTTTATTATTTCCGAGGTCCCCGCACATGGGCGGGAATATTCAGTGCTTATGACTTTGATGAGGATACCCCTGGAAGAGAACTAGGATTGCAGGTAAGTAACTTATCCTTCTCTCACATGCAAATTGTATGCACACGTCATTCATGTCTTTGGGGGAAGTGACTTCTAAGCTAACCACCCTGATGAAAGCCCAGGACCGCAGATAGGCCGTTGGGTAAGGGCTGAAACATGTTGATGCTTTTGAGTCATAGGACCATCACATCCTCTTAGCCCTATATACTTTTTAATCTTCCCTCCCACCCCACAAAAAAAGGATACTTTTGGAGTGGGAGAGGAATTTTATCTTTAAGGTTATTCCCCCATACACCCTTCTTCATAAGTGGTCCCTGAAATATGGTCGAGAACACCCAGACCTTTAGGAGTTGGGGTGAACCCAATGATGAAGCATGTCGCTACTAGAGTGAGCGAGGGTTATATAAAGAAAAGGGTCAGTTTCCCTTCCCACTCACAATAGTGGGTGGTTTGCCATCTAGTGTACCAACCATCCCCCAGTCCCCTTCCTTTTTCTCTTCTGTAGGAACCATCCCGGTTCATGAGGGGATACTATTTTGTTTTTTGAGTGATAGGAAGGGCACCTGAAGGGTTGGTCCTCAAATTGTCAACTATTGAAGTGAAACTTTGTATTGACTGACTGAAGTGTTTCAACCTAGCGAGGCACAATCTGAACCACTGTTACCATTTATCGAGGAACTTAATGACACCCTTTTTGGGCACCTGGGCTAAGCCCTGTACAGGGCCTCCTGTTAATAGACGGTGTGAGAAGTTGGCCTGATGTATGATGTCATTTGTTACCCTTATGGTGATTGGTTGTAAAGTCAACCTTATAGACCAGCTATCCTAGTGGTAGCATGGACAAGAGCAGTCTTAGGCTAAACTCTGAATGGCATGTGAAGCCAGCTGTGATACCATATATAATCCCTTGAATACCAAATGAAAGGACACCACAACAGATATATATATAAAATAAAGTGTATTTATTCTAAGCAACCCTCAGCACTCTTTATGAGATTAGAGGTAAGTACAACACAGTCTTATTTATGCATACATTAAGTCACACAGGTAAGTAATACAGTTAGGCCCTAGGGGCCACGCAAACCATATACTAAGTAAGTGGTATAAGAACCACTGTCACGGAAATAGAGTAGGCCTAGGCCTAGGGAATCGCTGGGGCTACACTACACTAGCGTTAGTTAGGAAGTGGGAGGCCCACGGGATTCGTGTGCAGAGTGGAAACACTCATGCGTAATGCGTAAAAGTCAATAGCAATAGTACAGTTTAGAAAACGGTAGATTTAGGACACTTCCGGAGTAGCTAGGAAAATGAGACTTGAAAACTAGACACTAGGATAGTCACTATCCTGATGAGCACCGGAGTACCCAAGTTACCTAGCCCACAGGCTGCGGGTGCATAGGGGTGAAGATGCGTCGTTTTCGTCGTCGACTCCTATGGATGCCTGAAGAAAGATGCTGACAGGCAGTCAGTGAAGAGTGTCCGGTGGATCCCAAGGCTGGGATCAAGAAGAGAAGAAACCTGCAAGCAGAAGGGACAGAGTCAAGGTCACTAGCCAGTGACCACGTGGAACCAGGAAGGAACCAGGCGATGTCGTGAAGATTGCAGATGGAGGTAAAGCTTGTCGCTGCAGCCAGGAGGACCAGGAAGCGTCGAGGACGACCAGGACCAGGAGGCGAGCTGTCCCACGAAGGCTCTTGCTGTCGGCGGCGTCGAAGTTGGACTAGGACTCACCAAGCCTTGGCAAGCGGAACCCACGAAGAACGAAGGACTTGCTTCTGGTGCAGACCAGGAAGGTCTGGGGTGCTTCTTCTTTGCAGAGAAGCGGGAGCCAGTCTGGAGGAGCCAAACCAGCGCAGAAGGTTTCAGGGTGCGTCGTCACAAAGGCCACTAGCCAGCGGGCAAGCAACCGGACAGACGCGGCAAGCAGGAAAATGCAGAAGGGCCCCACGCAGGACTCGTGGAGTGTGGGGGGCTGATCTTCGGTGCAGATGGTGCTTGGGGTTGGGGCTTCTCAATCCCCGGTGCACAACTTCGAGGGTACCTCAGAAGCTGCGCTTTAAGTTACTAGCCACTTTTTCCAGGTAGCCGGTCCCACGTCGCTCGTCGCCTCCACGGATCTCAGCTTTGCTGTGGATGTGGATCAGGGTCGGAGAAGTCTGGAAGTCAAGGCTCTGGTCGGGCTCTGCAGTCGGTTCCTCGTAGAACGTGGGCAAAGCAAAGGGTAGTCTCTTGATGGTGCCTGTTTGCACAGGATAGCCACTCCTTGGCTACAAGGGAGATTCTTCAGTCTTCTTCTTTCGTCGAATGTCGAAGGTCCAGAGTTTCTGTTCAGTTTTGCAGGTTCAGGATAATCTAAAGTCTTGAGGCCCAACTCCCACTCTTATACTAATCTGGGGGGCTGGGATACCTGCTAGGTCACGCCTTATGGGTGGGACCTGGGAGGGGGTGGTTACACCCACTTCCCTTTGTCCAGTTTCGCGCCAGAGCTGGGGCTGGAGTGCCCCAGCGCCGGTTTGAACTGGACTATGCAAGGAACACCTTGTGTGCCCCAGGCATGTCTCATTCCTTTCAGCCCACCCTGCCCCAATACACTAAAGGCTGTCTGGGGAGGTGCTAGCACCTCCCCAAGCAGGAAACCTATTGTCCAGGCCTCCCTGGCTGGGATCACTCCCAGCTGCAGGAGGTCAGACTTGTGTCGTGGCAGCAGCATCCATTTTGTGATGCTGAGGCTTTGGTTAGAGTTAAACAGCAAAGTAGGATTTTAACATGTCTCTCCCTCTAGAAGGGAGGAATAATATCCTCATCACCAGAAATGGTATGGGGGTATTATTCCAAAGTGTTAGACACCTTACACGACATGTTTTGATAAAGCCAAACCATAGTTACCATAACCGTTTAAGATTATAAGGCACTTTAAGAGTATATGGTAGGCTATATCATAGAACAGCTATAAGGACTTGGTTCCGAAAGCTGCAGACAGGCTCAGCTCATGCTAGAGCACCATCTCACATGTTACCAAGCACTCTGCCTCCAGGATTGTTAAGGCCTGCCATAGGAGTGACTGAAAGGGACACGTGTCTATATATAAGGGTAGATATAGGCATACTATATCTAAGCAAGGGGTGATTACACAACCTTGCCCCAGCTGAGTGATCAGCCAGTTGTGTCTGATTGGAAGGCCAGACCAGGGGTGGCATAATACATGCTGCAGCCCCTGGGAGGCCTAGGGTACACCTATGCCCTGGGTACCTAGGGTACACTGTACAGGGTCCAAAAAGGTGATCCTTACCAATTGGGAATGTACCTAGGGTACATGGAGTCCATTTTAAAGAGAGAGCAGACAGCCTGAGACCCTGAATGGCAGGATCTCAGGCCAACTAAGTCGAAAAACCAGCTAGACACTAGGCAAAAAGTTGGGGGTAACCATAGTCAGATATCCACCTTCGTACAGACGGGTCCCCCTACACCTGGCGATCTTGCTTTCCTAAAACTGCATCCAACTCAGGAAAGTCTAGTGATGCAGATGTCCACCAGCAGAGTTAACTTCAATGCCTTTCTTACCACTCCTCTCTATTGTGAGTCCAAAAGAACAGACATTTAGCAAGAACATTGTGTTTGAGGCATATGAGCTGTAGATCATATGCTATGCATAGATCGCCATCTAGTGTTGGGTCTGGATGTCTGCACTTTGTTCTTCTTTGAAGAAGTCTTTCCAGTCACGAGGTAGGTGACGACTCCTTTCGGGGATAGTGCGCATGGGTATCGACTCCATTGTTGGATTCATTGTTGGATTTTTTTCCGCCATCAGGTTCGGACATCTATCGTTGCGCTCAGGTTCTACACTGTTCCTTTGGTTTCCCTTGATGCTCCAGATACTCGCCCTCGACTGTATTGTTTTCGTCTCCCTTTCTATCACGTATCTGAATTATTTAATGTAATCTTTCGAACGGAAAGTTTGTGTCAGGACATCCGGCCTACCCGCGTCGGGTCGACCTGCAGTCGATGGAACAAACTCTCTTCAAATTCTGCCCTCGGAGCCACTCTACCCGCGCACCGACTCACACGAAGTGTGTAATCAGTGTTTGTCCCCCAAACACACAAGACTGCGACGCATGCCAGGCTTTCCGCTCCAAAAAAACACTTTGTGATGGTTGGGGCCGACGTCGCGACATGCAGAGCCAGCACACAAGCTCCATTCCGGACATCTTCAAGTCTGACGAGGAGGCCAGCGAGGCAATAGAAACCGAGGAGGAGCAGGAGCCGGTCGCCATCTCAGAGCTCTGCTCCGACCAAGAGGAGGACATCCCACATGGTCAACGTACCGTGAGTACACCTCCCACCTCATCCCAAGAGACAATTTCAATTAAAAAGAGGGCTCCGGTCCAACCCGCACCCTCGGGGCCCGGTCTGCACTGAGATCACGCTTCTGACACCCCACTCTCTGGCTCAGCACCGAAGCCTACCAAAAAGCCTTCCTGCTCCGAAAAGACTCCCTCCAAGCCCATTTCAGAGCCCAAGCCTTCGGGGTCGAAACGCAAGTCCAGCACCGACCTCCACTGTTCGGCCCTGAAAAAATCGTCGGATCCGAAGACATCAACGGGTTTCGACTCCGGCACCGAAAATTTCGGCGCCGAAACAGAAGTGCAGAAAACAACTACACAGCCCAGTTTCGATGCCCCAATTGACAAACTGGATCAGAAACAAAAGCTTTTGTATATATATCCACAGACTGGTTATATCACCACTAAAGTGAGTCTAAAAAGGACTGATATGGAAGAATACTACATCTCTTTAAAGAAGATATCTGTCGGAACTAACCCTTCCCCTCTTCCTCTCCCTCCACCTATTCTTCCTTCATCACCACCTTCCTCTCCGATTCAACCAATTTCGCCTGAACATTCACCACCACATACACCTGACAACCGGGATGATGATCAGCCATTACAAGACCCATGGGACGATTATAACACCAATTCACCCACGGGCTATGATCCCGATTTGTACCCTTCGAAACTCTCTCCACCAAATGATAGTGTAAGCTACATGGAATTACTGGGTAGAGCTGCCAACTACCATGGGGTGCAGCTACATAAGGAGTCTCTAGAAGATTTCCTCTTTGAAACCCTCATTACCACCTGCAGAAATCAACACATACACTACCCATGCTTAAAGGGATGGTCGGGCATATAGATCACATTTTTAATGATCCAGTCAGAGCTCATATTCTTACCCCTAGAGTGGACAAAAAGTACAAGCCAGCACCATTGGACCCAGTATATATACGGGAACAATTGCCACTAGACTTCCTGGTTGTGTCCAATGCAAGAAAAAGAGCCAACTCCCATACAACGGGAATCAAAACTTATTGAAGCTTCTGGGAAAAGGGTAGCTTCTCAGGCAGCTAACTTCTGGTGCTCCTCGAACACTCAACCACTGTTTGCGCGATACGACCGTGCGCACTGGGATGAAATGGACCAACTGATCCAATATTTACCCCGGAACACAAATCAAAAGCACAAGATCTGGTTCATGAAGGGCAACTTATTGCTGACAATCAAATAAGATGCTCTTTAGATGCTGCAGACACTGCTGCTAGAGCTATAAACACTAGTGTCCTTTAAAGGAGGCATGCCTGGCTCCGTATATCTGGTTTTAAACCTGAGGTTGAAACCTCCATTTTAAATACCCCATTCGATAAGGTACATGTATTTGGCTCAGTGGTAGATTCTTCATTTGAGAAAATGATGAAAGATACTGAGATTGCCAAATCTATGGGAGCCCTTCAGTCCACACAGGCTTGTGCTTACCGAGGAGGTTAAAAAAATAGCTCATCAGAAGCCACCTCCACCTAGAAGGGCAATAACCAACCCTCTCCATCTAGGGGTTATTTCAGGGGAGATTACAAGGGTAACCACGGTAAGGGCAGGGGCCGGGGTTCAAACACACGCAACTTCCCTGCCAACACTAAGCAGCAACTTGCCTTCACTTCCCCCCCGACCACTCAACACCTGTTGGGGGAAGACTGTCAGATTTTCTACCAATCTGGCAATCAATAACAGGCAATTTGATACGCCAAATTATCTGTTCTGGTTACTGCCTGGAATTTATCAACACGCCTCCAAATTTTCCACCAAAGCCCCACAAACTATCACCAGACCACCTATACCTCCTCAAACAAGAGGTTCAGTCTCTACTTCTAAAAAGGGCTATATAGCCTGTGCCGCCCCAACATCACGGATTGGGCGTATACTCCTTTTATTTCCTGATTCCCAAAAAAGACTGTTCTCTCAGACCAATTTTAGATCTCAGAACTCAACTGGTACATTCAGTCAGACCATTTCCAGATGGCAACACTGCAACAGGTACTTCCTCTGTTACAAAAAGGCGACTTTCCATCTACTCTAGATCTAAGACGCCTACTTTCATATACCAGTTCACCCTGCTCATCGCAAATACCTCCGGTTTGTGGTAGCGGATTAGCACGATCAGATCAGAGTACTCCCATTCGATGTCCCCACCGTCCCCAGAGTCTTCACAAAGTGTTTGGCCGTAGTAGCTGCTCACCTAAGGAGACAAAGCATCCACGTCTTCCCGTACTTAGACAACTGGCTCATCAAAGCCAACACTTACCAACAATGTCTGCAGCACACTTTCAGGATGATTTGGTTACTGCATTGACTAGGGTTCACAATCCATGTACCAAAGTCACATCTCCATCCAATACAAAGGACTACCTAGAAGCCACAATAGATATTCAAAAATACTCTCGCTTTTTCCAGCTTAGCCAGAATTCAAAAATTCAGGCTCTAGTTACCCGCTTTCAACCCACCATTGGATTCCAGCTCGAACTTACATGCAGCTACTGGAAATGTCATTCTGCATCAGGATCGTTCCCCATGCCAGACTGCTCATGCGTCCACTTCAAGAATGCTTAGCCAGTCAGTGGAGGCAGTCATAAGGTCGATTGACCGATCTAGTGTTGGTAAGCGTCCGTACTTATTGCTCTCTGCAGTGGTGGAACACACAAAATGTATCAAAAGGACAGCTGTTCATAGACCGGTTCAACAGTTAGCACTGACAGCGGACGCGTCCCTCTCTGGCTGGGGAGCTCATCTACAACAGCACACCATGCAAGGCTTGTGGAGCCAACAACAAAAGTTGGTCCACATCAACCACCTAGAACTGCTTGCAATATTTCTAGCACTCCATGCTTTTCACACTCTCCTACAGGGCAAAGCTGTCTTAATTCGTACAGACAACATGACAGCCATGTATTACATACATAAACAGGGGGGGGGGGCACTCTTTCCAATTGTCCCACTTAGCCCAAGACATCTAGAGGTGGCCCTTTCACCACCAACTTTATCTCCTAGCAGAACACCTCCCAGGAGTCAACACCCAGATTGCAGATCTCCTCAGCAGACAAAGACAGCAAATACATGAATGATAACTCCACCCTCCGGTCCTCCTTCCATATTTTCAACATTAGGGAGTCCCTCACATAGACCTGTTCACCACATTCCAAAACGCAAAATGCCCAAACTTCGCGTCCAGGTATCCACACCCATTGTCCAAAAGTAATGCACTATGGATGAATTGGTCAGGGATATTTGCTTACGCTTTTCCGCCTCTCCCACTCATCCCATTAGTGGTTCGGAAACTCAACCAAACGTCCCTGACAGTAATCCTAGTTCCTCCCACATGGGCACGTTAACCTTGCTTCACAACCCTATTGGAAGTCTCACTACTTCCTCATCAAAATGTACATCTTACACCCAATCTTCTCACACAGAGCCTTGGAGACATAAGACAGACCGACCCCAGTCAACTCTATCTGGCTCCTGAAGTCTTAGAGTTTGGCTATCTTAATCTACTGCCAGACTGCATGAATATTATCAAAAGGGGATAGGCGTCCTACCACAAGAGACTGCTATGCAGCAAAGTGGAAGCGGTTTGTGATGTACTATAATAACCACATCAACCCGCTTGATGCTTCTGTAGAAAACGTATGTTATTTGTTACATCTACAATGTTCCAATTTAGCGTACACTTCCATATGCTTACATCTCGCGGCATTAGCTGCATACCTCCAGAATAGACAACATCCGTCTCTTTTTAGAGTGCCTGTTATCAAAGCCTTGATGGAAGGACTCAAGAGTCATTCGCCCGAGACATCCACCTGCTCCAGTATGGAATCTCAACATTGTTCTCAACAGACTAATGGGTCCACCCTTTGAGCCATTGCACAAATGTGAACTGCAATTTCTTACATGGAAAGTTGCTTTCCTCGTTGCAATCACATCATTCGGTAGAGT
This sequence comes from Triturus cristatus, assembly GCF_964204655.1. NCBI lineage: Eukaryota > Metazoa > Chordata > Amphibia > Caudata > Salamandridae > Triturus > Triturus cristatus. The sequence goes on from NC_140584.1 coordinate 925,959,230, forward strand.
GGGTGAGCTTCAGGCATTAACTATAGAAGAACCCTTTTTACAAATGCATCAAAATAAAGTGGTTTTTCGGACTAAACCTAAAGTCATTTCTGCTTTTCATATCAACCAATTAGTTGAGTTACCTGTGTTCTTCCCTCAACCACACTCTCTCAGAATGGGCACTACACACATTAAATGTGAAGAGAGCATTGCTTTATTACATAAAAAGGACAAAACCTTTCCGTAACACAAGCCAACTTTTTGTCGCTTTTGCTCCACCACACAAAGGTAATCCCATATCAAAATTGGGTATTGCATGGCGGATAGTCAAGTGCATTCAAATATGCTATGCAAAAGCTAAATGGACGTTAACAGTTCCCCCTGTAGCACACTCTACATGCAAACTGGGGGCTTCTATGGCATTCCTAAGCAATACCCCCATAGATGACGTTTGCAAACATGGTCTACACCTCACACCTTTACAAAACACTATTGTGTTGGTGTGTTAGCAAGACAACAAGCTAAGGTGGGCCAAGCAGTTTTACGTACACTATTTCAGACCACTGTAACCGATCTAGGTTAGCCACCGCTTTGGGAGATAACTGCTATATAGTATATGATCTACAGCTCGTATGCCTCGAATGGAAAATGCTACTTACCCAGTATGCATCTGTTCTTGGCCTATGGAGCTGTATAGTTGTATCCCCCCATCCACCTCCCCTGGTACCTATACCTGTTGCGGTAACATCTTACTTGGATACATGCGTTCATGTGCATCTCCTTTTACTACTCCTACTAACTTCATTATCACCCTCTGCTGGAAAACAATCTAACAATGGAGTCTATGCCCATGCGCACTGTCACTGAAAGGAGTCACCACCTACCTCGTGACTGGAAAGACTTCAAAGAAAAACAAAGTTTAAACATCCGGACCCAACACTAGATGGCGATCCATGCTTAGCATATGACTCTACAGCTCTTTATGCCAAGCACAGATGCATACTGGGCAAGTAGCATTTTCCTTTCCTCCAGGAGCCTTGCCCTGTTATCTGTATATGCCAACTGTCTATTCAGTTGTTAATCCCATGCCTTTTGGGATACTGTGGTTCAAGTTTACCGGTTGTTCTGGTCTTCCTTCGGGTGTCTCCTATGCAGGCTATGTAGGACATCCAAGATGAGACAACGTTTTTGATTTGCTCAGGACTGGACACAGCTGATTGTCTGGGACGTGCCATTGCAGCTTTATGGCGCCACACCTGACTGGGAACCACAGGCTTTTTCAGGAGCATCCAAGGCGCTTTCATGGACTTGCCTTTTGACAGATCGCGCCTGTTGACAAAGCAGGCTCATCCTTGTGGTGTTTCATTGAGAGCAAAGTCACCACATGATCCTGGAGCTTTTCTGTGCTCTCAAGGCATTTCAACCAACAATTTCCCCCTCCCCATGTCTACAGTATAGGTTTACCTATACATCAACCCCAGACTCCTCCAGCCTAAGGCTTCACAGCCATTTTGTTAACAGAAGCAATGGCACTCTAAGACTATGAGTACTGCATGAACAACATATAGTTGGGTACCCCGCCCCTCCAGTGGCCACGACTGCCGAACTGCTTTGGTGTGAGTCCTGGCACACAGCCACCCTGGATCCAGTATTTCCTCCTGCGGTGGCAGGTCAATATGACAGACGTTGGTCCTCTAAATTGCCCTTAGGGCTATGCTCTTAGATTTCCTTCTACTGCACCGCACCACATGGCAATCTAGCTGTTGCACGACAAGAAATTCAGGCTCTTTTGGCCATAGGGGCCATAGTGTTTTGGACTCAGAAGTAGGAACTTGGTGTTATTACTGCTATTTCCTTGTGCCAGAGGATGGAGACTTCATTTTTTTTTTTAGCTCACCCTCTTCACGTCTTCCTGCAGAAGGACAAATTCAAGATGCTTACGCTTACCCAGGTCCTGTGTGCCCTAGACTCTGGAGACTGTATGGTGGCAGCATACCTCTAGGTGGGTTATTTATTCTCCCATCCCTATCCTGCAGGTCCACAAGGCCCTACCTGCTGTACACTATTGGCCAAAAGTATTCTCAGTTTACAGAGCTCTCCTTTGGCCTCACCAGTGCCCCTCACGTGGTCATTTGACTAGCAGTTAAAGGCAGGCTCACCCCAGGCAGTCATCAACCACCTCCAGACAGCAGAAAACCTCCTAACATCATTGGGGTTCACTATCATTGAACTGAAGTCACAACTGACTTTTGCTGAAGCCCCCTTTCAATGGAGCCACTCTGGATACAGAACGGTTTCATGCCTTTCCTCATAACGGAGAGTCCAGGACATTGAGGCTATAATTCTTATGTTACAGCCTCTGTCCTGGGTCTCATTTCAAATGACTGAGGCAACTGGCATTTTGGACTCCTGTGGTGATTCATGCTAAATGGCACATGCAGGTTCTGCAGTGGGATCTAAAATTCCGGTGGGCACAATTTCAGGAAGTTTGTCAGATCATATTCAGGTTTTGGAGGAGTTTGCAAAAGATCTGTAGTGATAACTGCTGGACTATGATGGGATCAGAATCCGGACCTTCTCCTTACTCCACCCAGAGTGTACAAGTGGTCACGGAGGCATCATTGCTCGGTTGGAAAGGCCATCTGGGAGAGGTGGTGGTCCAAGACCTCGAGTGTCCAGTGTAGACTCCACTCCACCTCAGTATGTTGGAGCTGAGGGCTGTTGCTTGGTGTTGAAGGCCTTCCTGCCCACCATCAATGGAAATGCTGGAGCAGGAACTCATGGACTATACCAACACCACAATATAGGGCTTCCACAAGCAGGGCAGTGTGAGCACTCAGGGCCAGGTGTCAGTAGGCCTTATGCCTCTGGAAGTGGCTGGAGAGCCAAGGCAAACCACCTGGTGGGATCTTTAAACTCCTGGATAGACAATCTCAGCCGCAGGTGTCTAGTGGATCACAAATGGCAGTTGCACCTGGTGATGGTACAGGCAGACTTCTAGCAATGGGCAGAACCTTGGCTAGGCCTTTTCTCCACAGCCGAGAATGTGCAATGTTAGCACTTCTGCACATTGGAGTATCAAAAGCAGCCTTCTGTTTGCAGTGGAGCTCTAGACATCTGTATGCCTTCCCTCCTCTTCCTCTTGTTCCCGGAGTTCTGAAGACCAAGGCCCAAATCATCTTAATGGCACCTGATTGAGTCAAGTGAGTGTACTGCTCTGAACTCCTGGACATGAGCATCTATCCTCTGATCAAGCTGCTGCTTCAAAATGATAGTCTGTTGCAGCAGCAGGGAAGGATGTTGCACCTGGGCTACACACGTTGGATCTCCATGCTAATACATACAGATGTAACAGTTGACCTCCTTCGACTGCATCCTAAGGTCGTGAAGGTCATCTTGGTGGCAGGCTTCCCTCCACAAAATAAGTGAATGCCAGCCTTTGGGGGAAATTTGTGTATTAGAGCGGTGCCCGACAAATCGATCCTTTACAGGAAAGGTTGTCTGAAGTTTCTTCTGTTCTGTCCCTGGTCTGGCAAGGGCTTGCCTTGGGCACCCTTAAGGGCTGCTTGTCAACTCTTTTGGCCTTCTTGCGGTTTCCGGATTATCCTCCGTTATTCAAACCACCTCTTAAGATGAGGTTTCTGAAAGGTTGCCACCAGAAAGCTTTGTGAGGTCCCTTTGGGATGTGGAGCCATTTTTTGAGCTACTGTACAGATGTCTGCCTTTAAAGACTAGACAGTCTTGCAAATTGCCATGACAACAGCTAGAGGTTTGTGAGCGAACTATAGGCTCTGTGTCAATCCACCTTATACCACCTTTTTTCCTGAGAAGTTGGTTCTTGGGACGCAGGACTCATTCCTACCCAAAGTAGTCACTCATTTAAATGCCATTCAGACAGTTACGTTTCCGGCATTCTTTGTCCACACCATCTCTCTAAAGAGTATGAGAGACTTTTGATTGGATTCCAAAAGAATATTGAGTTTTATATATCAATCGTACCGAGGAACATGGAGTGAATGATGGGCTCTTCGTAGATTTTTCTGTATGGAGGCAGGGTGAAGCAGTACAAAAACTGACCATCTTTTGCTTGATTGTTCTCTGTATAAAGATCTGCTACATGCTGTCGAAAGTAGTTTTGAAGACTTGCGGGCTCATTCCACAAGGACAAAAGCTGCTACTAATGCGTTAGCACACAGAGTGCCTGACTTTGACATATGGGCTTCGGTTCACACATTCCAGAAGCTCTACTGCCTCAACAGATCTGTCGAGGGGCATTTTACCTGTTCAGTCCTGCAGGACTTCGTGATATGAGCCAGTTCACAGACACACTACCATGGGAAATACTATCTTATCAATTCACAAGGTGAGTATTCTGCAATTAGAAGTACCAATCAGAAGAATAAGTTACTTGCCTTTGGTAACTATCTTTCTGGCGGTTGCTGAGATAGCGGAGACCTCCTCTTTGACCCGCTCACCTCCCCATTCTGTGAACTGGACTCTTTTCCATCGGAAAGTTGCCAGTCTAGATGCCTGCACACTGGTAATACCAGTTTTCTGAAGGGCTCTGTGCCGGAGGGCGCAGACAGCCTAGAAAGCGAGTGATGTCTGTGTGAATGTGTGGTGCTTATATGCGACTCTGCTTGTCACTTCAAGAGCGGAGCTGCATTGGTTACTGAATGTAAGTAAGTACTATTATGTCCTAGTGGTAGAACAGGAAACTCCTCCTATAGATTTTAATACAGAAGTCTCTACAACAATACTTAGTATGTCATACCTTGAGCTCAATAAAGGTCAATGTAACTTTTGGTGGACCATATATTTCACACTGCTCTTCACATTCAACCAGGCCACACATGTCGCTTCGTACAAAAATAGTGCCGAAGAAGGGATACAACCTTTGCTAAATACAGTGTGCCACCACGCAGATGTAGTAGGATTGTATAGATTAAAATCATTAAAAACCTTTTATAAATTAATTGCCATAAAATCCATTATCCAAGGGAATCCAATCCCAAACATTACATACATATACACAATAATTATATTAATACTGTCCTACACAATAACCTAGTTTAACGAGAAAGCTGCAACGTGCCCGGCTCAAAACATAAAAGACAAACTTCACCTACAGAAAATTAACAGATTATACATTTATTATACGTTTATTGAGCTTCAGAGTCCTTTTGGATCCTTTCCCTGCTGTTTTTCTATCCTCGTCTGTCAGACTAGGGACCTTGCTCCACACTGCTCCAGCTTTAAGCCATTTGCCATGCACCATGCTCGAAGTAGACCAGCATAACCTCTGGTGCATGCCTGTATGCTGTCATAGCTTCAGTATGAAGGCCTTCTGAAACAACTGGTCTTGCTTGCAAAGTAAGCTTGAACGGTCCCTAAAACAAAATTGAAAAAATGCATTCAATTTCATCCGCAGTCAGAACAGTACAGTATGTCAGCCATTATTTGCAGTACTCGCTGATGAGGGAGTGCGCCCCCCTCCCCCCTCCTTTTGGAGTTCTGTCACATTAGACCTGTTCCAGTGATGCAAGTAACCCCAGAGAAGTCTCATGTAAGACTATTTGTTCTAGCCAGAAAATGTCTTTGTCCAGGGAAGTGCACGTGCCCATGAGTTTGTCTTAAGTGATTGAAATCCTCTTTCCCTGGAGACTCTGTTGCACTGCCAGGTTGAGCCCAACAACTTTGCTGGGCTTGAAGGTGTTGACCTGTTGTTGCACCAAAACATAGAGATGTCCCTCCTGAGTTTGGTGCAGACCAGTTGCCCCAAAGCTAAACCTAGATTTGCTTCACTAAACTAGGATCAGGGGACCCCTTATTTCTTTATTGCTCAGTCTTGAAGTGGGAAATCGAGCGTGCGGGCAATATGCCACGGTCCCAGTCTGACCAGGTAGGCCTCTCTAGATTTTTCGTCCACACCCACTTTGTAGCCCTGCTGTCATGCTATGCAAGTTGAAAAAAAGTCGACACCCATACAGCGAGCAGAATACTTGATTCAAGAAGTTACTTTTTGAGTTCTGACTCAGTATCATTCTTGTTGGGGAGACAGTAGGCAGACTAAGTGGCAGCACAGCCTATACGGAGGTCACCTCTGTAGGGTGTGTAATTTGATGACATATCTATTTGTGCATGGGACAGGTTGCTTCATAAAACTACTTGTCCTGTAACAAAACCCACTTGTTCCTTTGGTGCCACGTTGCGCAACAACAAATTATGGCAGCAATCTCATTATAGGAGATATGTAAGAGCTCTGATAACTGCCTCGCTAATCATGCCAGAGCTCATACTATAGTATGGTTTGAATACTAGCAATTGCCTTGTTTTGCGACCTTTCCACAGAGCTACATACTGGGGATCAGAGATGGCAGTAAGTAATAGTTCATAATTATTTGCTTGGGCAGCACTCTGCCCCAAAACCAATGGCACAGCAAAATGCTGCTTGGACAATTCAACCTATGTAAACAATTTTCGTCCTCGTTTTCATGATTTTCATTCTTTTTCTCTTTCTTAAATCCTTCTGTTTGGTTCCACACGTCAGACATCATGCCAATTTACAAAGTTTTCTCATGTTCAGGTTCGTCCATCCGGACCTTTTCCCAAGAACAAGTACAAACGCATAACTTCACCATGGCAGTATTTTATTAACCCAATGCATTTCGGGCAATTTCAGCCATTCGTCAGGGGTAACTGGAAATATCAATGAAACACGTGTATTAGTGGGATACAACACTACATAATCAAAACAATATAACAATCCACAGTAAGAATTTAGTGCACTTCAAGTCCCTTTAAAATCAAAGCTTCTAATGATATACTCATCTCCTCTGTGCTAAACTACATTCTGCTTCCGTCACTTTTGACTCCTAGGTGGTCCCAACAATTTTAATATACACTCTTTTCACCAATATTAATTGCCTTTAACGAGCACCTGAGCCCCCAAATCTTACTCTTCTACCGCTCTATTTAAACATTTCTTGCTTTCACTATCGAGTTAACCTTCCCTTTCACACATTATTAACAATCATTCACCTTACGAGACTATACGCCCACCCCATTCTTACCGTGTCACGTCTTAACCATATGCACTTTACCCTGATACCTCAACACTCTCGTTCCCCCATCCTCACTACTCCGCATCACTTCATGACCCTCCCCACTTCAATGTTCTAACCTCCCACTTGCAGCTCTACAACTCACACTATCTCTTAACCTCACGCTACACAACACCGAATCTCTCCACTTTCTCTATCCCATCACTCTCGCATCCTCATCCACACTTCCTCCCCACTACACCACCAACACTACAATAGTCAAACCGAACTCTGTACCATTCTACATACCTGCCTCTAATCAGAAACCTATTCTTTCTCCACTCGCTGTTCCAGCCTAAATGTTTTACGTGCGTTTACCACACCACCAATTTAAACACACTCACGTGGCAGAACTCCTCCTTCGTGACTCGTACCTAATTAACCATCTGGCTCACTCCCCTCCTCTAGTGCCTCACCCTTATTGCCTGACAACTACATTTCCCATAATGCACTGTAACGGAAAACAGCTGAGTTGAAAAATTAAACGTGTGCGCACACTTTTAACCGGGTTGCTATAATTTAAACAAATGCCTTGAAAAATCTCATTGATATGTATTAACAAAGCCCCTTTCTCGATCTTCTCTGTCAAACATTGCTTGATGAAGGAGATCTTTCGTTGTACGTGTGGAAATAGCACTTATTTTTCAAACATTTTCAATGGAATTCATCCTGGTCGTTGGGTGCAGACCCTCAATACGGCAAGATTATGAAGATACATTAGGTACGAGTCACGAAGGAGGCGTTCTGCCACGTGAGTGTGTTTAAATTGGAGGTGTGGTAAACACACGTAAAACATTTAGGCTGGAACAGAGTGGTGAAAGAATATGTTCCTGATTAGAGGCAGGTATGTAGAATGGTACAGAGTTCGGTTTGACTATTGTAGCGTTGGTGGTGTAGTGGGGAGGAAGTGTGTATGAGGATGGGAGAGAGTGGAGGGATAGGGAAAGTGGAGAGATTCGGAGTTGTGTAGCGTGAGGTTAAGAGATGGTGTGAGTTGGAGAGCTGCAAGTGGGAGATTTGAACATTGAAGTGGGGAGGGTCATGAAGTGATGCGGAGTAGTGAGGATGGGGGAATGAGTGTTGAGGTATCGTGGTAAAGTGCATATGGTTAAGACGTGACACGGTAAGAATGGGGTGGGCGTATAGTCTCGTAAGGTGAATGATTGTTAATGTTGTGTGAAGGGAAGGTTAACTCGATAGTGAAAGCAAGAAATGTTTAAATAGAGAGGTAGAGGAGTAAGATTTGGGGGCTCAGGTGCTTGTTAAAGGCAATTAATGTTGGTGAAAAGAGATTGCATATATTAAAATTGTTGGGACCACCTAGGAGTCAAAAGTGACGGAAGCAGAATGTCGTTTAGCACAGAGGAGATGAGTATATCATTAGAAGCTTTGCTTTTAAAGGGACTTGAAGTGCACTAAATTCTTACTGTGGATTGTTATATTGTTTTGATTATGTAGTGTTGTATCCCACTAAAATACATGTTTCATTGATATTTCCAGTTACCCCTGACGAAGGGCTGAAATTGCCCGAAATGCATTGGGTTAATAAAATACTGCCATGGTGAAGTTATGCGCCTGTACTTGTTCTTGGGAACAGGTCCGGATGGACTAACCTGAACATTAGAAAAATTTGTAAATTGGCATGATGTCTGACGTGTGGAACCAAACAGAAGGATTTAAGAAAGAGAAAAAGAATGAAAATCATGAAAACGAGGACGAAAATTGTTTACATAGGTTGAATTGTGCAAGCAGCATTTTGCTGTGCCATTGGTTTGGGGCAGAGTGCTGCCCCAGCAAATAATTATTTAATATTCAGGTGCCACCAGGGCAAGGCACGACACCAAGTGAGCTCGCAACATTGGATGAATTTGTGGATAAATAGTGATGAACTTCGAACTTTAGGTGTGCATTCCCTATTGTTACAAAAGTAAGTAATAGTTCCCCATGGTTAGAATGCCGTTCTGTGCAAACTTACCTTCTTGCATGTTTTTTGGGTTTTCATCAGCTTGTCAACACAAGGAGATGATATACGGAGCGCTGAAACTTTTCAGACACTCCCCCAGTCACAGATCTGGGTTGAAACCATCATCATTCTTTAGCTAACTTTGCCACCTCAGTTCATACCCAGCTATATGCAAATCAGTCTTGACTCTGTGCCTCATGGGAACAGTCCAGCCCGAACTGCCAAGCCAAGTCTTCCCTGAACCAGCATCCTGGGACCGGTTTCGGTGGTTACACCCTTCATCAGCCAGGCTAGCTTGAATCCAGTGACAAAGTGAGCAAGGGACCCACGTCTGGGCATGCCCTGCCAACTTAGGGCAAACAAAGCAAACACAAGATGATGGACGGAGCGCTGAAACTTTTCAGACACTCACCTCCAGTCACAGATGTGGGTTGAATCATAATTCTTTAGCTCACTTTGCCACCTCAGTTCAGACCCAGCTATATGCAAATCAGTCTTGACCCTGTGCCTCATGGTAACAGTCCAGCCCAAGCTGGTCTCCAATATTCTCGCATATAGAGAGAGGTTGGAAATTTTACTCCTGACAAGGGCAGAGGTAAAAATTCTTCCAGGGTTGGGGAAAAAAGTGGTCGGTAGGAAAGTGAACTTGTTACAGCGCAACAGATTTTCACATGAGAAAATCTACACATGACTATTTGTCAGTGCTAAAATGCAGTTTACAAATATTTTCCTGATGTACAATTTCCTGACCTACTTCGCTAAATTCATATGAATTCCTGAAAGCCATAAATCTGCTTTGCTGCAAGGACATATATCCTCGGTGCACTTATGAGACTCTTCAAAATTCTGCCCCTATTTAGGTCTTTTTTTCTTCTTTTTTTCTTTCAATTAAAATTCTGTCTCTCTCTATTTACCGGCTGACTTGACTGTGAGTGACAGCATTCTGCTCTTTCACAAGGAGCATGTTGGCAACCAAATGTTTGGTTATTTTTGCTATTGTCGATGTTTATTATAATGATGAGCCACTGCAAGTCCTGTGGCAAATGGTCCTTGACACATCTAAAGGCTGTTGGGAAGCAGGAAGCCAAACTTTCAATGAACACAATAAACAAGGCTATTCTTGTTGCAAGTCACTAGGTCGTGCCAGTCTTATTTGTACCCTTTAGGTAAGTCCGGTGTGTAGTTGATAGAAACTCCCACTCCAGGGAGGAGTCTCGCATTTGACGCTTCTGGGGCATGACTCTAGGTCACACTTTAAGATTGAGACCCTATTACTGGCCTTCAATTTCGGATCCCTTGCTTCCCTTTAACAAAGCACTGACTGAGTTAATTTCAGTTGTCTGGGACAGACTTTGTTTGACTTTGTATTGAGTTTCCCCACTGCTTCATGATAGAGACCTGTGTCCTGTGACCCAACCCTCTTTACACAGCACTTGACTCCTGAGAGTCTTGTTGTTGAACCCTCTTCCAGTAAAGTCAATCTGAACGCGCTCCTAAGAACAGGGACTCTGACAATTGACACCATGGGCAGGTGAGTCTCCTGGCTGGACGCTACAGACTATGGGTACCAGTGATATGATCCTGTGCCATACTTGGATGTGCATCATTGAATTGCCCTAGGATGTCCTGTTATGGTTCCTACAGTTTTAGTAGGACTATGTATTAAAGCAGCCAAGCTTCATAGTATAGAGACTGAGTCTTCCTATATCGGTGAATGTTGGTTCGGCTAGGTTACAGTGCCGCATCTAAATGTATAAACCTCCAGAGTTACCAGTGCTGTCTGTAACCTCGAACAGGAACTCTTAGTCACAAGAAATTTGTGGAAAAAAATGTAACCCTTTTGTTTGTCGCTTTTGCATGCCCAAAGTTTTACAAAGACAAAATGCATTTTCAAATGTTTATTGAAAAGATCTAATCTATATAAGTAAAATATAAACTGCGATTATCAGACAAGTAAGACATCATTGTTCTAAGCATTGTCAGAATTGGGAAAAACAATACAAGCAATTTAGTTGTTCCTAATCTTACCCCAAGCTATTTCTGATATCCCTAGTCTAGCGAGAGCATGATCAGAGTATTCTTCTGCCAGACCCAGTTGGAATGATCTAACCCCATACCTTGGTATAATGTCTTAGGAAGCTGGCCTTCGTGCACTAATGAATGCACTCACCTGCATACATCTCTGCTTGCGCAGCAATCTTCTTTCCTAGAATGAAGGTCAGGGCCTGTCGAACTGCAACTCAGTCACAGCTCTCAGCAGCTTCCATGATAACTCCAGTGTGAAGTGCCTCTCACCAAATTCAAAATGGACGCTGTTCAAATGATAAAACACCATCCTTTTTTCAATCTGCTAGAGACGCAGAATGACACTTTTACTTAGTCTGGCGAAGAGTTGTCTCCTACAAACATGTAACAAAGCAAGCACATTGCTTTCTAGTATGCGTGTCCCTGGAACTAATAGTACAGACACCAGAACAACAATGTCTAACAAAAATAAATGTGTGCGTGTCATTGTCATGTGTTGGTGAAAACCATGTTCAAACCACCATCTTGAGAAGATGTGAAGTTAAAAATGAAAACTAAAATGGAGACTAAATATAATCCTTGTAACAGTCAAAGCTTCTCTCGTGCCCATTGATGCAGCCAGGGTGCTTGGTGCAAAGGTAGATTCAGTGCTAGAGCACTTCAATGTTAGCAGGGTTGCAGTTGGTTCTTAGGAGCTGTTTTACCCTTTCATCAATTCCATCTGCAGTGTGTGCAATTTCAAATAGACAAGAGGTGTCCTTACCTACTGTCAGAGGCAACCCTCAAAACCTTTTGCAGCAACTGGCTCATCCATTTTGTGACTCAGCCATTTCTGTCTCCAATTGCAGGGTTGGTGGTTTGGACCAGGCAACCAGTAGATGCCCCATTTCTGCTCCTCCTTGACGGTCTCTATTGAGCCAATTTAGTTTCCCAGTCCAACTGAGTTCCAAGACTGGTAGAGGGTTTGATTCCTTATTGTCTTTCTGACTGGTGCATGATTACTTCTGAACAGTGGATTACACTCTGACTTTCTTAACTACTACTGCCTGCATTCCACGATTTTTTTTTTTTGCCAGATGCCAGCAGAACATGTTAAGTGTCTCCAAGGAAGTAGAAATGTTGCTTACCAAGGGTATGATGTGAAACCTGAGGCAGGAAGAGGTAGGGAGTAGTGTTCTCTATGCTTTTTGTCCCCAAGAAGGCAGGGCCACTGAATGAGACTTGGTCCTAAGGCTCTGGAGTGCTTTCCCCATTAAAGACCAGTTCAGAACAATGATGCTGGTTTTAAGTACTGTTAGCCTTTACCCTGAAGAGTGGCTAGTGTCCTTGGACTTGCAAAACATGTACTTCGATTTGTTGATCCTGCAGTACCTCCACTTAGTAGTGGAGTGAGAAGATATTGAATTAATTTCCTGCCATTCAGCCTTTGCCGTTTGGGTGTTATCGAAGATCATATTTTTGGTGGCATCCTGTCTTCACAGGTCAGGGACCCACACATTCCCATACCTTAACAATTAACTCTTGATGATGAGCTTGCCTCAGCAAGTCTTGGACCACATAAAGACTACTGTCTTGTTGCTGTCCCCCCCCCCCCCCCCAGGGTTCTCGGCCAGTCAACCCAAATCCCATCTTCAGCCTGTGCAGAGGATTCCCTTCATAGGGGCCATCATGAACATCGTGGCATCAAAGGCTTTTCCTTCCCCGCAAAGAGACTGGGAAATGTGAACTTTATTCCAGATGTCTTGGGACCAGGGCATTGTTTCCACTTCTGGGATGTCTTAAGCTCCTAGTCTCCTGCATCTCACTGGTGACTCATGCCCTTTGGCAGATGCGGGATCTTCAGTGCAACCTCCACTTTCAGTGAGGCAAGCACTGTAGTGCCTTTTGAACATCATCTGTATTTTTGAATGAAGCGCCTTAGGATCTGCTGTGGATGACCGATAACCACTAGACCCCCTCACCCCAGCTTACAGTGGTGACTGAAGAGTCCTCTCAGGACTGAGGTAGCCATCTGGACATCAGGAGTCTCCCATCACAAAAGAAGCAACTCCGTCACATCAATATTTTAGAGTTGAGACATCTGGCTAGCCCTCTGTTTTTCTGCCTTTATCTGGGGCAGTTCTCTGCGATAGGACCTAAAGGACAAGACTACTGCCTTGTAATTTTGCAGCAAGTAAAGTGGAATGGCATTCCGTGCCCTTTTCCGCTCTACTAGCAGTGTCTTTGGCTAGTACATTAAGGAATCTTCCGGACAGTCCTCTGCTGGGTTCCCTTAAAATCCTAGTCAAACTTAGCAGGCGTTCACTTGCTGATCACAAGTGGCGTTTGCATCCAAAGGTGGAATGGGGCATTTTAGTCAAGTGGGGTGAGTCCTTGGTATATCTGTTTGCTACTTCTGAGAACACTCAGTGCCTAGCGTTTCAGCCCTGGCGTTTCCTCCTCCGTGTTCCCTAGGAGACCTGTTCTGTCTTAAATGGGGCTTGGGCCTCCTTTATGCATTTCAGCCTCTGCAGCTGATTCCACAGGTCAGATAGAACCAGACTCTGCTTGTTCTCAAGGCCCTAGGTTCGCTTGGTGGGTCTGCTCCCCCGAGCTCCTTTATCTTCGCATATGTCCTCTGCCTTGACTGCCTCTTAGGAGTGACCTGTTGTCCAAGCAGCGGGGCTGTGCATCTTGGTTGCCATAATTTTACACTTCTATGCGTGGAGATAGAGAAGAACCAACTGAGGTTTTTACCTTGTGTCACAGGAACAGTTTAGCTGCGCTCTCTTTAATCCACTGTATGTGCTTAAGAGCATATTTGTTGCACCTGTGGGCATTAGGCCCCAATTATAAATGCCACGTGTTTGCTGTGAGGTTCTAACACCGACATCAGAAGGGCTAAATGAAGCGGCAGGGGGATGACACTTGTGGTGTAGAAGTATGTAGACGATGGTCTGTTGTACCCAGGGCCAACTAAACAACATATGTAATATGTTGCAGGAGGTAGGGAAAAATGCTAGCTTTACCTTAAACATGACTAATCATACAAGGATAGAGGTGTGCTCTAAACCTTTAGAATACAGAGGCATTTATGAAGGTTATGGAAGAAGTTGATTGACAAAATGTTGGCTAAATGATGGGCAGGATGGATTAAGCAGTCGTGCATTGGCTTAAATTCCCAATGCCTCTCATGGGGCACAAAATCCTCTCTAAAGTAATGATCTAATCCCTGGATTCAGTTGACCAAGAGATTCTCCTTCAGGGATCTTAATATTCCTAAGCACCAAATAGTGACGACTAGGCACCTGATCCCGTAACACTTTGAAATATAAATATGCAAGACTTTCCTGTGGTTAACACAAGTTCTAAAAATAAACATGTAAGCCTGTTGGCAATAATGGCCACTTCATGTATTTTTTTTCATAAAAAAAAAAAATCCGGGGGGAAAAGTCACTGTAATAAATGTGATTTACCCCCAGAAAAAGGGGAGAGGGCCTGATGAGTTCTTTTATGTCGAAAAGTAGTTTATTTGACAGTAGGGTGTATCAAGAAAAAGTTACATGACTGGTTCAGTTAGGCCTGGGACCTAAACTAGTGCTGTCTGGCAGTTTGTTTCCTGAAGCCTCTACAAGATAACAGAAGGTATAGCTGATGGTGTTTTTATAGGCATCTAAGGCTTTAAGGGACCCCTTGCAAGAATTTCTTAGGTGTTCATTTGGACAAATGTTGGAAGATGAACATTTTATGAGTGTTTGAGGCTACTTATGACACTAGAAGACCTACAAAAGATTTTTTGGTGTCTCCTCATTTGCCTCTTTCACACCATTTCACTTGCTTTACCAACTGAAATGTTCGAAACCTCATATGCTGAAGGAGGTACAAGAGGTGGATTCACTTAATGTCGACCTTGAGTTGTAATTCCCACCATTTTTCTCCCAATACACACCATCTCTGTGTAAACCTGCCACCTTTGAGAAACTGTATCAGCAGAGGCAGAGAAGGGCTTAATCATTGGACACCTGATCTGCTGAATGTAGTTAATTCAATGATTGCTCCCACCAACTCAGAAAGGGTATCCAAAATTAATATCTTCTTTGGCCCTTATCTGCAATATCCAAATTGGCCACATTCCTCAAAGAAATTAGCCAGTTCTCATACCTAGGCAGAGCCCGTAACACCCATTGTTTACAGATTTCTCTATGGGCCAACAGAATATCATAGAAGACCAACTTTGCAGTATTATTATTATTATTACTTACAGTTTGCGGATCCAAAGCTCCAAAAATAACCAGTAAAACACTTACCTTGATTTGTAACTTCAAGGAATCTGATAGAGCTTTACTCACGGCCTCCCAGAATTACTGAATCTTTGGTCAGTAAAGGAACATATGGAGAGAGTCTGCCTTCGTACTGCCACACTTTGGACACGCGACATCACTTCCTTTGCAAAACTTGGATAACCTTTTGGGAGTCCAATATGCCCTATGAATGGAGAAAAGATGATTCCTGCCTAGGTATGCAGGTTTTACTATTTTAGATAGAGTAGACATAGATACTTGCCATTGATCATCCGGCGTAGCCACCGGCAAGCATCTTCCCCACAGATCCGCCGGGAGGTTGAAATTCCCATCTTCCATCTCGATCATCATCCTGTACCACAGTGCGATTTCCTTCTTAAAAACAACCTCGGACAAGAGTTTTTCTTCAAACTCACAATACTCTCCAATTTTTATGTCAGAGTCCTGTAAACAGCTTTGAACCTTAATGTATTTAAATCTGGATGCTTCGATCAGTTTTCTGCTTGCACCATTCCCATGAGACCAACTGATCTTCATTCAGGAGATTTTTCCACTTTGATAACCCGACCTCCCTCAATGGGATAGCCAACGCGTCCTTAGTCCATTCTGGTGAACCTGGAGAGTCCCAAATGGGGGCATGCTGACTGAAATATGGCAATTTTACAGTTTTCCTAATATTGTACCATGTCTCAGCCATGCCCTTGACTATCTTCAACCTAACTTTCTTATAGTACTTTGGGTCGGCATATTTGAACATAAAACCACCTTCTCCCTGGTTTTCTTTCTTCAACTGTACCTCGAAGAGTTTACCAATCTCTGATTTAGTGGGGGGGTCAAAAAGCATTCTTCCATTCTTTAACAAAAAGACTAACAATAAAATAGCAAATCAGGTAATGCTAGCCCTCCTTTCTCCAACCTTCTGAGCTTTTTCCAAGCGATCCGTGGCCCCTTAGAGGACCAAATGAAAGAGCTGATCTGACTATGTATTTTTAACAAACCCTCTTTATGGAGTGGGATGGAGTTAAAAAGGAAAGTAAACCTTGGAAGAATTACCATATTTATCAAATTAACCCGATCAAACCGGGTTAAGGGGAGATGATTCCAACTCTTCAGCATAGCACTCACCTCCTTCTTAGCTAACTCAAAATTTACTTTTGTGAGGTTAGCAAGATCATGTGTGATTCTCACCCCTAAATACCTCATCCTTTTTACATTTTATCTCACCTACCTCCAAGTTCCAGGCCATGACCTCAGTTTTTGGTTTGTTAATATCATACCCTGAAATAACTGTCAGAACACACTTCAGTGCTCTGTATATCCATAGTATAGATTCAACACAAGAAGGGGGACGAGGAGCTAATTGGAAAAGGTCCTGTACCAGAGCTCCCAAGTTAAATGCGACAGCAATGTAGGATGGTAACAGTTCCTATAGGGAAAGGAAGAAGAATAAACAGCCAGGTAGGCTGTAGGGAAGTGTAAGGTATCTCCAGATAGGTTAGAGTGTGCCAAGAAAGGGTAAAGGTACTCATGTGTGGGTCTCAAGGTGCCCTCACACACCCTTGCGGGTATATAGCATCATTATCGGGCTGGTGCTCCTCGTGGGGGTGGCGCTGCAGTCCCTCACGGGCCCGTTTTACGGGGCTCTTTAGTGGAGATCTTTTAGGAGTTTGCCGTATTTGTGAATGGGGGTGTGTGGGTCAAAGAGGTGATGGTAAATGAAATATAAAAAGAGCCCAAGGACACTGACAATTTATTGAGGATGTCCTTGGGGTATGGTTAAAATATATCACGGGGATGGAGAAGCAAAGTCTGTTGCCTATGTGAGAGGGGAAATTGAACAAATACGATCCCTCTTCTCACACCCGTGAAGTGAATATGTGTAAATATATCATGGGGTCAACATGTTTCGCGCTATAAGTGGTCCCTAATGGATCCTGGAGCACTTCATCAGGACTTAAAAGAAGGGTGTGTCAACTGGGAATCGGGAAGAGACGCCCTATAATCCCAAGGGTCCTTATTATAGGAGAAACTCTAGAAATACTAGGTAAGGAACACGTCGTTATGCGTGTCCCTAGATGTGGCCCTCCCTCAGGGATGAGCCTCCTCAGCGTGGCAGTGGAGAGATAGAGGCAGTTGGCGCTCTTCCTATATGCTCCGGATCACCTACCCGGTAGCCACAGCGCTCCAGGATCCAGGGAGGAGGAGACAGGCAGAACGGCAGTAGCAGCCCAGCGAAGGCCGGTGGGAAAGTGTGGCCGGTATTGGAATCGGATGCAGGCACTGAAGGTAGTGCGTCCCCCTCAAGCCAAACGCCACTAAAGGTCCCAGTTCAGGTAGGGGTGACATAGCTGGGTTTCTTAAATTACAATTTGGAGATTTCACAAACAGGGGGTGCTAACTTGGTCTATACTGGTCTAAAACCGGGTAAAGGTAGGAAGAAGGTGCAGGGGGGGGGCAAGGCTGCTTCAGGGATGAGGGGGTCCTCCAGATACACACTTAGAAGCACCAGGGGTGCAAACTCTGACAACTGTTGCTTTTGCACCGGCAAGTGTTGTTCCCCAAGTTTTAAGTAAAGCAGGGGGAATCGTGGAAGACAGCAAGGAGGACAAGTCAAAACAAGCAAGTAGGGTTAGGCCAGTCAAAGAAACTGTGGTTAAAGATGTAGGAACATATAAGAAGGTAATTGAAAAGAAATCCATTCCTGAACGGAAAGTTAAGGTCACCCCCTCACTCAGGACTTACTTTAAAATCCTACCAAATGTTTTGATTCTGAGTGATAGCGGTCCAACAGACAGCCAAGTGAGGAGCGA
Organism: Triturus cristatus; assembly: GCF_964204655.1. Classification (NCBI taxonomy): domain Eukaryota; kingdom Metazoa; phylum Chordata; class Amphibia; order Caudata; family Salamandridae; genus Triturus; species Triturus cristatus. Next base: position 925,977,390 of record NC_140584.1, read on the forward strand.
GGAAACACCTGTAGAACTGAAGTTACTTTAAAAAGAAACAGGAGAGTGGTCTAAAGAGGTTACCCCATATCATTATCGGCTCCTTGCCCTGAGGGAGGAGGACGCAGAGGCGCAAGGGATTAGTAAGGAAGTACGAGCTGTTTTGAAAAACCTGGATAAAGAAGATATTTCTATTAGCGCTCTGCTTACAACCCTCACGCTGGAAATATAAAATCGATTTGAGACGTCCAAGACCAATCAAAAAGAGATTAGGGCGGTGTGCGACAGTTTGGAGAAAAAAATAGATTTAAATCTGAACTGTAATGTTAGAAGGCGAAGTAAGAGATCTTAAAGAAGTAGTGAAAGTTCATGCTGCGGAAATTGAGGTTTTAAAAATGAGTGAGGGAACGGGAGAGGGTAGAATGACAGGATAACTTTCAGAGGAGAAATAATTTGAAGTTCTTAAAAATTCCGGAAGGCAGGGAGGAGGAGGACATCAAAGCATTCATAGTTCACTTGATCAAAAAGGAATTACTCCTTGAGGAGTCCGAAGAAGAAATCAGTAAAGATATCCAGAGAATACATAGGGATCCTTACAAACCCAATCCAAATAGGACCAAGCCTAGGAGAATTTTAGTAAACTTTCTCACGTACACCCTTAAGGAGAAACGTTTGTCCAGGGCCCTGACTAAGAAGGTGATGGAGATTGATGGGGTAAGGTTTGAAGTCAGATCGGATGTGTCTAGCGTAACTTCCAATAGGCGGTGGAGCTAGGGAAGAGAATTGAACCTTTAAGGAAGCTTGGCGCGTCAGTACAGTTAAAATTCCCAGCCTTGTTAAAGGTAATGCTTAATAATAAAATGCACTCCTTCCGTTTTGTTGAAGAGGTCGATACGTTTATCGAAAATCTGCAGCCTGGGCATTAGTATAGGACAAGGTAGGAGATTAACTTGCGTCCTCTTTTATATTAATTTTAGATTCTCGTGAATTGAATCAGTTATCGTTTTTGCATTTTCTTTTTAAGCAATGGTTTTCAGGGGTGGTGTTTGATGCAAACTCCGGGTGAGGGGCACCCATAGGGCTTTTCGCCTTGGGAAGTCAGGGAAGCGTTTTCCATCTTGATGTAGGGAGCACAGGGTGGGGAGCATGAAGGGAAATAAAATGAAAAAAAAAAAAATCCTCATTTGACGGGTTGGTTTTTAAACTGCAGTCCAGGATCGACTGTAAGAAAGACCTCATAGGGGATGGTTAAAAAAGGTGTGAATAAGATAAAAATCCGATCGTGGAATGTGAACGGTCTCCGGGTAAGGGCAAGACGGGAAAAAATATTGCAATAGCTAAGGGATTGCCAGGCGCAGATAATTTATTATCTAGGAGACTCATTTGACAGAGGCTGAGAGTTGGAAGTTTTTTAAGGCCAAAAAATGGATCTCACAAGTAATGGTTACAAAGCAGTCGTTAGTTATTTGAGGTGTGGCAATCTTGGTGAAACAGGGGATGAATATTACGATTGAAGGTAGTGTTTCTAGTATTGCAGGCCGCTGGCTTGTGGCACAATTAATGATCTATGGGGATAAATACACATTGGTGGGTTTTTATGGCCCAAATCAAAACTATACAGGCCCCCTGGAAGCCCTATTTTCCAAGCTGCTAATTTTTCCTGACCCGATCATCATGGCGGGAGATTTTAATGCCGTTATGGATCATAAACTAGATAGATCCCTTAATAGTAGGGCAGTGGTTAACCCTAAAATGTCGGCGTTGATGCACCAAGTGAAAAGACAATTGGGGCTCTGTGACATCTGGCGGCAAAGGGAAGGCTCTCAAAGTTATACTTTTCATAACAAGAAATATAGTAGGATTGACTACTTTTTAATTGATAATCGGTTAAAAGACTGGGTGTCAGAAATTAAACACATAGGTGGACATCTCTCGGACCACTCAGCTATAATACTCCAGATAAAATTGGGCGAGGGGAGGGTTCAATCAAGATGGACCTTGGATCGTACCATCTTAGCAGATGAAGATACTCTTTGTTTTTTAAAAATCGTCTTGACCCTGCTCCATTTGGAACAATCTAGCCAGAACTGCAAGCCAGGCCCTCCCTGAACCAGAAAACAAGCAACTCAGGACCAGTTTTACCCTTATGGGCTCATCAGCCAGGTACAGCTATGTTCCAGTGCACACATTCACGTCTAGGGGCGTGGGGGGGTGCATACCAGTAGCACTTAGGATGGCAACTGGAACAACAATGTGATGGATGGAGAGTGTCACTAGAACCAAACTGTACCTGGCTGTTAAGCCCATACCTGGAGCGAAACCAGTCCTAAGTTGCTTGTGTTCCAGTTCTGGGAGGAATTGGCTTGGCAATTTGGGCTGGACTGTTCCGATCGGAACAGGGTCATGACTGATTTGCATATAACTGGGTTCAAACTAAGGTGATGTGGTGTGCAAAATAACAGATGGGATGTGGTCCGAGTAATTACCAGTGGCTGAGATCAATTCAAGCATTCCATCCATCACTTTTTGTATACTTTATTGGGTCGCTTTCTAATTCAGCAGTGCGTCACTTCTGTTTTAAAAAAAAAAAAATTTAAATGTAGTGCATGGACCAAGTACATATTGATTTATCTTTAATTGGTGTCTTTTCTACTGTACAACATGGCTAAAAGTACATTTACAAAGCCAATAAATCTTGCCTAGGTTACACATATTGCCTTTGTCAATGCTTGTTACTGATAATGATCAAGTGTCATAAATTCAGACTTTTTCTCATTTTCATCTTGTATTTTTTGGATTTCTTCTGGTTTAATATATTAGTTTTAAACTTGGGTGACTATAGTTTAAGTTCAGTGTGTTTTTATCCTTTTAGGGAATTCTCCGCACACCAGACACAATTCGCCGATTCCAGAGTGTTCCTGCACAGCCTGGCCAAACATCTCCCTTGCTGCAGTACTTTGGAATTCTCCTCGACCAGGGTCAGTTGAACAAGTATGAGTCTTTGGAACTCTGCCGGCCTGTGCTTCAGCAAGGTCGCAAACAGCTGCTAGAAAAATGGCTGAAAGAAGATAAGGTAGGGAAAAATTATACCAAAGCCGCTAGATTGGTTTTGGTATGTTGTGTTGCTGTCTCCTAGAACTAAATCCCAGCATAGTTGAAAATTTCAAGGGAGACTTGTGGTCATTTATAAACAACATACAAGTAAAATTCTAAAGTTGATGTAAATTATAGCTGTTCATCTGCAAAAATGTGCCATTTCTCAAGGGTCAAGAAAGGCTGGTTAAATATTTGCATATATACTGTGAAAGTTACCATACCGCTGTAAAGAATTTGTATGATGAGCAGAGGATGTGCAATTTTCTAGGTCTGAAGACACTGCAGCATATCATGCAAAATATATTGTGCTGTTGAAATTATTCTAGATAATATGGGATGCTGAGATAATGTGTTGTCAATCACAAGAAAACAAATGCTGACTTCCAACGATTTCAGTCTGGTAAATGTAACACTGGATCCTTTCACAAGCTACTATCAGTACTGACATCAATATTATATTTAAAAATAACTCCTAGCATGGAATTATAAACTTTTATTGTAATATCCAGTCATTCTAACATTATAAAGCCTGCCAACATAAGGCATCAAGGACAAAATATACTTGGTTCCCAGTAGCTATTTGAAAGATCACAAGGCAAGTTGATTTCTCAGAAACACAATGCCAGGTGTTGGAGGTGAAACATTTGAAGAAAAGATTTCACATTAAATGTCATGGTTGTAATTTGAAGTAGCTGTATTTACTTCATATTTATGACCTGTTCTTCAAGCCCTGGGGCAAACATGCATTACTGGACAGGGTCGGTGATGGGTGCTATGAACTACTGGTGCACTCCATCTGGATAATCACTGTATTCCCTTTAGGCACTTTAATCTCCAGGGAAGCTAAGTTAGAAGGTCGGTACTTTGAGTTTGCATTTTACAAACTCCTTTATAGAATGCACAATAAGTATCTTTGTAGTATGTAAAATTTTCAGTCCGTGCAGTTACTTCTTAAGTCATGAACTCTATTTACAGATAGTTGATATTATATTGCTCAAAAATCACCCTAATATGCTAGAATTAAGACTTCCAATGTATTTGTAGGGTTTACTTGCTAGTTTTGTATGTTCCATAGTCCTGTGCTGTGGATTATTCTGCCATCTCATATTTGGCTCTAGAAATGTCCCTTTTTTTTTTTCTTTTCATTGTGTCTCAATCAGATGGAGTCATTCCCTAGTGACGTTGATGTAAGCCACAATATATGTCCAGCTTGAAGTTCTTTTTTCTGCTGTTTAGTTCGAAATCAGTATTGGGAGCTCAAGGTCGACGATCGAAAGATGCCTTGGAGTATGGCAAGATTTTGGACTATAAACGATAATTGAAGATCAATAATGAATGGAAGCAATGTTGAGAAACACTGAACAGAGGAGGGATTCAGATTGAAAATAAATGGAACAGGTTTTATAGTTGGACTTTGATCGGGAAAGGTTTTGGAGAATGCGGGGAGGACCTATTATTTATGGGTCTCTTCGGAGTTTGTCGACCAGGAGTTATGGAAAATAATCCTTTTAGTTTTTGCCCAGACTATCATAAATTTGCACTACATGACACCATATTTGTAGCTTGTCTTCCAAAGGCCCAGAAGTCTGAGGGCTGTAAAGCTAGCGAGGTCTTCCTACTAAGAACTTTGACAGCGAGGGAGAAACAGCTTTAGGTCATTACGTGTTGTTGCATTCTAAACAGGTATCCTCCGAAGCGCTATGCTTATCTGATGAAAAGGAGTCTGAAATGCTAGAGGAGACTGGAAGAGTCCAGGGAGAGCAGAAAGGGTCTGCAGTCAATGACTGCATTGGTGAATTTAGAAACTAGCAATTCACTAGAGGAAATTCCAGAAGAGGTTTTGATGATGCTGAAAAGGCAAGCATTTACAGGAAGACCTGAAGTTGATGAAGAACCCAGCTTAAGTCCCATGGACATAGTACAAGGCCCCAGACTCTTCATGAGTGTGCTTGATAGGCTATCCATGTCCTTAGACTGTGGTGATTCAGGTTTCTCAGAGGTGCTCCAGGAATCCATCTGCCCCATATTTGGCACCTCCAGACAAGGAGGGAAGGAGGCTTGACAATATTGGCAAGCGTTTTACAGCTATGGCAGGCACCTCCATCAGGGCTTCAAATGCATTAACCATCCTGGGTCGATGTGGCAGGCAAATGGGGTCAGACCTTGCTCCTCTACTACATAATTTCCCAGACAATAAGAAAAAGGAAGCAAGAGAAATCATCCTCTGAGAACATAGACCCAACCATGGACATCTCTTCCATCTCTTTTAGGCATTGGCAGGTGCTGCTGTTGAGTGCCGTTACTGCTGGTTGAAGGCCACCTCATTCTGCTCTGAGGTTAAAGTCAAAATTTTAGATATGCTTGTTGATGGGGAAAATGTATTCAGCAAACATATAGATGACAGAGGCAGTTTTAGTCCTTTCGTGGAAGAAGAGGGCAGTATGTACAGAGACCCTCTTATCAATACTATAGCTATCAGCCATATGCACGGCAAGGATATTGACCCCTGTACATGGGGCAACAGTACAGGTCTTCCTCATCTGCATACTCTAAGCAGCCAACGCGAAGCTGACCTCGGTCAGGGGAAAGGCTCAAGACTGCAAGAATAGTGGTGCTTTTCAGACACTAGTCACCATGTAGCAGCATCAACCCTCGAACTGCAATCCCCCATTTGTTACAGCCAATGGGAGTCCATCACAATATACAAGTGGGTGTTTGGCATTATACCTCAGTCAGTCTCTGGAATTTGTTAAACAAAACACGCCATCCCACTCCCAAGAGGAAGCATCAACACCTCCCTCTCCTGAAACAGGAGATATTTCTGCTTCTCTCAAAGGGAGCTATAGAGGAAATTCATTTCCGGCAGCCCGGCAAAGGTTTCTATTCTTCCTCATAAACAAAAAGTCCAGTAAATGGAGACCGGTCTTGGACCTCTTAACAGTTGAACAAATACATACAGAAGCAACCTTTCAGAATGCTCTCTACAAGAAATTCTGTTGCTCAACAAAGGGGATTTTATGACGTCTCGTGATCTTAGACGCATATTTTCACTAACTCATTCCCGTTCACTTAAAAGATAGACGGTTCCTGAGGTTTGAGGTGGCAGGGTGCCACTATCCGTTCACGGTCGTCCCTTTTGTCCTATTTTCGGCTCCAGGAGTTTTCACAAAGTGCATTGCACTGGTAGCTGCTTTTCCAAGAAGAAACTGGCACCAGGTGTTTCCCTACCTGGACGACTGGTTAGTCAAGAAATGCAATTTCCGCTGTATTTGCCTGGTCTGGTCCTCAGCTGTTCAACTTCCTGGGGCTAAAACTGAATATGGAAAAATAATCTCTCATACCAACACGATCTTTGGTGTTTCTAGGGGCCATTCTGGACACCACAGCCGCCAAAGCCTACCAGACTACAGAAAGAGTATACAAGGCAATGGATGCGGCTGCTTCTCTTGCAAAAGAAATGTCAACTTCAGTGAGAATGTTCAAATCAATACTGAGGTTGCTATCCTCGTGCATCCCTTTAATTCCGAACTGCCACCCACAAATCAGGCCATTGCAGGAACAACTAGATGCCCAATGGGTTCAAATTCATTTGAAGATGTCGCCATCACCCCTACAATGAAGCAAACACTGTCATGGTGGGAAAGAAGGACACCATCTCCAAGTCTCTTTCAAAGCAGCACGCCCATGCTTCATAACAACTGGCGTCTCCTTGGAAGGTTGGGGAGCACATCTTCAGGAGCTAGAAATCCACTGAAAGTGATCTGTCCAAGAAGCACATATGCACATAAATCTTCTAGAGCTGATGGCTGTATTCCTAGGACTCTAGTCCAATTGTTCCTACCCAGGATTCGCAATTCTTCTGTTATGGTAAGAATGGATAATATCACCACTATGTTCTTTCTACCTAGCCAAGCAAGGGGTAACGAGATCGAAGAAGTCTCATCTCAAGCCCAACTAATATGGAAAGTGTTGCTGAAGCACGGAATTTCACTGCAAGTCAAGCATGTCCCAGGTGTAGAAAAGGGATGGGTGGACTCTCTCAGCAGATCATTGAGTCAATGTCCCGAATTGGGGGGGGGAAAAAAAAAAAAAAGATCATATCAAATCTTCAAGAAGTGAGGTACCCGAAACCTCTATCTCTTTGCAGTGTGTCAACGAAAAATGCAAAATGTTTGCAAGCATATTCCCTCAGAAAGGCTCTTGGGGGAATGCTCTTCAGATTAAGTGGACTGTAATGTTCCGCTTATGTGTTTTCACCCTTTCCTCTCATTCCCAGGGTGTTACGCAAAATGAATAGAAAACCATGCCATCTCATTCTCATAGCCCCAGCATGGCCGAGGCAATACTGGTGCACGCAGCTTCACCTTTGTCTGTGTCACAATCCATCAAATTATATATAGTTGATGGGGAACCTGATTTTCATGAACGGCCAAATTGTGCACCCTCAGAAAAAGTGTCTCAAATTAATGGCAAGGCGCCTCATGGACATGAATTTGGATCTCTAAGTATTCCAACAGAATGCAAATCTATCTTGGAACAGTCACAAGCTTTTTTCCTGTAACAAATCCTATGTGACAAAATGGAAGAGATTTTGCTTCTGGTGTTTCAAGAGCAATTAACATCCTTTTCGTTGTTCCCCAGAGCAGTTGTTGCCATATCTCCTTCACCTGCTGAGGTCAGGCTTAGCACACTCTTCAGTAAAGGTTTATTTAGTTTGAGTTTCCATATTCAGGAAAAGACTTGGGAAAGTTTTGATGTGGTCCACTAGACTGATGAAATAATTCATGAAAGGTGTATTCTGGGCAATCCCGCCTTCAAAGCCCCCTGCAATATCATGGCAGCTGAATATGGTTCTTTTCCAACTCCTGAAACTGCCTTTTAAGCCAGTACACAAGGCGGGGATTAAATGTCTCATGGAAAACCACTCTTCTCTTGGCTGTCACTTGTGCCAGAAGAATCTGTGAAATCCAAGCTTTTACTATCACAGAGCCTTTTCTACAGTTGAGAGACGATAAAGTGCTGTTGAGAAACAACCATTCATTCATGTTAAAGAGTCCAACTTCTTTTCACCTGAATGAGCCTATTTTTCTGCCAACCTACTTGAACTCTTCGGCTGCAGAGAGGGCTCTCCATTCTTTGAATATCAAACGTTGCCTGGAATTTTATAGCATTGATTACATTCATAGATTCACATGCGAACCGCCCTCCTCCCCATTTAAGCTCACCTCTTTGAGGCCTCATGGATATGGATGTTACACTTGTGCTTAATCTGAGGTATGGTGGCTCTGCAAGGAACGTGTGTTCCAGGGTCTTGCCTCTAATTGGCTGTAGTTTGGCTTTATTAAAACGATGTGAATTGGTTAAGTGTAATTGCTTTCTCTGTCTTTTTATGTATTTTCCTTGGATGGCTTATTTTAAATACCATGGGGCTTCCACAACGATGGCTGGGAAGATTCAAGCATGTGAATTTATCTATGTACATGTGAGCAACTTGTTTTTTGCTTCTAGTTTCTTTGGGCCCAGTGCGCTACAATACCGGTTTCGTGGATCAGCTGTGGCTATCTGAATTTAGCTGGGACGGAGTGTTCCCTTGGAAGGAAGACCCACGATCAGCTGTTTTTGGCTCTGCTCATCACTGGAACGACTAGATAACCTGGTGCTAAGGCCTATTTAATTCAGTGTTCAATTTAAAGGCTTTATTTAGGAAATTGGCCACTGACTTTTAGCCTACATTGCAATATCTAGTAGGGAGTTTCCAGAATCCGATATGTAACCAGTTTAAACTAGCACGATGAAAATACATCAACTTGGACTACATGTTTCTCACACTTTTGCGGCCAAGCATTGAAACCTAGATATTGTGAAGTTTGTGGCAGACTAGTTGCCTGCTGGTATAACAAATGATTGTTTGGATGAAATGACACCTTTGCAAGTTCTGCTGAAGATAATGTTAGCTGAATGTGGACAAAAGTCAGAAATGCCGGCTTAACATTTCAAAAAATGGTCTGTCTTTTTAGTAAACAATGCACCGTTCCTGAAATTGCTAATTTGGTAACTCATTTATTTCTTGGTTGTTCCGAGACCTCGTACCGAAGATTCCTGCTGGCTTTTCATGGCTTCCGTGTACTTATTTAGGATATCTAACAATTCTTCTGGAGTAGATTTTGTTGGTTCTTGGAGTCTTTTCTTCAGTTTATTCAAACCTTCAATATCAAAGGTACCTTCTTCTGAAAAGGGCTTGCCCTTATCACCAATAGCGGATTTTAGCCAGTGCTATACATATCAGCATAGGCCTGTAGTTTCAGTTCTTCGCCTTCCATTTTTCTATTCTGCAGCCACATTCACAAGTAGGGAACAGTGTTTGGATTTTAGGTATGCTGTCACCTTGTGCCCCACCCCACCTCAATCCATGGTGGAGCTGGTAAAGGAAGATTCTGACTGCTATCTCCGTACCAGTTACTAGGATGAAGGTTGTAGGAAATTGCCCATTTTTGTCATGGTCACCCTCACTTTTTGCAACGAGTACTAATGCTTTTTGACTGATGTGCATTGGGTCCCTGCTAACCACACCCCAGTGCCAGTACTCTTCCCCTAAAAAAAAGGTAAAATGGTCGAACTGTGTTACAATTGGCTCACACTTTAGCATCCCTGTAAGCTCCTAGTAAGTGGTATCCCTTGGTGCCTAGAGCTTGGGTACTAAAGAGGGCCCCTAAGGGCTGTAGCATGTATTATGCCACCCTAGGGGACCCCCATATAATTACATGTGGGCTGCCATTGCAGACTGCATGTCATGGTACAAATCGTAAGGGACTACACAACATGGCAATCACTCAATCAGTCGAGGTTTGTACAGCGCTGCTACTCACCCGTGAGGGTCTCAAGGTGCTAGGGGGAGGGGTGGGGGTTGAGAGGGACTGCTGATCTGTCTGGGTTCAGTTGAAGAGCCAGGTCTTGAGATCCTTCTTGAATTTGGTCATGGACGGGAATTTCCTGAGGTGGAGGGGCAGGGTGTTCCAGGTCTTGGCAGCGAGGTTGGAGAAGGATCTTCCTCTGGGTTCTTGTTTTGTGGATCCGAGGGATGGAGGAAAGGGCCAGTTGGCCTGAGCAGATGTGTCTGGTGGGTACGTGGAATGTGATGCGGTGGTTCAGGTACGCTGGTCCAGTGTTTGTAGGCATGAGTGAGGAGCTTAAAGGTGATTCTTTTGTTGACTGGGAGCCAGTGCACTTCGTAAAGGTGTTCGGTGATGTGGCTTCGGTTTGGGATGTTGAGGACCAGTCATGCTGTGGCGTTTTGAACATTCTGTAGTTTCCTGAGGAGTTTCTGGGTGATGCAGGCATATAGGAGACGCTGGTGATGAGTGCATGGGTGACCGTCTTTCTTGCTTTGGTGGGGATCCATCTGAAAGTCTTCCAAAGCTGACGTAGTGTGTGGAATCATGAGAAGGATATAGCGTTGATCTGGCGGTACATTGTGATCAAAGTCCAGTATGATGCTGAGATTGGGTGCTTAGTCTATTGGGGTGTAGGTGGATTCCTAGTGCGACAAGCCCCTAGGAGTCGTCCCAGGCAGAGGGGGTGGGTCCCAGGAGAAGTACTTCCATCTTGTCAGAGTTGAGTTTGAGGCAGCTGTCCTTCATCCAGGAGGCAACAACCTTCATCCCGCTGTGGAAGTTGATTCTGGCAGCTGAGGGTTTCTTGATGAGGGAGAGGATCAGCTGGGTGTTGTCTGCATAGGAGACTGTGTTGAGTCTGTGGGATCTTGCGATGAGGATGGGGTTCTGGGAGGTGCCCTTGGGCACTCCACAGCTGATCTGAGTAGGCTCAGAGCTGAACAGTTAGTCTGACTCGTTGAGTTTGGCCGTAGCGGAAGGAGGTGATCCAGTCCAGGGCCTTGCAGCGGATGCCAGCATCTTAATGTCTCGTAATTAGAATGCGGTATGAGCTCATCAAAGGGGCCAAGAGATATAGCAGGATCAGGGCTGCCGTTTCACCTCGGACTGTGAGGTTGTGAATGTTGTCAGTGGTGGCTTTGGAAGCTGGATTAGGAGATGTCCAGAATGTGGTTCACTTCAGTGAATTCCGAGAGTTGGGTGTCGATGGCCTACCTGGAGATCTTTACTGTGAAGGGGAGCAGGGAGATCAGATGGAAGTTTATGAGGTCCGTTGGTTCCGTGGATGGTATTCAGCCGGGGGTTGATCTTGCCATTTTTCCAGTCAGGGAAGGTGGGGGTCTCGATGGAGCAGTTGAGGATGCCCTGGAGTTCGGGGGCTGTTCTGAGAAATATGTGGTGCTGGCAGGGTTCCTAGGGTGTTCTGGAGTGGATGCTCTTCATGGTCTTGAGTGTCGTCTGTGGTGAGCGGGCCAGTTGCGCAGGGTATGTTTGGGTGCGGTGCAGTTGGGGAGGTGGTGGTGGTGGGGGTGTTGGGCTCGGTGGGCTCGGTGGAAGTGTTTTGAGCGTCTAAACTGTCGTTGATCAGTCTGATCTTGTGAAGGAAGTAGGTGCCAAGTTTGTCGCTGAGTTCTTGGGAGGGGGGGGGGGATGTCCGAGGATTGGCTGCTGGTCCTGGCGAACTCCTTGACTGTGACGAAGAGTCCTTTACTGTTGTGAGAGTTGGCGTGGATTCTGGTTTGGAGGGTCTTTTTACTTTGTGGTTTTGAGAAGGTGGTGGTGTGCGGTGGCTGCGGTTTTGAAGGATACGTGGGATTCTGGGGTTTGTTGTTTCTGCATCTCTTTTCGAGTCGTCTGCAGGTGCGTCTGGTCTCGCGGAGGTCAGAAGTGAACATGCTGGCTTTCTTGGTGTGTAGTTTGTCGGTTTCTTGAGGTGGGCCGGGGCGTTCGTGCAGATGGTGATCCAATGGTGGAGGTTGCAAGCTGAAGTGTTTGCGGAGAGGTGTGGTGCAGCGGCCAGGGCAGCTGACTGATGCACAGTGTTTAGTAGTCTAGTGTCTGCAAAGATTGATCAAAAACACAGACACCGAGATGGGCCTTTTGAATATATCTGTGACCATTGCTTCGATAAACTGATAGCCAGGCATGGTGTATGAGAGTGTTCCATGCAGAAGCGAAGGGCAAGGATGAGGGTGTGGGGGGTAAATGGTTATAGGTACTCTTTAAAGTAAACCTTACTCTGGTATAGAAATACGGGCATGAGTGGACTTCTGTCCATCCTTTAGGTTTGAAAAAATGAACGGCAATTGTTTTTTTTTGTGCTTAGTATCCTGTGTAGGGCCAGTTGGAAACTATGTGTAGATTATGAGGAATGGTCAGGTTCCTGGTTTGGTTGATTTTGAATTTGAAGGGTCTTTTGGCGTTAAATATGGAGGTTTATGATAATGGACACATAGTGCATTGCTGGGAGTATACATCTTGGTCTGTGTGACGGCATGTTAAGGGCTATGTGGAAGAGCAATGTGAGTTTTTTTTTTTTTTTGTGTGAACTGAGATCTTGGGGGCAATATCATCGAATTAACATTTTCGAACCCTTTGAAGAAATGTCATTACGATTGCTGTTAAAATAGAATATAAGCTGTTCTTACTGATGTGTTACTTTTCAGCTGGAGTGCTCTGAAGAGTTGGGTGATCTTGTGAAGTCTGTGGATCCTACCCTGGCCCTCAGTGTGTATCTGAGGGCCAATGTTCCCAACAAAGTAATTCAGTGTTTTGCAGAAACGGGACAAGTCCAGAAGATTGTGCTATATGCCAAGAAAGTGAGTCTGTTTGATAAAATGTACTGAGTGCCTGGCTATTTGCCATCCTCCTCTAAAAACTGTTGCTTAAAGCCACCCTACACAGTGTTGCAGAAATAGAGTGCATGAAAAGCAGTGAAGTAATGAGAGCTTCATATATCTTGGCTTTGCCTAACCGAGGTGATACAATGCGAAGGCAGCCCTCATTTTCGTTACAGCTGTAGGTATGACCTTTTTGTAAATCAGGAGAAGGAAGCTGACCCATACAAGTATATTCATTAGTACAGCAACGGTGTAACTCTGGGCACATAGTCTCCCAATATGTCTCAAGTCATGCTACTATTTGCATTAGTTATGTGCTGCACGGTGTTATTTCTGCACTCATCTAGATGATGCTGTTATTCATACACCTGTAAGATCTACATAAGCTACTGCCCAAGCAGATGAAATGAATGTCCTTGAGAAGCAGTACTCCTCCCTAGCAAAGAAAATAAGGAAATCTACCCTTCATAACCTAGATACTGCTTTTTGAATTTACTAGAATCGATATTAGCTCCATCAGACTCCAGGGTTGGGCACTGTTGCTTGACAGAAACTGCCTTTAGGTTATGACCTTCTCCATTTAGGTCATTCGCATGTTTTCCTTGTAGTTTCTGAAGCGGGGAAACAAAATTGCCCAGTCACATTTTACTTATCTACAGCTTCTGCCTTACACCATAATTCTTAGCTGAAATCGCTTTAAATAGCAATATTTAGTGAGCTTACTGCGTTTGTGTAGATTTGTGGGATAATTTATATTTTCTACTTCAAATTATATTGGAAATGTTAACAGTAACTTGGTGCAAATGATCATTTTAGTGACATTTGTTTAAATGTATTATGAATAGGGCTTCCTGTTTTAATTTTTTACTGATTTTTACAGCTAAGTACAGACAGAAACCAGGTTTTTCCTATTTTTATTTATTTTTAAAAGTGGAAAAATATGGATCATTTGGCTTTTGAGTGACTCCATACTTTGGTTAATGAATTTCGGGCCAGTTGCTGTACATATTGGCAGCATGGGGATTTACAAAGATAAATTAGATTTGCTTAAATTACTGCATATCTCAACACGTATTTGTGCTATTGTGTAATTTTTTTTAATGTTGATTTATTTGATTATTTTTGGTTGTGAAATGTGCTAAAACCTGACAGGCATCAAAGTCTGAGTGCACATTTAGCCATTATGATAATGTGGAACTATACAAGTTATCATCTCGTCTGTTCACAAAACACATGCAAAATATGGATAAATACCAATAAGATGGCCAAAACATAAATAAATTCAAATGGAAATGTTAAAAATAATATATATATCAAAAAACCAGGAGCTCTAATTATGACCTAGTGCAATTTGTGCATATAACTTGCTTGTGACTGGTCCAATCCTAAATGTAAACTGCTTAAATGTGCATAAATAGGTGAATACTAAGTTAAAAAAAATTCATAGAATGCTTTTCCTGACTCGTGATGTTTGCCTGTGGTACTTTGTATGCGGTATTTATAAACCACTGCTCTTGTTCTGTAGGTGGGATACACACCAGACTGGATTTTCCTTCTCAGGAATGTGATGAGAATCAGCCCAGATCAAGGACAGCAGTTTGCTCAGATGTTGGTTCAGGATGAAGAGCCCCTGGCTGATATCACACAAGTAATAGAGAACTTTTTTCTTTTTTGTCCTCCTATGTGATCAATGCGTGCGTACTTTACTCAACATTAAATGTAAATCTTTCAACTGATTTGATTTGTATAAATACAGATACTTTGAAAACTGTATGTTCTCTATTTTTGAAGCTAAATGGCTGTATTCTAGGTTTTGCAAAATGATAGGAGTCTGTTGTCATACCTCCCGAAGCTAGAAGTTGGATCATCACAAAAAAACTGACTCTAGACTATCAAAAATAAAACAAATGAAGATCATTAAACATCCCAATCTACTTCAAGATTCCAAAATGTTAACACTTGGACCTTATGTGATCTCACATTCACTAAGAGGTTGTTTGTTGCCAAAGCCCTGCTGGCACATTCTCAGCCTTCCTTTATGCTGGTTACCCCTTGAAGGATATCCATAACAGACACCACTTTCAGGTTCTCTGGCTCCTGCACTTTGAAGAGAGATCCTGTTTTTTCATGGTAATCGCTCTGTAGTGTCCCATCTCCTGAACCACTCCTGAATCCACCCTGAGTCACCAGTTTTTATATGCATAGTGTACAACTGACTTGAGGGCCATAGAACTCGTAAGGCATAGTGGTTGTGCACCACGACACTGAAGGTATGCACCATGACACAAGGTATGTTCCCTCCTCCATCCTTTACTGCCCACTTCATAGTCTTATAAGAACATGCAGTTGTACAGAAGAAAATTAATCCAACAATGGAATGGAAGATATATACTTATTGACACTTGCAGGGCTAGAAATAATCCTTTGATAATATTTGTAGTTTACATCTTTGGATTTTATGTAGTATATATCTTTCTGACTAGAAAACCTTTTCCTCTTGAAATGTATTTGTTGACTAAATGTTATTGCTGATCAGATATTCTGTAAATTAGCTTAACTGGGTTCTTAAAGGTGAAATGATGGCCTTATCTGTAGCAGTAAACCACATTCACATTTGGGTCTTTATAATGCACTTGCAGCAGTTACTCTCTGTATTGTACATTAGTTGTGGTGTGCGTGAAAGTGCAGCAGTGTCTGGAAGAATCTCATGTTGGTGAGAGAGTCCTAGTTAGAGAACCATGAGGTGGATATTGTTTTTGTGAGGCGTGCTATTTGTGGAATCTGCTAGACTTTAACTTGTGGAAATTGATGTGAATAGGGGTGGAAGATCTTGACAGGGGAGTTTGGAGACTAGAAATAGGTAGTATAGAATGCAAGTTAAAAACCATTTGTAAAAGAAACTCTGAACCAGACAAATAATAGAGGAATACAAATGTGCTGTTTTGGTTATCCACACTCCTCATGGGGCTCCCTTAACTAGAAGCATTTGAATATAGAAAGACCAGAAATCTGGACGCCTGTCTTTCAGTACATGAGAGAAACCTAAGCCAGTGCTTGGGTTTAAGTATTCTTTTATATTGTCACCCAGAGATTTGTAAATGACAGACTCTGGTGTCCGATTTAGCAAAGTTTTTCTGTCAAGTTTAATTTTTTTGCAAACTTCATTGGGATTTCAGAAGTCATGAATACACCTCTTCTGAAGGTCCAACAAAAATCGTCTAATAACCCATCCTCTGCCCACAGAACCACTATGGAAGAAATCTGTTGCAGTATGTGGCACTATATGATAACATCAACGTAACATACAAGAGCATATTATGACTCCTTTCTCCTCACACACTCTCCCCTAAGGCCCTTTTACTTTAGTTTTTCCAGAATATTGTCCCAAATTGCTGTTATCTTCACTGGTTGATAGTGTAAAAAATAGTTTAGTGGCTTTCTAAAATGGACATGCTTTGTTTTTTCAGATTGTTGATGTATTCATGGAGTACAACCTCATTCAGCAGTGCACTGCCTTTTTGTTGGATGCTTTGAAAAATAATAGGCCCTCAGAGGGCCCGCTGCAAACACGCTTGCTTGAGATGAACCTCATGCATGCTCCTCAGGTACGTGGACTACTTTTGATACAGGCCCTGTAATTGTACTGTGCAAGTTGGTGTATGCTGTGTGCTTATAATGTGTAGATTTTCATACCAAATCTCATGGGCATAGACTCATTTGGATCTTCAGTTTATTGGAGGAGTGGATGTGGTCTAATAGCAAAGTTATCCTGTAAGCCTGTATTCTGATTCTACTTAAGTACTTGACCAAATATTGTGTGCTTGTCAAGTCAATTATTCTGTTTCCAGTTGTAAATTAGGGTAATGTTAATTGTGTGATGTAAAATTGCACAATGTAAATAGACATTTTAATCTAAGCGATTTCAGCTCTTCTCACTACCTCCCCCCACTGATGCAATGCACTCACTTGCATCCCAGCTATGTGTGCTTTATAAATACCAATTTTGAAATGCAAATAATTATTCTGATCTTTACAACTTTCAGCACTATTTTCAGATGTAATTAGAAGCAGTTTCTCCTCAAAACTATACATTGGTGAGCTGTAGGTACCTTCTTTAAACACTTAGGCGCTAAGAATGAGATGGTCTCATCCTCAGCATAGCCAGCTACAATGATGCTGAAGGCAAGACTATCTCGTTCCTAGCACTGTATGGGTTGAATAACTTGCAAATGACGTGTGCTGTAAAAAATTGTTTTGCTGCTTTTATTTCAGGTAGCAGATGCTATTTTGGGAAATCAGATGTTCACGCATTATGACCGTGCCCATATTGCCCAGCTGTGTGAGAAGGCTGGCCTGCTGCAGCGTGCCCTTGAACACTTCACTGACCTGTATGACATTAAACGTGCTGTAGTTCACACACATCTTCTTAACCCTGAGGTATGTGCTTTAAAAGTTGTTTGTACTGCCCAGTTAAGTAATGTAACATTTAGCGGTGATATTTGCAGCATTTGCCACATCTTGGTACTAAACCAGTTCGATACGAAATAGTAAATCTTTACCACATGTGTTTTCTTCTTTAAATTTCTTAATCTGTTATCTGTCCTTTTAGATAGTATAACTATGTTCCCGTGAGCTTGTAAACTGCTGTCATGCTTGTTCAGTTGCTGAAGATAGTGACCTATAGTAACTACTGAACTTTAAAGTACGTTACCAAACACTATTGTGATCAACCTCTTTTTGCAGTTGGGTGGGGTTTGGGCTTTATTCTCTTCTCTTTAGTTGCTGAAGTAGCCTTGCAAATGAGTCATTTAATCTCTTAACGGTTATGGCTTTATTGCTTACTGCTCAGTAGTTGTTGTCCGAGGGATCGTGCAGAGCGATTAAAGTCATGTCTCAACACCCTATGTCCTCGTTTATGGATGTCAACTGAATGCCCTGTTCTCCGGTTTGTTTGTAAGTTGATGGTAGCAGAGATGATATCTCTCTTGTGCTCTTTCTTTTCAGGATGCGTTGTCAACTTGCTTTTAATATAGTGGTCTAGTGTTGATAGCAATGTTTTTGTCCTAATGATGGTAAGCACGTGATATGCCCTGTGATAGGCTCCCTCCTGCAACACATTATGTAGGAGATTTATTTTTAAACACTCGAACGCGGACCTACTATCTGAAGATACAGATTTTCGTTTTCTGGCATGACTTAGCCCTGATAATTCCCTTTGCATCTAGCGCACTACACTGGATCGCTGATTTGTGATTTTCGCCTCAGTGTTCTGCTGTTTCGTGTTATTAAGCCCTGATGAAGTTCTCCTTGTGGGAACGAAACACGTTGGCTGAGCTGTATGTGCTATTATCTCATAGAGAAGATTAAATTGAAATAAAGACGTTTGATACAACAAAAGTGTTTTTAGCCTTCATTGCCTTGTGCACCCCTACTTTTAGATTCCATTGCCAAAGTTCTTATCTAAATCCAGTCAAATCTTTTCCCTTACATCGTTCCTTGTCTGAAACATTTAATGTAATACGGTGTGAAAACAGTAAAAGAAATATTTAACCCATCTCTAACTCACCTCACGGCCTGCAGATTATTGTTCATTGCTATTCATAACACACAAACAAGAGCAAACTTTGTCTTTCCAAACATATTTGGAGTCCACCCACTTCAGACTGAAAAAATTGCTAGTTTCCCCAGGTTTGGTGTCAAAGCGTATATAAATTAAAAGCTTTAAATCTGGATGGGTGCACCGCAGAATGGATCTCGGTTAAAGATAAACATTTCCCCTCTCCCAAACGGTGTAAACAAAATTTGGATTTTGACATCACATTGTCTAATTTCTCCATTGCCATGAGGTTCCTGTAACTGGTATACCATGAAGTGACCGTAGGAGAGGTATCTACCTACTTCCAGTGGGGCACTTTTGAAATTTCAGCTGCCTCACAAAATTCCATAAAATGACTCTTATTTGCTCTGTACTGGTGGTGCAAGGTCTGTGGTCTTAACCTACCCACGAGGCTTCTCCACATTGTTGTTGGGTATCTCCAAATGTTCTGAAGTGCTTTCTAAATTTCCGTTCACAACAGGACAAGTCTGGGGCAATTCCACCAAATGTGTTTTGCATCATGCCTTCCCTCACTCCTTGCATCACACCCTCTCCAGTACAGTGGGCTAGTGTTGGAATAGAAACTATGCAACTGGGTAGCGATCACAGCTCAAGAGCAATTCATAATGTGCTTCTTTGTCTAAAACACTGTGTACATTAAGGTGTAAATCTTTCCATATAGTCATCCATTGTGTATCAGAGCATGGCATGCCTGTTCTATCTTGCCACCCTTGTCTGTGTGATAAGACTGTGATTTCACCTAGGTCAAGAGTGTAGAATTGCGAAATCAATTTCTTTGAACCCAAGATTTAGAACATCGAGCCATCAACTGCCCTTAAGTCACCTCATCAAAACATCCTCTCCCCCAAACTTCTGTCACACCCTGACCCCCTCCCTTTGCAAGAACTCAATCAATCACATGTTTGTTATGCGCGACTACTTACCCGTATGGGTCTCAAGATGCTGGGGGAGGGGGGCAGGGGAGGTGCAGGTTCCAGTCCATCAAGGAGGGGATCTGTCAAAGAGCCAAGTTTTGAGGTTTCTCATGAAGATGGAGAGTGATGTCTGTCTGAGGTGGAATGGTGGGGTGTTCCAGGCTTTGGCCGCGAGGAAGGAGAAGGAGCGACCTCCTGATCTGGTCTTTCTGGCGCGGGGGCCCATGGCGTAGGAGAGCTGGGATGATCGTAGGGTCCCTTGGGGTGCGTGGAATCGGAGTCGGCTGTGCAGGTATGCTGGTCCAGTGTTGTGGAGGGCTTTGTGTGCGTGGGTGAGGATCTTGTAGATGATTCTAGTCTTGATGGGGAGCCAGTGGAGTGTGTGCAGGTGCTGGGAGATGCGGCAGTGTCTTGGCCGGTTGGGGACTAGTCTTGCGGCGGTGTTCTGGATGTTTTGTAGCTTGCGGGTGGGGTATTTGTTTATTCCGGCGTAGTGCGTTGCCGTTGTCTAGTCTGCTGGTGACGAGGGCGTGAGTGACTGTCTTTCTGTGCCCTAGGGGGATCCATTTGAAGGTCTTTCATAGGAGGCGGAGGGTGTGGAAGCAGGAGCATGCGACGGAGTTGATCTGGCGGTACATTTTGATCTCGGAGTCCAGGAAGATTCCAAGGTTGTGTGCGTGGTCTGTGGGGGTGGGTGGGCTTCCGAGGTCTGAGGGTCACCATGTGTCATTCCAGGCGTTTGGGTGTGGGCCCATGGTGAGTACTTCTGTTTTGTCGGTGTTGATTGGTAAGCAGCTGCTTTTCATCTATTTGGCGACCGCTTCCATGCCTTCTTGAAAGTTGTGTTTGGCTGCGTTGGGTTTGTTGGATAGGGAGAGGATGAGTTGGGTGTCGTCTGTGTATGAAACCATGTTGAGTCTGTGGGTTCTGACAATGGGGGCGAGGAGACCATGTAGATGTTGAAGAGTGGGGCTGAGGGAGGACCCCTGGGGGACTCCCCAGGTGGTTGGTGTAGGGTCCAAGAGGAAAGGAGGTAGTCTGACCTGCGTCCTTGTCCCGGATCCCTGCGTCCTTGTCCCGGATCCCTGCGTCCTTGTCCCGGATCCCTGCGTCCTTGTCCCGGATCCCTGCGTCCTTGTCCCGGATCCCTGCGTCCTTGTCCCGGATCCCTGCGTCCTTGTCCCGGATCCCTGCGTCCTTGTCCCGGATCCCTGCGTCCTTGTCCCGGATCCCTGCGTCCTTGTCCCGGATCCCTGCGTCCTTGTCCCGGATCCCTGCGTCCTTGCCCAGATCCCTGTCTCATGGAGTCTGTGTGTTAGGGTGCAGTGGGAGACTGTGTCGAAGGCCGCTGAGAGGTCAAAGAGGATGAGGGCTACTGTTTCTCCTTTGTCCAGTAGGGAGCGGATGTCGTCTGTTGCGGCAAGGAGGGCGTCTCTGTGCTGTAGTTTTTTTCTGAAGCCGGATTGGGAGGAGTCGAGGATGTTGTGCTCTTCGATGAAGGTGGCGAGTTGGCTGTTGATGGCTTTCTCAATGACTTTCGCTGGGAACAGGAGCAGGGAGATGGGTCTGTAGTTTTTGAGGTCGGTGGGGTCTGCCGAGGGCTTCTTCAGGAGGGCGTTGACCTCTGCGTGTTTCCAATCGTCGGTGAAGGATGCGGTCTCCAGGAAACGGTTGATTGTGTGGCGAAGCATGGGTGCGATGGTGTCGGCAGCTCTGTTGAAGATGTGGGGGGGCCAGGGGTCCGTGGGGGCCCCGGAGTGGATTGACTTCATATTCTTCAGTGCGTCTTCGGTGGTGAGGGCTGTCCAGCTGCCAATCGTTGGTTTCAGGGTGTTGGAGTGGCTGGTAAGGGTTCAGTGTGTTGGTTGTCTTAGTTGAAGTTGTCGTAGATGTTCTTGATTTTGTGGTAGGAGAAGGCGCTAAGTTTGTTGCAGAGGTCTTGTGAAGGAGGAATGTCAGACTCTGGTGGGTTGGGCGAACTCCTTGATGATGCTGAAGAGTTCTTTGCTGTTGTGTGCCGGTTGCTCTTTTTCTCGTATTTCCGATGAGTTGGTGGTGGGCGTTGGTGGCGGTTCTGTAGTTGTCGGCTTCTGTGGATTTGGAGTTCCTCCAGGCTTTTTCGAGGCGGCGGCATGTGCGTCTGGACTCTCGGAGTTTGGTGGTAAACCATCTGGCTTTCTTGGCATGTGTGTTGTTCTTGAGGGGGCTATGGTGTTTGCGCTGTCAGAGATCCATCTGTGCAGAGTTCGGGCTGCGGTGTTGGTCGTCTTCCGCGGTAGTTGGGGTCGAGTTGCCGAGTGAGGAGGTGAGCTGGTCGTCATTGATTTTGGTCCAGTTTCTTCGTGGGAGCAGGTGCTGGGGTCTGTGGGTGGTGGGTGTTCTGAAGGTGAAGTGAATGCATCGGTGGTCTGTCCACGGGAGTTCGGTGGTGTGGCTGAAAGTGATTGAGTTTCCTGATGTGAAGAGGGGGTCGAGGGTGTGTCCTGCTGAGTGTGGGTTCTGTCACGATCTGGCAGAGTCCAATGTTGTGGAGGTTGTCCAAGAGGGATGCGGTGTTGGGGTCTAGTTGGTTGTCTAGTTGGAAGTTGAGGTCTCTCAGCAGGGTGTAGTTGGTGGATGCGATGGCTTGCGGGGAGATTATGTCCGTGATAGAGTTGGTGAAAGGTCCGCAGGGTTCGGGGGGGGTCGGTAGATGAGTTCCTCGGAGGGTTGTGGTAGTGCTGGCCTGTATCGTGAAGTGTAGGTGTTCCATCAGGTCTGTGGGCTCAGGCGGAGGGTGGTTTTGTGGACCATGGCGATTCTTCCTCCCAGGCGGGTGGGGCGGTACTTCTTGGAGATCTTGTATCCTTGGGGGATGGCGATGTCCGGTCCCGAGGTGGTGTTGGTTCAGGCTTCGGTGAGGAATGCTACGTCCGGGGTGGTGCTGCCGAGGAGGTCCCAGATTTCGGTGGCATGTTTGTGGAGTGATCGGACGTTGAGGAGGATGCATTGCAGGGTCTTCGGTTCGGTTGTATTTTTGAGGGTGGGTTATGCTGGGTCCGTGTTCCTGGCAGTGCTGCAGGTGTGCTGGCAGCATTGACAGCTAAAGAGTCCGTGGTTGCCGGCTGTCAACGCTAGCTTGCAGTTGTTGTTGCAGCCTGGGTTGAGTGCGTGCCGTACCGCTGGATTGTAGCATCGGCGGTGCAGAGGTCCAGGGTTCCTGACGCTGGTCACGGACGGCCGCAGACGGGCTTGCCTTTGGCGCACCAGCGGCGCGCCCATATTCTGTGCAGCCGCGCAGCGGGCGCCATTAAGTAAGGGTCATGGAGAGATGGACAGCTGGGAAGGCGCGAGCGGAGAGGAGAACTAGCTCGGGCTGGTCGCCCTGGAGTGGAGGGGCCACGGGGGCAGCAGCAGCGGGGGAAAAAAGAGGCAAAGCAGGCAATAGAGGAAGAAAGTCAAGAGTAAAAAGGGTGGAAAAGAAAAAGATCTGAAGAGTAAAAGGGTGGGAAGAATAGAGGGTGAAAACGGAGTAGAAAGCAGAAGAAGAGTGAAAAGATGACAGAGCTAAAGGGTGAAAAATGGAGCAGAATGTGCAGAAAGCGGAGCGAGAGAAAGGAGTCGGAGGTCCACTGGACCACCAGGGATGAGGTGCAGGTATAACCTGCGGGTGGAGGAGGGCCTCGAACACCAAACACTAGGGGAGTGCAGGGGGTCAGGAGAGGCCTCACTTAATGGTGGAACGGCGAGGGTGGGAGAGCAATTTCACTGACAATGGGTCAGTGGTCTTGCTCCCCAGCATCAAGAACCTTACCACTCATCCATCACTTTCCCAAGACTCTGCCGCATCATTCTTTTTTCTTACTAGACAGAGCACTAAATTGGCTATTTCAGATCTTCACAAGTCACACTTGCACTACTGTAGTAGGCATTAATGCCGGCTCCAAGTGGTCCAAAATCATGTGCTTCACCTGGATGTAAAAGATCCTTTGTTTGCCCGTGTCCATTTGCTACTAAAAACACTTCTCAGGTTTTCTGCATGGGCTCAAATCCTGTTCAAAATAGTATGTATGATACAAGAATCCATTCATGGCTTTACACTCAAGTTATTAAATGACTGACTAATTAAATATCTTCCCATGAGATCTCTTCGTTCTGCGAATCGGGATATATTCCAAATGCTAAGATTCTGTAGAACTCTGTATGGTGAGAATGCCCTTTCTGTCCATTCCAAATTGATTCCACTTCTGGCTAACGTGAAAGCCTTGGGCTTCTGTAAAGCACTCAAAATGTGGGTATGTGCTACTGTTCCTGTATTTTTTTTAATGCATTGTCTTATACCTTCAGCTTTAGCTCCAGGAGACCTTTTTGGGTGATAGTGCTTGTAAGTAATTGAAATCAAATCAAGGGATGTCTTTCAAAAGTCAATAATACCAGGCAGACACCAGCCTTTGTCATGACCCCCTCACACGGCAGGCCTCACTAATACCCCTTTCTGACCCTCAAGCTCTGACTCAGAATTGGCTCCTGTGTAATGGCACTCACCAGATCAGCTCTTCAAAGCAACCCCTTTGTAGATTCCTTGTAAAGAGAAACACACTTGAAGAGACCCTGGTTAGTGTCCACAGGCAAATACAAAATCTTTTTTATGGATGCTTCTAATCGCAGATTCTGTAGTAGGGGATCTCTGTGTATAGTCATAATCTATGAATAGTCCCGCCCATGTGCGGGGACCCCGGAGCAATCAAAATATCTCTTAAGCTGTCCTGCATTTGCAAACCTGCAAAGACACTTAAGAGACAGACAAAATAATACAGCCTAATAACAATATGGCTGCACTGGCCAGCACTTCATCTGAAGTGAACACAAAAGCCAAAATAAAGTTTAAATGTCATTTTTATTCACATCTGACATGTTCCTTTATTGTATCACACTCCCTTCACCAAAATCCCTTTAAACAATAGAGAGGAAGGGGTGGACAGACAAGCCCTATAGGCTGTCATTATGTGTCTGCTAAAAGGATACCATGCCTTTAAGGAACTCTCCAGAGACCCCCGGTATCCCAGGATGCACAGCCAAAGCAAGTTACTTTCAGTTCTTTTTTCCGGCTCCTGCTAACAGGACACTGGAGCATTAAGCTCTACCCTTTTGGGTGGATGTTTTGGACTAATATTGGTTTTTTGAAGATAAAAGTTTGTTCATTCGACGTCTAGAGCCTTTCTCTGCTGCATCCTGTAGTTTGGTGCAGTTTGACCCACTCTATTTTACTTAACATGGCTTTATTTGATAAATGCCCTGAGTGTGGGAGGAAAATGGCCAAGACGGACCCACATGATGTCTGTATTCTCTGCTTATCATCTTCACATGTCCCTGCTACATGTGACATCTGCAAGACCTTCTCCAAGAGGACCCTGAGGGACAGAGAGAAGATTCGCCTTCAGGGACAGGAGAAGCAGAGAACAGGTGGGACTTCTGGGCATGGAGGATCTCCTTCCCCATCCTCTGCCCATGCTTCAGCCACTGGAGGGACCTCCAGGTAGAAAAAGGAGCAGAAACGACACCTACCGGCCGGAAGATCCCGTTCGACGTCGAGGACGACGAAGTCGACGGCGAGAGGTACAGCACCGGTGTGTTCACCGTCGACTCATAGATCGGCGTCGACTGCATCGACGCAGAGACACCGGCGAAGGCCGTCGAGGCGAAGGAGAGCGCCGTCGAGGCGAAGGAGATCGCCGTCGACGTCGAGAGGCTCGCAACCTCAGCCGCGTCCTCAGAAGCCTCCTGCGCCGCCTCCTCCTCCTCCTCCTCCTCCACATGACCCCCAGCTCCCAGTGGCGCCTCCTAAGCAACCTACGCCACCTCCGCTGCCACCGCCTCCGGTGCCACAACTCCCGCCTTCTCCTCGGCTACCAGTGGCACCTAAGACCCCACGCAGACTGAGATCGTGCTCTAGATCTCGCCGGAGGTCACGGAGCAGACACAGATCGTCCACTCACACAAGGCATGGACGACGGAGGTATAGATCTCGATCCAGAGGCACGAGGTATACGGACTCTTCTGGCACTGGACGGCTTTCCCCCACGTTATCGGAAACACCGCCTACTAGAATCTCGCCAGTGGATGATATTGCCACGTTCCAAGATGTACTGATGAGAGGGGCGGCAAAATTGGGAATCTCAGTGACAGTACCAGTTCCCCCTACCTCCTGTGATATTCGAGACATTACACAAGGCTCATCTATCACGCCCCCTCCTCCCTTTGGTTCCAGGTCTGGAGGAACCAGCCATGGAGGTCTTCTTGACACCGGCCGTGGTGAAGTCTGCTCCCTCAAGGTTGCAGAAGAAGTACAGGGCCCCTGATTCGGACCCGGCGTTCCTCAGTGTGGACCCTCCCCCGGACTCTGTCATTGTGGTTGCGGCTAGGAAACAAGATCAACAGATCTTCCGGATAAGGAGAGTCGCAAGATGGACTCGAGGGGGGAGAAGTATTCAATACTACCTGGCAGAGTGGAGAACAATAACTCAGGACAAGTGGGTGCTGAATATTGTTTGCAATGGGTACAGTCTTCGTTTCACCAGCCCGCCTCCACAGGTCGCACCAGTGCGCTCTCCCTACATGGTGCGAGAGCTCCAGTGGGAGGCGGACATTCTGTTAAAGAAGAAGGCGATAGAGACTGTTCCTTTGAGGCAGAAAGGAAAAGGTCTTTACTCAAGGTTCTTTCTCGTCAGAAAAAAGGACAAGAACGAGTTCAGGCCTATTCTAGATCTGCGTCAAGCAAACAAGTGGATCCGCAGAGAAGTTCCGTATGTTGTCCCTGCATCAGATTTACCCTCAGTTGCATCGAGGAGACTGGCTGTGCCCCATAGATCTGCAGGACGCTTACTTTCATGTGCCGATCGCACAAAAGCATCGCAAGTTCCTGAGGTTTCTGGTAGGCAACAACCATTACCAGTATACAGTACTCCCGTTTGGTCTGAAGTCGGCACCAAGGACGTTCTCCAAGTGCATGGCAGTGGGGCAGCACACTTGCGGAAGAACAAAGTGTTTGTGTATCCCTACCTGGACGATTGGCTGATCAAAGCTTCCACGTACCAGGAAGCCCAGTGTCATTTCAACAGGACAGCTGCCTTGCTTCATCGCCTGGGACTGCACATCAACATGACGAAGTCAGTGCCGATCCCTGTGCAGTGTCTCCAGTACTTGGGGGCCTCAGTCAATACTTTGAACGCAAGCGTGTGTCCTTCGGAGGAGAGACGCTTATCTATCCGTTGGAAGGCCCTGCACCTCCTCTCAGCCCACTCTCCTGCAGTGAGGACAGTGGCCTCTTTACTGGGGTCGATGGCTTCATGCATCTTTCTCACCCCCAATGCACGTCTGCATATGAGGCCTCTGCAGGAATGTCTGGAGGATCAATGGGACCAGAGGCGGGGGCGTTGGGAGAACAAGATTCATCTGTCCCAACACGCTCTACAGTCTCTGAAATGGTGGTGCTCCTCAGAGAATGTCTGCAAGGGGACTCCCTTTCACAAGGATATTCCGGTCCAGACCATAGTGACCGATGCGTCTCTCCAGGGCTGGGGAGCGCATTCGGGCCCTCTTCAGATTCAGGGGATATGGTCACAGAAGGAGATGACTTACCACATCAACTTTTTGGAACTCAGAGCAGTACACTTGGCCCTGAAGGCGTTCCATCCCTCCTTCAAGACGAACTCCCTGCTAGTTCAGACGGACAATACTACTACCATGTATTACCTCAACAAGCAGGGGGGCTCCCGTTCACGCACGCTGTCTCGGGAGGCACAGACGATCTGGAATTGGCTGCTGGCCAGGAACCTAACGATCACGGCAACCCATCTGCCGGGAGTGCAGAATGCCCAAGCCGATGCGCTCAGCAGGCTCTTTCAAGAAAATCACGAGTGGGTGCTAAACGACGACGTGCTAAGACGTCTTCGCAGAGTGGGGCACTCCGGATATCGATCTGTTCGCTACGGCAGAAAACAGCAAATGCCGCGACTTCGCGTCCAGGTACTACCAACCAGGGACACTGGGGAATGCACTATGGATCAGCTGGTCGAACAGCTTTCTCTACGCCTTTCCACCCATTCCCCTGATTCCGGCGGTGCTGATCAAGCTGTCGCAATCCAGAGCCAGGATGATCCTGATTGCTCTGGAGTGGCCGAGGCAATGGTGGTTCACCGACCTTCTTCACCGGTCTGTTCTACCACACCGGCGCCTGCCGTGTCGGCCGGACCTTCTCACGAAGTTCGGAGGACAGATGGTTCACCCCAATCTCTCGTCCTTGAGTTTGGCAGCATGGCTCCTGAGCTAGTACAGTATGGACACTTGAACCTACCTCAGGACTGTATGGAGATCTTGAAAGAGGCGAAGAGACCGTCTACGAGGACTTCTTATGCCTATAAGTGGAAGAGATTCTGCTTATGGTGCACGGCAAAGGACATTGACCCTACATCCTGTAAAGATGTTATTCTGCCTTATCTGCTGCAGTTAGCTCAATCTGGGCTTAACTTTCAGTCTATTAAAGTTCATCTCGCAGCTTTGACTGCGTATAGAAAGGGCCCTTCCCAAACCTCATTTTTTCAAATCTCTGTGATTAAAGATTTTTTGGAGGGTTTGCTTAAAGTGTTTCCCCCTGTTAGACGACCTTCTCCTCCATGGGAATTGAACGTGGTGTTGTCCAGATTAATGAGGGAGCCTTTTGAGCCTATTCATAAGGCTTCTCTGCAGCATTTGTCCTGGAAGGCTGCCTTCCTTGTGGCCATTACATCGGCCAGGAGAGTAAGTGAGATTCAGGCTCTGTGTTGTCAAGAGCCGTATACTGTATTCCATGCTTCTAAAGTGGTAATGCGTACTCATCCTAAGTTTTTACCTAAAGTGATATCTGATTTCCATGTAAATCAAATGATAACTTTGCCTACATTTTTTCAGCATCCCTCCTCTCTGGCGGAGAGGTCTCTGCATTCACTAGATGTGCGTAGAGTGTTGAAATTCTATCTAGATAAGACAAAAGACATCCGCAGGTCGGATCAACTGTTTGTAAATTATGGTTCGGTAAGAACTGGTCTAGCTACCTCGAAACAGTCCATCTCCAGATGGATTGTGTCCTGTATTCAGCTCTGTTATCAGAAAGCTAATAAGACGTTAGGGGGTAGGCCTACAGCGCATTCGACTAGGGGCAAAGCAGCGACTACAGCTTTGCTTAGGAATGTTCCAATCGCTGACATTTGTAAGGCTGCCACCTGGAAGTCGGTCCATACGTTTACAAAGCATTACTGCCTGGTCTCTGATGCTAGGGCAGATGCGCAGGTTGGACAGGCTTCGCTGATGAATTTGTTTGCACAGTAATTTGTTGGTGTTCGGTTTTTACTCCACCGCTGTTTATTGGTTGGGATGGGCTTGCCATTCTATTCATAGATTATGACTATACACAGAGATCCCCTACTACAGGAGGAGTAGTTTCTTACCTGTAACTCCAGTTCTGTAGTAGGGGTATCTCTGTTATAGTCATAAGCGACCCTCCCTCCTCCCCGGTGGAGTAAACTGACAGTATCAGGCCTGTTATACACCTTCAAAAAGAACTGAAAGTAACTTGCTTTGGCTGTGCATCCTGGGATACCGGGGGTCTCTGGAGAGTTCCTTAAAGGCACGGTATCCTTTTAGCAGACACATAATAACAGCCTATAGGGCTTGTCTGTCCACCCCTTCCTCTCTATTGTTTAAAGGGATTTTGGTGAAGGGAGTGTGATACAATAAAGGAACATGTCAGATGTGAATAAAAATGACATTTAAACTTTATTTTGGCTTTAGTGTTCACTTCAGATGAAGTGCTGGCCAGTGCAGCCATATTGTTATTAGGCTGTATTATTTTGTCTGTCTCTTAAGTGTCTTTGCAGGTTTGCAAATGCAGGACAACCTAAGAGATATTTTGATTGCTCCGGGGTCCCCGCACATGGGCGGGACTATTCATAGATTATGACTATAACAGAGATACCCCTACTACAGAACTGGAGTTACAGGTAAGAAACTACTCCTTCCTTGCCTTTTGACCATTCCAAAGTGTCAGACTAGATCTTGAAAATCTTTGCAATACCTGTAGGTGGCTTTGTGAGGCTCCAAACAGATGATGTTCTTCTTCCGAAGTGTCATGTGGAACTGCAAATAAGTGCCACCCATGCACCCGTTGTTGGTTCTTTGTTTCCGCACCACCAGACTAAGATCCTTAACTACCCCATATCTGCTCATGAGACAATTTTCTCAAAAACTGCCTGGGTGCAAAGGAAATGTCACCCCAAAACCAAAGGGTTCAAAGTAGGGACTCTCTCAAAAAAATGTCTGACAGATCCCCATCAGATTTCTCTGTGGTGCTTGCTGTTGGAACACAACTCCAACTGTAGCAACTACACTTGGTTGAATATGATGGGAATTCAGAACTATGAGGCGAAGCTCTACGTCACCAAGCACCAAAAGACCACATGTCATACCTGGTCAATGAGGAGGTCCCGTTCGTTTGGTCAAAGCCCTCGGATAAGTCAATAAACAAGCACAAGAATCTGAAGCAAAACACTGCCCCTTCCAGTAGCTTTCTAACTCCTCAGAAGGCGCAAAGGAGTAAACGTGTCTCCTGCCTTGATTCTGAACTTAATTGCATTCTGAGCCAATTCTGACTCTCTTCCTTGGCTTTCCCATTTTTCTGGGTCCCTCGGCCACCCGCACCAAATCCACAAGTTTTATGAAGCTATTCTGTCTCTTTTCAGCATGCTACAATGACTTGGGCAGCTGGTATTAGTTGTTTTTAATGTACATTGAATTAATAAACAACTATTCTGCTCATCTTTTAATTGCATAAACAGCGCCACCATGAGGCAGCCATCATAAGTGCCAGTGCCGAGCAACAGAAACCACCGGCCCAAACCAAGCATTGGCTACCGGCTCCCTCTGGCTCGCCCCTGGGCAACAAGGAACAGCGAGAATCCCCATCTCGATCCCTGCTGGAGTGTCTGCCCTCAACACTAGCTTAGTGCCAACATTTGTCTGGACACCACAACCCACACGAGACCCTGTAACATTGACATTGATGTAGACACCAGGCAATTGAGCACAATCAGTAATGTTCTACGACTTAAAGTTGGCTCTGCTTCGATCTCAACCGTGGCCATGACCTGAGCCCACTGGGATGCAGTCTTTCGACAATCCATTGGACCCTGATACAATGCTCTTGCCTCAAAGAAGGGACCAGATCACCCACACTCTTTGGTACAGATTCCGATAATGACCATTATGATGAAGAGGATAAATTCACTCAACGCTATATAGGGTCCAACTGGTTTTATTCCTTCAGAAGCTCCAGGACGAGATCCATGCTCAGCAAGAGCATCTTGTGATACACAGGCAGACCCACTCACTAATGACTGCTCCACAAGCTCCGAAACACCAGCTGAGCTTCGAGAAAGACCTTGACGTCCTTATTCCAGCAAAACACAGGAAGACGTTGGTAATTGCCCTCAGCCCAATGCCGGACATTGAGCCACCACCACCACCACCGTCTTCACAAAGACCACAGCTTTCTACATCCCTGTCTAACTTACCTCACCCCCTCTCTCCCATGGTGATGCCTGGGATTCATATGATGTGGACCCTCCAGTGGACACTGATCCTGACTTGTACCTAGCCCACTTGTTCCCTCCTGATGACACTAGCCATGAGCTGAGCTGGTAGCTAGGGCACCCTTCATCACAAGGTCGGTATGGATGTGGACCCCATAGAAGATTTCCTTTTTTGAGACCCTCTCCACCACACACCGCTCCACCCAGTATCTGCCTGTGCTCAAGGGCTTGCTGCGTCCAGCCACTGACCTCTTCCGGGACCCATTCAGAGCTAGAGTATAAATAACTCCCTGGGTGGATAAAAAGTACACAGCGTAACCTACAGACCCCCATGTACTTTTGGGGACAATTACCCCGATTCCCTTGTGATACACACCACTCACAAGATGATAAAATCTCTGGCACTGGTGACACTCCTTCACCAGATTAAGAGAGTACCTGAATTGAGTTTCTGCACAGTCGGCTGATTGGCATATCACCAGCTTGATTGGTTTGCTCTCCCGTTATCACCATGACCACTGGCATGAAATGTAGGACCTCCTCCAATATATCCCAGATAAACAGAAAGAGTGCATGAAATAGTATCCAAGGGCAAACCTATTTCAATTATAACCATTCTGTATGCCTTTGAAGCCGCTGCCACCGCAGTCCGTGTGCTCCTCCATAGGCATCCTTGGCTCTCTCTCTGGCTTCAAACCGGACGACCAGCAACACCTGCTCAACATGCCGTTTGATGGCCAACACCCGTTTGGGCTGCAGGTTGGTCAAATGCTGGAAAAGATAAAGAAAGATACGAAGGCGGTAAATTATGGGCGCCCTGCATACGCTGCTCGTGGAGGCTCAAAAACCACCTCCCCAAAATCTTTCCAATGCTCACAGGCGTAGTAACCCTCTCCGAGAGGCTACTTTAGGGCTTCCTACCAGGGCAATAACTCAAAGCATAGAGGCAAAGGTGGGTCCACTAAGAGTGCTGCCACCACCACTTAGCCCTCACTTGCCTTTTCCCAGCCTCCACCGGCCCCGATCACTCAACACCTATTGGGGGGAGGGAGCATACAAAGGTTCTTCTTCACATGGCGAAATGTCATCTCTGATCAGTGGGTGCTAAATATTATCCAATATTGTTGTTGTCTGGAGTTTACTGCCACACCTCCCAACAGACCAAATGCATCAGCCTCTCCCCAGAACACCAACATCTGCTCAAAGGTGTCTCAGCGCTCCTCCTCAAAGGGCCCATAGAGCCTATACCACACCATCTGCAGGGAACAGGAGTCTACGCTCTTTACTTCCTGATTCCCAAGAAGGGCTGCTTCCTCCGTCCTATTCTAAACCTTGGGCCTCAACGAATACTTGCGATCAGAACACTTTCACATGGTCACTCTTTAGGATGTTATCCTGTTCGTCCAGCAAGATGACTTTATGGCCGTTAGCGACCTGAGTGACCACTATTTCCGCATACCAATCCCACCTAGTGCATCAACGCTATCCGATTTGTGATCAGCGGAAAACATTACCAATTCAAAGTGCTCTCTTTTTAGAGTCTCTGCTACAACTCTAGTGTTCTCAAAGTTCCTTGCAGGGCTTCCACGTCTTTCCCTCCTGGACAACTGGCTGATCATGAGCGCCCCTTGCTAAATGTTGCGAACATGCTCCGATCACAAACTTTCTACACAAGAAAGGTCATGCCATAAACACAACCAAATTCCACCTACAACCCCTCAAAATCCAACCCTACTTAGGGGCAATCTTCAACTCTGAGATTGGCAAGGCTTACCCAAACTCTGCTCAGATACAATACTTCAAGGCACTGCTTCCTCTCTTCCAACTTGGTCATCCGCCCCGATCAGGACAGTCATGCTCCTCCTCAGTAAGCTTTTCCTTTAAGTTCCCACAGTCCATGGGCAATGCACTGTGGATGAATTGGTCGGGGATATTTGCCTCTGCCTTTCCACCTCTCCCCCGCCCTTCCGCCTGTGGTTTGAAGGCTACGGCAGACGTCCCTCATTGTGGTAGCCCGCACTTGGGTCCTCCAGACCTGGTTCTTAACTCTGTTGGTACTCTTGAGAGTTGCGCACAAGAAGCTCCCCAACAGGCTAGACCTTCTCACCTGGAACCATTGAGAAATCTGCCACCCATACACAAATCGCTTAATTTTGTGATGTGGCTCCTGAGGTTTTAGAATTTGGGTACCTTAATCTACCACCCGAATACATGGGCAACCTAAAAGAAGCAAGTTTGCCTACCACACATGCCTGGTACGCTGCTAAATGGAAACGCTTTGTCCATTTTTGTAATTCCAAACAAATCTGCCTTTTGTCACCCAGGCTCCAGGATTTGGTCTGCTCTGTACTTCACTTGCAGACAGATGGTCTACCCTTCACTTCCATTCGCCTTCACATGGACACAGTGGCTGCTTATCTGCAGAACAGTAAACACATTTCCTTCTTCAGAATACCAGGCATTAAGGCTTTAGTGGAGGACCTCAAAAGAGTAATCCTGCTTTGGGTCCCATTAGCCACGATGTGTAATCTTAACATTGTCCTCACAAGACTTATGGTGCCACCACTAGAGCCCCTCAACTCCTGCCCCCTTTGATATATTTTTGGAGGTTGCAGTCCTAGTTGCCATTAATTCACTCAGGTGTGTTAGTGAGCTACAGGTATTACTTCTTTTCAAGTACATAGAGATAGGGTTGTCCTCCGCCCCGGCCCCAAATTCCTTCCTACAGCGGTCTCATCGTTCCACCTAAACCAGACCATTGAACTTCATGCCTTCTTTCCACATCCTGATTCGGTTGAGGAATGGGCTCTTCATGCTTTAGACGTAAAGTGAGCACTCATGTATTACATGGACAGGATTAAGCGTTTCTGAAAAATGCAACCCGTTTGTTGCCTTGTCTGAGCCTCGTAAATGGAGAGCTCTGTCCAAATCGGGTATAGCCAGATGGATAGTCAAATATATCTGAAGTTGCTTCGAGAAAGCCTAAAGTGCTTGGCCTATTCCTCTGAGAGGCCATTCTACATGGAAAAAGGGGGCCTCTAAGGCTTTCCTGGGAAATATTCCCATACATGACATCTGCAGAGCAGTTACATGGTCCACATCTCACACCTTCACGAAACACTTATGTGGATGTGCTCTCGTCGCCAGCAAGCCAGCGTTTGCCAGACAACACTTCGTGCACTTTAATTCTGTTTAACACCCACAGGCTAGCTACCACTTTTTTGGCAGGACTTTTCTTAGTCTATGCACAACCTGTGTATCTACAGTCACACATGCTTTGAACGGAAAATATTACTTACCCTGTAAGCATCTGTTCTTGTCGTGTAGTGCTGTAGATTCACATGAGCCCACCCTCCTCCCCGGATGCCTGTGGCTGTTGGTTAACACTGTTTCCTACTATGATCTTTCTCTCTTTGGCATGAACATCTTTCTGTACATCGCTTTGTTCCACTATGCGGCAAAACAGTCTAACAGTAAAGTCGATGCCCATTACCAACTTGTGACTCAAAAGGCTTCTTTGAAGAAGACAACTTACACGCATCTAGGCCCAACACTAGATAGCAGGAGTATGCCCAGCATGTGAATCTACAGCACTACATGCCATGGAAAGATGCTTACAGGGTAAGTATTTTTTTTTTTAATTCAACCACAAACTTGGAGGAATACGACCATACTACTAGCCAAAGAGGTCAACACCTAACCACATAGGCAGAAACCAGTCTGCGAGGAGGACTTGACCTTGGCAGCCGAACCGGCTCAGAAGTGTAGAAAAGTGCAAAG
Source organism: Triturus cristatus (assembly GCF_964204655.1). NCBI lineage: Eukaryota > Metazoa > Chordata > Amphibia > Caudata > Salamandridae > Triturus > Triturus cristatus. Next base: position 926,012,106 of record NC_140584.1, read on the forward strand.
ACCAAAGTACAAGCCCTATCCACTTTTCCCCTACCACTCCTCCTTCTCCCCTTTCACCTCCAGAAATACTACTAAGGGCATATACACCTTAGGGTTCACCTCAATCCTCGGCTGCATAGAACAGCCCCTTCCACCAGGATGAGCCATACAACACTTCTGGGAAACCAGGTAAGGGTGGAGACCCTTGGGAGGCTTATACTATAGACCTGCCTGAGTTTTCTGAGTCAGACTTGCACCCATTCAGATCGGCTCCCTGCCAGCTCACCCCCTTCCCGATGATACAACCTCCTAATATTACGGGCAGACCAATACCACAAAGTGGACCTTCATGCACTTCAGGAGGTGGATTACTTTTTGGTGGAGTTTCTCTCCCAGACAGAAAGTACTGTACCAATCCTTAAAATACATTGTAAAACCAGCTCTAGAACACCTTATGGATCCTTTCAAAACAAAGGGCAGTAACCCCAAGGGTGGAACATAAATACAAGGCCTCACCTTGTGATCTACCATACATCAGGGGACATGTATAACCAGACTTCTTGCGCACTATCACCTGAGAGAGTATCCTGGCTCTGAGCAGGTGTGAGTCTAGCTAAACCTAGGGCCTAGTACAACTACTCTAAGCCAGTTCCTCAGCTTTGTGCGCAATTCAAGTAGTGAGGTGGAGGCTCTTATGTGTGCCGGCAGGTCATTCCACAATTAAGGCAGAAGGCTTTATTGCCAGATCTTGTTTTCCATATGCTTGGGATATGTGCAAGTAGGAGTCTGGAGGTACCGAAGTGTCTGGAAGGTTTGTGAAAGAAGATGCGATTTTTCAGGTATGCTGAGCCAGTGGTATATGTGGTGCCTTGAAAGTGTGGCTGAAGAGTTTGAATTGTGCTAGTTTGTGTATGGGAATCCCGTGGAGCTCCTTCAGGTGTGCTGTGTGATTGAGTGCGGCATGAAATGAATTTTGCTGGCCGCCAATTTTTGAATGGTCGAAAGCCTTTTTTTTGTTGATCCAGCATAGAGGGGGTTCTCGTAGCCCCACTTACTTGTGATGAAGACATGCATTACATTTATCTGATAGACTTCTAGCTGCAGATGCCCTACCTTAGAATAATCCCAGGCATCAGATTGGATCCGGAATTGTTTTTCAGTAATTCCTCCTTGTGCGCCGGTAGGTGGTATCCTTGGTGTCGTCTGTGCCTATATAAACGTCACCCCAGCACGTTTAAGTCTGTTCCTTTTTTTCTGCTCCATCTGCGTGGGTCTGGATCAAGCTTCTCTCAGTAATTTTTTGACGTACTACTTAAGATCTTTCGTTGAAATCTAGTGTGTTTTTTCCCCGAACTTTTTTCAGAGATATTCCCAAAGGAACCCAACAGGTTCAAACCTTGTGGTACTGGTCGTTGACAGATGTCTATGACAGACCCCACATGGAATGTCTGTGGTGCCTCGAGAAGGAGCATGACTCTGCATCATGTGTGAAGTGCAAAAACGTGGAACTTAAAGGCCACCCGTAAACGGGCCTTGAAGCTCATAGCTACTTGTCATGCGACTCGGTGCCTCTCCAGATACCGTTCATGTGTGAGGTCTCGGAACTGCTTCCGGAGTCCCTCGCGTTGGTCTTCGTCCCACTCCAGGACTTATTCTGGTAAATCCCACAAGAAGTCCAAGAGCTCTTCGAGGTCTCTGATCGCTCCTGTTCGGAGGATGCAAGGGAACGCCTCAAGCCCCAAACTCACAAGTGATCGCTGTGCACCTGGATTCGGAATCAGGTTCCACTTTTTCTTTCCCAGAATTCCCTGGAGCCATAGTGACCCCCATCCAACAAAGTTTTAGAAGGCTACTGAGCCTCATTTTTTAGCGGTCAAACCCCTCTGGAGAACCTTTGGGTTTCATGGGTCCCATGGGTTCAGGAGGGTCTTCGACTCAGGCTCTGCTGACGGGTTGTCCCTCGGTGCCATTCAACACCTTAAGGTCTGATTGGCCCTTGCTGCAACTGTACAACTTCCTCTGGGGAGCATTCCAGTGGTGCCATTCCTGTGATTGGGTCAATGGCAGACCTCTCCAGCCTCCCCCCCCCCCCCCCCTCCCCATCCAAGGCTCACAGTTGTGACTATCACTCCTGGCCTGGGGTGGAGGGGCATCTAGGAGAGGTGGAGATCAGAGGACTCTGGTCTCTGGCAGGATTCAGGTTTCACATCAACCTGCTGGATCTTCGAGTGATCAGGTTGGCGTTGAAAGCCTTTCTTCTTTCAATCAAGGGAAGAGTAGTGCAGGTGTTCACGGACACCACCACCACCATGTGCTTCTGCAACAAAAAGGGTGGTGTGGGGTCACGGACCCTATGTCAAGAGGCTCTCTGCCTCTGGATGTGGCTGGAACATCAGGGCATGTCCCTGGTGGTTCAACACCTGGCAGGTTCCCTGAACGCCAGGGCGAACAAACTCAGCTGACGATGCAGCCTGCCCAATCCCCCCTTCCGCAGCTGGTGCAAAGTCTCAAAGGACACAAGGATCAACGACCTCAACACCACTCCCCACATCTCCAACAACCTATGCGAGAACGTCACACTTCAACAATTGGATTGCCAATGGGCCGACAGCATCGATCCCATCAGCAACAACACCCACAGAACATCCACTAAGCAGGCTAGCTGGCACACTGTAGCCCTTGGAACCACTGAACGGTGCTGTAAGCATTTGGAAAGGAGATGTCTCACCCACAAGGACACAAACTACCAGACCGCCATCAAGACAGCCCTCAACCTCTACCACAGACAGTTTAGAGAATTGAAGAAAAAGGCTTCAGCCTCCTGCATCGAATCAAGCTCCAATAACAGTAAAGAACTCTTCAACATTGTCAAAAAAATTCTCCAGCCACTCAGCTGCAACAAACATTACCCCCTCTCAGGAACTCTGCGACAACACTGCAAAGTTCTTCCTCGACAAGATCGCCAACATCTACAGAAGCTTCACATTCCAACCCAAGGCTACCAACTTCTTCAAGCAGCACAACTATCCCGTTACCACCACAGACATCCCACTAACCAAATGGAGCCAGCTCTCCCCATAGGACACCACCTCCATCATGAACATTGTCCACTCGGCCCCCAATCCACCCTGGCTCTCACCACATCTTCAACCTGGGCGAAGCCAGAATCCGCCACGTACTCACCACCTTGTTCAACAGCAATTGCCACAGCCACCTTCCCCAAGGACTTGAAACACACAAGTCAATGCCCTCCTAAAGTAACCATCGACAGACCCCAGCAAACTCAGCAACTACCAGCCGATTTCCCTACTCCCGTTCTCACCAAATTATTAGAAAAAGCCATCAACCAACAAATCTCTTCACATCTCGAACATAACTTGCAGCGCAAAAAGCACTGAGATGGCTTACATCCTAGCTTCCAACACCATCCGAGCCCTACTCAACCGAGGAGAGACTGCTACTCTGATCCTCCTAGACCTCTCTGCAGTCTCGCACCACGCACTCATCACAAGGCTGAACAACATAAGTATTCAAGGATCTGCTCTCAGATGGGTTGCCTCTTTCCTCACACGGAAGAACGCAAAAAGCCTGCCTTACCCCATTCGCCTACGAACCCAAGGAAATCTGTGGAGTACCCCAAGGATCCCTGCTCAGCCCCACCCTCTTCAACCCTTAATGAGACTTTTGGCCAGCATCGCCCAAACCCTCAAACGCAATATCATATCCTATGCCGACGACACACAACTCATCTTCTCGCTCTCTGAAGACACCACCAAGACCAACTTGCACAACTGCATGACAGACTTCGCTAACTGGATGAAGGACAACTGCCTGAAGCTTAACACCAACAAGACAGAGGTACCGATTTTCAGAAACACAAGCTCCCAATGGGATGCATCCTGGTGGCACTCAGACCTACTCCTACCCACACTGACCAGGTCAGGAACCTTGGCATTATTCTGGACATCACGTTAACCATGGCGACCCAGGTCAGCTGTCTCCTCCTCCTGCTTCTTCATTTCCTGCATGCTTCGTAAAATATTCAAATGGCTACCCCAAAGTTCAAGATGTACCATCACCCTGACCCTCCTCTCCAGCCGAATGGATCGCAGCTCACCTCCTAAGACAACTACAGACTATGCAGAACGCAGCAGCCAGACTCGTCCTGGATTTCCCTAGACAAACCCACATCACCCCCTTCCTTGGGGAACTTCCAAGGCTCCCTCTACAGAAAATATGCAAGTTCAAGCTTCTGACCCATGCATCAAACAACCCTACACCTCCGTTCTGCTTCCCTTTCTCTAACAGCCCCCCTGCCCCCCTGCATCCCAGGTAGCTGATGCAGCGATCACTCCTTCTCCTACTTAACATCGAAGACCTGGAAGGAGCTACCCTTTATCTTTGGACATTCCCATCTTTTCCAGAGTTCCGAAAGTCCCTAAAGACCTGTCTATTCGGCTGATCAACTGAACCCGGTCAGTGCCTGGATACCTTCACCGGTGACAATTTTTTTCTCCTTTTATACCTTATTCTCTAGAAATGCACTATGCACTACTTTCTTCTACCACTCCATTCCACTCCCATCTACTGAGCAATAAACAAACTAACATGGAGTTGGTGCCCATGTGCAGTTCCAGCATTAGTCAAAATATATCTTGTGACTCAAAATACTTCTTGGAAGAAAAAGAAGTTGCAAACATCCAACTCCAACAATAGATGGCAGGAATTTGCAGAGCATGTGAATGAAAAATGTCCTAGGTTTTGTAATGGAATGTTTCAATTCTATTAAGGACACGGAGGCGAGAATTAGGCTTTTCTTCATTTATTTAACCAGCAGCCTTGAACAACAGTAAACAGTAATAGGACTTTATTTCCCATGAAGCCTATAGCAAAAAACCATCAAGTTCATAACAGTCCATTAGCCAATCAGACACCTCCTTGGGACAATAATAGAACATGATCCCTGTTGGACATCCTCTTTCTTCCTGTGACAAAGCAGACTGCAGAAGTTCTTAGTGCTGCTTCGAAGACTCTGTCCCTGCGGGCAGAAAAAAGGAGTTGTAATAACCTGCGTGCGACAAGGCTATCTAAACCATCATTATTGCAGCACTCCTAACCAAACAGGAAAACGCTTTACTTATGTCTGACGCACATCCTGATAAATGCGGGCGGGTCCAAGAACATCCTGAGGGAGGGCTAATAACCCCCCCCCCCCCCCTCTGTGTCCTTAATAGAATTGAAACTTTCCGTTACGAAAGCTGGGACATTTTTCATTCTATGTCAGGACACGGAGGAGAGGATTCGGCTAGTTAAAAGCTTATCAACCACTAGGGCCACTATGGAGGAGACTAGCTTGAAGTAAAACCTTTTAAATTTTGATTCGGAAGACTAGTCTGTTGCATTCCAAATGTCCTCCAAAAGAGCTCCTAGCATGAAAGCCTTGGATGCAATGGCACCTCTTGCTGAGTGTGCCCCTAAAACCTTGGTATCGATGCCGGCCTCTATCACCCAACGGATCCATCGTGCAATAGTTTGGGAGGAGACACCTCAAAATGGTTTCCGCAAGGCAATCAGAAGTTGACGTTTCCCGTGCGGGCGTACTTCCTCCGTCATGGCCTCATAGGCCTTAACGCATCTGACGACGCAGAGTTTAGGACAGTCAGGAAATGCCAGGTAGGAAATGACCAGAGACTGGCATTTGGTACATCGGGACACCTGGAAGGTGACCCCATCCAGGGTGAAGGACCTCCCGGAAATGTCCATAAGCGCTGAAATCAGAAAACTGTCTACAGGACACCAAACATAGCAACAGCGACAGCTTCGAAGAAAGCTGCTTGTGCATTAAGTACTTGTTGCTGGGCCATTCGGAAAGCAGGTTCAAAACCTAATTCACGTCGAAGAGAACTGAATATCGTGGTTCTGGGGGAAGGGAAGAGCAGATACCCGGGAGGAGTTTCCTCACCAATGGATGATCTCCCACCAGATGATCTGCCACCACTACATGTCCTGCCGAAATTGCAGAACGGAAGGTGTTAATCGTTCTGTATGCCAACCCCTCCAAAGCCAGGTAGGCTAGGATGTTAAGAATGTGGACGACATCTGCCCCCATGGGATCCAGACTCCGTTGCAGACACCAACCCATCCACCGATACCAGGCTGACCGGTAGCGTCTGACTGTACTGTCTGCCCATGCCCGAGAGAGAAGCTCTGCAGTGTCTCGAAAGACCCCGGACCTGCCATCAAGCCCTGTAATCCTCCATGCCATCAGGGATAGGGACTCTTTTACTATCAGGGGATGAGGGTTGCCCATTGGATCGAGCAGGAGATGAGGGAGCTGGGGTAGACTGATTGGAGAAGCCCAGGAAAGTTAATCAGAACTGGAAACCAAGTGTGCGCTATCCAGACCGGGGTAATCGCCACCACCTCCGCTCTCTGTCAACAGACTTGCATTGTCAATCTCATCATGGCGAAGGGGGGAAAGGCATAACCATTCTCTAATGACCAATCCTGAAGGAATGCATCGGTGGCTGTCACCCCCAGGTCCGGCCTCCAGGTGAAGTATTTCGGAAGCTGGTGGTTGAGGCGAGAAGCAAAGAGGTAGACAGAGAAGGGACCCCACCGGTCCTGAAGGGTCTCAAACACCGGAGGGAACAGTTTCCACAGACACGAGTCCCGAAGGTATCTGGATTGCCAATCTGCCACCTGGTTGGCCACACCAGGCAGACGTTCCGCTATCACTGACACCTGGTGGGCCAGGCAGTAATCCCAAAAGTCCTTGGCCAAATATGCCAGTGCTTTGGAGCGTGTCCCACCCAAATGATTGATGTAGCGTACTGCCGCCACGTTGCCCATCTTTAGGAGGACTCATGTGTGAGCTCTCTCTGGTCCAGCAACGGACCGCGAACGAGCCCGCCATGAGCTCTAGACAGTTGATGTGTAGGGAACGTTCTGCGGCGGACCAACCTCCTCCTGTAGTGAACTCTCTGCAGCGTGCACCCCAGCCTGACGCGCTGGCATCGGACTTGATGACCATGTTCGGGAGGGAGCCGAAGATGACCCGTCCGTTCCATGCCTCCATGTGGGAAAGCCACTCCTACAGCTCTTCCCTCACCACCTCGGAAAGAGGAACTCTCTGGACGTAGGGCAAGACCCCGCGCAAGTGAAATGCTTTGAGTCTCTGAAGGGCCCAAAAGTGCAAAGGACCAGGAAAGAAGGCCTGGATCGAGGCTGACAACAGACGACCACTCTGGCGATGCTTCGCAGGGAAGTCACATGTTTCCGAAGAATCTGCCGAATCTCATGGTGGATCTTCGTCATCTTCCCGGAGGGGAGGCTCAGGGTCACTTTCATGGAATTGATCACAAAACCCAGGAAAGTGATCGAGCAAGTGGGGAGGAGGCAAGACTTTGACTGGTTGATAACGAGCCCCAGACACTGCAGGAGAAGTACCGCCGACCGAAGCTGATTCAACAGTGTTTGTGGACACTGGTACATGAAAAGCACATTGTCCAGATAGACAATCATCCTGATTCCCAGCGATCTTAAATTCTCTACCACCGAATGCAGGACCTTGGTAAAACACCAGGGAGCCGACGACAGGCCAAAGGGAAGAGAGGTGAACTCGAAAATTTGAACCAGCCACTAGAACTGCAGGAAACGACAGTGGGGAGGAAAAATAGGAACTGTCAGCTAAGTGTCCTTGCGATCCAAACAAACCATCCCGTTGCTGGGACGCAACAGATCTCGAATAAGGTGAATTCCTTCCATATTGAAATGGCGGTAGACCAGCCATTTGTTCAAGTCTCGGAGATTTATCACCGGGCGCTGGCCCCCATCCTGTTTTTGAACCAGGAAAAGATTGCTTAAAAAGGCCCTTGGGTGGGTAGCTGCGTGGCAAATAGCTTGTTTGTTCTGGAGTTCTTGAATCTCCTGATCTATCAAAACCGCTTCCCTGCAGGAAAACCTGATCGGTGTCGTGGGATGTATCTGGACGGGAGAACCAAAAAACTCTATATAAAAACATTGTATGGTCTGGAGCACCCATGCATCGATGTCAGAGCCTGCCAATTGTCGATAAAGTGGGCCAACCTTCCCCCCCTAAGCAACGACATGAGATGATTACTGAACTCACCGTGGGCAGGGAAAGGGCCTCCACCTCGTGCTCAATTTCGTTGACCTCTGCGGCGTGAATGACCTCTGGTGGGGTAGAATCCACCGAAGCGCGAGGAGTCTTGGTACTGTCCCCTCTGCGACTGCTGTGCTCTACCAGAGGCTGTCTGGGAGGACTGGCCAGCTGAGCGCCCCCTGCTATGACCTGCCCCGCCAAAATCCTGTGCGTTTAAATTGTGCTTGACGGTGGACTGAGCTTTGTCCAATAAATTGAATGTAGAGACAAATTTGTTCTATTCCTTAACAAACGGGTCCCCGAACAGGCCGCCCTAAGCCACCTGACCTGCCTCTGAGGTGGCCAGCTTTCCAAATTTCCTGTCCAGTTTGATTAGGAGAGACCTGCGCCTCTCCGTTGAGATGGTGCAGGTCGCGTTCCCAAGAAAAATTGCCCTTTTGGCCCAGCTAGACAAGACTTCTGGTGGAATTGGGGCTCCCGACGCCTTGGCGTCTCCGGCCATGTCAAAGATCTTGACTAAAGGACCTGTGATGTCCAGTAACTTGTCCTGGCATGCGCGCCAGGACCTGCCAATGCCCTTCTTCGGGTCTTTAATATATTTGGTGAGGAAGGTCGCCATTTTAGCGTCAATTTCAGGCATTACAGCTACCTTGCCCTCAAGGGACAGGCGATGGCACTCTGCCCTGAGGCAGGAGGGGACCTCCTGGGCTAGAGGTTTCCGCAACCGACTCGCCACATATTTGGCCACCTTTTCACAGGGCACCCACTCTGAGGAGCGGGAGTGCAACAAATCCTCTGGATCCAAGAGGTCAGACTTTGGTTCAATCCGAGGAGTTGGGGCCCGGGGGCTGTCCACGGACCCCGAAGGGGAGGATGCTAAGTCCTTCCATGATCAGAATCCCATCCGAAACGCCCTGGGAGTCCTCAGAAGGATGTGGAGAAGGCACAGGCTCCTGAGGTTCTGCAGGCGGAGGGCCTGAAGGGGAAGGGACCGATGTCGTAAGTGTGACCTTAGCGCTCAGAAATGCCTGCTTCAACCTGTTGAATGCGCCCAAATCCACCCCTTCAGGATGGGGGTGTTTGCACGGTTTCTAAGGAAGGTCACCGGGGCTCAACTCTGGAGGTTGGGAGCCCGGAGGCCCCGGCGTCTCTTCCCTCGCGGTTAGGAGTTGAAGGCACTTCTGCGCCAGGTCAATTAACCTCTTCTCCAAAGGAGCCACTACCTCGGAGACTGTCCTGACAATGGAGGTTTAACTGCGTCGCAGAAGTAATCTGTGAGCGGGAACTATTGTGTTGTCTCATCCTCCTCGTAATAATCGTCAAGCTCCTCCATGTTTCTTAACAGGCGCCGCTGAGGATCTGAGGTCTGCGTCAGGTGAGTAGGGTAAGTATTTGGGTGGCGACCCACCAGGTGAAAGGGCAGTCCAATTTGGGACAGAGCCCAGACAAACCAGGGGAGAACCAGACCCCAGCAAGGCTGGATTACCAAAAGGAGGGCCAGACCAACCCACAGGTCTTTTCAATTAGGCCTAAAACCCTAGAGCAGCACCAAAGGCGCCTTTATATACACACCGGCTGAAGGAAATAGCCGGGGAAAATACTGTGCTGCTCGGTGGTGAAATAGATTACTCTTCCCATCTCCCCCCTCCCCCCCACCCCCCACCCCTCCCTCCCCACCCTCCACCACCCCCCCCCCCCCCGCCCCCCTCTGCCCTTTAGAAAAGGGATACACTACACCTATTTGTGTTGGGTTACCCTACAGTAATGCACCATGGCCACCAAAACATCGTGAGATGAAAGCTATATGTATCTCGCCCTAGAATTGGCACAAGCTGTGAGTGGAGTAGCAAAAACCAGCCACTGGCTTGTGTGGGGGAACTAAACCTTTCTTATGTCCAGCTTTTAGATGGGACTCTACTCATACGTGGGGAAAAAAGAAAGTAGCTATCATTCTGGGGGAATCATGTACATAGAGCAAGTTAGTACCTGAATACTGTCAAGGATGTATAGTAAAACACACAACTTACAAAACAACTTTTCCTCAGAGGTAATTAAAGAGTCTGGCCTGCCAAGTTCCACCCCCCTCTTAAAATTAATAATTCACTAATGCCTCCCTCAAAGGCTGCTTCCATCTCCCCTCTCATCCTTGTACCTATCATATATAAAACGCATAAACTGAAGACTGACACCAACTGTGTCCAATTCTACATGGAACCACCTCGCGCAACACTCAACACTCAATTGGCGAGGAGCGATGGTCATGCACACCAAGTATCTCGACGTGCTGCATACAGATGTGAAACAAATAACATTACATATTCCGTCTTTCATACCTACTCTTGACAAACAGTCCGCATAGACAGGAAACACCCACCATCTGGGATTCAAGTGCTATATGCCAAAAACTCAGGTTTCTTCCAAAAACGGCAAGCACTAAAATATATCCATACACATTTTGTCACTCATGACGTAGCTGTCATTTGGAATGGTTACAAATGTGTTTGCAACTATGCACAATGTGAGCTAGTTAGTGTGTGTGCGTGCGTGCGTGAGAGAGAGAGGGAGAGAGAAAACGCGCCTGTGTACCCTTTGTAACGTGTATTTAGGGCATTTAGACGAGTTTTAGTTAGAAACTCTTGTCGTGTCTTATCAGCATTATTTCCTGTGGTTACCAAGCACGTGGACTGCAGTTCTGTAACTAATCTGCAAACACGAAGCATGCTCAGTAAATCCCACTCCCCCTAATTCAAAGCGGAGCTACAGAAATAAACAGAAGGTGCTTTGCTAGCCATCAGTGAAAAGCATTATGGGCCGTTTGCAGAGGTTGTTAGGCCCAGTGTAAACAGTAGTATAAATAACACAGATTAGGTGAGGGAGGGCTGGCCGTTGGTGGGCTCCAGAAAGGAACTTGTCAGAGTGTTACATTCCCAACAGGGACAGGTCATTTGGAAAAACCAGTTACTTGATTTATCTTTTACACCTGACCCACGAATTAAAGACAACATACACAAGCGAAGGAGGGAAAAGGATTCTATGGGAGGGAAGCTGTTAGACCTGTCAGCCCTTTGGGTGGTCCCTCCTCATCATTATTTATTTTGTCCCACTTTTGCCTCAAACCCTGTTTGAATTTTTCCTTTTTGGGAACCACCAGACTTTTTAGTGTTGCTGCAGATTCAGGGAGCCATTTTACCTACCCCTGAAACTTCTGTCTGAGGGCCTGGAGCACAAAATGGTGGCCACCTGTGACATCACCAGCATCCACTGGAACCTGCTAGCACCTTCCAGAACATTCCAGAACCCTGTGACAGTTGGAGGCGGTTTAGAATGTTGGGAAGCTAAGAGGGAGAGTTGGCAGTTGGAGCTGGCAGTTGGCACCTGACTGGTGAAGAGAGAGCAGCACAACAGTGAAGGAGGAAGGAGTGAAGCAGCAGGGGTGGAAACTTGTGCCTGGAGTGGGGTCCATAAACCCACCCTTGATACTAGTCCCTACTGATGGATCCCAGCCTGTAGCCCTGTGTGGGAAGAAGCCAGAAAAACTCATCCTAAGGACCTGGACAGCAGGAACAGGCCTTAGAAGCAGAAAGCAGCAAGATCCTGACCTGGAAACTGGTTTCCCTGGAGTCTGGCGTCGAGTAGCCTAAGACCTGGAGCCCGAGGTGGAGAAGCGGCGCTGACTGAAGAAGCAGACGTCGTACCCGGAGCCGCCTGAGGTCGTGAGAGGGCGCCGACGGAGGTCGTGAGGAATACCAAAGGTCGAGGAGGAAGTTAACCGAGGTCGAGTGAGCGGCGTCATCGGAGGAGTGAAGTCCGCCCTCCGGAGTCGTCGGAGACCGAGGTGAAGTGTACCGGAGGTCGGGAGTGAGGATCGCACTCCGGAGTCGCCCGGAACCTGAGAGGAGGAGCACCGGAGGTCGGGGGTGAGGATCGCACCCCGGAGTCGCCGGAAGTCGACATCGAGGCCAGGCCGGCCGACGTCATCGAAGCCGAGAGCGCCATCGGACCGGAGCCGCCCGAAGTCGACATCGAGTAGAGACTGCCCGACGCCGTCGAATCGGAGGTCGAGATCGAACCGAGGCCGCCGACATCGGACCGGAACCGCCTACCGGCGTCGTCTAGAACTGACATTGTGCCGAGGCCGCCGAGACCGAACCGGAACCGCCTCACGGCGTCGACACGACTCCAGCGGCGTCGGAACATCAGAAAAAGGGCAGTAAGTGGAGTAGAGGGCGCCTAAGGCCCTGTGGAGACCTGAGAGACTGCTCTAAGGGGCTAGGGAGGTGCTGGAACCAACCTGACTGTGCCAGGGGTGAATTGGGACTAACCTAGAGAGGTTGTGTGGAGAGAGAAAGCCAGGGCACTGGTATTCCCCCCTTGATCTACCTCAGTTTAGGCCTCAGCCTTGTCCCAGCCAGGGAGTAGTACCTCTCAAGCCTTCCACAACCCTACAAGCTGTGCCTGGGCCAAATCAGCCCTTAGGAATTGAAAAGTGATCTGATTACATGAGTGCTGCTGTATACTTTTAATTATTTATTGGGGGCACTGTATTTATTGTGTTAACCTATTTATTGCTTCACTATATTTATTGGTCTACAGGACTTGTTGGTGTACAATATTTATTGGTTCAGTATTTAATGCCTCAGAATATTTAATTGCCTGTATTACCTGCACTTATATTTATGTCCCTTGTATTTATGATCATCCCTATTTATTGAATCTCCAGACAGTATTTATTTGACCTGCACTATTTAAAATTTGTATATTGTGATTGACTTATTTATTTTCCCAATCAGCAACTAAGAGAAAAAGATAAAGAAGAATATTTTCATAATTTTTACGGTGTAGAGTCGTTTTTGGAACGGATGCACGCATGGTTATTGTATGGGTATATTGTATGCTTAGCACGGTGCCTGTTTCCTGACCACTCGAGCCAAGCTACCACAGTGTGTCCGGAAGACCACCACCACCCCTTCTAGTGTGGGAGTGGTTTTCCAACAGAAGCCATTAAACATTCTACTCTGTGAAAGGAGGGCAGCCTTTTCTAGCTGTGCTGGCACAGTACGGAGCAACACCCCGCAATCTGATGCAGCTCCCCTTTGACTTCTGAAACAACAAGACGCAATGGCCACAACTGTGGAGAGAGTCGGCCCAGGCTGAAGCCACTTTGCAGCAGTGAAAAACAAGCGTCTGTTGTGATGGCACTTGTGAACAGTAAAAAAGGGCGCCCTGCAATGAATGCTGCTGAACCTCTTCTGCATAATTTGACCCTCTCCTGTAGCATAATTCCAGTGGCCCTGATTATAACCTGCTGTCGTTCAACAGCAGGACTGTTCACGGTCTAGTGCTTTACTGGAATTCTCCGCTGTAAAAAGACTGGCACATACTTAAAACTAATCCACATCTAGTCAACGAGGCTGCGGTTGGGCCAGATTAGGACCCGTTTCAATTTCAGGCTGATAGTTTTATGTCGTATTAGTTAAAGAGAAGAAATTGTGCCTTACCTTGGTACGGTTACCTCACAGCCAGTCTCACCCATGTGCACGTGTGGTGTTTGGCGTCATGGCTGTCACTACTGCAGTGCGTGTTTGGCCCCACACTTTGCTAATGCCAGGTAGAACAGGGATCAGGGGTCTGTCTGGTTCAGCTCCTGATAGCATCCCCGTGGACTGAGGCCAGAAAGGTTGCGAGAGTTGTTGCAGGCGCTGAGGAAGCCACAACACAAGAGAGGCTAAGCCAGTCCCTGGTGGACCACTGAGTGCTACTGTTCCCCGGGCAGAGTAGCTAGCACCCGGGCATGGTGAGGGGGGGCGTCTTGCGTACCCTACAGTACGCAGGATGTTTACTACAGCAGAGCGAGTGTTGGTCTATGATCTGCTGCACCTCTGCCAGCACTGACTCCGGGAACAACTGGATAGGACAGTTTACTGCCAGCCTGCCCTGTACGTCTCCTCCTTGGAAGCCGCCAAATGACTCACCCAAGAGCAGCCGAAGGTGAGAGAATCACGAGCCCAGTGCATCTGCCAGAACGTAAGTATTGACTCTCATGAGTTAAGTGAACCGGAAGGTAAAACAGCGGGATTTGGGCTGCCAGAGGCAAAAGAGTTCAAAGCTCCATTAGGGATCTGAAGTCATCTGCTGTGCATTTTTTAACCCTTCTTTCGAAACATGGCGTAACGGCCAGAGCGGCCGACTTTGTACTCTTTGTACACGTCTATACCCTTATCGCTTAGCTACTTGTGTAGCAATATGCGGCCGTTCCGCATTCAGATACATGCTTCACAGCTGCCACATTGAAATCCAGTGCTTGAATAGTGGGGCGGTAAGATGGTGACGTTACAAGAGCCTTCGTGCGGGGGGAGGGGAGGGAAGAGCGAGAGAGCTGCAGTAAGCGGGCGTGTAGTAAGACACCCTGCCCCAAAATTAAAATAATGAGAACCCGCGATTGTGAAAATAAAAGCGGGCATTTAGTTAAAAGGCAGCAGCCTCCAAATTCAAATATTGAAACTTGCAATGGTAACATTAACAACTAGATTTGGGCACGTGATCTCGCTAAAAGTAAAAAAAAAATAAAAAAGCATTGGCATAGCCAATAGGTCTCGCCTTTGGGACCTTATAAGTGTTTAGCCAGGCAACAGTTGCACAACTAAACGCTTATAAGGTCCCAAAAACGAGACCTATTGGCTATGCCAAGCGACCGTGCGGCCGCAAAAGTGAAAGTGATCGCGATCAAACCTCAAAGCGGCCGTGCGGCCGCTAATGTGAAAGTAATTGCGGTAAAAGTGGCGCGCGTGACGCGCAAAGGCACTGTAGCTCTAGGCTGGCTTGGTAGCACTTTTTGGAGCCCTCTCAATAATTCTTGCCAGACCAGCACATGCGCTGGGTCAGGCAAGACCTAATAAAAATAAACAGTTACACCGCATGCAGAGCGGAAGCTCAAACGTAACAGAGCAAAACAATAAAAAACAGTCAATCCACCTGAAATGCCCGCCAAGCAAGGCTGAGCCACGTCGTAAAAGGGAGCGGATGCTCCTACAAAAGCATCTGAAAAACGAACCCAAAACCACCCAGCATATAGTAAACTGAGGGGAAGTGGAATTTATCTGAAGGAGGCTGTTGGCAGCGAAGAAAGAGGATGTCCAGCAGGGATCATGCTCTATTATTGTCCCAGGAGGCGCCTGATTGTCTGATGGACTGTATTATGAACTTGATGGTTTTTTGCAATAGGCTTCATGGGAAATAAAGTCTTATTACTGTTTACTGTTGTTAAAGGATGCTGGTTAAATAAATAAAGAAAAGCCTAATAATCCTCGCCTGCGAGTCCTGACATAGAATCTACTGCACTCCATTCTAAGCACCGATGCTTACAGGGTTATCATTTGCCTTCGTGTTTTTTCTTTGCCATTCAGAAAATCCATAGGGGTGTTTAAAGGTACCAGTGAGTTAGAATAAAGGAAGAATATTACAGGGTCTGTTGCTTTAAGTGCCTAATATTCATTATTTAATCCCTGAAGGTATCACCTGAAAGCAGGGCTTCTTAACACTAGCCATATGCTTAAGAGGGTGGTTATCAGACGGTTACATTGGATATATTGATTGCCATCATCTATCAGATACCCAGCAGTTGAGTGTTTATACTTGGTATGCAACTAAAAGCATTACTTGTGAAAAATGTGATACGGTGGAAGAGGGATTTCAGTTTTAGTAGTCCTGCTTGTCCTCTCAACTATCATAGCTACTGTTCACCGTTCAGAACTACTGCAACTGCTGAAAGGGGGTTGGGGTTCAGATCATTGGTGTGTATGCATGTATCTAGCTGATCGGCATCCATTAAGTTGGGTTAATTCACCTCACTTCCTCTCAAATGTGGTGTGCTGCATATTACCTGCTCTGGTCTTTTTTAAAGTTATTTGTCTCATTAATTAATCAGTGGGGCTTGTTAACCTCATCCTAAGCAGGCAACACTCAAATTATCGCCGCATGGTAGCCCTGAACAGTATGAATCTCCAAGAGGTTATCTTTAAGGCATTATAACCTGAATGCTGAAAGGTTGGCTGCAATTAAACCAAGATAAGACTTAGCTCATGTATGGAACTTGAACATTGGTGGTTCTCAACATTTCCCCCCCCGTTTTTAACATTATCAATCCAAGAGCAAAGGTGAACAGTCTTGGCATGTTAATTGAAACACCCCTAACTTTCCCAAGACCCAAGTGAGCTATATTTGAAAAAAACATTGTTCACCTGGAACAAATATACAGGATCTGCCTCCTTACCTCCAAATGAGCACTTCATTTGGTGATCATAATTAATGCATTTTTACATTATTCAAATTATCTTTACTAAAGGCCCCGCTCCGAAAACGCCAGATTCCCCAAAATGCAGAATTCCAGTTAGTCGAAGGGCACTACTCCTAGGGCCATATCATGTGCTCAGTTTAATTTACACTGGCTTAAGGAGCTTTGAATCTTTTTCTAGTATGTTTTCAAACATGTGCATAACAGTTTTACCATATACGGACAAATAATTGGTTCCTAGTGCTGCTTGTTTCAGTTACATGGTTTTCGTTCTTTCTGTTCTATTTAATACATTGATTTCTCTTCTGCACCATTCTTGGTTTTTCACTTCTTACTATAGCAGGTTATTAAAACTCCTTGAAGTAGTCTGTTCTTTGTTAATGTAATATGTAAGTGTTGTCATTCATATTTCTTTTTTCATAACAAATTTGATTGTGTCTTGCCATAATAATACCCAGCAGGACCACATATACATATGTATATTTAAGCATACATCGGCATGATGTTACAATTTAATCAAACCGTTCAACATACTGCGTTGTAACTTGTCTGTCTCTTCGCTCCACTACCGGGCTGTGTCTCAACCATATGTCTGCACTTCAACATCAATAGTTCTAGCCATTGACAACAGAGGCTCTAAGGTGAAGGACAATTATTTTTGTTTCTGGGGACATCGCCTTGCTTGGAAGACTGACACTTACAACCCCATACAGAAGTCCAACTCTCTTCCAAACTCCTACCAGGGGTGGTGTATCTGCCCTCCATAATCTAGCTATGTCTCATTTGTCAAGTGTGAGGCCCAGAAATAAGAGGTGGTGCTGGTATCTGTTGCCCCCTATTCTATTTGTGCGATGTAGTTAAGTCAATCTGGGGATCTAGGAAGCTCCTACCCCAGGACCTCGGCAAGGCATTCGATCACTTCCTTCCAGAACTTATCTAAGGCAGCACATGTCAATACAGTGTGTAGGAAAGTGCCCTTGGCATTACCGCAACACAGGCACACCTGGGGTTCCACCAGCCCTTTCCTCCAAAGCTTATACCGGGTACAGTAGGCCCTGTGCAGATATTTAAATTGAAACCGTCATTAACGCAGCGAAATGACCGCCCCTCTGGAGGACTCCAGTGCCTCAGTCCGGTCATCAATGCGGCCTAGATCTGCCTGCCATGGGGGTCTCAAGGGTGCTATTGATATTCGTAATGAGAGATTGATATATTTTCGAAATGTTATGGTCACCTAAATCCCCCATCAGAAGCTTGCCCTTTAATGGGTTAAGATTAGGGAGGATCGTGAGGTTAGTTATACATAGCATTAATGCATGGCGGAAATGAAGGTATTTGTAGAACTGGCCATGGGTGTTCCACCTGTAATTCCTAAATCGATTTGAGGGTGTGGCCATGCTTAAAATCGCCAAGTTAGGATATCCCGATCTGGTACTAGCTGTGAAAGTCCTGGGGATCGACCAGTTGGGGAAGTAGCCTCATACGTCACAACGGTGTCTCGCGTGTAAGGCAGCTCCACCATCCCATCCGACAGATTCACACCACACTAGTATCACGAGGCTTGTGACAAGGGGAACAGCCCAAAAATCTGCTCTACCATAAAGCTATGTATGTAGGGTAAGGTCCCCCAGTTGCCAACGCTCCACGGCATTGGCTGGATCGGTTCCAGCAGCATACCACCAGACTTTGAATACTTGGAGATGTGAGGCCGCATGGTAGGACTGGACATCAACCGCTGCAATGCCCCCACGATATGTAGATTGAAAGCACGTACGTAGTGCCACCCTAAACGCTCCCCTCCCCACATACTGGCCTAGTATAGCGTTGACCTGTCGGAACCACAACAGCAGGACCAGGTAATGGTGGCTCTGCAGATGATAGCGTAGGCGAGGATGGGAGACCATCTTAAATATGGCAGAACGCCAATACAGAGACAGCGGCAATCACGTCCAGGAATGAATTTAGACCTTTACCCGATCATTCATTAAACCAAGATTGCGGTCCCAGGACACCTTCTGGTTATCCGATAGAAAGACCCACAGATTTTTCAGACCCTCTGTGGTCTGCAACAGATCCATCGGCCACTGCCAAGCGTCCACCCCCAGTGGCCATATGATAGATTTGCCAGCATTCATATATAGGCCAGAGGTTTTGCCAAAGATCTGTATATTCTGTGGGATCCTGGGGCCTTATCTATGTGGGTCACTGAGGAAAAATAGGACTTTGTCTGCATATAAGGCGATGCGGTCGGATATTTCCCTTGTCCCCTCAAAGCCCCGGACCTGAGCGTCGACGCGACCCAGGTGGCTAAGGGCTCGATGGCTAGAGCAAATGGAAGGGGAGACAAGGGGCAACCCCGTCTAGTGCCGTGTCCGATGGGGAGCGGGGGTTGATGTTATCAGCCACTCACACAGAGGCTTTCAAATCGGTATAGAGTAACCGAACGTGTGACAGGAAGCTCAGACCGATTCAGCCGTTTCAAAAGTATAAAATGATACATCCAGCTAACCGAGTCGAACACTTTGTCTACATCTTCTAACAGCAGGGCTGCCAGCCTGCCCAAATGATCAACTGCAGCAATTGCGTTGTCAGCCCGTCTAATTTAGTGGCGTGTTGCTCGGCGGGGCATAAAGCCAGCTTGATCTGTATGGACATATGGAGCATTAGCCTGTTGGTCAGGGCTTTGGCCAGCAGCTTCACCTCTATATTTGGGAGGGATATCGGATGATATGATATTATGGGAGATGACCCGGTTTAAAAAATAAAATTTTCGCATGCCTCCAATCGGTGGGCAGGCGAGCCGTCTGAACCGCCGCTTGGACGGTTGGCAGGTAGTGTGGTCCAGTTGGGACATGTATGGCTTAGAAAATTTGCACGGGAACCAGTTGGTACTGGTTGACTTCTCAGACTGTATCTCCGACAGCGCAGCCGTCGGTTTCTCAAGTGTGCGGGAGTCTCCAACGACCTCCGCGCCTCAGTCGACAGGGCCTTCAGGGGCATATCTTCAAAGAATCTCTTGATCTGTGAAGGGTGTATTGCATTCCTCCTCGTATATAGGGTCTTGTAGAAATTGGCGCAGCTGTTCACTAACACAGCCAGATTGGTGAGCACCGCACAATAGACTTCGCACACTGAGGGAAGTTGGCTCGGCATAGTCATTCATAATTTTTTAACAGTAAATTGTATTTTAAAATATGGTGGACAGAGAATAAATCGTCCGTATCACCTTAAGTATTGTCCGATTCAGAGGCTCCAGCAGTTGCAAAAGAGGGCACGAAGAAAAATGGGCATTGCCATAGAGTTGCAGGAATGCATTTAAATGGATTCAGGAGAAGATGCGCAAGCATTTTCAATCGAATTGTAGCTAGAAGTTGTTTTTTATAGATTGAGATATTGGTGTTGTGGGCGTAGGCATCCAGTACCAAGGCTGGTCTGCCTCTAAAGTTAGAGCTTGAAGTGTGATAGTGATTATTGCTAAAGTGAGGAATGAGCTCATGTAGAAAATCATGTGACAAAGTGGACCCCCTTTTCAGGGAAGGTATATGATGGTGAAATGTTTATTCTATTTTCCACAGCACATTTAGGATTGAAGGAGCCTGCAAGTTTTGGAAAAAGATTACCTATGTTTTTTTGCTTGATAGGAGTCCATTCTGTAAGGTTGGAAACTTGCTTAGTGATGATCAAAGATTATTTTCATACTTAAATGATGAGCACTTTCAGTGACTACCTACGTTTGTGAATCTCGCTGTATTCATGGGTCAGAGTTTAGCTGATGGTATGTCTTGATCAGAGACCTTGCACCTCCAGCATTTTGTGGTCCTAAATGAACCCATAAATAGACAGTTTTGCACAGTTCCAATGCTATAATTGAAAGTAGGGTGGCTTTGTAATATTGCTTGGGTAGCATCAACATCCCTTCTACCATTGCAATGAAAGATGACATTGCAGGTGTATCAGTCTTGAGACATCTGTCCTAGCTGTGATCATTGCTGTGATGAGGAAAGACACGCAGGAAAATTCACTTGTAGTGTCGAAGAACCAAACTGGATCTCTTCATTGTATTAAAAGAATCAAGACAATGGATCTGGTGACCAACACCTGGCAATTTCTGAAACAATAATATTTTGACATGCCAAAAA
The DNA here is from genome assembly GCF_964204655.1 of Triturus cristatus. Taxonomy (NCBI): domain Eukaryota; kingdom Metazoa; phylum Chordata; class Amphibia; order Caudata; family Salamandridae; genus Triturus; species Triturus cristatus. The sequence continues at coordinate 926,032,639 of NC_140584.1, forward strand.
TAGTGAACCATGTAGAGGTCTCTTCGATCTCTGTAGAGATATCAGTACCTGGTAAGATCGCCAAATTTCAGCTTCCCTGCCCTATCAAGTTCTTGAAAAGGCCCTTGATTAAGTCCTAAATTTGTGCTGATTTGCATACATTATAGGAATGCAGACTGGGGAAAAAACAAGTAAAGTGAGCTGGGTTGGGGGTGCAGTCTTTCCAAAATAAATATTTCTCGTTAAGTTTTAGTGTATGTACACCACTTGCCTGGCAGACGGAAATGATCAGGTAGGGCACAACAGAGAGCATAATTATTAATTATTAGGCAAGAAGAGTTCCGATGTCTGCGTAAGATTCCTATTTCTATGGAATGGCACCAAATGCTAGAAACATTCAAAGCCCTCAATTCACTTACCCCTCCGGCATCTCCGGATGGGCATGCGCCACCTACATCTCCCATATCCCCTTCAGTTAACCTGACCGGACCTGAGTAACACCATGCTACTTCATATCTTTTATTGCCTAGGAGCTGAGGGGGGGGGGGGGGGGGAGGAGGGTAATTGGCAATACCATAGAGGTTCATGATGATTATTTTTGCTTTCTTTATGCCAGTTGTATTGTATACCCGTCTGATATGATGTGCTGTTTATAAAAACTCAATAAAAATTATGTTTAAAAAAAAAAAGTTCTATTGGATGTTCCTTCCCAAAAATCTTCTGTGACCACTTTAAAGCTCCTTCTGCTTAAAGTGGTGAAAAGAAAACCTGCAGTGTAGGAAACCTCAAACAATTGAAAAAGGTGTAGTTACAATATGAAATGGAAAAAGCTTAAGAATATGTTTAAATTCCTAAAACCAAGATATATAGTTGTGGTAGAGACACACTAAGTGTAAGTAAGGATTTTGGGGGGAAAAAATATGTAAAAGCTAACCTTTTCACCACAAAAAATGCCTTTCGAGGAGATATCAACCCACTTTTGAGTTTGAATAAGTGGCGGGCTCTGGTTTGGTCCTAACAAATGAAATCTAGTAGGTGCAGATGTGCTGTGGTTCCTACCTTGATGACTTGCCATGCGTAGTTAAAGAGTATGCAAGATTAATTCTGTTTTGTGACTATAATTATTGCACATGCTTTATAAAATATGCTTACTAATAGTAATGTCCTTTTTTTTCAGTGGTTAGTGAATTATTTTGGTTCCCTCTCTGTTGAAGACTCCCTGGAGTGTTTGCGAGCTATGCTTTCTGCTAATATTCGCCAGAACCTTCAAATCTGCGTCCAGGTGGCTTCGAAATACCATGAGCAGCTCTCCACTCAGTCACTGATAGAGCTGTTCGAGTCTTTCAAGAGTTTTGAAGGTAAAGGTTTTTTGTTTGTGTAATCTGGTGTATGCTATGCCTTTGGTGTTGTGTGGGATGTCACTCGCCACTAGAGGAAGTAGTTCCTCCTGAATTTGGAGTTCCCAATATTCCTAACACTGCAGTGAACATTTTGGAGTGGTGGGCCACAACTACCTGTGTCTCCAGTTCTTCAGTTAACATTAGTGATCACCTTATCTTTAGGCAGAGTGCTTCTTCTGCTCAGATACATATTTTGGGAATTATACGCCTACCAACCCCCAGAGTTGAGCTGTTTCTCAACCTAGAAAGCTAAAGATGAGTTGGCATGTTTCTCAATTATTGCAGCTTCATTAATATTCAAAAACATTACTATGCTCCGACCAGTCAAACTGGATCCTGAAATACAGGAATGTTGAGTTTGAGGCATATGAGCTGTAGATCATATGCTTTAGCATAGATCGTCATCTGGTGTTGGATCTGGATGTTTGCACTTTGTTTTTCACGTTATTGTCTTTCGATCGTGTTTCTCATTCGATGCGTATCGTGTACACTATAAAAACCTTTGATTTGGAACTTCAAGGCGGGCTGTCGGGCCCACCCGTGCTGACTACGCCAGCAGTCGATGGAACGGACTCCGTTCAAGCTATGTCCCGGGTGTCGTGCTAAGTTTCCACGCACCGACTTGCACGAGGTCTGCAACCTGTGCTTATCCCCGGAACGCAGAGAAAAATCCTGCAAAGCGTGTCGCTCACTCAGATCGAAGAAAATCATCTGTGATCGTCTGGCTCGACACCGCAAGATGGCAGCGGCTCTATACCGGACATCTTCGGCGAAGAACACCACCACCTACCTGCCGCAGAAAAGAACTGGTCTCCGTGTCCGAAGCCAACTCAGACATGGAGGAAGACCTAAACATCACCCCAGGTCAACGTACTGTGAGAACAGATCCCCATGTACCCACTCAACCAAAACATAAGGCTCCGGTCGACACCAAGAAAAAGTTTCAGATGCCCTGCCCTCCAGCCTGGCTATGAAACACATACAAAAGCCTTCCGGCTTGGGCTCGAGCCAGCCCCAGTCCGGTGCCGAACCAACACCTTTGGCACCGAAACATGAGATAACAGCACTAACCCTTCTCCCTCTTGTATACCTCCATCTCCTCCTCCTATTCCCAACATTACACCATCAAATTCACCACCTCCAAAGTCACCTGACTCACAGAATGACGATGATGGGGTCGGGAATGGCGATCATCATATCCCTCAAGCTCCAGACATACCACATGACACTGATCCCTGGGATGACTATGATAAGGATCCAGATCAACCTAATGACCCTGACCTGTATCCCTCCAGTCCTTTCCCACCTGATGACAACATTGACTTTACACAACTTATCAACAAGGCTGCCCAATATCACAGGGTGGAACTGCATACAGACCCTCTAGAAGAGGATTTTCTTGTAGAAACACTCACACACTCCGAGGTCTACTAACACTTTAGACATGCTGGAGGGCATGTTAAAACATACCGACGAGGTATTCAAAGACCAAGTTAGAGCCAGGATACTGACTCCTAGGGTGGATAAGAAATACAAGCCAGCTCCTACAGACCCTGTATACATAAAAGATCAGTTACCATTAGACTCTCTTGTTGTGTTTAACGCCCACAAGAGAGCTAACTCGCAAACTACAGGCGACTCCACTCCTCCTGATAAGGAGTCTACACTTATTGATGCCTCTGGCAAGAGAGTAGCTTCACAAGCCGCCAATTATTGGCGTATTGCCAATGCTCAGGCTCTGTTGGCACGCTACGCCAGGGCACACTGTTGAGCTGGAAAAACTCATGCAACATTTGCCAGAGGAGTATAAAACTAAAGCGAATGACCTCATTCAGCAAGGGAAGCTCATCACCAACACCTCCATAAAATGCACACTAGATGCAGCGGACACAGCCTCTCATGATATTAACACTGGCATACTGTTGCAGAGACACGCTTGGCTTCTTATCTCTGGATTTAAGCAGGAGGTACAATCCTTCATACTTAATCAGCCCTTTGATAAAGAGCATTTTTTCGGGCCATCAGTATATACTTCATTAGAAAAAATTAAAAAAAGACAAACTGCAAAATCAATGGGAGCCCTACAATTACCTTCTAGCAGGGGTTCCTTTTGTCGCTCGTTTTACAGGGGTGGCTCATACACTGTCGTTGGTGGATGTCCACAAGCATTTTTAAATTTGATCCATCAGACTGCAGTACTTCTAACAGTTGCCTCATTTTCCTTTCTTGAATGCCATAGAATGGCCACTGTCAATGGACTCACAGCTCTACCCTGTCAAAGTATTTCAAAACCTTGGTATCGTCATGGATGAAAAGCTTACACCAGAACCGCAAGCGGTAGCAAGAACTAACGCCTGCATTTACCATCTTAAAATCCTGCTGCACATTTTACATTTTGGAGAGTACCGTATTCAAGTGCTTAACACCTTCATTCAATACAGGATAGCGTAGCGCAACAGTGTCTACCTGGAAACTTGGGAGAAACTTTGCAACAGTCTTCAGGTAATTCAAAATTCAGCTGCTGGGCATGAAGTAGGAGTTTTTTTACCTACTGCATTTGCTTCTAGTTCGGAAACGTACTTAGTGTAAAGCTTTAACAATCTTCCATAAAGCATACTACTCCTCTGTTCCCTGGCATCAAAATGTTGCTGCCAAGTCCCACTTTGACTCATTTAGATAGTTAAATCAATCACTATACATATTCTGCTATCTCTGAAAGCATATTACAAAGATAACTTTTTTGGTTACCTTCACAAAGCCCTAGAATACTCTTCTGCTCTATCTTGAAACCCAACCTTCCCTATCCATCTATAGGAAATAGCGGAAACCTCACTTTTCAATCAATAATATAATTACTTTCTTATCACAACCTAGCTTCATGCCATTTAGCACCAGGAAGCTTTACAATCTGTGTGCTTAATAAGTCCCTGTTAACATAACAAAGACCACAGGAAAGTAGCGGAAAACTGTGACTATGTCAAGTATATTCCAAAAGTACATTTTCCACAGACATTTGATGTGTGCTGGCTTACAGGTATTGACCCAAAGGGGCTCCTTGTATCCAGAGAAACTTTTCTACCCCAAATATTATTCAGGGCTATTGAGCCAGCAAAATCTGGGTAGGTGAATCATGCATAGATCACAGCACCATTTCTTACTTAGAATGGGTGGCAGATGTCAAAGTATTGCAACACACTATTTTAACAGTCTCATGTGCTCCTCCTCATCCGGTTCTCTCCTATTCATCTGATTTCTGCCCCGCCTCCAGTTCGCCTGTGGTGCACTCACTGGCATTCGAGAACAACAACTACGCCAACTCCGCCGCCCTGATCGACAACCTCGCCAACCTCGGACTCAAACAGCTTGTGACAACACCCACCCACACCGCTGGTCACACACTGGACCCCATCTTCACCGCAAGCCCCCACGTCTCCTTCGACCACACCACCGAACCCCACTGGACAGATCACAGATGCGTCCACTTCACCTTCAGGAAACCCACCGCACCCAACAGATGCCACGCCGCCGCTGGGGCAAGGTCACGAGGACCAACTGACCACTATGCTCGCCCTGGGACCTCCCCGCCGATCCCACCGACCCTGACACCGCCGCCACCAACCTCAGACAATGGATCGACTGCGCCAACACCCTCGCCCCACTCAAGACCTCCACCACTAACCACTCCAGCAAGAAGGCCGCTTGGTTCACCGAAGACCTCCGGACCTCCAAGCGCAACTGCCGGAAACTGGAGAAGAGCTGGCTCCGCAACCGAACACCAGACAGCCACACAGCCCCCAAGAACGCCATCCGCAGACGCCACCAACTCATCAGGACCGCCAAGAAGACCGCCTTCAAGGACCGCCTAGACAGCAACGCACACAACAGCAAAGAGCTCTTCAACATCGTGAAAGAACTCTCCAACCCCAGCTCCAACACCAACGACATTCCACCATCACAAGACCTGTGCGACTCCCTGGCCACCTTCTTTCACCGCAAGATCGCCGACATCCACGACAGCTTCAACACCGCCACCCCCGCACCCGTAGTCGAGACCACCACCGTTGAGACCACCACCCGCACCAGCCGGCTGACCCCCTGGTCCAACGTCAGACGAAGACACCATCAAGACCATGAACTCCATCCATTCCGGATCCCCATCTGACCCATGCCCTCACCACGTCTTCAACAAAGCCTGCACAGCCATCGCACCCCACCTCTGGAAAACTATCAACCTCTCCCTTGAGACAGCAACCTTCCCGGAGAGCTGGAAGCACGCCAAGATCAACGCCCTACTGAAGAAACCCAAGGCGGACCCCAAGGACCTCAAGAACTTCCGTCCCATCTCCCTGCTCTACTTCCCGGCGAAAGTTACTGAGAAGATCGTCAAAAGACAGCTGACCCGCTACCTCGAAGACAACGACATCCTGGACCCATCCCAGACCGGCTTCCGCAGCAACCACAGCACCGAGACTGCCTTCATCGCCGCCACCGACGACATCCGGATCCTCACGGACAAAGGAGAAACATCCGCCCTCATCCTCCTGGACCTATCAGCAGCCTTCGACACGGTCTGCCACCGCACCCTAACAGCACGCCTCCATGACGCCGGGATCCAAGAGAAGGCCCTGGCATTGGGTACATCTTTCCTCTCTGGCAGAACCCAGAGCGTCCGCCTCCCACCCTTCCACTCCAAGACCACCGATATCATCTGCGGCGTTCCTCAGGGATCTTCCCTCAGCCCTACGCTGTTCAATATCTACATGGCACCACTCGCCCACGTCGCACGACAACACTGCCTCAACATCTCCTACGCTGACGACATCCAGCTGATCATATCCCTCACCGAAGACCCCCACACCGCCAAAGCCAACTTACACAGAGGAATGAAGGCTGTCGCAAAATGGATGAAGCACAGCAGGCTGAAGCTGAACTCTGACAAGACGGAGGTCCTTATCCTCGGCCGCACCCCCTCAGCCTGGGACGACTCCTGGTGGCCTACATCGCTAGGAACAGCCCCAGAACCCAGCGACCACGCACGCAACCTGGGGGTCATCCTCGACTCCGCCCTCTCCATGGCCCAGCAAGTCAATGCCGTCTCCGCGTCCTGCTTCAACACCCTCCGAATGCTCCACAGGATCTTCAAATGGATCCCCTCCGACGCAAGAAAAACGGTCACCCAGGCCCTCGTCACCAGCAGACTGGACTACGGGAACGCCCTCTACGCAGGAACAACAACCAAGCTCATGAGACTGCTGCAACGCATCCAGAACGCCTCAGCACGACTGATCCTTGACGTCCCCCCGACGCAGTCACATCACACCCCACCTGAGAGGCCTGCACTGGCTCCCCATCAACAAGAGGATCACCTTCAAACGCCTCATCCACGCACACAAAGCCCTACACAACGCCGGACCAGCATACCTCAGCGACCGACTCCGCTTCTACACCCGCAGCCTCCGCTCTGTCAACCTCGCCCTCGCCACAGTCCCACGCATCCGGAAAACCACAGCCGGCGGCAGATCCTTCTCCCATCTCGCCACCAAGACCTGGAACACTCTCCCCACTAACCTACGACGGACCCAGGACCTGCTTGCCTTCAGAAGACTTCTCAAGACCTGGCTCTTCGATCAGTAGCAGCCCCCCCTCCCCTCCAGCGCCTTGAGACCCTCACGGGTATGTAGCGCGCTTTACAAATGTTATGATTGATTAATTGATTGAGCCAGCCAAAGCTGTCGGCCTGTGGCCATATCTGTCCCAGCTGCCAAGTTGGCTGCTGTTTGGTGGTGGCAGTCTGCCCCACTTGAGGAGGGCTTACTGGAAGAACGGTCACGGCAGTGGCCATAGTCTGCAGTAGCCTGCCCCTTCATGCCTTTCTCACTGCAAGGTCGCAGGTTTTCAAAGGGCAGGCGGGAGGTGATATCAAGTGGTATCGCTGTGTTGCAGGCTTTCTGACTCTGGTAGGATCTGGAATTGGTGTTTCTATGGTGACACAGCAGAAGGACAACTGAGGAGTTGTGGGGTGCAGGGGGTCAAGGTAGTTCTTAGTGCACACAACACGGAGTATAGCCCCGTCCCACAGAGGTGGCACAGCTAGGCTAGGGTGTGGCTTGTAGCGCTGGTGCATGCTCCCCTATTACCTATCTCCTCACACCCCCGTTTCAAAAGATCGCTTCAAGATTTCTCTGCCAGTGACTCCATGTGCAACTTGCAGAGGCTAGACTGTTGTACAGATCGCTGAAACATTATTGTTGCTCTGCCATATTTAGTAAGTAGCTACTACACTAAAATGGTCCCTTGCAGTTAAGGACTGTCAAACAATAAAAGCACTTATTAGGGATGAAAAAGAAAGCTGGCGCAAAACTGGTGCCAAGAGCTTCTGGACCTTGCTTTGGCATTGCTGTCATTGAACAAGAGATGTTGATTAACCTATAGTCTCTGGCTGCTGAGATTAATTCTCCAGATCTCTTTGGTCTTCCAAACCTTGATCGATGTAAAATGGCAGCTGTCCAGGAAGTGGGCATCAAAAGATATTTTAAACATAAGGTAGAGAAGACTCCCACAGGATTCAGCCTACCCCCTGTTGCCTTGATAGACTTCGATCTTAGTCATGATTTAACACAAAATGTAGGTTTGCTAATGCCACTACTGCCAAAATTAGTTAAATGCACTTTCAAGAAGTTAGACCTTGTTGCTTACTGGAAACTATTATCGGTCACCACAGAAGATACAGCACTAACTGGTGATGTCGGCAGCGCTATTTCCTCGCTAATCTGACATTTTCACCCTAGGAGGCTAAGCCAAGTGCACCTCAAGTGGTGTTAGCCCCTAGAAGGAAGCTGGGTTTCTGTTGCAGTAACCTCCCCACTTTTTGCCAGACTACTGATGCACATTGACTTAATGTGCCCTGGCTCCCTGCCAATCAGGTTCCCATGTGTTCTTTCCCAAAACTGTACCTTGTACCCCAAATTGGCACCTCTCTGGCCACATGTAGGTGTCTTGTAAATGGGACCAAGGGCCCTGTGACCAGGGAAGGCTTCTAAGGGCTGCAGCACATATTGTGCCACCCTTAGAGGTCCTGTACCTTAGCACACACATACTGCCGTTGCAGGCTGCATTTTTTTGGTGCAGAGAAAAGTGAAGAGTCGACATGGCACACATACCTGTGTGCCATCCCTGCAACCCACTGCCTTTGGTCTAGGTAAGACACTCCTCTAGCTGGGTGCACTATATCACTGGTGAGGTTACAGTTGCATGAGCACTGTATTCTTACATTGTCCATTCTTAGACATTGTAAGTGCAGTAAAGCCATAAAAGAGTATATGGTGTGGGAGTTTGTCATTACAAACTCTACAGCACCATAATGGCTTTTACTGAATTTTGGGAAGTTTAGTATCAAACCTCTTAGTATAATAAACCCACACTGATGCCAGTGTGGGATTTATTATACAATGCACTCGAAGGGCATCTTAGAGATGCCCCCTGAAAAACGACCAGCCTCATGTGGGGTTCCCTGACTAGTAAACACCAGCCTGCCACCACAAGACATGTTTCTGGAGCCCTGGGGTGTGAGCCTTCGCTCCCTGAGCCCAGAAACAAAACCTTTCCTTTGGTGGTGGTATTCACACCTCCCCCAGGAAAGGAAGAGCCATCTGTGACAGGGGAGCTTCAAAGGCCTTGCTACCTTTTTAACATGACCCCCAGCCTCTCCTGCTATTAGGAGCAGGCCCCCTTTCTGTCTTACCTTCTTTTCAGAGGGAAGACCGGCGGGAACAATTAGCACAGCCCAGAAGGTTTACCCACTCTCCCAATCCTACCCCTCAAGTCAGGGAGACGAGGTGAAGCCCACTCTTCAGTGCCTGCCATCTTGTAGATGGCAGGCATTCTCCAATCAGTATTCGGGATTGTGTCCACTCCCCCACATGGGGTGAGCACACAAAGGATGTAGTCGCCCCAAGGTATTGGCTACTGATCTTGAGACCACTAAACTCCCCTTAAATACAATATTTAGGGGGCAGCCCTGAACCAAGAAGGGAGATTCCCACAACCTACGAAGTACGAAAGAAGACGCCCAGCAGAGGAGGCTGCAGAGAAGAACTGACTTGGCCCCAGCAACCTCCAGAACCCCTAGGAGGACTAACTGCCTCCAACAAAGACCAGATCTCCTGTGAACAGCAGCACTGTTCAAAAGAAACTCCCAAGGCAGACTTTGAGCCTGTGAAGGACAAAGAAAACAGACTCCTGGAACCACCACTTCACCTGTCTCCTACGGCCTGAGTTCGAGTGGCCCACCGGTCCCAGCAACATCCCCCAGTGCTCCTGAGTCCGAGTCCACCGTGGCTTCACCCCTCCAGGGCTCCCTGACGTAATCTGCAAACTCTGCGCGGAGACTCCTCCCCCCCCCCCCCCTTCCCCCCTCTCCCCAAACTTGCTGCGAGTGGCCCAGTAAAGTGAAATCCGACCTCAAAAGGCATCCAGCTGCCCTGGAGAAGTGCGCCTACATCCCCGAGCCCTCCAACTTACCTGCTCAGCTGTGGGTTCCTCCCGGAAGTCTTCCTGGACCAAGCCTACAGCCAAAATCCCAAACTGGCAACTCCCATTGAAACAGGGCACCCGACGCCAAAACAGCACCCTGCACCCAGCCGCCGCTGTGGTTAACCTTTTTGTGCTGAACTGGATCCCCTTTTGCCCCTAGTCTAACACCAGGAGCTTTGCTCCCACAACCCTGTGGCCTGCTTGTGAGCAGCCACCAACTGGAGGCTCCCTATCCCCCATTGCATAACATTAGGCCTCATCACTCTGAACCCGGACGCACTAGTGCCGCTGAGGGTGCTTTGAGAGTGCATCCTTGACCCTGGGGGAACCCTGGTTCTGAACCCCAAAAACCCAGCTCCCACAACCAAGTACTTAGCTGTAAACCGATAACTTAATTTCCTCCCATAGGATTGCATTGACTGCTATTCTTTAAAAATTCTTCTAAGTGTGGAGTTGGTTTGTATGAAACCTTGAAAAACTGCAAATACATGAAAACTGAATTACTTACCTTCGCTCTAGGAAATGTCCCAGTGTGATATCTAGGCATATCACACTGAATAGAAAAAGTACCTTAAAAAGTAATCTCAAAAGGAATTTACAAAGTAATCTCAAAAGTAACTGTAAAATCATTTTAACTGTTGACTTACCTGTAAACAAGCCAACTGCATCCAATTGCATTTCAATTGTATTATAACTGCAATATAACTGCAAAGTATAATTTCACTTACCTACACCAGGCAATAACTAATATTTTTATACAAATAAATTGGTCTGAGTTCAGTCTTTGAGAGTGTGACATCATTTCTTGCCTGAGTGTGTACAATACATGTTAAACACTGCCCTATGATAAAGCTTTGCTGCTCGACCACACCACCACAGATAGAGAGTATGGTATTATCTAATTTTACCTCTGCCTATCTTTGGGGTTCCAGTGAACTTTGTGCACCCTATACCTCACTTTGGTATAGTATATACAGAGATCGCTCCCTACTGTGAGAAAGTGCCATCTTTCTTGCATGGTATGCCCCCACTTTTTGCTGAATTGCTGAATGTACTTTGACTGAGTGTGCCCTGGACTCCTGCCAATCAGGTGCCCAGGGCCTATGTTCCTTCCCTAAAAACCTCAAACCCAAATTGGCAAACCCTGGCCACATGTCGGCCTCTGGTAAATGGTACCCTAGGTACCCAGGGCCTTGTGACCAGGGAAGGCCTCTAAGGGCTGTAGCACTCCTTGTGCCACCCTTAGAGGCCCTGTGCCCTTACACACACACACACTGCCTTTGCAGGCTGAGTGTTTGGGTGCAAGACAAAAACAAAATCGACATGACACACATCCCTGTGTGCCATGCCCATCACCTACACTGCCCTGGCATACATCAGCCACCCCTCTAGCTGGGTGCCTTATGCCAATGGTGTGGGCACAGGAGCAGGAGCCCTGTGCCCCTACAGTGCCCAGGTCCATTCCTGAGTACTGTGTGCAGTGCGGCCATTTAAGAGTATATGGTGCTGAGAGCTCGTCAAACACGAGCTTCACAGCACCATAATGGCAACACTAAAGACTGAGAAGTTTGGTATCAAACTTCTCAGCACATTAAACGCACACTGATGCCAGTGTGGGATTTAATGTACCAAGCACCCCGGAGGGCATCTTAGAGGTGCCCCCTTAAACCTAACCTACAATCCACGTCTGCTCTGAGGCTGCCTAGGCTGCCACACAGCAGACATGTTGCTGGACCCCTGGGTAGGAGAGCCCCTGCTCTCCTGGGCCTGCAACAATACACATCCTGGGCGAGGTGCTAGATCTCCTCCCCGAGGATGGGCAGGGGGAAGCTTCAAAGGCATGCCGCCTCTGTGAGCTTCCCCAGGCCACTGCATCCCCCCACTCTGGTGGGAAGCTTTGGCCGGAAACCCCAAATAAGGACAGGGGATGTGCCAGCCTGCCAACCCCACCCCTCAGGTAGGGGAGGCGAGGTGAAGCACATCTCCGGGCTCTCGCCATCTTGAAGATGGGGAGCCCTACCCTATCAGGACTAGGCTACTGCCCCCCTCCCACAGGAGAGAGGCAGGATAGGGGGTGTTCCCACCCCAGGACAGGGACCCATTGGTCCCTGCCCTTCACCTACCTGTAACGCCCCTAAATCTAGTATTTAGGGGCACCCTGAACCTTCCTTCCCCAGATTCCAGATTCAAAACTACAAAGAAGAGCAAGAAGAAAGAAGACCTGCCCTGCAGCTGCTAAAAAAAGGAAGACACCAACTGCTTTGGCCCCAGCCCTACCGGCCTGTCGACCCTCGAACCTGCTCCTGCTCCAACCCGGCATCTCTTGTGGCCAGCAACCTCACAAACCCCGGAGGACCTGGCTACCTTTTGGCTCTAAGCCTCTGGGACTCCCATGAGTAGAGGCTCTACTCAAAACCTACCTCTAATCCCTGGCAGCAGCCCGGAATCGCGAACTCAGCACACTCTGCACCAGCCAAGACTGGCCAGTGCCGGAGTGAACAAAGACCACGAGGACGACCCCACGGCGACTGTGACCCCGAGTCCGGCACCCAAGGACCTCCCTCGACACTCCTGAAGAAGCCTGCAGCCTCAGAACAAGCTGCCCCCCCTACCGCGATCAACTGAAGGTAAGATTTCCCGACACCCCTGCACGCAGTGCCCCGCGGCCCCCTGTGCCCAATCCCGGGGTACCTACCTATCCTCCAACTACCCAACTTATCTCTCGAAGTGGTGGTGGCACCTGAAGAATCCTCGTCCCCGAGCTTGCAGTCTTTTTCTAAACAGGAGATTTTCCATTGAAATCAATTGAGCGCCCGAAGGCTCAAAAGCACCCTGCACCCAGCCGCCCGAGTGGCCCTGGCAGTGAAAACTCTACACCTACCTACTTCCCCACTTGCCCTGAGTAAGTGACCAGGAGTCCAGCTCCCACAGCCGCGTGGCTTGCCAGTCAGCAGCCACCAACCAAGGTCCCCCTATCCCTCATAGGATAACATTGGGTCTAACTCTCTCTGCACCCGGCCGCCCTAGAGTCGCTGAGGGTGAACCAACTGTACCTAGCTGACCCTGGGGGACCCCTGAGTCTATGCCCAGAACCTCAACTCTGCCAGTCGAGTACTTACCCTTAAACCGATAACTCTATTTTCCTCATAGGGTAACATTGACTGGCTTTTTCCTGAAATTTCTTCAAAGTGTGGACTTTTCAAATCTTAAAATATTCACCAAAAATCAGCCGAGTAACGAAAACGAAATTACTCACCTGCTCTTAGGTGAGCTCCCAGTGCTGGATCTTGGTGCCCAGCACTAACTCTGAAAAATACTTACAGCTGTAATTACCCGTAACTCAATTTTCTTACATAGGAAATCATTGACTGTTTTTCTGTGGAATTTCTTCTGTCAATTTCTGCAATCTTTAAATATTCTTCAAAAATCTGTTAATATCTGAGAACGTAATTACTTACCTGTTTTGGATAAAGGTCCCAGTACTGAGTTTAGGCACCCAGTACTGGATTACAAGAGTAACGAGAACCTACTGTACCTGCAACTTGAATTTTCTTCCATAAGGAATCATTGACTGTTTTCTTTGAAATGTTTTCTAAGTCTCAACTTTTAAAATGGCTAAATATGGTTTAAAAATCATTACAGTAATTAAGTCGACTTTCATCACTTGATTCTGAGTACTGACCCAGGACTGAATCTAGGATCCAGTCGTGGAATTCCAAAAGTAATCTAAAAAGTAATCTGTTGCAAATAACTTGAATTTTCCATTGAGCTCAATGCATTGTTGTGTTTAAAATAGAGTTGCCTATTGCAACCACTTGTAACTGTTTACAAAAGTCAATTGCATATTGCAAAAGTATTTATATGAAACATCTCATTCTGAGAAAGTATATTTTAAATCCAAGTGTTGGTTCTAAAATAAAACAAGCCTATATTTTATATATATATATATATAAACCATTGGCCTAGAGTTCAGTTATTGAGTGTGAGACCATTTGCTGACTGAGTGTGTACAACAAATGCTTTACACTGTCCTCTGATACTGCCTTACTGCTCGACCAAGCTACCACTTTAGAGAGTAAGGTTATATCTAACTTTATCCTCTGTCAAACCCTGGGGGACTGTGGACTCTGTACACCCTGTACCTATTCAGGAACAGTATATACAGAGCCACTTTCTCACACCTACACCCCTCAAACGGGCTTGAGGAACATGATACAAGAGCCCCGAGAGTTCCACTATCTCCCATAGTCCAGATAGTTAAAGGCTGTATGCCAGCCGCGATTAAGGATTACTGCATGCCATTATGGGGAAAAAGTGACTAAAGGCATGGTTGTAGGGCTTGAGGCTCAATTCAGGTGCTTCCGCTACTTCTTTGACTGACTCCATATCAAATGTATCGATGTGCTGAGAATTTTGAAACTAGTCCATACAAAATTGTCTCTGAAGATGACCCTGCTACACAAGTACCTCCACTGTCCAAGCATCATGTGGAGGCAATTACTTGGTGGAGATCTGTGGAACAAGCCATTTCTTATATTGGGCAAGTGGCCATGCTGCACAATTAGCAGTAATATTGATTACATTCACCATTTTAGAGAGTGAATTACTAAACTGGGGTATTATTTTAAAGGTTCAAGCTTGAACAACCTACAGACAAAAATAGATGCTTCCTATATCGCGGAGGAAGATGTTACCAACACAACAGACGTCTCCATCAAAAAGTGAATAGGTTACCTTGGGCGCACACACGAACCTCAGGAGACCCGGGAAATAAGTACCTCACCTAGGAACATTGATGACGCCATGCTGTACGGTTTCCACTAGAAAAGGTAGGACTGCTCATTAGGACAACAGGTCGTCAGCATGCGGGGACTGAGACATCTACACCATCATAGACTGTTTGCCCTGTTCCTAACTAGCTCACAGTGCCATACCAGATTCAATAACCTTCCTGGGGTGGCAGTTGATTTTGGCAGCCTCGAACATGACGCTCTGATCTCCAAGAGAATCATGGAAACGGATCTTACCCCTTTCGTGGTCTACTCATCCAGGTCCTTCGTAAACATAAGAGATACGAAGTAAGTTTTCAATACCTTTAATAAAAAATCGTAATATTGCATGGCAGTTTGATATATATAACATTGTATATATGTGTATATATATATATAAATCTACCTATCACTACACCTAATCTGAGAGCGTAGCTGGTGTACCGTCTGCCTTCTCTTGGGTTAGCCTGAGACGCCATATCTGGATGACTTGGTCTGGAGTAGGGTTGGTAATCCCTAACATCAGGATGGAATGTCAGCATTAGCAGAGCTGCATGTCAAACACTTGTACAGGGACAGTGCACTGTTTATATAATAAAACCACTGTTGGAGGTACAGCTCTGATGCGTCTAGATGGTAGAAGCTGTCTCAGAGCTGACAACGCAAGCACTTGGATATCTTGTTCTAATCTTAGCCTTAAATGAAGGGAACAGATTGTTGCAGGAAATGCTTTCTAAAAACAAGCACATGCACAGCATCTTCTCCGAATAATATTGTGTAAACCAAATTTGTAACAATTAACAGGACTAAAACAATGTCAGTCTAAAATATAAGAAAATTGAAACTAAAATGGAGGACTAAAGTGAGCCAGAGAATGCAAATTGCAATCCTTCAAAATTTGACAGATTCATTGAAAGATATTGATAACCAATTTGACAACTTGAATCATTTAATTATGCAAATCCAAAGATCTGTGCAGGGCATGGAGACCAGCTGCTTTTGATCTCATCTTTCGTAAAAATTAGCAGACCTTCCAACAATCATGTCCTATTTTAGTCACATATTTTAAAAGTGGATTTCACAATCTAAAAGTAGATTGTCATTCACTCAGGACTCTGCAGCAGGAGCGGGCAGCTGAAGCGAGTCAACCAAGAAAGCACGATACCCCAATTCAGATTAATAATTTGTAAGCTTTACATCCATAAAACAGAAGAATTAGAAACATATAAGGCACTAACACTGGAAAACAAGTGCAAGCCATGCATTAATAAATCAGAAGAAACAGTGGTGTCAAAGGAAGAATCCATTGTAGCTAATCAAACTAGGAAAGGAGATATAGTACTATGACATCACAGAGCAGTGGAACAAGGAACTTGGGTATCTGCAGGCGCCCCCAAGATCTTACCTCTTTTATCAACGAAAAATAAATGATTGTAAAAACAAAATCAGTAAAAAGCCACTGCAGATAGTAGTTTCAGGACAAATTGTTTGCCCAGTTTTTAGTAAAAAAAGGATCGACCTGTGGTGTGCCCACTAACTCTAATTTGTCTACAAGTATCAATATTATTGCCAGACCAGGCAAGGACATTGCCTCAAATACGATTCAGCCTAGGTTTACCACAAAGAGCTGAGGATCACGAGGCCAGATTGTCTAATCTGACAATAAGATTTCAGAGCAGACAGTGGCTGAGAAGCAGAGATTCCAAAAGACAAACTAAAAGGAAAAACAATTCTCTTCCAGGGGATACTCGTCAATAGTCATAAGCACTGAATAGTCCCACCCACGTGCGGGAACCCCGGAGCATATAATATAGAACAAAAAACTTTTAAGTACGTAGTACCTTCAAACATACATATATAAATATGAAGCCTAAACCATCCAATAGGCAAAAATGCCAACATTGCATTGGGTTTTTCATTTACAATAAAAACCTATCTATTTAGCACAGCGGCGGTTTCTTGCAGTGTGCTGAGGGGCTACGCCCTTCCAATTAAATGTTACTTCAATGACAATTGCTAAAAGCAATGACCATGCTTTTAAGCTATCCTTAAGCCGCAGCATTCACTGCCTTAGCCTGACGAGTCCGTTCTACAAACCAGACAGGCCGTTTTAATTTAGACACATGTACCAGTTAGTGCGCATGTGTCTATTGGCAAGAGTGCAGCAGTAAACATTATAAAAATAGTTTTTATTCGTCAACGAACACAAAAATTGCAGGCCCCTGAAATCCCAGAGGTACCTGCCGAAGCATTGCAACCATGATATCATTGACATTTTATATTAGTAGAATACTTGAAGATGCACTTCATTTGAAAAACAGACCCCTGACGCCCCCTCCCCCCCCCCGACCGGACCCCAAACCCCCCGACCGCACCATAACATAACCAACAAGCGACATCCTGTATGAGCATAAGCTAGACAGTTCCGACCCCGGGCCCAGAGTAAGCCCTCTCGCCCCAGGGGAACTAAAGGGCCCGCTCCTCCAGGACCGGCTCCAGGGGGATGCCCCTGTAGTCTGCCCAACGCTTCCATATCTTAAAATGTTTACGGGGACATCCCCTGGCTGCGAATATGGGGAGCTCCAAGCCCATGCTAATGTCCAGACCCCTCTTCCACACGTTCAGAGAGGAAGCCGCCGGAGCCTTCCATGCCCGGGCGATATCCCTCTTGGTCAGTGTACGGCCCAACAGTAGCAGGTGTCTCTTATATATGTTTCCGCCAATATCGTCCATGACGTGCAGAAGTGTCAACTTAGGGTCTGCGGGAAGATCCCACCCCAGCACCTCGGATAGGCAGGACCATACCCCTCTCCAAAAACGAGATAATGACACACAGAGCCATACCGTGTGATAGAAGGAGCCCTCCTCCCGCCCACATCGGAGACACTCCGGAGATACGATCAGACCAGCCCGCCACAGCCTCCTACGGGTAAAATAAGCCCTGTGCAAGTATTTAAACTGAATGAGGCGTAGTCGAACAGCTATGTCTGCCCCCCGGGGCGAGGCCAGTGCCTCCATCCAGTCCGTCTCGTCGAGGGGGCCAACATCACCCTCCCATTTGCCCTTTAGATGCTGGAGCGAGGGGGAGCGGTGAATGACAAGCGTTCTGTATATCTTGGAGATTTTCCACTCTTGGAGGTCCCCCATGAAGAGCTTTGCTTCCACTGGGTTAAACTCGGCTATGGAGTCCAAGCCCGCTCGGCTGTGGGAGAGTGCATGGCGGAATTGGAGGTATCTATAGAACTGTGTCCGGGGCATGCTGAATTCTTGTTGTAGATCCTGAAAGGACTTCAAGGCGCATTCCCGTACCACATCGCCTATGGTGGAGATGCCTATCTGATCCCACCCCTCAAACCCGGACAGGGCCGCCATCTGTGGTAGTCGCCCATTGTGCCACAGAAGGGTTTCCCGCGTGAGTACGTTCCACCACCCAATTCGTGTCAGCGCCTGGCGCCAAATCTGAAAAACTACCTGCGTCGCCGGTGGCAAGCGTGCCCGATGCGGGGCGGAGTATAGCAGGGTGTGTAGTGTGTGTGGGACCATGAGTCGCCGCTCTACTGCGTAGGCCGGATCCCCCCTATCCCCATACCACCACTCATTCAGAACTAGCAGGTGGGAGGCCTGATGGTAGGAAAGCATATCTGATGTGGCCAGCCCTCCTTCATAGGTTGAGAGGAAACGCGTCCGCAGGGCCACCCAAACCACCCCACCCTCCCACAGAAACTGACCCAGGGTCGAGTTCACCCGACGGAACCAGCCCGGTGGAATCGTATACGGATGATTCTGTAGCTGGTACAGAAGACTGGGAAGGGCCACCATCTTAATCGCAGACCGGCCGAATATGGTGAGCGGCATGCAGGCCCACAATTTGATGTCTTGGCAAACACGATCCCACACGGGCACCACATTACGCTCCCAAGAAACCGCCGGGGTAGTTGATAAGAACACCCCTAAATACTGGAGTCCCCCCGCCGCCATCCGCACCGGAGAGGCCCACCCCTGCAAATGAGTCAGACCCCCCTAATACCCACAGGGTAGACTTCCGGGGGTTCATGAAGAGACCAGGCGTCTCACCAAAGATCTGCATAATGCGGAGTAGCCGGGGCCCCGTGCGGTGAAGGTCTGTCAGAAAAAATAGGATGTCGTCCACATAGAGAGCTATGCGATTGAACAGTCCATTCTCCCACTCAAAGCCGGAGATTTGCGTGTCTATCCGCACCCAGGCTGCCAAGGGTGCCATTGCCAGGGCAAACAGATATGGGGACAGGGGGCACCCCTGGCGTGTTCCACGTTGTACGGGGAAAGTCATTGAGATCCCCCCCGCTACCCTGACCGAGGCCGTAAGCTCCGTGTAGAGAAGCCGCACGTAGGATATGAACCGCGGACCAAAGTTCAAGCGTTGCAGCAGCAAGAACAGATATCGCCAGCTGAGGGAGTCGAACGCCGGATCCATGTCTGCCAACAACAGGGCTGCTGGAACCCCCAACCGCTGCACCTCCGCGATCGCCATATGGGCCCGCCGAATGTTATGCCGCGTAGCGCGGGATGGCATAAAACCCGCCTGATCCGGGTGGACCAACGAGGTGATGTATGACAAGAGGCGGTTGGACAGGGCTTTAGCCAGGATTTTTGCCTCCACGTTGAGGAGGGAAATCGGACGATACGAGGCGTGTTCCTCCGGGGGTCTGCCTGGCTTGTGGAACACCACAATTTCGGCATGCCTCCAGTCCCGAGGTAACCATCCACAATCTCGAGCCTCCTCCACCACCGCCGTGTAATGTGGACCTAATTGGAGGAAATACTTTTTGAAAAACTCACTCGGGAACCCAGTTGGGCCCGGTTGAGGTCACCCAGCGCCTCCCCAAATTCCTCCACCGTAAACGGGAGATCCAATTTAGTCCTTGCCGCCTCTGATAAAGCTGTGATAGGGTGATCACGCAGGAACCGCTCTACTTCCGTTTCCGTGAGGCATTCACGGGGACTATATAGCCCTGCATAGTATGTAGTGAAGCTATTGGCCAGCGCGCCTGGATCCGCAAGAGGTGTGCCCTCCGGGTCTACGATCCCTGGGAGATCCTGGGTATAATACACCCCCCTGACACAGCCTGTGTAGCTTGCACCTGATTTATCCCCCCATTGGTATACTTGACTCCTGGTGGCTAGCCAAGCCTGGCGTGCCTCGTCGAGCAAGAGAGATCCGTACGTCTGCTGTGCGTAGAGTAGCTGCCGGCGAGACACCTCACCCCCATCCTCCTGGCCCTTACGCTCCAATTCCGCGACCTCGGCCTCCGCTTGAACCAGCCCCTCTCGGCGCTTACGGCGGGCCGCTGCGCAGTATGAAATATCCGCCCCGCGTAATGTCTGCTTCAGCGCCTCCCACAGCATGTACGCCCCGGACACAGATCCCACATTCAGTGTCAAGTATTGACCTAATGCCGTAGTCATATGTACCCTATAGTCATTTTGTTGCAGGTGCCACACCGAGAGCCGCCAACGAAACGGCCGCCCCGCGCCCCCCCATCCGTAGGACCGCAGACACTGGGGAATGGTCCGAAATCACTCGCGGAAGAATCTCTGCTGCCTCCAAACGGGACTCCGCGGCCCCTGAGAGGAAAATGTAGTCTAGGCGGGAGAAGGAGCCATGTACTGCCGACAGGTACGTGTATTCGTGGGCAGTGCTTTGGCAGCGCCGCCAGGCATCCACCCATGCCAGGCCACCGACCAGCGCATTGTGTTTCGTTGGCCCACCCTCCCGTCGCCCCCGGCCCCCTGACTGTCGGTCTCTAGAGAGATCCATCACATCGTTCCAGTCCCCCCCCCCCTATAATCCCCAGAACCTCTGGGATGTCCGCCCAGTGCGCCATGAGTTGTTAAGCAAACACTACCAAAAACTACCTGTTCCGCCCCTATCTGCCCCAGAGCAAAGATATATCTCCCATGTGTGTCTGCCCAAGTCCGATGATGCGTAAATGGGACCCATTTGTGTACCAATATGCCTACACCCCTGGAACCCTGAACAAACCCCGAATGAAACACTTGTGTGTATCCATAGCGCTGGAGGCATAGCACTTTCGTCCCCAACAAGTGCATCTCCTGTAGGAGCAGTACATCCGCAGCTGCCCTCTTCGCGTACTGCAGGATAGCACCCCTCTTGATTTTATCCAGGGAGCCCCGGACATTCCAGCTCAACACTTTTATTGTGGCTAATCGCCCACTAGACCCCCGAGAATCTGCCACCATGGGAGGTATAACAATGGTATAATAGCAACGAAGAGACTCCGGCGTCTGTCTCTGCCCATGCCCAGCTCTGTACAAAGGTGCGGTCAACACCTAACCTAAGACCCCGACTACCCAACACAACCCCAACCCTGCCTCCCCCACCCCATATCTCACAAACACTGAAGTACCTGTCGCGGTGAGAGACATCCTAAGGCCCCAACCGTGAACCTCAGGAGTTCCCAACCAATGGATCCCCAACTTGCCTCCCACAACTAAACCACAGAATCCCCACCCGCAACCTGCTACGATGGTATCTGCCCTTCACGCCATTCTCCGGGGCCAAGGCAACCCCGTGTACAAAGGAAGATGAAGCAGCCGACGGCTAGCCCATGAGGCAAAGACCAATAGAACCTGAGCCCAGGGAGCTCCCGGGCCCTCAGGACCCAGATGGCGGATGACCAGTCTCCGGGCCAGCCCCACGCCGGGCCCCCACGGACTTCTTGCGACGGCGGGATCTGGAACACCATTGTCTCTTTGAATTGTTTCCCGCCGCCTCATTCTGAGATGAGTCTGATTCCCTACCAGGGGGTGTATGGGGACGCAGCTTTACTGTCTCATCAATACATACATAAATACTTCCTCCGGCGAATCAAAGAACAATGTACGGGACTCATAGACAACCCTCAGGCGAGCTGGATAGAGAAGAGTGTAGGAGAGATGAAGCTCTCGCAGCCGAGCCTTGGCCGCTAGGAAAGACTGGCGCTGCTGTTGGACCATGCACGTGTAATCTGGGAAGACGAGGATGCGGGAGTTTTCAAAGTGAAGAGGCTCCTTCTCTCTGGCTTGGCGGAGGATGACATCCCTGTCATAGTTCAGGATTTTAGCGATGACTGGCCGCGGACGGGCCCCCACCGGCGGCTTCTGGATAAGTGCTTGGTGCGCCCGCTCCACCACGAAGCAGCGGGACAGCGATTCAGGCGGGAGCCAGCCCTCCAGCCATTGGGAAAGAAAGCGCTCCATGTTGCTCCCCTCGCAGCCTTCCGAAAAACCCCAAAAGCGCAAGCTGTTTCCGCCGGCCCGCCCTTCTGCATCCTCGACCCTGCCCGCTAGGCCCTGCTGGGTCGACTCCAAGGCCGCAACCTGCTTCCTCAGCGTCGCCACCTCGTCCTCCACTCCCGACACCCTGGTTTCAGTCTCTGATGCGGGCAACCGCATTGCGCAGATCCTGGCGCAGCAGCATCACATCCGAACCAACTGCCCCAATCTTGGCATCCAACATGTCTCGAGACTACGTTATAGCTGCTAGGAGGGCAGCATTATCCGGCGTCGCCGCCGAGGAGCCACCCGCGGTCGTCCCCACCAGGCCCGGGCCCGTGAATTTATCAATCGGCCCCTGTTTCGCCGCGCCTCTGCCATGTTTGTCCTTGGTCATTGTTGCAGACCCCACTCCAAGGCAACAGCCGCGCAAAACCAGGCGGGCCCGAAGATAGGTCCCCTCCGCCACCTACGATGCCGCCTCCAGGATGTTGCCCCTGAGAAGAGTCCTATGCGCCCATTGTCAGGTGAGAACCGTGGGGATCAGGGTCCTGGCCTCCCCGCCCCAGGCACCCAGCCGCCGCCGCCTGATCCGCGTGCCACTGGCCTGTTCCGGACTAGGCCCAATCACCGCCAGAAGGATCCAGGCGCTACCTCTCAGATGATGCCCCGGGGAGGGCGCGACGTCCGCACCAACCCAGCCGGTCCAGGATGCTGCAGCGCGCCCTGACCGGGCCGGATGTCTGTCCGTCCATCCGAGCCGCCCCCAACAGGTCTCCTCACCCCCTGCGACCCAAATCGGCCGCCGAACCCCTGAATCTCTGGTGCAACGGGGGGGGGGGGAGGGGGAGAGCGCGGCGCACAGGGAGCCGGGGAGCAACGCTGATATGGGGCCCACTGCCCGGCCCGGACACTCACCGCCACGCGTGCTCCTCCAGGCCAGGGCGCCCCAGGAAGCCTCCACAGGTCCCCTCCAGGCTGGGCTGATTCGTCTGCCCCAGGGCGCTGCTCCGCCGCCAGCCACCTACGCCGCCGTCCGGCCACTGCTAGGTTAAATGTGGGTCCCCACCGCAGCTCCACTCATACAGGCCAGGCCCCGCCTCTCCTCGCACGGGAGGCCGTGGCTCACAGCGCCGCACTAGGCTGGAAAAAGCTGCTCGGTCGTCTGGCGGCTCGCGGGGGACTCCAGACCTCCAAAGTCGCTCGGGCTGCCGCCGCTGCCAGTCGCACCTCACAGCCATCAAGCAGGGCACCTCAGGTCCGGGTAAAAGGATAGATGTGCAGGATACATGTAACGGGCGGGCGGGAGCCGGCTCAAAGCTCGTCCACCATCTTGGCTCACCGCAGCAGTAAACATTAAGCAGTGCGGGCTGACATGATGCCAGCCCGATTCTACAATAATTAGGGTCCTCTGGACTCCCCCACAAATGACACTTAAAAGCGTCACATTCTGAAGATGCACTGGGCGTGTACAGCATCAGCCCTGTACTCCCGGGGCTGCTTGTCTATCATCCGCTGCCTTTCAGCACTCCTCCCTATCCCATGTCATCACAGCGTGCCGACATGGAAAGGGAGGGGTTGCAGCATTACTAACCGGTGTGCCTGTCATGTGCTGTAAACAGTTACACAGTGCATGCTTCTCATGTATTCTGTTTAGAGTATACCAGCAGATAGTGCCTTTAGAGGTGATTTTGCGGGCTGCATCTGAGCCTCCTTCAAAGCGCTGCCATGGACTGTTGGTGTGCAGCGCCTTCTGCTACTGCGACACCGTGCCCGGATTTAAAGATGATTGAGGGTGAGTGGTGTTATCTCTACTACTTTCTGTAGTAACGAGCTCACTTTGTCTCATCCTCTTTCTTTTATGCACGGTACTTGGCCTGTTGCTCTCACCTTTTCCCGCTGTTTTCTCTCCCGGCCTGGGGCTTTTAAACATGAATATGGGCAGTATTCGAAGTAAAGCGCCATGAGGAGCAAATTATCGAATAAGATCAAAAAGGACGAGTCAAATCAATCCGAATTGTAGTGGCAGGTGAGGCAAAAACAACTTTCACGATGAAAGACAAAGATTAGCGCGAAATATTGAACACCCTCCCCTCCTCCTGCAACTTTTTTGCATCACCACTTTCAAATGTCACCAGCCGCCACTGATTTAGCATTTCTGTAACATAGAACATTCTCTCCTTTGCTGTTTAACATAGCCCTTGTTTTCAAAGAAAAAGGCAAATGGCAGGCATTTCGCCCATAGGCTGCATAGAGAAACCACAACAGAATAAAACTGGTGCCATGCCTTTAAGACCTTCATGCTCCCATAATGCCCCACAGGTCAGTTCTTTTTTCCGGCTCCTTTTGTGAGGAAGCTGGAGCATTGTCCGTTTCTTGCTTTGTCAAAATTTGTTTTATAGAACTTTCTTCTTGATTTCATTCTAAATGTTTTACTGCTGACTATCTTTTTAGCTTGTTTTCTAACTATTTGGTGAAAGAAATGTTGTCAAATGCCAGCATTATTGAATAAATGTCATTCCCGTGGAAAGAAGATGGCTAACTCTGTTCTACAATTGGTCTGTAATGTGTTTGTACCATCTTTGCACAATCCATATGAGTGTTACTACTCTCAGCACTTTTCCAAGAGGACTCTACGTGACGGGGAGGATCAAGCTGCATGCCTTGCAGGAGAGCGGAAAGGTGAGATCCCCAAGGGGTCTTTAAAGCAATAAACCTTTAAAAGAGCCCTCCTCTCTTAAAAAAAATCTGAACACGGGGTCAGAAGAGAGGAAAGGAATCATTGCTCTGCTTCGCCATCGACGGAAAAGAGATCTCTGCTGAGACAAATACCGGTTTGCTCCCGCTCGACGTCCATATCTATGTCGGAAGGACATCTGCAGCTTGCGGCAATGTCTCGGGACAAATCGTTGTCAAAACGATCAGCGCCACCAATGACGATGAATACCAAGTAGATGTCGAGACTTACCTCTCCAACTCTCACCACCAGTGAAGAAACAGCGGGTGGCGGTTTCACCCTTGAGAAACCCAACATCGTCAATCGCCATTACGATGAAATAATAGACGGTCGGCATCGAAAGGGACATCCTCCTCCTCAGGCATCAGGATTTTACAGATCACGCCAAAGGGCTTTTCGGTTCCAGAAAAGCAAACGCCACTGGTTAACCCTTCGGCACGGTGGCTGCAGAGCGTTAGAGTGGAGAGCTCTGCAAAGAAGTCCAGGGTTGAATTTCTCACAAACTTACTCTCCTTCCAGAGTCTCTTCTGGTACTCCTCCACCAATGACTTTTAATAGATCTCCTCTGTAAGGAGAACATGGTCTCCTTCCACAAGATCACAATCCAGAACACCTCTCCGATGGTCTCTTTCTCACCACTCCCATTCTTCCAGGACTCGAAGTCACAGAAGTAGATCACCCTCATGGTCCACATCATCGAGATCTTCTGTTTGGGACAATTTGTCGACTCTGTCGTTAACCCCTCCATTCAGTGCGTCACCAGTGGAACATCAGCATCTGTATTATTTGAGACATTGCATCACAGGTCTTCTGCAAGGCCTCTGCTCCCTCTGATCCCTGGCTTGCTTGAATCAGCTCTACAAACCTTCCTGACCCCAGCTGCAGTAGGGTCTGCACCACCGCACATCAGTAAAAAATAAAAAGCGCCAGATCAGGACCTACTGTTTCGAAGAGCAGATCCGCCACTGGACTCTGTAATAGTGGCAGCTGCAAGAAAGGCACATCCAGGAGATTCATCCTCTTCCGTTCCATCAGTGTGTGTCCAGGTAGTTGTAATTTCAGTGACTCATATGAGTTATTCTTACCCAGAATTCCTTGCACCCTGAAACTATTGGACCTCTCCCTCCCCTTTAGTTTCTTCCCATTTACATACCATAAAACATAAACATTTGCTGCCTAACTCCTACGTACTTGTGAATGCCATGTTAATTATCTAAAATTGTGTTCAGAGACCTGTAGCTGCATTCCTCAAAGTTGGTTGTGTGAGCCAATGCCAATTTGATACTGCTCCAGTTGGTCTTCCTCTAGACCCTCAATTTGTTTTACATTTATTGATGGCGTCTTCCTCAGACATGTCCTCTATAATTGTGCAATATACATTCTGTCTTTCAGAATACACTTAACCTCTGCTTGTTGGAGAAAGTTCATTATTGGAATGCTGAAATGTCAATGGTGAAGGAAAGGTGGTGAGGTCTTTTAGAGATCAGTGTGCCAGTGATTAGGCTCAAGTTATTTGTAGTTGTTTTGGCAGTCAAAGCACCCTGCTGACCATGGATTAACCCTGCCATATGAATTTTAACATCTTTTAGTACTTTTTGTATCCATATCGGGATGGCTCTGACACTTCTAACCTTCACTTTAAGAGCTCTTGACCTGCCCAGCCATGAAATATACAGGTTTGGCAAACTATGTAGATCTGTTCTAATGTGATATCTAATTTCAGAGATGGTTGATCATAAAGCTTTCCCACCAGGGCTTTAACACATTTCCAGATATTAAATTGTTTGGACATTTGAAACCGACTGCATTGTTGAAGTTATGTCAGGAGTTTTGTTTGTGTTCATATCCAGGAATCTACTGAGAACAAGCTAAACTCTTGGAAGGAGTGGCGGTAATATTGATGGTGTCATGCAGGAAGGGAAAGGCCTGTCTGTAGAGGTTTTTATTTTTTAAATAAAGTGAATGAATTGGGTACCTTAAATCTGCAAATAGTCCAGTCTGGATCTGTGTGCTTGCACGCATGGGCCCGCCTCTTTGTGATTTGCGCTTTGATCTGGTTAAATTGTTTAAGTTTGTGTTGCTGTATCTCAGAGCTCAACTCAGTGTACTGCTCTCTGTGCAGTATAATATCCCTCCTGATGCAGAGAATTTTGAATTCTGTTCTCTAAGTCGTGGGAAGCCAGTTGAAGGTCTTTGAAACCAAAGGTGGTGTGCTCAGATGTTCTGAGAGGAAAAGCAGATTCTAGCTTTCTTTCCTGTGTTTTTGAAATTCTCTTCCTAGGAGCGCCTTTGTAGGTAATGTTGCAGTAGTCTAAACTCTGCATCATAAAGTCCATAGCAAGTTTGATGCAATGAAGTACTGGTGAAGTGGAAAGATCCTTCTCAGCCTTCTTAGGTACACAATTGTTTTTATTACCACAGTTGAGTTGTGATGCTGTAGGATGGAGTTTTGTTAAATCATGTCTCATAATTTTTGACCACTTTAAATGGACTGGCGTTTGATCCTAATTCTTTGGTTCAGACAAACAATAGATAGGCTGTTAAGAGGATTCTTCCACAGTGACAAATTTAGTCTTTTTAACCATTTAGACAGAGAAAGCTCTCTTCCACCCAAAGTTGTGTTTTAAACTGGTGTTGAAGTTTTTGTGATAATCCTTGTGTTTGTGGCATGTGTACCTGTAGATGCACATGCTGCTGCCACCTAGGGTTTGTTTCGGATGTGTGCAACTTGCTTTTGTTCGAAGAAGTCTTATTCGAGTCACGAAGTGTTGACTCCACTTATTGTTAACAATGCGCATGGCCATCAGCTTCATAGTCAGCCGTCTGGCTCAGACATTTCTTTTGGAGATCTGGTTCGACACCAAGCGTTCTTGCTGGGCCTTCCGTAACATCCCTCGTCCGTCTAAATAATTCTCCCCTGTTTGTCAGTCTCCACCATCTGATGTCGCATTGACTCAGTCTCGTGGTCCATTAAATCTCCGCTTCAGGGCTCTGCCCCTCACAGCTACCATCACTTTGGCAGCCAAGAATGTCCATGTAATGGAACAGACTCCTTTTCGATTTTGCCCAACTTGCCACGCCAAGGTCACAAAGACTGATTTGCATGAAGTCTGCAACTTGTGCCTGCCTCCGAATAACGGAGAAGAATCCTGTGCAGCATGCCTTGTGTTCCGCAACAGAAAGTAACTCTTGAACCGAAGAGCACAACGCATTGCCTCTGCTTCACTGATGAAGCGTCGAGGAGATGGAGACTCCCCAGACATTTTCGGTGAAGGGGAGGGTTTCAACCCTGCAACAGCCAAATTAATAGAGGGCGAAAATCATCAAGGCATTATCATAGGATGCCGATTCAGAGGCCGATGTCCCCGCCAGGGCAACACCCATTACAGAGGACATCAGTGAATAGCACTATCTTCCATCCCCCAGTAGTACCAGTCTCGAGCTCATGTGCCTCATCGGATGGCTCCAGGCAGCCAATGCTTCAGGGCATGGTCGGCATCAACCTACTGAGCCAGACCAGATGCACTTGATACTGACTCACGCCTCTGCGTCAACCGTGGCTTCAGCACTGAATCCAAAGACACCCTCGAACCACACAGAGTCAATCTTCTGAGCCTCGAGCCACCTCAGGGCATTCTGGGTGCTGACCTGCCTCTGGTCCATTCATACAATCGTCTGATGAAAGTGGCCAGCTCATTCTGCAATGGCTTCAGGAACACCTTGACGCCTGGAATGAGAGGATTCACAGTAATCTGGGCAGTCGGATCACGGTGAAGCCTGTCCAGCCACCCAAGTACTCCTTCCTTCACAAGAGGAGACTTACTTTCGAGAAGGCCCTCAACCCTTCTTCAGAGCCAGTGCCTCAGTGCCATGACCGAGCCAGCGTTGCCAATACATCGTGGCAAAGAGGTGTACTTGCTTATTCCCAAGAAAGAAGGCTCCCTCAGGCCTATACTTGATCTCCAGCCCTTCAACTGGTACATCCTGTCTAAAGATTTCCACATGTTCCCTCTTCAGGGTGTTGCGGCAAGGTGACTTTGTGACCGCCCTCTACTTGAAGTAGTCCTACTTCCATATTCCCATCCACCCTGCCCATGAAGATTTCTGCAGTTTGTGGTAATTGGACAATGTTAGCAATTCAAGGTGCTGCGTTTCGGGGTCACAACCGCCTCAGAGTCTTCACCAAATGTCTAGCCATAGGAGCCACACACATCAGGCAGGGTGGCATCCACGTATTCTCTTACGTCAACAACTGGCTGATTGAGTCCCGCAGCAGCATTGTCTGCTGGACACGCAAACCACCAAAGACCACCTTCACAAGCTGGGCTTCATGTTAAATATAGCCTAATCTCACAATGATCCCCTCCAGGTGCAAGCGTTCCTCTGGGCTACTCTAGACTCAAGAGTGTGGAAGGCTTACCTAAGCCTGACTGGGATCAATGCTCTACAAAATCTTACTCATTTTTTTCAGCCGGATCGTCTGGTAACGGTAAGAACAGTAATGAATTTGCTAAGTATGACTGCATCCTGCATTGCAATAGTACCACATGCACGGTTATACATGCATCCCTTACAACAGTGCTTAGCAGCACAGTTGTCTCAAGCGGAGAGTCTATGGGAGGATCTAGCGTTGATTTGGGGCCATACACAACGCTCTCACTTGACAGTGGTGGAATGCCAACAGTTTGTTATAGGGACGTCCCTTTCTAGGCCTAGTTCCACAAGATACCATCACCATGGAGGCCGTGCTCACGGGATAGGGAGCGTATCTCCAAGATCAAACATTGCCAGTGTAGGATTTATTTTACCATGTACACAGAGAGCACCTCAGAGGTGCCCCCTGAATCTCTGCCAACCCTAGTGTGTTCTATGACTCTCTGTAGGCAACCAGCCACCACCAGACATGTTTCTGGGCCACTGGGCAGCAAGCCCCTGCTCTCTGGGACCAGAAACAATGCACAGACTGGGCAGAGGTGTCGTTCCTCTCCCCCCCCCCCCCCCCCAGTATGGGCCAGTGCTCGAAGAGGGAAGCTTCAAAGGCCTGCCGCCTTTGTAATGCGTTTCGGAGCCTCTGCTGTTAGCAGATGGCAGCCCCTGGTTTACACCTCCACTTTGGGCGGGAAAACCAGTGGGAGAATTGATAGGTGTGCCCACCTCTGCCAACCCCACCCCTAAGGTGGGGAAGGGAGGCGAAGCACAACTTTCAGTCTAATAAGGGCTAGGTCTAAGCCACTTTACCCCAGGTAAGGTGCCCATTGGCCCTACCTGCTACTCCCCTAAAGTGCCTCCCAAATAAAATATTTTGGTTGCTCCTCCAAACCTGGCACTCGGATCTGCAACAACCTAATAAGAAAGAAGACACCCTGCAGCAGAAGCCAGAAGACAACTTGTGACAAAGTGCATTCTTTCTCCATGGTTGCCCCCACTTTTTGCTGAATTGCTGATGTGATTTGACTGAATGTGCCCTGAGCTCCTGCTAATCAGGTACCCAGGGTCTATGTTCTTTCCCTAAAACTGCATTGAAGCCTAAACCGAATTGGCATCTCTGGCCACAGGTCTGCCCCTGGTAAATGGTACCACAGGTACCCAGGGCACTGTGACCAGAGAAGGTCTTTAAGGGCTGCAGCACTTATTGTGCCACCCTTAGAAGTCCTGTACCCTTACACTCACACACTGCCTTTCCAGGCTATGTGTCTTCGTGCAGAACAAAGTGAAGTCGACATGGCACACATCTCTGTATGCCATGCCTACAACCCACTGCCCTGGCATAGATCTGTCACCCCTCTAGCTGGGTGCACTATACCAGTGGTGAGGGTACAGGTGCATGAGCCATATACCCCTACAGTGTCTAAGGCCCTTCTTAGACATTTTAAGTGCAGTGCTGCCATTAAGAGTATATGGTGCTCGGAGTTTGTCATTACGAACTCCACAGCACCACAATGGCTACACTGAAAACTGAGAAGTTTGGTATCAATCCCACACTGAGGCCAGTGTGGGATTTAATGATAAATGCACACAGACGTCATCTTAGAGATGCCCCCAGAAAACTAACCCACCACTAGTGTCCATGCTGAGTGACTTATTTCAGCTGCCAGCATGAGACATTTTTCTGGACCCCTGGGTCCAGAGCCTGCTGCTCTCTGGGGCCTGAAGCAGTGCATGAAGGGGAAGCTTCAAAGGCTTGCCGCCTTTGTGAGCTTCCCCAGGCCACTTGCCGCTTTCAGCAACTGGTCCCCACTGGTTCTGACCCCCACTTTGGGCGGGAAAAACAAGTGAGGAAGAAAGGTGTGCCCACCTCTGCCAACCCCACTCTTCAGGTCGGGGAGGCGAGGTGAAGCACAACTCTCATGCCCTGCCATCTTGCAGATGGGTGGGCTCAGCAAACCCGTGACAGGCTCATGTCCCACCTCCCACTGGAGGGTGGCATAATAGGGGATATACTTACCCCAGGGAAGGGACCCATTGGTCCTTGCCTTTTACTTTCCTGTAAGACCCCTAAATCTAGTATTTAGGGGCACCCCTGAACCTTGCTTCCTCAGAGAAGAAGAAACTACAGGAAGAAGGACCGAACAGCCGTGCAGCAGCTAAGAAGAGGAAGACACCCACTGACTTGGCCCCAGCCCTATCGGCCTGTCTCCAACTAGAACCTGCTCCTGCGAAATCCCGGTGTGTCCTGCAGCCAGCAACCTCAAAAACCCCGGAGGGCCTGCCTACCTTCAACCCCCAAGACTTTGTCTCCTGTGAACACCGGATTTGTTAATCTGCAACCTCTGGCTCCGGCCGGACACCACCACCGCAAAATTTACCCCATAGAATAACATTGGATTGTGTGAAAAAAGTTTCTAAGTGTCAATTTTTCAAAGTGCAAAGTATTTTTAATTAAAAACGTGCTTACCTGATTACGAAGACCTGGGTCTTAAAATAAAGTAAAGTCAAAGTATCATTTTATAAAATTGGTCTGGATCTTCTTGAGTCGTGTGTCCATTATTGATCGCGGTTGGGCAATAAATGTTTTACACTCCTCTGTGTTAGGCCTAAGTCTGCTTGCCCTCACTCCCACTAATAGAGCTCTGCACACTTTTGGGGAACCCCTGGACTTCGTGCATGATATTACCACCTAGTGGCAGTTTCATGTTTGAGGCATGTGAGCTGTAGATCACATGCTTTGCTAACTCCTGCCATTAGTGTTGGTTCTAGAAATTTGCAAGTTGTTTTTCTTCGAAGCAGTCTTTCCAGTCACGTGGTAAGGTGACGCCTCCTTTTAACTGGTTTGGATGTGTATTGCTGTGCTCCGGTTCGAAAACGTTCTTCTGATTCCCCTTGGTGCGCAATCCACTCTACCCGCGTCTGTATTGTTTCGTACTTGAATCCCGCTTCTCCGCATATTGTCGATCGAAGAAAATTTCCATTTCGCTCCGAAAACTTGTGGAAGGGTGTCTGGCCTAACCACGTCGGTCCACCTCGCAGTTGATGGAACAGACTCCATTTAAATTCTTTCAATGGTGCCATGCAAAATATCCGTGCACCGACTCGCATTAAGTGTCCGACTTGTGCTTCTCTTCAGAGCACAATGAACAAGTCTGCAATGCGTGCAGATCGTTTCGATCCAAGAAAACTCTCCACGATAGTCGGGCTCGATGTCGGAGCCAGAACATCGAATACACGCCGGGCATCTTCAGTGAAGGATCTGAGCAAGAAGAATTTGATGCATAAGGGGCTGAAGAGAAACAGGAAGAGCAGCACTTATCCACACCACAACCGGACTTGGAGATGGAAGAGGACATACTGCAGGATCAATGTCCTGTAAGTACCGAATACCTCTTGCCCCAAAATCCCACTCAAACTAAGCCTCCCAGCCAAGGTCGGCAAGAGACGATGATTGACGCCCCGCTTCCCGTCTCGGCACCCAAACACAGTCATGCCTTCCGGCTCGGCATTGAGTCGGCCAAAGTCTGTCAGAGCCTAAAAATTAGAGCTGAAAGCCGAAGAATGCTTTGGAGCTGAAACCCTTTATGCTGAAATTGAAAACGGCTTCGTAGCGGTAACCTTCCGCACCGAAAAGTCATTCCGTCCTCGCTCCGAAGTAGTCTGTGCCGAAACCAAAAGATGCTCCTTCCAAGCGTCAGGATCTGATTTTCAACTTACCAAATCGGATCTTAAACAACAGGAACATTACATTTATCCTGATACAGGACATCTTATTACCAAACTACCTTACAAATGCAAACCTGAGTCAAAATAAGATTCCTTTAAAAAAGAAGAATGTCAGTACTAACCCTTCTCTTCCTCCTTTTCCACCACGTTCCCGATACCTTCACCACCTTCTCCAACATTAGAGCCATTACATATCATACCACAAAACTCTCCACCCTCACAGCCTGATGATGATGTAGATGATGGAGATATATTTAATTACCTGTAGATCCTTGGAAATCAATCAATCAATCAATGACACTTATAAAGCGCGCTACATACCCGTAGGGTCTCAAGGCGCTGGGGGGGGGGGGGGGGGGGGGGTGCCGCTACTGCTCGAATAGCCAGGTCTTCAGCTTCTTCCTGAAGGAGAGGTGGTCTTGGGTCAGGCGCAGGTCGGTCGGGAGGGAGTTCCAGTTCTTGGCGGCCAGGTAGGAGAAGGACCTTCCTCCTGTAGTCGCTCTTCGGATGCGGGGGATGGCGGCGAGGGCGTGGTTGGCTGATCGGAGGTGGCGCGTGGGAGCGTAGAAGTTGACTCGGCTGTTGAGGTAGCTCGGGCCTTGGTCGTGTAGGGCTTTGTGTGCGTGGGTGAGGAGGCGGAAGGTGATTCTCTTGTTGACGGGGAGCCAGTGAAGGTCTCTCAGATGTCCGGAGATGTGGCTGGATCGTGGGATGTCGAGGATGAGTCTGGCTGAGGCGTTCTGGATCCGCTGGAGTCTCTTCTGGAGCTTGGCGGTGGTACCGGCGTAGAGGGCGTTACCGTAGTCCAGTCGGCTGGTGACGAGGGCCTGGGTGACGGTCCTCCTGGTCTCGGTGGGGATCCACCAGAAGATTTTCCGAAGTATGCGTAGGATGTTGAAGCACGCCGAGGAGACGTTGTTGACCTGCCTGGTCATGGAGAGGGAGGAGTCCAGGATGAAGCCCAGGTTGCGTGCATGGTCTGTCGGTTTGGGTGCGGTGCCCAGGGCGGGAGGCCACCAGGAGTCGTCCCAGGCGGAGGGTGAAGAGCCCAGGATGAGAACCTCCGTCTTGTCCGAGTTCAGTTTCAGGCGGCTGGTCGTCATCCACTCGGCTACCTCTTTCATCCCTTCGTGCAGGTTGGCTCTGGCGGCGGCGGGGTCGTTGGTCAGGGAGAGGATCAGCTGGGTGTCGTCGGCGTAGGAGATTATGCTGAGGTTGTGTTTGCGTACGATGGCCGCGAGGGGGCTCATGTAGACGTTGAAGAGGGTGGGGCTCAGAGATGATCCTTGTGGGACGCCGCAGATGACTTCGGAGGCCTCTGACTTGTACGGTGGAAGGCGGACTCTCTGTGTTCTTCCGTCGAGGAAGGAGATGATCCATTCCAGCGCCTTGTCCTTGATTCCGATGTTGCTGAGGCGCCGTGCTAGGGTGCGGTGGCAGACCGTGTCGAATGCCGCGGAGAGGTCTAGGAGGATGAGGGCCGCTGTTTCTCCATTGTCCATCAGGGCTCGGATGTCATCGGTGGCGGCGATGAGGGCGGTCTCGGTGCTGTGATTGGCTCGGAAGCCGGACTGTGAGGGGTCGAGGGATCCGTTCGTCTCGAGGAAGGCGGCCATCTGCTTGTTGACGGTCTTCTCGATGACTTTGGCTGGAAGCGAGATGGGGCGGTAATTCTTGAGGTCGGTGGGGTCCGCTGTTGGTTTCTTGAGTAGAGCGCTGAGTTCGGCGTGTTTCCAGCTCTCGGGGAAGATGGCGGTGTCGAAGGATGTGTTGATGATGTCTCGCAGGTGGGGTGCGATGACAGCGTCGGCCTTGTTGAAGACGTGGTGAGGGCAGGGGTCGGTCGGTGATCCGGAGTGGATGGAGTTCATCGTGCGGGTGGTGTCTTCGGTGCTGATCGGGGTCCAGGCGTGGAGGGTGGTGGTGGGTGGGGGTGGTTGGACGGTCATGGTGTGCGAAGGTTGGTTGTTGAAGCTACTGTGTATGTCCGTGATCTTGTTGTGGAAGTATGAAGCGAGGGAGTTGCAGAGGTCTTGCGATGGGGTGATGTCGTTGTTTCCTGCGCTGGGGTTGGAGAGCTCTTTCACGATGTTGAAGAGTTCCTTGCTGTTGTGTGCGTTGTTGTCCAACCGGTCCTTGAATGCTGTTTTCTTGGCGGCGCGGATCAGCTGGTGGTGTTTCCGGGTGGCAAGTTTGTAGGAGGTCCTGTTGTCCGGTGTCGGTTCCCTTTTCCAGACTTTCTCGAGGGCTCGGAGGTTCTTCTTGGAGCACTTGAGTTCGTCGGTGAACCATGGGGCCTTCTTGCTGCCGGGTCTGCCAGGCGGGGTCCTCAGCGGGGCGAGCTCGTCCGCGCAGTCGCTGATCCACTTCGCGAGGTTGTCGGCGGCCTGGCTGGGGTTCGCTGAGCTGGCAGGAGGGTGCTGGCTCAGGGAGGTGGCGAGCTGGTCTGCTGTGATCTTGTTCCAGCTTCTGTGGGCGGCTTGTTGCTGGTGTTGGTGGGTCGTCGTTCTCTTGAAGGTGAAGTGGACGCAGCTGTGGTCCGTCCATTGAAGCTCTGTGGCGTGGCTGAAGAGGATGTCTGTGCTGGATGAGAAGACGGCGTCGAGTGTGTGTCCGGCGAGGTGGGTGGGGGTGGACACCAGTTGCTTGAGTCCCAGGTTGGCGAGGTTGTCGAGCAGGGTGCTGGTGTTGTGGTCGTTGTTGTTCTCCAGATGGTAGTTGAGGTCTCCCAGGAGGATGTAGTCAGCGGAGGGGAGGGCATGCGGGCTGACGAAGTCGGCGATGTCCTCGCTGAATTGCGTGCGTGGTCCAGGGGGTCGGTAGATCAGGGTGCCTCTGAGGGTGGTGTTCGGGTTGGTGTGGATCTGGAAGTGCAGGTGTTCGGCGCTGGTCAGGGTGTTGTCGGTGCTGGTCGTGATCCGGATGGTGTTTCTGTGGATGATGGCGATGCCTCCTCCCATCTGGTGGGCGTTTCGGTCCCTCCGGACGATCTTGTAGCCCTCTGGGATAGCGATGGCGATGTCAGGAGCTGAAGAGGCGTTCATCCAGGTCTCCGTGAGGAAGGCAACGTCCGGGGCTGTGGCGTCTAGGAGGTTCCAGAGTTCGATGGCGTGTCTGTGGACGGAGCGGGTGTTGAGCAGGATGCACTTGAGGTGGGTGCTGCTGGTGTTCGACTTTGCGGGTGCTGGTGTGCGGCTGGTCTGGGTGCAGGAGAACTTGCAGGCGTGGCAGCTGAAAGGTCCGTGGGTGCATCGTGGTGTGGCTTGGTGGCAATTCGGGAGTCGGCCGGTGTTGAGAGCGATGAGGGTGGCGGCGGAGTACGTCAGGCGGGTAGGTCGGGGTCCTCGTGGGCCAGGGGTCCTGGCGCTGGACGCGATCCGGTCGCGGACGGGCGCAGACGGGCTTACCTTTGGCGCACCTTCGGCGCTCAGTCGGCGCACCCGCTGCGCGTGGCCGCTGCGCGTTCGCACGGTCGCCATTTAAGGCGAAGTGCGCGGGTGGGCGGAGCAGCTGGGAGGCGGGAGCGGGGAGGGTTACAGAAGGCAAAGGGGGCGGGGACAGGCGGCGGTGGCGGGAGCGGG
Organism: Triturus cristatus; assembly: GCF_964204655.1. Lineage (NCBI taxonomy): Eukaryota > Metazoa > Chordata > Amphibia > Caudata > Salamandridae > Triturus > Triturus cristatus. The sequence goes on from NC_140584.1 coordinate 926,069,045, forward strand.
GAGGGTTACAGAAGGCAAAAGCGGGGCGGAGAGCAACACGGGGAAAATGAAATAACCACAAAGCAAGCAAAAATACGATAAACAAGGGGAAAAAAAGATAATTAAACCAAGCAGGCACAGATTCACGTCAAGACAAGGGTGGGCGGAGCAGCTGGGAGGCGGGAGCGGGGAGGGTTACAGAAGGCAAAAGCGGGGCGGAGAGCAACACGGGGAAAATGAAATAACCACAAAGCAAGCAAAAATACGATAAACAAGGGGAAAAAAAGATAATTAAACCAAGCAGGCACAGATTCACGTCAAGGCAGGGGCACAAACAACTGCAGTGGCGGCAGCCGGCGGACGAAGCAGCAGCGAGGCAGAGGGCAGGCAAGGGGCACACGCAGCAGCTGGTGGCCGTGCGGCGCGGGGGTGTCCCACAAGTGGGTCACACTCACCTGCGTCGCACGGTCGCCATTTAAGGCCAAGTGCGCGGGTGGGCGGAGCAGCTGGGAGGCGGGAGCGGGGAGGGTTACAGAAGGCAAAGGGGGCGGGGACAGGCGGCGGTGGCGGGAGCGGGGAGGGTTACAGAAGGCAAAACGGGGCGGAAGCAACACGGGGAAAAGAAATAACCACAGAACAGGCTAAAATACGATAAACAAGGGGAGAAAAAAGATAATTAAACCAAGCAGGCACAGATTCACGTCAAGACAAGGGTGGGCGGAGCAGCTGGGAGGCGGGAGCGGGGAGGGTTACAGAAGGCAAAAGCGGGGCGGAGAGCAACACGGGGAAAATGAAATAACCACAAAGCAAGCAAAAATACGATAAACAAGGGGAAAAAAAAGATAATTAAACCAAGCAGGCACAGATTCACGTCAAGGCAGGGGCACAAACAACTGCAGTGGCGGCAGCCGGCGGACGAAGCAGCAGCGAGGCAGAGGGCAGGCAAGGGGCACACGCAGCAGCTGGTGGCCGTGCGGCGCGGGGGTGTCCCACAAGTGGGTCACACTCACCTGCGTCGCACGGTCGCCATTTAAGGCCAAGTGCGCGGGTGGGCGGAGCAGCTGGGAGGCGGGAGCGGGGAGGGTTACAGAAGGCAAAGGGGGCGGGGACAGGTGGCGGTGGCGGGAGCGGGGAGGGTTACAGAAGGCAAAACGGGGCGGAAGCAACACGGGGAAAAGAAATAACCACAGAACAGGCTAAAATACGATAAACAAGGGGAGAAAAAAGATAATTAAACCAAGCAGGCACAGATTCACGTCAAGACAAGGGTGGGCGGAGCAGCTGGGAGGCGGGAGCGGGGAGGGTTACAGAAGGCAAAAGCGGGGCGGAGAGCAACACGGGGAAAATGAAATAACCACAAAGCAAGCAAAAATACGATAAACAAGGGGAAAAAAAGATAATTAAACCAAGCAGGCACAGATTCACGTCAAGGCAGGGGCACAAACAACTGCAGTGGCGGCAGCCGGCGGACGAAGCAGCAGCGAGGCAGAGGGCAGGCAAGGGGCACACGCAGCAGCTGGTGGCCGTGCGGCGCGGGGGTGTCCCACAAGTGGGTCACACTCACCTGCGTCGCACGGTCGCCATTAAGGCCAAGTGCGCGGGTGGGCGGAGCAGCTGGGAGGCGGGGAGGGTTACAGAAGGCAAAGGGGGCGGGGACAGGCGGCGGTGGCGGGAGCGGGGAGGGTTACAGAAGGCAAAACGGGGCGGAAGCAACACGGGGAAAGGAAATAACCACAGAACAGGCTAAAATACGATAAACAAGGGGAGAAAAAAGATAATTAAACCAAGCAGGCACAGATTCACGTCAAGACAAGGGTGGGCGGAGCAGCTGGGAGGCGGGAGCGGGGAGGGTTACAGAAGGCAAAAGCGGGGCGGAGAGCAACACGGGGAAAATGAAATAACCACAAAGCAAGCAAAAATACGATAAACAAGGGGAAAAAAAGAAAATTAAACCAAGCAGCCACAGATTCACGTCAAGGCAGGGGCCCAAACAACTGCAGTGGCGGCAGCCGGCGGACGAAGCAGCAGCGAGGCAGAGGGCAGGCAAGGGGCACACGCAGCAGCTGGTGGCCGTGCGGCGCGGGGGTGTCCCACAAGTGGGTCACACTCACCTGCGTCGCACGGTCGCCATTTAAGGCCAAGTGCGCGGGTGGGCGGAGCAGCTGGGAGGCGGGAGCGGGGAGGGTTACAGAAGGCAAAGGGGGCGGGGACAGGCGGCGGTGGCGGGAGCGGGGAGGGTTACAGAAGGCAAAACGGGTCGGAAGCAACACGGGGAAAAGAAATAACCACAGAACAGGCTAAAATACGATAAACAAGGGGAGAAAAAAGATAATTAAACCAAGCAGGCACAGATTCACGTCAAGACAAGGGTGGGCGGAGCAGCTGGGAGGCGGGAGCGGGGAGGGTTACAGAAGGCAAAAGCGGGGCGAAGAGCAACACGGGGAAAATGAAATAACCACAAAGCAAGCAAAAATACGATAAACAAGGGGAAAAAAAGATAATTAAACCAAGCAGGCACAGATTCACGTCAAGGCAGGGGCACAAACAACTGCAGTGGCGGCAGCCGGCGGACGAAGCAGCAGCGAGGCAGAGGGCAGGCAAGGGGCACACGCAGCAGCTGGTGGCCGTGCGGCGCGGGGGTGTCCCACAAGTGGGTCACACTCACCTGCGTCGCACGGTCGCCATTAAGGCCAAGTGCGCGGGTGGGCGGAGCAGCTGGGAGGCGGGAGCGGGGGGGGTTACAGAAGGCAAAGGGGGCGGGGACAGGCGGCGGTGGCGGGAGCGGGGAGGGTTACAGAAGGCAAAACGGGGCGGAAGCAACACGGGGAAAGGAAATAACCACAGAACAGGCTAAAATACGATAAACAAGGGGAGAAAAAAGATAATTAAACCAAGCAGGCCCAGATTCACGTCAAGACAAGGGTGGGCGGAGCAGCTGGGAGGCGGGAGCGGGGAGGGTTACAGAAGGCAAAAGCGGGGCGGAGAGCAACACGGGGAAAATGAAATAACCACAAAGCAAGCAAAAATACGATAAACAAGGGGAAAAAAAGATAATTAAACCAAGCAGGCACAGATTCACGTCAAGGCAGGGGCCCAAACAACTGCAGTGGCGGCAGCCGGCGGACGAAGCAGCAGCGAGGCAGAGGGCAGGCAAGGGGCACACGCAGCAGCTGGTGGCCGTGCGGCGCGGGGGTGTCCCACAAGTGGGTCACACTCACCTGCGTCGCACGGTCGCCATTTAAGGCCAAGTGCGCGGGTGGGCGGAGCAGCTGGGAGGCGGGAGCGGGGAGGGTTACAGAAGGCAAAGGGGGCGGGGACAGGCGGCGGTGGCGGGAGCGGGGAGGGTTACAGAAGGCAAAACGGGGCGGAAGCAACACGGGGAAAAGAAATAACCACAGAACAGGCTAAAATACGATAAACAAGGGGAGAAAAAAGATAATTAAACCAAGCAGGCACAGATTCACGTCAAGACAAGGGTGGGCGGAGCAGCTGGGAGGCGGGAGCGGGGAGGGTTACAGAAGGCAAAAGCGGGGCGGGGGGAAAGACTACACTATTGATCCACCTACAGATAATGACCCAGACCATTACCCTGCAAATCCTTCCCCTCCTGATGACAACTTGGGTTATTTGGAACTGCTCGCTGGAGCTGAACAATATCACGGGGTACAGCTACAATTAAGAATACCTAGAAGAAGACTTCCTGTTTGGAACTTTGAGTAGTACACACCGATCTAGTCCGACTCTCCCTATGCTCATAGCCATGCTGAGACATGCAGATGACATTTTCAAGGATCCTGTTTGTGCTCCTATTCTGACCCCAGAATAGATGAGCAGTATAAACCTGCACCATCTGATCCATTCTTCATTAAGGGGTAGTTACACTTAGACTCCCTTGATGTCTCTAATGCCCGTAAACGTGCTAATTCACAAACCTCTGGAAATGCTCCCCCTCTGGGCAAGGAGTTAAAATTAAGACACCTCTGGCAAAAGAATAGCTGCCTAGGCGATGAATCATTGGTGCACTGCCAACACCCAGGCCCTCTTAGCCAGGTATGATGGAGTGCACTGGGACGAAATGGAGCAATTGCTCCAATATCTCCCAGATGAGCACAAAGCTAAAACACAGATTTAATACAGGAAGGAAAGCTCATTTCTAATTCCTCTATTAGATTTGCCTTGGATACTGCTGATACCGCAGCTCGAGAGATTAACACTATTGTGTTACTTAGACATGCCTGGTTGAGGATTTCCGGTTTTAAACCTGAAGTCCAGCAATTCATCTTAGACACTCCGTTTGATAAAGAGCATCTTTTCTGGCCTGAAGTTGATCAGTCATTAGAGAAAATGAAAAAAGACAGTCAACTTCAAACTGGGGCTCCTTTTGTCGCTCCTTTTACTGTGTGGGGGGTCCAAGGCCACATCCTCCTACACCAATGTTTCCTCGTATAAAGGCAACAATCAATCTTTCTCCACAAGAAGCTTCTTTAGAGGAGGATAAAGCGGAAACAACGGTAGGGGAAAGAGTTCTACACTCCAGAACTCCCCTTCCCCCCGATCATTTAAGACCTGTCGGGGGACGTCTTCTACAATTCCTCCCCATTTGGTAATCTATAACAGATGAATGGGTGTTAGGATTTATCCAACATGGTTTTTGCCTGGAGCTTACCACCAATCCTCCAAACATTCCACCTCATTCTCAAAACCTTTCACCAGAACATTTGCACCTGCTCAAACAGGAAATCCAGTCTCTTGCTAAAAGGAGCAATAGAACCAGTATCATTGCTATTTCAAGGGTCAGGTGTTTACTGCCTGTATTTTCTAATTCCCAAAAAGGACGGTTCGTTAAGACCTATTCTGGACCTCAGAGAACTGAAGCACTACTGTCAGAATATTTCCACCTGGTGACACTTCAACAAGTGCTTCCACTTTTACAACAGGGTGACTTAAGAATGCATATTTCCATATTCCAATTCACCCCGCTCCACGCAAATATCTCAGATTTGTTATAGCGGGTCAACATTACCAATTCAAAGTACTCCCGTTTGGAGTGACCACTGCTCCCAGAGTATTTAGCAAATGCCTGGCAGTAGTCGCAGCTCATCTAAGAAGACTGCACATACACGTTTTCCCCTACCTGGATGACTGGCTTATCAAAGCCGGCACTTACTAGAAGTGTCTCCAACACACTCAATCCACAATTCACCTACTACATGAACTAGAGTTTACAGTGAATGCTTTGAATTCCCATCAGCAGCATTCAAACACACAGCTTTATCTGGGAGCCACCATAGACACTCAAAAAGCTCTAGCCTCTCCCAGTGCAGCCAGAATTCACAATATTCAGTTTCTTCTCACTCAGTTTCAGCCCAATCACTCATTACCAGCCAGAGTCTTCTTACAACTGCTGGGGGGAATGATGGCGTCTTGCATCATAATCATACCCCATACAGGACTTCACAAGTGTCCCCTTCAAGAAGGCTTAGCAAGTCAGTGAAACCAGTCACAGGGTCGATTAACCGATCTGATGTTGGTAGACAGCTGCACCCATCGCTCTCTGCGATGGTGGAACCCACAAAATGTATCCAAAGGGTGGTCCTTCATCGACCCTGTTCCAGACAGTGCTAACAGCCGATGCATGGCTCACTGGTTGGGGTGCTCACTTACAGGATCACGCAATCCTAGGCATGTGGAGTCTAAAGCACAAAAAACTCCATATAAACCACCTAGAGCTACTAGCAGTGTTTCTAGCGCTCCAAGCCTTTCAAACTCACCTTGTAGGCAAAGCTGTCCTAGTCCGCACAGACAACTTGACAGCTATGAACTATATACAAAAACAGGGGGGGAGGGGGAGGTGGGGGGGAGCACACTCTCCAACTGTCACGCCTAGCACAAGTCATTTGGAAATGGGCACTACACCACATGATTTATCTCCTGGCAGAACACCTTCCAGGAGTAAACAATCAGATTGCCGATCTTCTCAGCAGACAGAGGCAGCAAATCCACGAGTGGTAACTTCATCCTCGGGGTCTCCTCCCCTACTTTCAGGAATGGGGATTTCCTCAGATAGACCTGTTTGCCACAGCAGAACACGCAAAATGACCAAGCTTCGCCTTTAGGTTCCCACACCCCCTCTCCAAAGGCAATGCCCTATGGATGAACTGGTCAGGGATATTTGCTTACGCTTTTCCGCCTCTCCCACTCATTCCACTGGTAGTTTGAAACCCCAGGCAAACCAACCTGCTGGAGCTGTCAGTGGTTCCACACCAAAAGCTGCATCTCCCCTCCAGTTCCTCATTCAGAGCCATGGAGAAATCAGGCATCCAAATCCCACAGAACTCAACCTGGCGATCTGGCTCCTGAAATCATAGTTTGGTTTTTTTTTTTTTTTTTTTTTAAGGGTTTTTATATAGCTCTGGCCAGACCCGAAGGTATCAGAGCGCTTTATAACCTTTTGTCAGGTAGCAATCATAAAGTGAGAAAATATAAACACAGTAGTAACCACAGGGATTCGTGACGAGTTCTGTTCAGGGAGGGGGGACAAATGTATCCATCGGATAGCAGTGTAAAACAATAGTAAATGGATTAATTTGTGATCCGTGTCCAGAGGTAGGTGATGTCGGTGTTCTTCTCAACATGACTGTATTCTCCACTGGGTTAGGATTGTGTGGCAGCTATCACTTCAGAAGAGATCGGCTGAGATAGAGGTCTTTGAGCTGGCTTTTGAAGTTTTTTAAAGGAGGGGTTTGTCCTGATATGGGCTGGGAGGTCATTCCAGATTTTGTGCATTGCCGGAGAAGAAGCGTGCTAAAGTTTTTTTTGTTTTTGAGTTCTCGGAGGGGCGAGGAGTAGGGTGTTCCTTGTCTGACCAGCCTTGTTGAGTTTGGATGCCAGTTCGGCAGGTTTACCCGTGTCCAGAGCTTTGTTGTATACTTACAAGACAGACAACACTTATCTTTATTCAGAGTACCAGTGATTAAAGCCTTTATGGAAGGATTACAAGAGTGATACCACCAAGAGTCCCACCTGCACCAGTGTGGAACCTAAACATAGTCCTTACAAGGCTAGTGAGTCCACTATTTGAACCAATGCATAGGTGCCAATTACAATTCCGCTCATGGAAATTTGCTTTCCTCATTGCAATAACTTCACTGAGGAGAGTTGATGATCTCCAGACATTAACTATACAAGAGCCCTTCTTTCAGCTTCATAGAGACAGTGATTCTTCACACCAATCCTAAATTTCTCCCTAAAGTAGTTTCTGCCTTTCATATCAATCAGACGGTTGTTACCTTTTGTTCTTTCCTCAACCTGATTCTGTAGCAGAACGAGCTCTACTCACCCTTGATATTAGAAGAGCTGTACTATATTATGTTGAAAGAACAAAAGAATTTCGCAAAACAAAGAAACAATTGCTTTTGCTCCATCAAACTATGTCAATCCCATATCTAAATCGGGCATTACAAGATGGATTGTAAAATGTATCCAGACGTGTTATGCGAAAGCAAAAAGAACTTTAATACCCCCTGGAGCGATTTCCACTCGCAAAATAGGGGCTACTATAGCCTTCTTGGGGAATATTCCCCTAGCTGACATCTGTAAGGCAGCAACATGGTCTACACCTCACACATTCACCAAACATTGTGTAGATGTGTTACCGAGGCAACAAGCTAATGTTAGGCCAGTCAGTACTTAAAACACTGTTAGACAACTACAGCTTAGCCAACACTCTGGCAGCATACTGCTTTATAGTCTAAGCAAACCATGTGATCTATAGCTCTCATTCCTCGAACGGATAATGTTTCTTACCCAGTAAGCATCTGTTCTTGGCATGTAGAGCTGTAGATTCACATTCACCCACCGGTCTCCCTGGTCTCCTCTCGTTGTTGCAGTTCTCAGTTTACTAACATACGCATGGACATCTCTGTTCTACACTTACTAACTCCATTCTCGCCCTCTGCGGGGAAAAAAATCTAAAAATGGAGTCCATGCCCATGCGCACTATCACTGAAAGGAGGAGTCCCCTTACCTTGTGACTGGAAAGACTTCTTCGAAGAAAAACAAATTGCAAACATCCAGACCCAACACTATATGGCAGGAGTATGCAAAACAGGTGAATCTACAGCTCTACATGCCAAGAACAGATACTTACTGGGTAAGTAACATTATCCATACAGAGCCAGCTTCCTACAGTAGTTCACTCTGCTAGATCTCGCCCTTGTTCCTCACAAGAAGCTTGACTACAGCCCAGACCTTCTCACGCAAAACAACGGAGAACTCAAGCACCCCCAGTCCGCAGCAGCTCAATGTTGTAATCTGGCTCCTGAGTTTGGTTATCTCAAATTTTTTGAAGAAGAATATATGTCCATTCTTTGTGAGGCATGCAGACCTGCTACCAACGGCCAATTGGCAGCATTGTGTGCACTGTTGCCTTCCAAAACATATTCACGCTCTGACACATTCCGTAGAAGACATATCTATTACCTCCCTCATCTTTTAGTCAGGCCTTGCCTACACCTCCATTCGGTTACATTTGCCTGCTGTGATTGCTTAAGTATCCTTCACTAAGAGAATTACATTTGTAATTTAAATGCCCCCATGTTTGCTTATAGAAGTTGTCAGCAGCATTTCTCTGTCAAAATAATTAGTTTTTCTTTGAACATCTTATTTAGGTCTATATTTTGATTTCCCCTGTTTTAGGTCTGTTTTATTTCTTGGGATCCATTGTTAACTTCAGCCAGGACCCTGATGTACACTTCAAATACATCCAAGCTGCCTGCAAGACTGGCCAAATTAAGGAGGTGGAACGTATTTGCAGAGAAAGCAATTGCTATGATCCTGAGCGTGTGAAAAATTTCCTGAAGGTAAAAATTTAGACCGCAGCGAAAGCATGCTACCGGTATATGGTGGTTGCTCGTATGACCTACACAATTGGCATTTCGACAGTGCTTGCATGATCTTTAGCAGGTGATTATATAATTTGTGTGTGGAATTTTTAAAGGGTATCTGTCAATATTTGGAGCCTGCTACCGTACATTCTTTAATTGCATAGCCAATAAGACATTTAAGTCTTAGGGCTGCTGTTTATTTTAACATTTAGCTAACATTTTATGAATTCAGGCAAGCATCGCCGAAAGGCTTGTTGAACTACCAAGTGCAGTATGTGTCCAATACATTTCCTTCTACTCTTACCCTGCACTAAGTGTTTATCCCAGAGTGTAGCCTTCTCACTACTCCCAGACAGACCCAGAATAGTCGAATACAAAATTGTAGCAAACTGTCCCCATCTTATTTTAGTTTGTATTTTTTTAATTTTAGTTGGCATGGAAAGGCTTAGACAGACTAGCTCTGATGAAAGCAGGTCATATATCTCTCAACAGTAGCAAAATAAAACAGCTTACTTTACAGCATGTATGAATTAATTCAGATTTGTTTCCAAGGAGGGTGTCCTGGTACTGGAAGGAAGAGGTTGTAGCAGGTGGATTGGTCCAGTTGAAAAACCCTAGTTTTCTGATTTTTCCTTGAAAAGGCAATCTGTGATATCTAGAAGCCTTATAGAGATAATTAGAATGGAAAGAGGGAGATAATTACAATATCAGGTAGCCAAGTGGCTGTCAGTGCACCTGCGTTTGATGCCGACTCTTCAACTGAACCTTCTTAGGTTGCCCGCTCCTTCTCTGCGCTCTACAAATCTACATTGCATGTAATATGGAACAACATGGTTGGCTGTGGCAGAGTGGAGAGTCTGTGAATGAAAGTATCTGATAGAGACTACTAGCCGCAGATTCCTTCATGTAGAATTGTCCCCAGACGTGAGTCTGGACCCGGAAATCTTTCTTGCCCAGCAACCCTGCGCGGCGTCGCCTGCAGCTTCGGCCCCGGCGCCGACTGGTTCGGATCTAGGCTCGGAGGATGTGGTGTCGTTGGGGTGCAGCCCTTCGGGGGTCCCTCCTTCGGAACATGGCGCCTCTGCTTCGCCGCAAACTCCCGCGGTAGTCCCTGTGGTGTCGCGGGAGGTCGCCGGGGCTCGGGTCGCACCCCCGAGACGTCCTCTGGACAGGCGGCGGCCTTGTCCAAGGCCGAGGTGACGCCGCTACGGCGCCGGCAGCTGTTGGCAGTGGCGGCGCCACAGGGGTCGGCGGAGGGCCCATCTCGCCCTGTCACAGGTTGCGGCTGGTGGGGTACTCCTCGTCCCTCCCCGAGCCCTTCTCGTCCCTCCATGCAGGCGGTTGCCTCGTCGGAGGTCAGGTCGCCGCCGTTCTGGCGCCGCCCCTTCACCACCCCGGCTCCGGCCCAGCTCAGGTCTCCTGCGCCGTGTGCTGTCGGAGGTCGCCCCGGCATCTCCTCCAGCGCCGGTCGACGACTGTCCTGCCTCAGGTTGCGGACTCTACGGCGCCGGGCCGACGTCGGGTCGTAGGCTCTTCTATGGACGCCTCCTCTTCTCCAGAGGTTCGGCAGTTGCTGGTGTCATCCTCGCCGGAGACGGGCCGCTGTGTCGTGGCTTTTTCCCCCAACGTCATCTAAAGGCGGCTCCTCGCAGTCTCCACGACCACGGTCTTCACCTGAGGAGCCGCAGGTCCCCCCACTCCTTGGTCCCTCTTCCTTCCTTTCCGACCTTGTCCCTTCCTTCCTCCGGTTGGCTTGGGGGATGGCCGCCTTAGCTTGCAGCCGTCACCTAACGAGGAGCTGCTTTCCCCTCCGCGGGGCCCTACGGAGGCAGGTGCGGCTTTCGCCCGCGCTGTTTCCTCGGCTGTGGGAATTTTGCGCATGGATGATCCAGCTACCCATTTCCCCGCAGATCATCTTCTGGAGGTTCTCCATCAGGGCTCTAGTGGTAGGGAACTGTTGCTTCCCTTCGAGGGTTCACTCCATTCTTCTCTCTTGGGGACTTGGGGCTGCCCCGCTACGGGGGACCCGGTGCCCCAGCACCTTCTGCACTGCCACCATCCGGCACCGCATGATCCAGTGTGCCTTTCTCTTCACCTTTCGGCCAGAGGCCCCCTTTTGCAGTCTGCTTTTCCTCTGCTGTTGTCTCCCCCGTCACGGGAGGCCCGCTGGCTGGACTCCTGGGGGTGCAATATGTTTGCCTCGACCAGTGCGGCTCTGCGGGTCCTTAACACACTGTGTTTTGGCTAGGGCAACTTCTTACTTGTGGGACTCGGCGGAGTCCCTTATGTCTGCCACTTCTCAGGAGGGTGCTTGTGTGGATTTGAGACACCATGTCTTGGATAGTCGGGAGCTGGCGGCGTTTATCCTTCGCTCCGCACTGGACATCTCGGAGGTGCGGGGTCGTGCCATGGCTTCTTCGGTTGCCCTTCGTCGCCATGCCTGGCTTCGGGACAGTGTGTTCCCGGAGAATGTTTGAGAACAGCTGGTGGACCTTCCCTTCGATGGTGCTCTTTTGTTCCATGCCCCTGTGGAGCCAGCCGTCCAGAGGTTCTTGGCGGGGCTTTGCCCTCCTCCTCCTCCCCCTCCTCCTCCTCCTCAGTGACCTGCGTGTTGATCTGGTTCTTGGAGCTGTTCTTCCGTTGGGGCGGGTCGCCCCGGTTGTCTGTTCTGTGTGGTTCATGGCCACTTGAGTCTTCCTTGCTGAGGCTGTGGTTCTGTTGGCTGCTGGCCAGCCCTTTTTGACTGTGTGTTTTTCCTTTGGATTTTTTACACCATGCTGGGCCTGAGTTTGGGCCTTCTGCGTTTCCCATCTGGCTGCTTGATAGGCCTCCTGTGGGTTTTTTGCCGCAGGTCTTTTTTGTTGTCCTCTGCTCCGGACGTTTCCTCCTAAGAGGTTCCCATGTCTTGGGACATGACATGCCCTATGTGGGGCTGGATTGACTGTTATATAGCCCTGGTATGTGCTGGGGAGTTGTGGTCTCCTGCGGGCTTCTGCTGTTCGTGGCGTTATGGTATGTTGAGGATGCAACCTTCTTCGCCTTTTTGCTTTGAGTGTTTCGTTCTGTGGTGTCCCTGGCGGAGCTTACCAGTGCCACCCTCTTGTTCTTTCTGCACTGTTGTGCCTTCTTGGGGCTTTAGTGGGACTGTCA